>NC_088415.1:55854470-56454470 GCF_034236695.1 Oncorhynchus nerka
TCAGTCAGGTTTCAAGACTAGTCATTCAACTGAGACTGCTCTTCTCTGTATCACGGAGGCGCTCCGCACTGCTAAAGCTAACTCTCTCTCCTCTGCTCTCATCCTTCTAGACCTATCGGCTGCCTTCGATACTGTGAACCATCAGATCCTCCTCTCCACCCTCTCCGAGTTGGGCATCTCCGGCGCGGCCCACGCTTGGATTGCGTCCTACCTGACAGGTCGCTCCTACCAGGTGGCGTGGCGAGAATCTGTCTCCTCACCACGCGCTCTCACCACTGGCGTCCCCCAGGGCTCTGTTCTAGGCCCTCTCCTATTCTCGCTATACACCAAGTCACTTGGCTCTGTCATAACCTCACATGGTCTCTCCTATCATTGCTATGCAGACGACACACAATTAATCTTCTCCTTTCCCCTTCTGATGACCAGGTGGCGAATCGCATCTCTGCATGTCTGGCAGACATATCAGTGTGGATGACGGATCACCACCTCAAGCTGAACCTTAATCCAGGCACTCGTCATCTCCCGTCTGGATTACTGCAACTCGCTGTTGGCTGGGCTCCCTGCCTGTGCCATTAAACCCTACAACTCATCCAGAACGCCGCAGCCCGTCTGGTGTTCAACCTTCCCAAGTTCTCTCACGTCACCCCGCTCCTCCGCTCTCTCCACTGGCTTCCAGTTGAAGCTCGCATCCGCTACAAGACCATGGTGCTTGCCTACGGAGCTGTGAGGGGAACGGCACCTCAGTACCTCCAGGCTCTGATCAGGCCCTACACCCAAACAAGGGCACTGCGTTCATCCACCTCTGGCCTGCTCGCCTCCCTACCACTGAGGAAGTACAGTTCCCGCTCAGCCCAGTCAAAACTGTTCGCTGCTCTGGCCCCCCAATGGTGGAACAAACTCCCTCACGACGCCAGGACAGCGGAGTCAATCACCACCTTCCGGAGACACCTGAAACCCCACCTCTTTAAGGAATACCTAGGATAGGATGAAGTAATCCCTCTCACCCCCCCCCCTTAAAAGATTTAGATGCACTACTGTTCCACTGGATGTCATAAGGTGAATGCACCAATTTGTAAGTCGCTCTGGATAAGAGCGTCTGCTAAATGACTTAAATGTAAATGTAAAATGTAAAATGTGTTTTGTTCTAGTGGTAGTGATGCACATAGCCAGGTACATGATTAAAAGCAGCTGTTTATTTCCACATGTTGAATCGCCACCGCATCCAGCATGTTTATTTTTTATTTTTTTATTTCACCTTTATTTAACCAGGTAGGCTAGTTGAGAACAAGTTCTCATTTGCAACTGCGACCTGGCCAAGATAAAGCATAGCAGTGTGAGCAGACAACACAGAGTTACACATGGAGTAAACAATTAACAAGTCAATAACACAATAGGAAGAAAAAAAAGAAAAAAAGGGGGGAGTCTATATACAATGTGTGCAAAAGGCATGAGGAGGTAGGCGAATAATTACAATTTTGCAGATTAACACTGGAGTGATAAATGATCAGATGGTCATGTACAGGTAGAGATATTGGTGTGCAAAAGAGCAGAAAAGTAAATAAATAAAAACAGTATGGGGATGAGGTAGGTAAAAAGGGGTGGGCTATTTGCCGATAGACTATGTACAGCTGCAGCGATCGGTTAGCTGCTCAGATAGCAGATGTTTGAAGTTGGTGAGGGAGATAAAAGTCTCCAACTTCAGCGATTTTTGCAATTCGTTCCAGTCACAGGCAGCAGAGAACTGGAACGAAAGGCGGCCAAATGAGGTGTTGGCTTTAGGGATGATCAGTGAGATACACCTGCTGGAGCGCGTGCTACGGATGGGTGTTGCCATCGTGACCAGTGAACTGAGATAAGGCGGAGCTTTACCTAGCATGGACTTGTAGATGACCTGGAGCCAGTGGGTCTGGCGACGAATATGTAGCGAGGGCCAGCCGACTAGAGCGTACAAGTCGCAGTGGTGGGTGGTATAAGGTGCTTTAGTGACAAAACGGATGGTGATCGCTAACACTTATTTATTTAACCTTTATTTAACTAGGCAAGTCAGTTAAGAACAAATTCTTATTAACAATGATGGCCTATCCTGGCCAAACTCAGACGACGCTGGGCCAATTGTGCGCCGCCCTATGGAACTCCCAATCACGGCCAGATGTGATTCAGCCTGGATACGAACCAGGGACTATAGTGACGCCTCATGCACTGAGATGCAGTGCCTTAGACCGCTGCACCACTCGGGAGCCCCAACACACCGCGGCCCTTGCTGCTTTCAGCCTTTCCTCTTTCTGGAGTGTTGTGTGTTTGTGTGTTCTTACCTCTAAGGTTTGATGGAAGGCGCCATAGTCGATGTCAAAGAACCCTTCGGCCAGTGACATCATAGGGCTGAACCTGTGACCCCACTGGACCTCATCTGCCAGGTAAGAGCTCCGCGCCTGGCACGTCATACCTGGGGGCGCCAACACACACACACACACACACACACACACACACACACACACACACACACACACACACACCCATAGTGAGAACACATACTGTATTAACCTTCCCTGGCAGCTCACCTTCAGCTACTATGATGACTAAGCAAATATTTTCTCAGTGGGCGGTGAAGTCACTTCCACTTTCAAAGCATGGTGCACCCATAGGTATCATATAATTCACTGTGTGTGTGTGTGTGTGTGTGTGTGTCTGCAGGATCTCTGTGTGTGCACCACACTATACAACAGTCTCATAATAGATCATGAGAACATGATCATGGACTAACCAGTGGCCTCCACCATTCCCTCCAGGATGACGACCATTTCGAAGTCGTCTTTCTCCAGCTGGCCTTGAGACATGTCCCAGAAGGGCGAGTGGTGGTCAATCTCGTGGGAGATGACCAGTGGAGACACCAGGAACAGGCGGTCGTCCCCTGTCTCAAAACCGACACTGATGTCTGTCTGGTCCAGAGGGATAAACTCACCTGGAGAGGCAGGCGAGAGGGGGAGAAATGGAGAGGCAGGGCGAGATGAGGAGAGAGGGAGCACGAGAGAGCAGGTGAGAAGTGACTTATAAGACCTTCAGGGCTAGGTTTTCAGTCCAGGACTAGGATTCATCTGTAACCAGGAAATATGCATATACTGTACCAGTAAAAAGTTTGGACACAACTACTCATTCAAGGGTTTTTATTAAATTTGACTATTTTCTACATTGTAGAATAATAGTGAAGACATCAAAACTATGAAATTACACAAATGGAATCATGTACAAAACAAAAAAGTGTTAAACAAATCAAAATATATTTGAGATTTGAGATTCCTCAAAGTAGCCACCCTTTGCCTTGATGATAGCTTTGCACACTCTTGGTATTCTCTCAACCAGCTCAATCATGAGGTAGTCACCTGGATGCATTTCAATTAACAGGTGTGCCTTGTTAGAAGTTCATTTGTGGTATTTCTTTCCTTCTTGATGCGTTTAAGCCAATCAGTTGTGTTGTGACAAGGTAGGGGTGGTATACAGAAGATAGCCCTATTTGGTAAAATACCATATTATGGCAAGAACAGCTCAAATAAGCAAAGAGAAATGACAGTCCATCATTACCTTAAGACATGGAGGTCAGTCAATGCGGAAAATGTCAAGAACTTTTAAAGTTTCTTCAAGTGCAGTCGCAAAAACCATCATGCGCTATGATGAAACTGGCTCTCATGAGGACCGCCACAAGAAAGGAAGACCCAAAGTTACCTCTGCTGCAGAAGATAAGTTCATTTGAGTTAACAACCACAGATTGCAGCCCAAATAAATGCTTCACAGAGTTCAAGTAACAGACACACCTCAACATCAACTGTTCAGAGGAGACTGCGTGAATCAGGCCTTCATGGAAAAATGTTCTGCAAAGAAACCACTACTAAAGGATACCAATAAGAAGAAGAGACTTGCTTGGGCCAAGAAACACGAGCAAAGGACATTAGACCGGTGGAAATCTGTCCTTTGGTCTGATGAATCCAAATTTGAGATTTTTGGTTCCAACCACCATGTCTTTGTGAGACGCAGAGTAGGTGAACAAATGATCTCGGCATGTGTGGTTCCCATCGTGACGCATAGAGGAGGAGATGTGGATGTGTTTTGCTGGTGACACTGTCAGTGATTTCTTTAGAATTTCAAGGCACACTTAAACAGCATGGCTAGCACAGAATTCTGCAGCGATATGCCATCCCATCTGGTTTGCGCTTAGTGGGACTATAATTTGCTTTTCAACAGGAAAATGACCCAAAATACACCTCCAGACTTTTACCAAGAAGGAAAGTGATGGAGTGCTGCATCAGATGACCTGGCCTCCACAATCACCCAACTTCAACCAAATTGAGATAGTTTGGGATGAGTTGGACCACAGAGTGAAGGAAAAGCAGCCAACAAGTGCTCAGCGTATGTGGGAACTCCTTCAAGACTGTTGGAAAAGCATTCCTCATGAAGCTGGTTAAGAGAATGCCAAGAGTTTGCAAAGCTGTCATCAAGGCAAAGGGTGGCTATTTGAACAATCTCAAAATATATTTAGATTTGTTTAACACTTTTTTGGTTACTATATGATTCCATATGTGCTATTTCATAGTATTGATGTCTTCACTGTTAGGTTATAATTCTCAGAGTAAAAACTCGACGTACACTATGAAAGCTTAAACCAAGTTTATTCTTCCCAGAAGATCAATACAGCTGCATTAGACAAAAACCTTTTCACACAATCAGTGATATTTAACCCTTTCTCCTAGTCTATCTTTACTGCCAGGCAGGACACGACGTGATACGGGCCATAAAAGTTTATTTCTCCCTTAATGTGAACTCACCTGATCTCACTAATCCATGGCTCACTCCCCTTATCAATGCCTGTGATCGCTTTCCCTACACTCAGTACATTCCAAGCATAATTGCCCCCACCATATACTTTCCTCCTACAGATAGCCGAGGGGCTACACCAGAGGTTAAGGGTTTTAGCACCACTCATTTCTCTATTACAACTAATGATTAATAAGGATTTAAAGTTCATAAATCCAAATGTATCCTCATTATTATTCTACAATATAGAAAATAGTAAAAATAAAGAAAAACCCTTGAATGAGGAGGTGTTCTAAAACTTTTGACCGGTAGTATATATCAGTGCCTTCAGAAAGTATTCATACCCCTTGACTTTTTTCACATTTTGTTACGTTACAGCCTTATTCTAAAATGGATTTAAAAAAAAAAATCCTCAGCAATCTACACAAAATACCCCGTAATGACAAAGCGGATCACGGTTCTACAGAGATATCTCTCCCTCCTGCAGAGGGGAGAAGTATAGAGGGATTGATGGGGGGGGCTGGATTGTCTGTTTGGGCCTTATGGAGAATCTACCTCAGAACTGTAACATGCAAGAAATGGACTTTGTGACGTTATATTTCATCAGCCAAAATGGTGGTGACAATGATAGATGTCATTTGAAAATTAATGTCGATTTTGTTATGTTATTAAAAGTTAAATGAAGACCTTATAACGAAAACATTCTAACTTGAAGAGTTTTCATAATATGTATGTGATGTTTACATACTTTGTTGTGTAGAAAATATCCAGATGAAAGAGAATGGTTTAGTGACGATAAGACTGTGATTTTAGTTGTCTAAACGAGATCATAGCAATTTATAATACCTTGCCTCATAACTAGCTACGCCCCAGGGAACCCAGAGAGCGTGTCATAAAGATGGGAATGCCCTTCCTACCCTGGGGTATAAAACATGCTGCAGCCAAGGTTTATGACTAGTCGTGACCCCGAACCGCAACACGAGGTTGAAAACATTACATAAGGTCCCAAAGTTGACAGTGCAGCAAAAACCAAGCCATGAGGTCGAAGGAATTCCCAGCGGAGCTCTGAGACATGATTGTAAAAACTTTTTTATAACATTTCACATTTACATAAGTATTCAAACCCGTTACTCAATAATTTGTTGCACCTTTGGCAGCGGTTACAGCCTCGAGTCTTCTTGACTATGACGCTACAAGCTTGGCACACCTGTATATGGCTTCACCATAGAGATGGCATTGGCCAGGTGATGAGCAGTGCCAGGTTTCCTCCAGAGTTCAATCTTGGTTTCATCAGACCAGATAATCTTGTTTCTCATGGTCTGTGAGTCCTTTAGGTGCCTTTTGACAAACTCCAAGCGGGCTGTCATGTGACTTGTAATGAGGAGTGGCTTCTGTCTGGCCACTCTACCATAAAGGCCTGATTGGTGGAGTGCTGCAGTGATGGTTGTCCTTCTGGAAGGTTCTCCCATCTCCACAGAGGAACTCTGGAGCTCTGTCAGAGTGACCATCTGGTTCTTGGTCACCTCCTTGACAAAGGCCCTTCACCCCAGATTGCTCAGTTTGGCCAGGCGGCCAGCTCTAGGAAGAGTCTTTGTGGTTCCAAACTACTTCCATTTAAGAATGATGGAGGCCACTTGTGTTCTTGGGGACCTTCAATACTGCAGAATTGTTTTGGTACCCTTCCCCAGATCTGTGCCTCGACACAATCCTGTCTCGGAGCTCTACGGATAATTCCTTCGACCTCATGGCTTGGTTTTTGCTCTGACATGCATTGTCAACTGTGGGACCTTATATAGACAGGTGTGTGCCTTTCCAAATCATGTCCAATCAATTGAATTGGTGGACTCCAATCAAATCGTAGAAACATCTCAAGGATGATCAAAGGAAACAGGATGCACCTGAGCTCAATTTTGAGTCTTATAGCAAAGGGTTTGAATACTTACTTAAATAAGGTATTTCAGTTTTTTTCATTTCAATAAATGTTCAAACATTTCTAAAACCGGTTTTTACTTTGTCATTATGGGCTATTGTGTGTAGAATGATGAGAAAAATATATAATTTAATCAATTTTAGAATAACGCTGTAACATAACAAAATGGAAAAAGTAAAGGGGTCTGAATAGTTTCCAAAAGCTTCCATAATAAACAGATTATGTGAAAAGATATATCTGCATCCCAAATGGTACCCTATTCCCCATACAGTGCACTACTTTTGACCAAAAGTAGTGCACTATATAGGGAATAGGGTGCCATTTTGATGCAGACCTTGTGTGGCGATGGATGGTATGTTAGCCTCACCTTCCTGAGTCTGTTTAGATTTGATGAGTTTGGCCCTCATGTTGGCCCCTACAATGTGGGAGCTGCGCAGGTCCCCCACCCGGAACATCAAACACAGTTTGTCATCTCTCAGAGAGATCACTGCATTCTTAGAAAAAACCAGGGTCTCCGCTCGCTTATTGGGCTGAGAGATCTTCACAAACATACAGCCCACCTGATCAAAAGATGAAGAAAAAGATTACTTAAAGGCCCAGTGCAGTCAAAAAGTGATTTCCTGTGTTTTATATACACTGAGTGTACAAAACATTAGTAGCACATGCTCTTTCCATGACATAGACGGACCAGGTGAATCCAGGTGAAAGCTATGATCACTTATTGATGTCGCCTGTTAAATCCTCTTCAATCAGTGTAGATGAAGGGAAGGAGACAGGTTAAAGAAGGATTTTTAAGGCTCGAGACAACTGAGACACGGATTGTATAGTGTGCCATTCAGAAGGTGAATGGGCAAGACAAAATATGTAAGTGCCTTTGAACGGGGTATGGCTATAGGTGCCAGGCGCACTGGTTTGAGTTAGTAAAGAACTGCAATGCTGCTGTATTTTTCATGCTCAACAGTTTCCCGTGTGTATCAAGAATGGTCCACCACCCAAAGGACATCCAGCCAACTTAACACAACTGTGGGAAGCATTGGAGTCAACATGGGCCAGCATGCCCATGCCCCAACGAATTGAGGCTGAAAAAGGGGGTGCAACTCAATATTAGGAAGGTGTTTCTACTGTTCTGTTCACTCAATGTATATTTCCACACTATGAGCAGTGGTGCAGTGGTGCCTGGAGACGTGGGTATACTTCAAAAATTTTGCCCCAAAAACCCCAAACGGCCAGCCCAGTGAAGGAAAGGTGCCCTGTGTGAATTTTTTTTTAAATGACAAATAGTGACATACACTCTGAATTACCTAAAATGATAAATCCCATATTGGTCTTTCACAGCCAGGCCAACCCAAGCAATACTGTGCAAGTAGGCAACAAGAGGTTGGTGGCACCTTAATTGGGGAGGAATGGTTGGAGCAGAATAAGTGGAATGGTATCAAATACGTCAAACACATGGTTTCAGACATTATTATGAGCCGTCCTCCCCTCAACAGCCTCCACCCATTTTGTAGGCTAATAGCGGCCTACTATTGAAACAGAGACTATCAACTGAGTCAGATACTCACAGATTTTCACATTTTTTAAGGTTTTCGCTCTCAAGGTTACACTTTTTAAATAGAAAAAAAAACTAAATTGGATGTTCTTTGTCCACAACAATGTTTAAACCACATCAGGAGACCACTTTTGAGGTCTGGGAAAAATCTAAGAAATGTACATTTTTGATTGTAGTTAGGCCTACCATTTAATTCAACTGTGCAGGCATGTAGCACTGTTGTTTGGTTTGCTGTGTTTCTGTAGCGCACATGAGAGGGAGTTTGCAAAACACATGGTCACTGGTTTGATGCAAACGATCACAATATGATTCTGCCAGCACCACCCCAACATCAACATAAGGTACTGTAGGTGAAATTGCGCGTTTCTATGTTTTGTAGTAAAAAAAGATAGAGAAAGATGTGTTTCCAATGACATCATCGGTGTGAGTCGTGTGATTTTAACCAATTATGAGTAGGCATTGCCTACTAATTTCCTCCTAATTATATCCTAATTGGTTGATGATCTCATTGAAAACACTTATTGTCCTCTATCTTTTTTTACTACAAAGCATAGAAATGCGCCATTTTCACATATGAAGTTAACATTTTAAGTTTCCCTTTAACATTTAATTGAGAAGGTTTTTGGAAAAGCCTTTCCATCTACCAGAAGATGGTTAGGCTTATCGTTAGCATCGCTATATTTCTCCTGTTCCTTAATAGTTTGAAACCTGGTCGTTTTACCTCATATTATGAGGCATGTCTTACTTCTTGTTACAAAGTAGCCTATAGCCAAAATTCAACCATAGAAACGTGGAAGCAATTATTTGATAAATATTTCCTCATATGTGCTCTTGTTCTATTGGTTTTCAAATCAACTTTCTTTCCTTGTCTAGCATCCAAAGGCATTATCCTTGTCAGATTAGCAGCCCATGATAGTTGTTGCATCTTTAGAACTCTGCTCTTTCTATATTTTTTATGATATTCCCATCTCTGTCCATGATAGTTGTTGCATCTTTAGATCTCCGCACTTTCTATATTTTTTTAATGATATTCCCATCTCTGTCCATGATAGTTGTTGCATCTTTAGATCTCCGCTCTTTCTATATTTTTAATGATATTCCCATCTCTGTCCATGATAGTTGTTGCATCTTTAGATCTCCGCTCTTTCTATATTTTTAATGATATTCCCATCTCTGTCCATGATAGTTGTTGCATCTTTAGATCTCCGCTCTTTCTATATTTTGAATGATATTCCCATCTCTGTCCATGATAGTTGTTGCATCTTTAGATCACCGCTCTTTCTATATTTTGAATGATATTCCCATCTCTGTCCATGATAGTTGTTGCATCTTTAGATCTCCGCTCTTTCTATATTTTGAATGATATTCCCATCTCTGTCCATGATAGTTGTTGCATCTTTAGATCTCCGCTCTTTCTATATTTTTAATGATATTCCCCATCTCTGTCCATGATCGCGCGCATTTTCCTGCACATTGTATTTTGGAACATTTGCACAAAGGCCTACCTCCGTGTAATAAGAAATAATAATTTATCCACATTTTAAGCAAAACATTGTGATCTGTTCCATCAGCCTTATTCGTTGATGCTGAATATTCCTCCACTACACTACTAGGATACGCATCGTGGGGATTAAAAAATGAGTATACGTAATGCCCACAAAAAAAGTGGGTCTACGGCATATACCTGCGTAAACCTTCCACTACACCACTGACTCTGAGTTTGGAATAATACTATGAAATTGTAAACATTATCATAATGCTCTTTGAAAAGAAAGACTAAAATTTCCTCCTGTCTTGGTGGGATGGAGTTTTGGTCTGCCTGGTGTCATAACCAGGCGGTAAATCAGTTAATAGACCAATAAAAAAGAGAGTTCCATAACTCTCTCCCAATAACAGCTAGTTTTAATTTTTCCCTCCCCAATAAGACCACTCCCAGACAGTCCTAGCAACATTCTAGCTTGAGAAATGTATCTTTGCTAAGAAGCTATTTTGGTTTCTTTTTGAGCATTTTGATTTAAAACAATCACAGTAAGGTACTTAATTGTTACCCAGAAATGATTTGAAATTCAACCTTAAGAGTCTATTAATGCACGTGAGTCAATCTAAGTAACATAACAAAAACAAATCCTTCAAAATCGTCAGTTTAAGCTAGAGATACTGTATCAGGTTTTTTGCGTGGGCTGTGTCTCAATCCACAGCATCTGCCTATGTCGGCCTTCTGCAGTGGAAGGTGACCCAGCTTCAGCTGTGTTTGTCAGACAATGAGACATCCGAAAATCGGTCTTCGGACATAATGGTGTTATCCGTTTTGCTCTACGACGCCCACAAGTGTCACAGGACTCGTCTGAAGTCGGTAACGCTGATGTGCCAACTTCTGTCTGTAGCGTCCAAACTTTTTGAGCTACAAACTAATATGACCCCACTATGGAAAGGGGAGACTCTCACGAACACGATGTTGTTCTCCATTTTGAAGGAAACCCATACAAATGATTGGAAGTATGGAGGTAGTTCTGTACCACCAAAATAAGGGGTTAAATATGTGTCCCAAAAAATCTAATATTTTCTGAGCTTGCTAATATCTCCTAGATATCAGACAGACATTTCAAAACCTTATTCCTTATTATACTTTGACTGTCTTTTTGACTATTTATGAATGTGTTATTCAATGCGTATCTATGGGCTATAGTAGTGAAGGCAAAGTTCAATATTTTATTAAATAATTTTGATAAAAATCTTAAATAATTATGATAAAATATAACATGATCCATGGTATAACCATCTTAAAACAATTCCATATGTTAGTTTAGTACACACACCCCCCCCCCACACACAACCTACGTGTTGTGATAATTGCGTTGTTTGCTCTATTTCCTGTTAGTTCATATGCCTTGCCACTGTGATATATAGGCCTAAGGCTAAGAAAATAAGAAGACAACGTGGAAGAATAAAGTCAACCATACCTTTGTTTCATCACAAAACCGGAGAGCAACCTCTGTCCAGTGGAGTCCACAAAGCATATTGCATGTGACAAACAGTTACATGACCTACAGCATGGTCAAGCAAGTTAATGTTCCTGACATTTTCGGACTGCTAAACAACTATTGATTTAGAACCATAGAGAATTCCCACAAGTCACAAAGAAAACAGAAGTTGCATCCATTATACCAGCACCGCATCCGAGCGCTTCGGTCTGCAGGTAGTATAACTTTTCATTACATTTCATTACATTTCATTATAGTACAACGGTTTGATTTGTCTACATTTACATTTACATTTAAGTCATTTAGCAGACGCTCTTATCCAGAGCGACTTACAAATTGGTGCATTCACCTTATGACATCCATTGCCATCCCAATACCGTGTCTAATCTTAGCAATTTCTTCTTAGCTAGCTACATAGCCGTCTTTGTTTCAAAGATAATTGCGTAATTATCGTATTTCGTCGTCCTAACGTAGTCTACACTGCTATCTGCCCAGCAGCTAGCCAGCTAGCCAGCTAGCAAACGTCCACCGTCTTCCGAATAGCAGCACTGTAAAAACTATTACACTCAACTGAACGACTTGATTAGTGTAGTGTTAGCTAGCTACATAGTTGTCTTTGCTGTCTTCGTATCCAAGATAATTGTGTAGTTTAGAGTGTGTAGTCTTAGAGTGATTATCTTAATTTACCGAGGTTAGCTAGCCAGCTATTTGTCGTCCTTAACGTAGGAGACACTGCTAGCTAGCCAACAGCTAGCCAACGTCTACCGAATAGAACTTCCTCACTCAACAACCCGGTCGCATTCGCTCCACAGCTGGTATCACATTTTCATTTCATTTCATTACAGTACAACGGCTTGATTTGTTTGATCGTAGCTAGCTACATAGCTAGCTACATAGCCGTCTTTGTATCAAAGATAATTGTGTAGTCTAGAGCGATTTCCTAGGTTAGCTAGCCAGCTATTGTCGTTCTTTTAACGCAACGTAACGTAATCAACACTGCTAGCTAGCCAGCTAGCCCCGAATAGCAGCACAGTAGAAACTATTACACTCAACGGAACGACTTGATTAGTGTAGTGTCAACAACGCAGCCAATGCCAGCTAGCCTACATAGTCAACAACGCAGCCTCTGCCAGCTAGCCTACTTCAGCAGTACTGTATCATTTTAATCATTTTAGTCAATAAGATTCTTGCTACGTAAGCTTAACTTTCTGAACACTCGAGACGTGTAGTCCACTTGTCATTCCAATCTCCTTTGCATTAGCGTAGCCTCTTGTGTAGCCTGTCAACTATGTGTCTGTCTATCCCTGTTCTCTCCTCTCTGCACAGACCATACAAACGCTCCACACCGCGTGGCCGCGGCCACCCTAATCTGGTGGTCCCAGCGCGCACGACCCACGTGGAGTTCCAGGTCTCCGGTAGCCTCTGGAACTGCCGATCTGCGGCCAACAAGGCAGAGTTCATCTCAGCCTATGCCTCCCTCCAGTCCCTCGACTTCTTGGCACTGACGGAAACATGGATCACCACAGATAACACTGCTACTCCTACTGCTCTCTCCTCGTCCGCCCACGTGTTCTCGCACACCCCGAGAGCTTCTGGTCAGCGGGTTGGTGGCACCGGGATCCTCATCTCTCCCAAGTGGTCATTCTCTCTTTCTCCCCTTACCCATCTGTCTATCGCCTCCTTTGAATTCCATGCTGTCACAGTTACCAGCCCTTTCAAGCTTAACATCCTTATCATTTATCGCCCTCCAGGTTCCCTCGGAGAGTTCATCAATGAGCTTGATGCCTTGATAAGCTCCTTTCCTGAGGACGGCTCACCTCTCACAGTTCTGGGCGACTTTAACCTCCCCACGTCTACCTTTGACTCATTCCTCTCTGCCTCCTTCTTTCCACTCCTCTCCTCTTTTGACCTCACCCTCTCACCTTCCCCCTACTCACAAGGCAGGCAATACGCTCGACCTCATCTTTACTAGATGCTGTTCTTCCACTAACCTCACTGCAACTCCCCTCCAAGTCTCCGACCACTACCTTGTATCCTTTTCCCTCGCTCTCATCCAACACTTCCCACACTGCCCCTACTCGGATGGTATCGCGCCGTCCCAACCTTCGCTCTCTCTCCCCCGCTACTCTCTCCTCTTCCATCCTATCATCTCTTCCCTCTGCTCAAACCTTCTCCAACCTATCTCCTGATTCTGCCTCCTCAACCCTCCTCTCCTCCCTTTCTGCATCCTTTGACTCTCTATGTCCCCTATCCTCCAGGCCGGCTCGGTCCTCCCCTCCCGCTCCGTGGCTCGACGACTCATTGCGAGCTCACAGAACAGGGCTCCGGGCAGCCGAGCGGAAATGGAGGAAAACTCGCCTCCCTGCGGACCTGGCATCCTTTCACTCCCTCCTCTCTACATTTTCCTCTTCTGTCTCTGCTGCTAAAGCCACTTTCTACCACTCTAAATTCCAAGCATCTGCCTCTAACCCTAGGAAGCTCTTTGCCACCTTCTCCTCCCTCCTGAATCCTCCTCCCCTCCCCCTCCTCCCTCTCTGCAGATGACTTCGTCAACCATTTTGAAAAGAAGGTCGACGACATCCGATCCTCGTTTGCTAAGTCAAACGACACCGCTGGTTCTGCTCACACTGCCCTACCCTGTGCTCTGACCTCTTTCTCCCTCTCTCTCCAGATGAAATCTCGCGTCTTGTGACGGCCGGCCGCCCAACAACCTGCCCGCTTGACCCTATCCCCTCCTCTCTTCTCCAGACCATTTCCGGAGACCTTCTCCTTACCTCACCTCGCTCATCAACTCATCCCTGACCGCTGGCTACGTCCCTTCCGTCTTCAAGAGAGCGAGAGTTGCACCCCTTCTGAAAAAACCTACACTCGATCCCTCCGATGTCAACAACTACAGACCAGTATCCCTTCTTTCTTTTCTCTCCAAAACTCTTGAACGTGCCGTCCTTGGCCAGCTCTCCCGCTATATCTCTCAGAATTACCTTCTTGATCCAAATCAGTCAGGTTTCAAGACTAGTCATTCAACTGAGACTGCTCTTCTCTGTATCACGGAGGCGCTCCGCACTGCTAAAGCTAACTCTCTCCTCTGCTCTCATCCTTCTAGACCTATCGGCTGCCTTCGATACTGTGAACCATCAGATCCTCCTCTCCACCCTCTCCGAGTTGGGCATCTCCGGCGCGGCCCACGCTTGGATTGCGTCCTACCTGACAGGTCGCTCCTACCAGGTGGCGTGGCGAGAATCTGTCTCCTCACCACGCGCTCTCACCACTGGCGTCCCCAGGGCTCTGTTCTAGGCCCTCTCCTATTCTCGCTATACACCAAGTCACTTGGCTCTGTCATAACCTCACATGGTCTCTCCTATCATTGCTATGCAGACGACACACAATTAATCTTCTCCTTTCCCCCTTCTGATGACCAGGTGGCGAATCGCATCTCTGCATGTCTGGCAGACATATCAGTGTGGATGACGGATCACCACCTCAAGCTGAACCTCGGCAAGACGGAGCTGCTCTTCCTCCCGGGAAGGACTGCCCGTTCCATGATCTCGCCATCACGGTTGACAACTCCATTGTGTCCTCCTCCCAGAGCGCTAAGAACCTTGGCGTGATCCTGGACAACACCCTGTCGTTCTCAACTAACATCAAGGCGGTGGCCTGTTCCTGTAGGTTCATGCTCTACAACATCCGCAGAGTACGACCCTGCCTCACACAGGAAGCGGCGCAGGTCCTAATCCAGGCACTTGTCATCTCCCGTCTGGATTACTGCAACTCGCTGTTGGCTGGGCTCCCTGCCTGTGCCATTAAACCCCTACAACTCATCCAGAACGCCGCAGCCCGTCTGGTGTTCAACCTTCCCAAGTTCTCTCACGTCACCCCGCTCCTCCGCTCTCTCCACTGGCTTCCAGTTGAAGCTCGCATCCGCTACAAGACCATGGTGCTTGCCTACGGAGCTGTGAGGGGAACGGCACCTCAGTACCTCCAGGCTCTGATCAGGCCCTACACCCAAACAAGGGCACTGCGTTCATCCACCTCTGGCCTGCTCGCCTCCCTACCACTGAGGAAGTACAGTTCCCGCGCAGCCCAGTCAAAACTGTTCGCTGCTCTGGCCCCCCAATGGTGGAACAAACTCCCTCACGACGCCAGGACAGCGGAGTCAATCACCACCTTCCGGAGACACCTGAAACCCCACCTCTTTCAGGAATACCTAGGATAGGATAAAGTAATCCTTCTCACCCCCTTACTAGATTTAGATGCACTATTGTAAAGTGGCTGTTCCACTGGATGTCTTAAGGTGAACGCACCAATTTGTAAGTCGCTCTGGATAAGAGCGTCTGCTCAATGACTTAAATGTAAATGTAAATGTAAAATGTAAATTTACTTAGTCTTATACAATAACAGCTAAAAGATACCAAAAACAATTTAGTCTAATTAACGTAAGCTAAATATGATGTGGCTGTCCATGTTTCTGATTTCTGTGTGTGTGTGTTCGTGCAAGTAGAAAAACACGTTGACTCACTCTAATTGTAGAGAAACGCCAATGCCATCGTCCTCCATTTCATGTTGATGAAACGGTCTATGAGTACACGGTTTTAGTTTTTGTTGTCCTAGGCTACATGCTTGCTCGCTAGCCTAGCTTTCCTTCATGGGCAACGATGAGCCAGCTAGCTAACATTAGCCTTCTACATCTAGTTACATACTGAATTTCCATCCTCTCAGGCCAGGGGTAACCAACGTTATAATCATTGGCCAGTACGGAGAATTAAGTAAAACTCCACAAGTCCAAATCCCTGAAAGGGACCATGTTAGCTAGGTAGCTAGCCACCAGAGGACAGCAACACAACGAGATGTGTGTTTCAAGTGTTTCTGTCAATTACATTTAGCTTTTGATGTGACTGGTGTGAAGCCAAATCGAAACTGGCTTCCCTTGACACTTTTTTTTGTGCCAGGACCATTCACAGTTGAGCTCATTCAGTTTAGCTTAACTCTAATTGGCTATTATTATTATTATTTTTTATCAAGGGACACCAAATGCTCATTGGCTTCCCTTGCATTCAATGTTATGCTTTCATGCTTTTGTTATGCTGTCATGCTTTCCACCTGGCTACCCCTACCCCGGCCAACATCTCAGCACCCCCTGCAGCAACTTGTCCAAGCCCACCCCACAGCTTCTCCTTCACCCAAATCCAGACAGCTAATGTTCTGAAAGAGCTGCAAAATCTGGATCCCTACAAATCAGCTGGGCTAGACAATCTGAACCCTCTCTTTCTAAAATGATCCGCCGAAAATGTTTCAACCCCTATTACTAGCCTATTCAACCTCTTGTTTGTATCCTCTGAGATCCCCAAAGATTGGAAAGCTGCCGCGGTCATCCCCTTCTTCAAAGGGGGAAACAATCTAGACCAAAACTGTTATAGACCTATATCCATCCTGCTCTGCTTTTCTAAAATCTTCGAAAGTCAAGTTAACAAACAGATCACCAACCATTTCGAATCCCACAGTACCTTCTACACTATGCAATCTGGTTTCCGAGCTGGTCATGGGTGCACCTCAGCCACGATCAAGGTCCTACACGATATCATAACCGCCAGCGATAAAAGACAGTACTGTGCAGCCGTCTTCATCTACATGGCCAAGGCCTTCGACTCTGTAAATCACCGCATTCTTATCGGTTGACTCAATAGCCTTGGCTTCTCAAATGGCTGCCTCGCCTGGTTCACCAACTACTTCTCAGATAGAGTTCAGTGTGTCAAATCAGAGGGCCTGTTATACGGACCTCTAGCAGTCTCTATGGGGGTGCCACAGGGTTAAATTCTCAGGCCGACTCTTTTCTCTGTATACATCAATGATGTCGCTCTTGCTGCCGGTGATTCTCTGATCCACCTCTACGCAGACGACACCATTCTGTATACTTCTGGCCCTTCTTTAGACACTGTGTTAACAAACCTCCAAATGAGCTTCAATGCCATACAACACTACTTCCGAGGCCTCCCAACTGCTTTTAAATTAATAAGTGCATGCTCTTCAACCGATTGCTGCCCGCACCCTCCTGCTCGACTTGCATCACTACTCTGGATGGTTCTGACTTAGAATATGTGGACAACTACAAATACCTAGATGTCTGGTTAGACTGTAAACTCTCCTTCCAGACTCACATTAAGCATCTCCAATACAAAATGAAATCTAGAATCGGCTTCCTATTTTGCAACAAAGAATCCTTCACTCATGCTGCCAAACACCCTCGTAAAACTGACTATCCTACCAATCCTTGACGTCGGCGATGTAATTTACAAAATAGCCTCCAACACTCTACTCAGCAAATTGGATCTAGTCTATCACAATGCCACCAAAGCCCCATATACTACCCACCCCTGCAACCTGTATGCTCTCGTTGGCTGGCCCTCACTACATACTCGTCGCCAAACCCACTGGCTCCAGGTCATCTATAAGTCTATGCTAGGTAAAGCCCCACCTTACCTCAGCATACTGGTCACCATAGCAACACCCACCCGTAGCACGCGCTCCAGCAGGTATATTTCACTGGTCATCCCCAAAGCCAACACTTACTTTGGCTGCCTTTCCTTCCAGTTCTCTGCTGCCAATGACTGGAACAAATTGCAAAAATCACTGAAGCTGGAGTCTTATATCTCCCTCACTAACTTTAAGCATCAGCTGTCAGAGCAGCTTACCAATCATTGCACCTGTACACAGCCCATCTGTAAATAGCACACCCAACTACCTCATCCCCATATTGTTATTTACCCTCTTGCTCTTTTGCACCCCAGTATCTCTACTTGCACATCATCATCTGCACATCTATCACTCCAGTGTTAATGCTAAATTGTAATTATTTCACCTCTATGGCCTATTTATTGCCTTTCATCCCTACTCTTCTACATTTGCACACACTGTACCTAGATTTTCTATTGTGTTATTGACTGTACATTTGTTTATGTGTAACTCCGTGTTTTTGTTTTTTGTCGCACTACCTTGCTTTATCTTGGCCAGGTCGCAGTTGTAAATGAGAACTTGTTCTCAACTGGCCTACCTGGTTAAATAAAGGTGAAATAAAAAATATATTAAAAAAATGGGCAGCAACAATGTTCTACCCTTTTTGACCAAACAGCTTCAAATAAATGGGCTACAAATACAGAGACAGAGGGGCGCTGTTTTGCTCCTTCGGATGCTTTATCCAATGAGATACATTCAGCCTCTTGTGAATTGAAGGAAAATCATGAAACAAAGAGAAACGACACATAAATAATTGTTTCTTTTTTTCTTCAAATGTTTTGAGGGGAAGCCTCAGGGATCTGGTCAAAATTAGTGCACTACATAGGGCTCTGGTCAAAATTAGTGCACTACATAGGGCTCTGGTCAAAATTATTGTACTATATAGGGCTCTGGTCAAAAGTAGAGCACTATATAGGGATTAGGGTGCCATTTGAGATGCAGTCCATGAGACTCACCATGAAGGCGTTGACCATAGATCCCAGTATGGCCTGGAGCAGGAGCAGCATGGTGCCCACTGGACACTGGTCAGTGATGACACGGTAGCCGTAACCGATGGTGGTCTCTGTCTCGATGGAGAAGAGGAAGGCCGAGATGAATCCGTTCACGTTGTTGACGCACGGTGTCCATGTCTCATCCTCCAGATGATCTAGATCCCCTCTGGGTGGGAGGCAGGAGGGAGAGTGAAGGGGAGAGAGGGGGAGAAGCAAAGAGGCGACAAAAATGTAGGATGTGAAAAAACTATCCATTGACTAATATACTTCCACTTGCTTTACAGAGAAGAAATTGCAGGGTCTAGAGCAGGGTTTCCCAATAGGCAGTGATTTTATTTGGTTGATTTTTCAGAGCAAAATGGAATTATTATTTTTCATAATTTTCATTGTTGGACATAAAAGACTGTACGCCTAAATGCATACTGTATGTGATTGTTTCCCAATGTAATCAAGGTTTGAAATTATACTGTTTTTGTCAAATACTATATCTGTTTGGGATTCTTGCGGTAAATTTGCAGTGTTCAAATGATTTATCACTATGTTCTGGGCTCCAGACTGTCCGCTCAAAGACAAATCGGCCCACAGCTAAATGTAATTGGGGACCCCTGATCTAGAGTGATTCTCTCTGACAGTGATACCATGGATGTGTCTGAAATGGCACCCTCCTCCCTAGTGCACTACTTTTGGCCAGGGCCCATAGGGGAATAGGGTGTTTAGAGAATAGGGTGCCATTTGGGACTCATAGTAAAAAGTGTGTGAGTCTGAGCGGATAATAGGGAATAGAGTGTCATTTGGGACGCATCCCAAGTGTCCCCTGGCATGCTCCGTATGAGTGCTGTCCTAGCCTGCTTTCTGTCTCTCTCACCTGAGGTAAGCTATCAGGTACCAGATGGCTCCAAAGAAGAGCCAGGTGATGGCGTAGGCCATAACGAAGACGAAGAGAGAGCAGCGCCAGTTGAGGTCCACCAGGGTGGTGAAGATATCTGTCAGATAACGGTACGTCTCCCTCATGTTGCCATGCGACACGTTACATCTGCCATTCTTCTCCACATAGCGCTGCCTCTTACGTCTCTTAGCTGGAGAGAGAAGAGACAGAGAGAAAGAGAGAGAGAGAGCGACAGAGAGAGAGTCAGATAGATGAGAAAGACTACATTGACATATCGACAGTAGAACTAAAGGGACTTAGTAATAAGAAGACAGAGGGGTTGTTGTGAGAATATCCAAATCACTGAGGGAGAAACCAAAGGAACAGCCATTTTGCACAGGAGTAGGAGGAAGAGATGCTGGAGGAGGAGGTGAAACTGTGGAAGGAGAATAGGGAGGGAGAAAGTACACATGTTCGGCCAATACGCAATGTGTAAGTGTGAAGGGGGAGGGAGAGAAAAATAGTAGAGTGCATAGTCAATAACCCCCTATCTGCAGACTACTGTGGCACCGTATTCCCTATATAGTGCACTACTTTTGACCAGAGCCCTATGGGATGCCAATAGGGTGCCATATGGGACACAATTAAAGTTAACAGCACTACTACTCACCCCAGCCAAATCTGCCCCTCTCCTTCTCCATCACCCGAGGCAGCTTCTTAACATACTCATCAGATGCTGCATTTGCCTGCCTCTCTGCCAGCTTGGACTTCCATGATCTGTTAGCGGAGGGATGGGCGGTATCTGTCGTAACCACATGGCCCAGTTCCTCGGACACATGAAACACTCCGGTGGACACCATCACCTCGGAAGCCTCTTCCACCAGCACCTTCCCTTTCTCCACCACGGGGGGAGAGAGGGACTCGGGGCTCAAGGTGAAAACAGAGTTCTCAAGCGCCATCAGGAATGATGGTGTGTGTGTGTGTTTGTGTTCCTGGGTCCTCAATGTATTCCTATGGCAGACTCTGTCCGATGGTTATTGACTGTTTAATCGGGTTCTGTCCGTCAAGGTCCTGGGAAACAAAACAAGGATGGGGAAATTGATTCAAATGATTATTGTGAGATCATAGAATAGTGGGGCATTTAAAGTGCTCTGCTTTCAGTAAAAAAAATTATAAAGGGACTGTAGGGCTAGTGTTGAGCAGAACTGATGTCCTTCACTATACTGATTAACTGTATCCCAAATGGCACCCTATTCCCTATGAGCCAGGGTAAAAAGTCATGCACACTATAGTAACTAGGGTGCCATTTGGGGAGCAGATTATGTCACTCACTAAATTGTCCTCAATACCCAACCCATAAGTACTGACCAACGCCGATGTCTTTTGGGCATCTTTTTTTGGTCCTGTCCAGACCGGCCGTCTTTTTTATTTATTTTTAAACCGGACAAAATATGAACCAATCATAGACGTCTACTCTACTGTGCTCTGTACAGTAGAGCATAGTAGAGTATAGTACGGTATAATGTGCTGTATTGTACACTACTTTAGTCGAATGTACTCTACTGAACTAAACTGTACTGCACTATACTGTACTGAATTAAACTCTACTGTACTGTATTGAATTAAACTCTACTGTACTGCTCTACTATACTGGATAAAACTCTACTTTCCTGTACTGCACTGTGCTCTACTGTACTGAACTGTGCTATTTACATTTGTGAAACACTAGATGTTTATGATTAGGACAGATTTTTTCTGTTTTCACATCGACATTTTGGTCATTCAGCAGACACTCCAGAGTGACTCAGTGCATTGAACAAACAACATATCACAGTCATAGCAATATTTTTTTGTTAACCGTTACTCAGAATGTTGTTAGTCCGTGGTCTGTTGGTTTATTCGTTAGGTCAGACTCCTTTGAACACAATCGTGGCAAGTTTTAAAGCTTTCGAATAAGTTAACATAAGTGCATGTGAGTGCATGTGACAAACAGGAGCATAGTTACAATCTTCAATTGGCTCCTCTTTCGTCATGGATTTAAACATCCTTATTGGGCTATAATGTTTACTTCATTGAGAATGTGTGTGCAGTTGAAATTTGGCCATAGAATCAATGAATGTTTGTAAATTAACGTCTTTTCAACTTTCATCCTGAACCAAAAATGAACCTGATTTCAACATCCGGAAAATGCGTATTTTCACCTTCCATTCCATACCTAAAATGAGCGTAACTTCAATGTCTGGAAAATAAGTATTTTCAACGTCATTTTGCATACTGGGATGTCTGTCCTTATCTACGTTATCTACTCAACCTATCCCATTACTTTCAGTCTAATAATCTATATTTATGGAATAGGTAATACTATAATGGGGAGGGGAGTGTGTGTGTGTCTGTGTGTGCCATAGATGTCTGTCTGTTATGGGACACAATGAATTACAGGAATATTTTGACGGCGTAAGAAGGCTATTCTTACTCAGAAAATGTACAATACCACTTTTAATGTATTCTGTAATACATAGCTATAAGAACACAAAACAGCAAACAGGCAAATGTCATTCTAATATGAATAATCATCGTGTTTCATGTTAACAATGGATGCCTAAAGCGCTACCTTCAAGATTATCCAAAAATATTTGATCTCATCGCTTTATTTATAAGGACCTTACAGATAGATGAGTCGATGGTCCAATAGTGAGCCTCGGAGATCGTCCGCTTAGGTTCAATTCTACCCATTTGTTATGTTTACCATCAACTCTGATGATCGGGTGGGTGTTCGACGAAGCATCAGTTCAGTCTCTCCTCTCTCACCAGGAAACAAAGGCAACCCCAACCAAACGACTGTTTTTTTGTAGATGTTATCCTCAATTGGAAGGGGGCTAATTATAGAAAAATCCCTTTAGTATTGACAAATAGCCAATTATTGTATTTTCCTACTTTGTTTTCAAAGATTTTAAGATGGTGGCAGTTCGTCTATACCGATCATTGGGTATAGACAGTGCAAGCAGCACCACCAATCCGCGTCCGATAAAGTTGTATTAATCACTTAAACTGTGCAGGTGTTAGATCATGGACGTGACGGTCGAGGGGATGCTGTCGTCATCACCGTCACTATTCTTCAATAGGCTTGCAGTAGACCATACGCGTGTTCGTGTTGTGGAGGTTGACGTTTAGGAAATGAATGAATTCATATCAATTTAATGTGAAACAAACTATGTTTTTCTCCTGGACAGCCACATTGCCTAGCATCATTTAAAATAAACGAATCGATAGTATTTTTCTAAATTAATTGGTCTTCCGATGCATTTAATTTTTAATCACATGTATTATAGTCTACTACTTTAAGTGTTTTTTCATATAGCGTCGCCTCTGTGTGCAATGCGAACTCCAATGCAGCAGGTGACGCACCTTTCAATACTTGCATATAAAACTACCGTAAGTGTAATATTTTATTTTATTTCTCAAGATGTCTGTGTACGGACCAGTGGTGAAAATTCACCCTGTCGTTCTCGCCTCCATCGGTGACTCATACGAACGGAGAAATGAGGGAGCGAGTCGTGTGATTGGAACCTTGCTTGGTACTTTACATTTATTCCGAAACGTAGCTATAAAGAAAATGTATTCGAAGCGCAGTGAATCCGGCATGTCTCGCATGTTAGTTTCTAGCTACAGCGGTATGTCTCGCATGTTAGTTTCTAGCTACAGCGGTATGTCTCGCTAGCTAGTTGCTAGCTACAGCGGTATGTCTCGCATGTTAGTTTCTAGCTACAGCGGTATGTCTCGCTAGCTAGTTGCTAGCTACAGGGGTATGTCTCGCTAGCTAGTTGCTAACTACAGTGGTATGTCTCGCTAGCTAGTTGCTAGCTACAGCGGTATGTCTCGCTAACTAGTTGCTAGCTACAGCGGCATGTCTCGCTAGCTAGTTGCTAGCTACAGCGGCATGTCTCGCTAGCTAGTTTCTAGCTACAGCGGTATGTATCGCTAGCTAGTTTCTAGCTACAGCGGCATGTCTCGCTAGCTAGTTTCTAGCTACAGCGGTATGTCTCGCTAACTAGTTGCTAGCTACAGCGGTATGTCTCGCTAGCTAGTTGCTAGCTACAGCGGCATGTCTCGCTAGCTAGTTTCTAGCTACAGCGGTATGTGTCGTTAGCTAGTTGCTAGTTACAGCGGTATGTCTTGCTAGCTAATTGTGTTATGTTCTCTAGCTACAGCGGCATGTCTCGCTAGCTAGTTTCTAGCTACAGCGGCATGTCTCGCTAGCTAGTTTCTAGCTACAGCGGCATGTCTCGCTAGCTAGTTTCTAGCTACAGCGGCATGTCAGTCTCACATCTTGACAATTATAGCTAACTAACTAGCTACCAAATCTCTGATTTTAACTTACGATTTTACCAAGTATTCTAATGTTTTTTAGTTGAAACGTTGCTAGCTAGTTAGTAATCACGTTTTTTTGTCACATACACGTGGTTAGCAGATGTTAATGCGAGTGTAGCGAAATGCTTGTGCTTGTTGGTCATTACTGCATTGTCGGAACTACGCGTAATCTAATTTAACAATTTCACAACAACTACCTTATACACAAGTGTAAAGGGATGAAGAATATGCACATAAAGATATATGAATGAGTGATGGTGCAGAATGGCATAGGCAAGATGCCGTAGATGGTATCGAGCACAGTGTATATATATATATATATGAGATGAGTTATATTAAGTGATACAATTTTTACATCAATTTTTCCAATATTAAAGTGGCTGGTGTTGAGTCAGTATGTTGGCAGCAGCCACTCAATGTCAGTGGTGGCCGTTTAGCAGTCTAATGGCCTTGAGATGGAAGCTGTTTTTCAGTCTCTCGGTCCCTGTTTTGATGCACCTGAACTGACCTCGCCTTCTGGATGATAGCGGGGTGAATAGGCAGTTGCTCGGGTGGTTGTTGTCCTTGATAATCTTTACGGCCTTCCTGTGACATCGGGTGGTGTAGGTGTCCTGGAGGGCAGGTAGTTTGCCCCCGGTGATGCATTGTCTGGATTACTGCAAACTCGCTGTTGGCTGGGCTCCCTGCCTGTGCCATTAAACCCCTACAACTCATCCAGAACGCCGCAGCCCGTCTGGTGTTCAACCTTCCCAAGTTCTCTCACGTCACCCCGCTCCTCCGCTCTCTCCACTGGCTTCCAGTTGAAGCTCGCCTCCTTTGAATTCCATGCTGTCACAGTTACTAGCCCTTTCAAGCTTAACATCCTTATCATTTATCGCCCTCCAGGTTCCCTCGGAGAGTTCATCAATGAGCTTGATGCCTTGATAAGCTCCTTTCCTGAGGACGGCTCACCTCTCACAGTTCTGGGCGACTTTAACCTCCCCACGTCTACCTTTGACTCATTCCTCTCTGCCTCCTTCTTTCCACTCCTCTCCTCTTTTGACCTCACCCTCTCACCTTCCCCCTCTACTCACAAGGCAGGCAATACGCTCGACCTCATCTTTACTAGATGCTGTTCTTCCACTAACCTCACTGCAACTCCCCTCCAAGTCTCCGACCACTACCTTGTATCCTTTTCCCTCTCGCTCTCGTCCAACACTTCCCACACTGCCCCTACTCGGATGGTATCGCGCCGTCCCAACCTTCGCTCTCTCTCCCCCGCTACTCTCTCCTCTTCCATCCTATCATCTCTTCCCTCTGCTCAAACCTTCTCCAACCTATCTCCTGATTCTGCCTCCTCAACCCTCCTCTCCTCCCTTTCTGCATCCTTTGACTCTCTATGTCCCCTATCCTCCAGGCCGGCTCGGTCCTCCCCTCCCGCTCCGTGGCTCGACGATTCATTGTGAGCTCACAGAACAGGGCTCCGGGCAGCCGAGCGGAAATGGAGGAAAACTTGCCTCCCTGCGGACCTGGCATCCTTTCACTCCCTCCTCTCTACATTTTCCTCCTCTGTCTCTGCTGCTAAAGCCACTTTCTACCACTCTAAATTCCAAGCATCTGCCTCTAACCCTAGGAAGCTCTTTGCCACCTTCTCCTCCCTCTTGAATCCTCCTCCCCTCCCCCTCCTCCCTCTCTGCAGATGACTTCGTCAACCATTTTGAAAAGAAGGTCGACGACATCCGATCCTCGTTTGCTAAGTCAAACGACACCGCTGGTTCTGCTCACACTGCCCTACCCTGTGCTCTGACCTCTTTCTCCCCTCTCTCTCCAGATGACATCTCGCGTCTTGTGACGGCCGGCCGCCCAACAACCTGCCCGCTTGACCCTATCCCCTCCTCTCTTCTCCAGACCATCTCCGGTGACCTTCTCCCTTACCTCACCTCGCTCATCAACTCATCCCTGACCGCTGGCTACGTCCCTCCTGTCTTCAAGAGAGCGAGAGTTGCACCCCTTCTGAAAAAAACCTACACTCGATCCCTCCGATGTCAACAACTACAGACCAGTATCCCTTCTTTCTTTTCTCTCCAAAACTCTTGAACGTGCCGTCCTTGGCCAGCTCTCCCGCTATCTCTCTCAGAATGACCTTCTTGATCCAAATCAGTCAGGTTTCAAGACTAGTCATTCAACTGAGACTGCTCTTCTCTGTATCACGGAGGCGCTCCGCACTGCTAAAGCTAACTCTCTCTCCTCTGCTCTCATCCTTCTAGACCTATCGGCTGCCTTCGATACTGTGAACCATCAGATCCTCCTCTCCACCCTCTCCGAGTTGGGCATCTCCGGCGCGGCCCACGCTTGATTGCGTCCTACCTGACAGGTCGCTCCTACCAGGTGGCGTGGCGAGAATCCGTCTCCTCACCACGTGCTCTCACCACTGGTGTCCCCCAGGGCTCTGTTCTAGGCCCTCTCCTATTCTCGCTATACACCAAGTCACTTGGCTCTGTCATAACCTCACATGGTCTCTCCTATCATTGCTATGCAGACGACACACAATTAATCTTCTCCTTTCCCCTTCTGACGACCAGGTGGCGAATCGCATCTCTGCATGTCTGGCAGACATATCAGTGTGGATGACGGATCATCACCTCAAGCTGAACCTCGGCAAGACGGAGCTGCTCTTCCTCCCGGGAAGGACTGCCCGTTCCATGATCTCGCCATCACGGTTGACAACTCCATTGTGTCCTCGTCCCAGAGCGCTAAGAACCTTGGCGTGATCCTGGACAACACCCTGTCGTTCTCAAATAACATCAAGGCGTTGGCCCGTTCCTGTAGGTTCATGCTCTACAACATCCGCAGAGTACGACCCTGCCTCACACAGGAAGCGGCGCAGGTCCTAATCCAGGCACTTGTCATCTCCCGTCTGGATTACTGCAACTCGCTGTTGGCTGGGCTCCCTGCCTGTGCCATTAAACCCCTACAACTCATCCAGAACGCCGCAGCCCGTCTGGTGTTCAACCTTCCCAAGTTCTCTCACGTCACCCCGCTCCTCCGCTCTCTCCACTGGCTTCCAGTTGAAGCTTGCATCCGCTACAAGACCATGGTGCTTGCCTACGGAGCTGTGAGGGGAACGGCACCTCAGTACCTCCAGGCTCTGATCAGGCCCTACACCCAAACAAGGGCACTGCGTTCATCCACCTCTGGCCTGCTCGCCTCCCTACCACTGAGGAAGTACAGTTCCCGCTCAGCCCAGTCAAAACTGTTCGCTGCTCTGGCCCCCCAATGGTGGAACAAACTCCCTCACGACGCCAGGACAGCGGAGTCAATCACCACCTTCCGGAGACACCTGAAACGCCACCTCTTTCAGGAATACCTAGGATAGGATAAAGTAATCCTTCTCACCCCCCCTTAAAAGATTTAGATGCACTATTGTAAAGTGGCTGTTCCACTGGATGTCTTAAGGTGAACGCACCAATTTGTAAGTCGCTCTGGATAAGAGCGTCTGCTAAATGACTTAAATGTAAATGATTGTGCAGACCTCTCTAACCTCTGGAGAGCCTTACGGTTGTGGGTGGAGCAGTTTCCGTACCAGGCGGTGATACCCTCACCACCTGGGGGCGGCCTGTCAGGAAGTCCAGGACCCAGTTGCACAGGGCGAGACCCAGGGTCCGCTGGTCTGCGCATGCTCTGAGGACGTGGCTGTTGATGGCGTCTGGGCCTGCAGCCTTGCGAGTGTTAATACGTTTAAATGTTTTACTCACGTCGGCTGCAGTGAAGGAGAGTCCGCAGGTTTTGGTAGCTGTTTAGTCTGTCTGGGAGCAAGACATCCTGGTCCGTGACGTGGCTGGTTTTCTTTTTGTAATCGGTGATTGACTGTAGACCCTGCCACATACTTCTTGTGTCTGAGCCATTGAATTGCAACTCTTCTTTGTATTTATACTGACGCTTAGCTTGTTTGATTGCCTTGCGGAGGGAATAGCTACACTGTTTGTTTTCGGTCATGTTTCTGGTCACCTTGCCCTGGTTGAAAGCAGTGGTTTGCGCTTTTAGTTTCGTGCGAATGCTGCCATCAATCCACAGTTTCTGGTTTGGGAATGTTTTAATAGTTGCTCTGGGTACGACATCGCCGATGCACTTGCTAATAAACTCGTTCACCGAATCAGCATATTCATCAATGTTGTTTGACGCAATGCCGAACATATCCCAATCCACGTGATTGAAGCAATCTTGAAGCGTGGAATCAGATTGGTCGGACCAGCGTTGAACAGACTTGAGCGCGGGAGCTTCCTGTTTTAGTCTCTGTCTAAAAGCAGGGAGCAACAAAATGGAGTCATGTTCAGCTTTTCCGAAAGGAGGGTGGGGAGGGCCTTATTTGCGTCGCGGAAGTTAGAATAACAATGATCCAGGGTTTTTACCGGCCCTGGTAGCACAATCGATATGCTGAATGAATTTAGGGTGTGATTATAATTGGAAGAGAATTCTCTTGGTAGATAATGCAGTTGACATTTGATTGTGAGGAATTCTAAGTCAGGTGAACAGAAGGAGTTGAACTTATTTGTCCCCATAAACACAATAGTATGATAACTTGTTGCATTCTTGTGTCCCTAAGGTACCATTGACAAGCACTCTGTTGAGGTCACCAACTGTTTCTCTGTCCCCCACAATGAGTCTGAAGATGAGGTGAGTAGAAACGGATGCTCTCTATTGATCTCTGTAAAGTAGAAATGAGTAAAGTTGGTACATGTGAAACTAGAAGTGTCACTTCTATTCTTTGTGATGGTGACAGGTTGCTGTTGACATGGAGTTTGCCAAGAACATGTATGAGCTCCATAAGAGGGTGTCACCCAGCGAGGTCATCGTCGGATGGTGAGTAGGCCAATGTTTTCCTACTCCCATCCAGTAAAGCTTTTGTCTCATGCCAGTACTAACAATTAATGACCCAATGTAATGTATTCAATCTAATGGAATAGGTACATTCCCTAAATTAAAATGTGGTTCTGTGTCCAAAAGCCTATGCTGGAGTTAGAACTCTGCTCTAAAGTGAAACCATTCTCCTTCATCAGGTATGCCACTGGCTTTGAGATTACGGAACACTCTGTGCTGATCCATGAGTATTACAGCCGAGAGGCCACAAACCCCATTCACCTGACCATGGACACGGCCCTGCAGAGTGGCAAGATGAACATCCGCGCCTACCTCAGGTCAGTGACTTCCCTCACAACCAGTCGCACTTCTGTCTCATTACTTGTTTGTCCAATGGAAAGCTATTGCTGACGCAAATAATTTCAACATGGGTCTGGGAGGCTCACAAGGATATTGGTATCCACAGTACTCCACCAATTATATATATTTCAACTCAATAATTAATATATTCTCACATTTAAGCTTTAAAACTGCAATGTTTTCTCTGCCCATGACAAAATGTGTAGAATTTCAGGAAATGGGTTTGAAAAAATGCACTGCACGTGGTCATTGTAAAACTCTATGATATTTTTTATATCACTTGTTGTTCTGATTGAGGGGGTCCCTGATGAATTTGCTTTCACAAAGGGGATCCCTGCTTTATACATGAAATGAATAATTATTATTCAGTTGCTTTGTTTCCTCTGACAGTGCCCAGATGGGTGTGCTGGGAAAGACAGTCGGTGTGATGTTCACCCCTCTGAGTGTGAAATACAAGTATTACGACACCGAGAGGATAGGAGGTAAGAATGTTCTCTTTGCCATGTTTTCTCTCCATTGAGCTTTTCTATGTCCCTATTTGTGCCTTTCTTGGACATAGTTTATTTGTTATGTCATATGTTACATTGGAGGGGGAATGGAACACTCCTTGATAAATGGTAAATAATGGTCTTTATATTCCAGTTGACCTTCTCGAGAGGACGAGAGATGCTCCTAACACCACCAATGGACTGACCTCTGACCTCTGCCAGGTTGGCGGGGCTGCTGGCCGGGTTCAGGACATGCTGGCCACGGTACTGACCTACATAGAGGATGTGTTGGTGAGTACATACACAGAGCCTATAAATGGGGATGCAACATTGCACCCTATTCCCTATGTAGTGCTCTACTTTTGACTAGGGCCCGAAGTGCTCGGGTTTTCAGTCAGTAGTCTCTGTTTGCATTGCTATTGGAGTGATCTGTGTGTAGATGTCAGCTGCATGATATGTTATAGATAGCTCTGGGTAGTGTTTACAGCGACGTTTACATAGCTTAGTTTTCTGAAATACTTTTCTCTCTGTGGCTGTTTCAGTCTGGTAAACAGACAGCCGATAACAGTGTTGGACGTTACCTGATGGATCTGGTCAACAAAGTTCCTAAGATCACAGCAGAGGACTTTGAGACCATGCTCAACTCCAACATCAACGTGAGTATGCCTCCTTTGGATATGGGCCTGTTTTTATCAAGTGTCTCAGAGTACGAGTGCTGATTTTAGCATCAGTTTAGGCTTTTAGATCACAATGAATGAATACGATTACATGGACTGCGTGGAGCTGTTCTAAAATCAGCACTCACTCAGACACTTGGTACGTACAGCACCTGAGCTGTAGAATTGATTCAGTTGAACAGTTCTAAAACATACTGTATTTGTCCCTAGTCCTCATGACGTTTGTGTAAATGTACACCTTTTACTATTTGCAGGACCTGTTGATGGTGACCTATCTATCGAATCTGACTCAAGCACAGATCGCCTTGAACGAAAAAATCGTGGTACTCTGAGCATTGGGGGATTGGGGTTGTTTATTTCTTTTCTTTTTTGGAGTTGTATTTCATTTTTTGTGTATATTCTTAAGCTCAAATTAATAAAGGTGTTATAACAGTACCTAATTGCTACGGTTGCTTTTATAACTGAAGTAATGTCTTCTAACTAAGACACTTTATTTACCAATTCCACAATGTCCTGAATAGGACAATGCATGCGTAGTTGTATGGTCCTTTTAATTTCTGGAAAAGGGGAGGTCCGATACATTTGCTTGAGTGAATTCTATTTCCTTCTATGGGTGTTGTCACAAGAAATACAAATAGAGCTCATACTGTATTCAGATTAGTTGCCACTTCACCAGTCCCTAGGATGAAATCTATCTTGTCCAGAAGGTGGCACTGAAGAGCTCAGGCCTGTTCCCTTGCATGGTGAGGTCCCCGCTGTTTCCTAGGCAACAGGGGTCATGACCAGGGAGAGGACAGAATATGGGAGAGGATGAATGAATTCTGAGGACTAGATGGTCAGAGGGGTCTGCAGAATTCCCAGTAACAATTTGGGATGCACACTGAGATAGTCTTTTTTTGTATCTGATTTTATGTACATCCTATTTATGCCTCAGACCCTCCTTTTACGTAAGATTCCTTTGACTGAGATCAACATCAATGAAACCTAGTTCATGCATGCATACATTAATTTCTTTGAGTTTTGATTTTAAAACTGTTTAGTGAACTTCACAAACAGTTCAGTCCTTTCCCCATCGTTACCATGAATAGAATTAGTATCGAGGGGATATGTTTAACAAGTGTTGACATTCTCTTCCTAGTCAGATCAATGCAGCTGTGTTGTAATATACTGTTTAACAAATTACTTTGAGCCTCTTAAATGTCCTTGAGTACCCTGAAAGCCATCCGCCACAAAGTCTATTATAATAGCTGGCATGCAAACCCTGCTAAAACTATTACAGTATTATGATCTGAGGAAGTGGGTTTCACTAAGTTTGAGTGTGTGCAAAATGGCAATTGTATTCCCTGTATGGTGCAGTACTGTTGACCAGAGCCCTATGGCTCTAGGAAATAGGATGCCATTTAGAATGTATCCTTAGTTGGAGCTTGAAGGGGATAGAGGGTCAGGGTAGTCGGCAGCAGAAGAATTGTGTAGTTATGCTCAGTAAGTAACATACAGGACTACTGAAAGTCCTGCATTTATCCATGGAGATTGTCCTTTTGTGGAGCTTTGAAAGGAACCTGGACTAACATGAATACCAGGGCCATGTGACTTCATACAGCTTTAAACTCCTTATACATATTGTATGCATCCAAAATTGCACTCTATGGGCCCTTGTATAAAGCAGTGCACTATAAAGGGGTGCCATTTTGGATCCTCGGTCACTGTCTCATTAGGCCTTGACCACTCCACAAAAAAAGTTATTTGGTAAACCATATTGCAGTTCTATAGTCAATCTTACCTACAGTAGGCCTAACTCTTGTGTCTTTGCAATTTTCCCTCTTTTAGGGTAGTGGAAGGATTATACAAGTGAGGACTCATAATGTACCCATGAATGATATTTAGTATTTCTGCTCTTTAGACAATGCCACAAAAAGAGCTCTCATCCCAATTCCGTTAAAAAAATAAAGCCCAAGTGCCAGTAGTCTGGTTTCTAGTATTTTCCCCTGTGTGCTCCACAACCCCATATTTCCATTCACAGGCACCACTTACATTTCATAATGAGAGGCCAGTGTGTGTAAACCCTGCCAGATCAAAGTTATAAGAGCAATGGAAATGTATGCTTCTGTTTGTGGAATGAAGTAAGGAAAGTCTGTTTGAATCTGAGATTTTGGGAGATTGTTGCTGTCGCGCCCACTGCTTTGTTTTAGTTGTGCCAGTTATGAGTGCAAATGCATCTCTTCTGGGGAAACGGATGAATTCAGGTTTGTTTTCACTGACACTTCGACCTCTCACTGGCTGTGTCCCGACCCAAATGGCACCTATGCACTGCACTACTTTTGACCAGGGCCCATCGGGCTGTGGTCAAAAGTAGTGCGTTTATGTAGGGAATAGGCTTCCATTTGGGATGCAACTACGATCTCCCCCTCCCATGGCTTATCGCCAAGGAATGCCAGTGAGTCACAGAATTCCAACTGGTAGCAGAACCTTGGTGCTGTATGTTGGTTCCCCATGAGGTGGCGATCTGTACAGTACTCTAGATGGAATACTTATGTATGCGTGGGACATTTCTCACCCGAGTGCTCATTCTTTGATTAACTATGTCATGACAATTTAAAAGGTCTTGAATACGTTACATATATTACTGTTGCACTTCCATGTATACAGTGCCAGACAGTGGGTGTCAAGTATTTACCACGTCAAGGAATAAAACCCCTGGTCTTTTTGTGATGTCTTCATAGAGCCATAGGGCTCTGGTCAAAAGTAGTGCACTATATAGGGCATTGTTTCCCAACCCTGGTCCTTGAGTACCCCTGACGGTACACATTTTTGTTGTAGCCTTGGATAAACACAGCCTGTTCAGCTCTTTGAGGGCTTGATGATTAGTTGACTAGTTGAATCAGGTGTGCTGGTCCAGGGTTACAAAAAAAGTGTACTGTTGGGGGTACTGGAGGACCAGGGTTGGGAAACACTGATATAGGGTGCCATTTGGGACACAACGATGGTCTCCATATTATATGGTACTTATGTGATGATCGTTTCCTGGTTAGCCTTTCCAGGGTCCTAAACTGTATCAACTAGATGAGCCACATGGCTCTACCACAACTATTTGTAGCGAAAACCAAAATGGCAGCTCTATTTCTATAGTCTCCTTTACTTCTAGATAAACTACCGTTCAAAAGTTTGGTGTCACTTAGAAATGTCCTTGTTTTTGAAAGAAAAGCACTTTTTTTTTGTCCATTTAAAATAACATTTGTCAGAAATACTGTGTATATATTGTTAGTTTTGTTAAATTACTATTGTAGCTGGAACCGGCTGATTTTATTTTAATGAAATATCTACATAGGCGTAACAGAGGCCCATTATCAGCAACCATGACTCCGGTTTTCCAATGGTACATTGTGTTAGCTAATCCAAGTTTATAATTTTAAAAGGCTAATTGATCATTAAAAAAACCTTTTGCAATTATGGTAGGACAGCTGAAAAATGTTGTTCTGATCGAAGAAGCAATAAAACTGTCCGCCTTTAGACTAGTTGAGTATCTAGAGCATTAACATTTGTGGGTTCGATTACAGGTTCAAAATGTCCAGAAACAAATAACTTTCTACTGAAACTCGTCAGTCTATTCTTGTTCTGAGAAATGACGGCTATTCCATGCGAGAAACTGCCAAGAAACTGAAGATCTTGTACAACACTTTGTACTACTCACTTCACAGAACAGTGCAAACTGGCTTTAACCAGAATAGCAAGAGGAGTGGGAGGCCCCGGTGCACAACTGAGCCTGAGGACAGGCACATTAGTGTCTAGTTTGAGAAACAGTCCAATCATAAATCTACACTACCATTCAAACTGACTGAACTGTCTAGTTTGAGAAATAGACGCCCCATAAGTCCTCAACTGGCAGCTTCATTAAATAGTACCCACAAAACACCAGTCTCAACGTCAACAGTGAAGAGGTGACTCCAGGATGCTGGCCTTCTAGGCAGAGTTGCAAAGAAAAAGCCATATCTCAGACTGGCCAATAAAAAGAAAATATTTAGATGGACAAAAGAACACAGACACTGGACAGAGGAACTCTGCCTAGAAGGCCAGCATCCCGGAGTCCCCTCTTCACTGTTGACATTGACACTGGTGTTTTGGGTTTTTCCATTTGGGTCACATATTGTGTCTCCAGTCTGATACAACTTCCATAAGACCCAAGTGCTCTTTTGGCTTTGCATTTCAACATATGAACTTCCCATTAATCAGACGTGGTAATTTTGTATTGAAAGGATTTTATTACCCTGTAAGTCAACCCTCTGTTCTAAAATAGGCCCAACATGGCTTCAGTTAGGGTTAAACCACCCATGGACCACCAGACATTGTGCCACGGGGCAGGAAACTGGTAAGGCTGAACAATTTCCCCTCTGTCATTTAATGATATGCTCCTATTACAGAGTCAAACACTGCTAGCTAGAAGTATAGACCTGAGTTCAAATACTATTTGAAATCATTTCAAATACTTTGAGCTGGATTGAGCTTGACTGGCACAATAGAACCAATAGAATCGTTTCAAATCTGTAAACCTTATCCTACACTCCAGGCAGGGCAAAGCAAAAAGTCAAAGTATTTGAAAGTGCTGGAAGAGATGATGCAGCCCTCACTCAGAGCCTGGTGATTCCTGTGGCGGGAGATACGGCTGCTTCTCATCGCCTAACCCAAATGGCACTCTATTCTCTTTGTAGTGCACTACTTTTGACCAGGGACCGTAGGGTTTAAAGTGGTGCATGATATAGTGAATAGGGTGCCATTTCAGACACATCCATCATCATGGAGTAAATGAGTCCAAATATAAAAATGAAAGACTAATATGCACTCTCTACAGTAAAAACAGAGACTACTGGACCCTCTACAGTAAGAGAAGAGACTAACATATCCTCTACAGTACATTATATTCCTCTCCTCTGAGAACAGTACTACTGACTGGCACTGTACTACCACTGACAACATTCCTAAAAAGCATGTACTATCAGAGCACAGTTTTCCACAGACAGCACAGCAGCATGTTCCCTCGGTGCTAATTTGTAACTGTATGGCAGTCAGAGAGCTGAAACATGCCCTTGGTGGTGCATGGCGGATGGTGATGACTCACCAGTGAGTGTCCCCCCTCCCGTCCAATGCCAAGACAGCTTGGTTAATTAAATGCACTCTGTTCAGACCTTCCTTCCTGTGCCAACTGTGACATACTGCACTTAGAGGGAACCCGTGTGTGCCGTGACAGCCTCACCGCTCTCTGAAAGATTTGTTTATTACAGACCAACCAAGTGTTACTGTAAAGGCCAAGCTCTGAAGGCAAATAGAAACAAAGTGTGGATCCCAAATGGAAACCTATTGCTTCTATAGTCCACTACTTTTGTCCAGGGCTCTCGTTAATAGTAGGTCAAAAGTAGTGCACTGTGTAGAGAATATGGTGGTATTGGTGATGCAAGCTAAGACAACGTAGGCCTACAGTAAATAGCAGAGGGAGGGGATGGAGGACTTGCAATCCAGTCATCAGACAAGAAAAGTTTTATTTCCCACTTTTTTGGTGTGCGATTGGAAATAACATCAGAGAGCAAAAGGACACATTTCCAATGCTGATTGGAAGATGAAGTTGCACTGTATTGTTTTTCAGTGGCAGCAAGTTCATAAATGGCACTTTATTCTTTACACTGTATAGTACACTACTTTTGACCAGACCTGTTCAAAAGTAGTGTACTATATAGGGAATGGGTGTCATTTGGGACGCACAATACATAGGCAACGTGCCCTAGCTGTGGCTAGTATGCTGTGTGCTCCCTGTCTGTATGTGTATGTGCATACCCGTGTATACCAATCATGTATACTCATGTATACACAGTACTTGAATGTATTCAGAGCCATATATTTATGGAATAAATGGCTCTGTATGTATGGATACTCGTTTCAATATAAACACACAATGATATGGGAAACATTTATTGCTGCCTCTGGCAATAAAAAAACGAGTTATTCCACAGTTTGGAAGAAACCATTTTGAGATCCCTTTTTAACGAACAACGAACGCACAGTGTAGCGGCTGGTTTAGCGCGTGAGAAGAACACACTCCACCCTGGCAACGCGTCCTCACCTATCGTTATAGGCATGCTCAGCAGAAGGGCTGGGCTGTGCTGTGCTCTCAGCGACTGAAGCTGGGCGCAGGGGAACTGCAACCGCCGCGCCGAACATCTTCCAGGTAGGATGCGTATCTATTCCATTAAGCGTTTAGAACGATCTCGCAAATATGTATACTAGGAGTATTCTTTACCATGCAGATATTGTTTTGTTTTTTCAGGGGAGGGGCTGTCTATTTTTGCTTCACGTACAAGGTAGCGCAGGGTGACTGTTTGAGTCTTGGTAAACACAGTCAGCCAAGACGCATCTGCAAAAGCCTTCAATTAACGGCGCTTTAAATTTGCACTCGGGAAAATGTTCACCCTTTGATGAATCAACATTTAACAACGGTTGATGGCGAGATCTGAATGTGTATTTTATGACATGATGGGTGTATTTCGGGGGAGCATGTAAAATTGCAATGGGGTTATGATTTGGCTAACGACTGTTCGTCAATGCCCGACCGCTCACATTTTCAACTTACAGTGTGTGCAAGTATCGATTTTTTTTCCATAGGCGCTAGTAGCCTATATAGCCTACCTGCAGTAACCTATAGCCTACAGTGTAAAGCAATGTGTTTTGTATGGAGTGCAAAGCTGACTTGAGAAATCATTCTTAACAGGTAAATTTTATGTATAGGCTGTATCAGTTAACACTGCACTATAGCAAGGTTCTATGGAGTAGGTCATACCATAGCCTACTGTATCTATCTAGTCTACATAGTAGCAGGATCTGTTATTGATTGGCAGTGGTGGCATATGGTAAGCAGGCCTATCTGTTTCTAATGATAATGCCTGCATAGAGGCACATGGAATCAAATATCTGGGAAAAGGTACAAACATAAATACTGGGTTTCAATTTAGATGGCAAAGTTCATAAACCTGCCTAAGCCATACAAAAACAGTGTGCCTGTTTGACTTTTAGGTCTCCAATAAAATGGCATGGTAGATATCCACCATAAGGTAAGAGTTAGGATGCATGGTGTTGCAAGGCTTGCGTCCCAATGGCATCCTATTACCCAGATTATGCACTACTTTTGACCAGCGCCCATGCCATTTTGGGATGCAACCCCGGCAACAGTGGGGCCTCAACAGAGCCAGGAGATCGGAGGTGAGCTGAGGGAAGGGGAGGGGAGGAAGAGGTGTGTGCCAGGTCAACAGCAGACAGTAACTCTGGAAACCTCAGCATTGCCATTTTACCCTGCATGCATTGAATCAGTGTCAGTCTTTACCGTATGTCATTGCCTTTTTCTGCTGGAGTTTGCATGGCGTTCTTCTTCCAGTAGTGACCTTGCTCAATGAGGCATTGTTTAGTGCACTATTTTTGACCAGAGCCATAGGGCCTGGTTAAAAGTAGTGCACTATATAAGGAATAGGGTGCCATCAGGGACGCAGTTACTGAATGGTTTCAATATAGCCACATCTCTCCTTCAGCTCCTCAAAAGTAGTTTCTCTCTGTAGGCTACACTTTGTTTGGTCTGCTGGTTTGTTATATATATATACAGTGCCTTGCGAAAGTATTCGGCCCCCTTGAACTTTGCGACCTTTTGCCACATTTCAGGCTTCAAACATAAAGATATAAAACTGTATTATTTTGTGAAGAATCAACAACAAGTGGGACACAATCATGAAGTGGAACGACATTTATTGGATATTTCAAACTTTTTTAACAAATCAAAAACTGAAAAATTGGGCGTGCAAAATTATTCTGCATAAATGTTTGGTGACTGACTAGGAATGCCTAGTTGATTGAACAGTCGATCGCAAACGACCGGTTGGTGACCACTGCCTTACAGAAAAAATACATGATTTCACTTGTGGAAAATGTGCAAAACAGGTGTTTTTGGAACACTTCACGTCATCACGTTTTCACTTGTAGTTTCACGTTATCACATGTTGCTTTACATGTTACATTAACTTCACAGAAGATCCCATGTGATCGCATGAATGCATATGTTTTTTCTGTAAAGGTTAGGGAATAAGGTGCCATTTAGGACATACAATGTTTTTAAATTATGAATGTGCTAAGGTCAATTCGAGGTCATGAGAATTTGCTGGACTATAAGTAGACTGAAACTGAGAAAACGTAATGTAAATAGTACATGGCAAGTGAGAAATGATGTGGATGTACATACAGTACAGTCATATGACCCTTGTCCATTAGTGGTCCCTCTGGTTGAAGATGGAGATAAAGTGGAAGTGTGCTTCCCAAATGGCATCCTATTCCCTTTATAGTGCAGTACTTTTGACCAGGGCCTATAGGGGTCTTGTCAAAAGTAGTATACTATATGGGGAATAAGGTGCCATTTGGGATGTATGCACAGATTTATTCCTGCATAATAAATAATTGTAATAACTTGTATCAGGAAAATGCAGATATGAATCAGCCCCACTAACCACAGTTTGAAGGTTAAATGTTTCTCCATTCTATGACTATATGACTAAACACTAAACACACACCTTGGCTACCTTTCCCCCCGACAAACTATACCACCTAATTCAAGTCTTGTTTATAATGGGCAACTAGACTTTATTTGTGTCCCAAATGGCACCCTTTTCCTTATATAGTGTACTACTTTTGACCAGGGGAAGGACCCATAGGTCTCTGGTCAAAGTAGTGTAGTATATAGGGAATAGGGTGCCATTTGGGATGTAAGCTTTGAGTTGTTTTGATGTCATACCAAAAGTGCTCCATATGGACATCTGTTGCTGACTTCTCTACTGCTTTGGATTTGAAATTGTGTGCATTTGTTTATGGCCTAAGCCATCTGTTTAGAACAAGCAGCTTCCATCTGTTTAGAACAAGCAGTTTAAAGGAGCAATCTGGAATTGCTACATTGATACGTTTCTCCAGCGCCATTCCTTATCTTTTAACCAAAAAAGTGGCAGGGTGTACACTTTGTTTTTGTTTGAATCCCTGATTGCTTCTCAGTGTTGATCTTGTTAGAACAGTGTTTCTCAATCCATTCCTGTGGGACCCACAGGGTGTGCACATTTCTGTTCCAGCCCTGCACTAACACACCTGATTGGGGTAATCACCAAACCCTTATTAGTTGAATCAGGTGTCTTAGTTAGTAAATGTGCTACCCTTGGGAGGGATTGTATTGAGGAACACAGAATAAGGTTCAGTTACCTGTTGCCATGTAGGACTGGTTAAAATATCCTTTCATGTTGCTGTCATTGAAAAATGCTGTGTAGTCCTGTTAAAGGGATAGTTCAACTTAATTATCCAAATTTTGGTCACCCAAACAAAATAATAACGTGTTTTCCTGTAAGCAGTCTATGGACAAGGTATTTTTATTTATTTATTTATTTTATTTCACCAGGTAGGCTAGTTGAGAACAAGTTCTCATTTACAACTGCGACCTGTTCAAGATAAAGCATAGCAGTGTGAACAGACAACACAGAGTTACACATGGAGTAAACAATTAACAAGTCAATAACACAGTAGAAAAAAAGAGAGTCTATATACATTGTGTGCAAAAGGCATGAGGAGGTAGGCGAATAATTGCAATTTTGCAGATTAACACTGGAGTTATAAATGATCAGATGGTCATGTACAGGTAGAGATACTGGTGTGCAAAAGAGCAGAAAAGTAAATAAATATAAACAGTATGGGGATGAGGTAGGTAAAATTGGGTGGCCTATTTAGCGATAGACTATGTACAGCTGCAGTGATCGGTTAGCTGCTCAGATAGCAGATGTTTGAAGTTGGTGAGGGAGATAAGTCTCCAACTTCAGCGATTTTTGCAATTCGTTCCAGTCACAGGCAGCAGAGAACTGGAACGAAAGGCAGCCAAATAAGGTGTTGGCTTTAGGGATGATCAGTGAGATACACCTGCTGGAGCGCGTGCTACGGGTGGGTGTTGCCATCGTGACCAGTGAACTGAGATATGGCTGAGCTTTACCTAGCATGGACTTGTAGATGACCTGGAGCCAGTGGGTCTGGCGACGAATATGTAGCGAGGGCCAGCCGACTAGAGCATACAGGTCGCAGTGGTGGGTGGTATAAGGTGCTTTAGTAACAAAACGGATGGCACTGTGATAAACTGCATCCAGTTTGCTGAGTAGAGTGTTGGAAGCAATTTTGTAGATGACATCGCCGAAGTCGAGGATCGGTAGGATAGTCAGTTTTGGCGGCGTGAGTGAAGGAGGCTTTGTTGCGGAATAGAAAGCCGACTCTAGATTTGATTTTAGATTGGAGATGTTTGATATGAGTCTGGAAGGAGAGTTTACAGTCTAGCCAGATACCTAGGTAATTATAGATGTAAGACAGCAATCCATGATTTGGTTTGGTTTACCTGGAGACTAACTTAAAGTGAAAGGGGTGATACCTAGTCAGTTGTACAACTGAATGCATTCAACTGAAATGTGTCTTCCGAATTTAACCCAACCCCTCTGAATTAGAGAGGTGCGGGGGGGCTGCCTTAATCGACATCCACGTCATCGACGCCAGGGAACAGTGTTTTAACTGCCTTGCTCAGGGGCAGAACAACATATTTTTACCTTGTCAGCTTGGGGATTTGATACAGCAACCTTTCGGTTTCAACCTTTCGGTTACTGGCCCAACGCTCCTACCCGCCAGGCAACCATTTTGTAATTTGGGTGAACTACCCCTTTAAGTTGCACTTATACATGTGCAGCAATAATGTGATTACACCAGTAACAACATTGGACTATTTATTAATAGGTTTTGTCAACAGGAAGCGGCGACAGTATCATTTGAAACTTATGTTTCAGGAATATACATTTAACTTTCAACATATATTTCTAACAGTATTGTACCTAATGAGGTAAAAACTGCTGAATCAGTCCAGAAACGTGTTGTGATTTATTTATTTTGATGATATACCAATAATCACCAAAACGGGTTTTCCCTCCCTACTGTTTATAGAGACACACACACACACACACACACACACATACTACTTTTTTTGTAAAAAAGAAAATATGGGTAGGCACGACCTGCCTAATTCTCACTTGAAACATCGTTTTTGGGGACTCCCGAATGGCGCAGCGTTCTAAGGCACTGCATCGCAGTGCTAGAGGCGTCACTACAGACCCGGGTTTGATCCCGGGCTGTATCACAACTGGCCGTGATCGGGAGTCCCCTAGGAGCGGTGCACAATTGGCCCAGCGTCGTCCGGGTTAGACAGGGGTTTGGCCTGGGGGGCTTTACTTGCCAAAAAATAAAAAATAGTTTGTGTTTACTAGAATATATTACACATTCTGTTAAAATCAGACTCCAAAGTGATCTGTTCTTGCAATTTGTATGCTATGACATTTCATATTTAGATATGACAATATTTCATGAGGTAGTTTGGATGTAGTGAACTACTTTTTCAAAGTTACTTTAGTTAATTAAACTATATGTTTCTTAAGGGGAGCTTTAGTGTAGCTTAGATTCTAATTGGTAACTATATGTTTCTTAAGGGGAGCTTTAGTGTAGTTTAGCTTCTAATTGGTAACTATATGTTTCTTAAGGGGAGCTTTAGTGTAGTTTAGATTCTAATTGGTAACTATATTTTCAGAATAGCTTCTCCAACACTGCTCCCGAGCAATCAGTCACCCAGCCAGGACAAACACAATGTTTTGGGTTGTAATTCAAATGTTCTTACTGTACAATACCACTTTTCAGTTTATACGTTTCTTTCATGTCAAACATTGAGGCATTTATTTTATCTGGCAAGACAATTTAATATTATTAAAATGACTGGGACTACAATTATTGTCAGAAAGAAGAGCAACAAGTATTCAAATCATAAAATATATTTTTAAACTTTGTTTTTGAATGGCATCTGTTTATAGCAACCCCTGCTGTGCTAATCTGGAAACAGATTGATTTGGGCTGAGTCAGTCGGAGACAGAGAAAAAATACACAGGCATTCAATAAATACTGAAAGGAATGTGTTACAGGTTTGTGTCTCAAATGGCGCCCTATTCCATGTTTAGTGCACTACTTTTGATGAGAACCCAAAATCTCTGGTTAAAGTAGTGCAGTATGTAGAGAATAGGGTTCCATTTGGGAAACAACACACTGGAAAAATACTAAACTACTATTCATTCTATTCAGTGCTCAATCTATTATAGGAAATACATTTTCACATAATATACTAATTATATTTTTTAGAAGAGACTTCAAGAAAATTACTTCTAGGTTCAAGAAATTACTGACCTCCGGTAGTTTGATCGCTAGAGGTAGTGCCTGGTGTAACTTGGCCGTAACAGGAACAAAATACAAATAGTCTACTGTCCGCCCTCCAGTGACCTAATCAGACATAACAAGCTCTGAAACTGTGTGTGTCCCAAATGGCACCCTATACCATAACCACATTGCACCCTATTCTCTAAGTAGTGGGCGGCAGGTAGCCTAGCGGTTAGAGTGTTGGGCCAGTAACCGAAAGGTTGGACCGTTTGGGACAGTGTTGACAGAATGTTACCCGTTTCCTGTCTCTCTCCCCTGTTTGTTCTCCCCTACATATACAGTGCATACAGAAAGTATTCAGACCTCTTCACTTTTTCCACATTTTCTTAGGTTACAACCTTATTCTAAAATTGATTGAATTAATGTTTTTCTTCATCAATCTACACACAATACCCCATAATGACAAAGAAAAAACAGGATTTTAGAAAGGTTTGCAAATATATTAAAAATTGAAATACCTTACAGTATTCAGACCCTTTGCTATGAGACTCGTAATTGAGCTCAGGTGCATCCTGTTTCCTTTGATCATTCTTGAGATGTTTCTACAACTTGATTGGAGTCCACCTGGGGTAAATTCAACTGATTGGACATGATTTGGAAAGAGACACACCTGTCTATATAAGGTTCCACAGTTCAGTGCATGTCAGAGCAAAAACCAAGTCATGAAGTCGAAGGATTTGTCCGTAGAGGTCCGAGATAGGATTGTGTCAAGACACAGATCTGGGTACTAAAACATTTCTGCAGCGTTGAAGGTCCCCAAGAACTCAGTGGCCTCCATCATTCTTAAATGGAAGAAGCTGAGCATGCGGGCGAGAAGGGCCTTGGTCAGGGAGGTGACCAAGAACCCGATGGTCACTATGACAGAGCTCCAGAGTCTCTCTGTGGAGATGGGAGAACCTTCCAGAAGGACAACCACCTCTGTAGCACTCCACCAATCAGGCCTTTATGGTAGAGTGGTCAGATGGAAGCCACTCCTCAGTAAAAGGCACATGACAGCCCACTTGGAGTTTGCCAAAAGGCACCTAAAGGACTCTCAGACCATGAGAAACAAGATTCTCTGGTCTGATGAAACCAAGATTGAATTCTTTGACCTGAATGCCAAGCATCATGTCTGGAGGAAACCAGGCACTGCTCATCACCTGGCCAATGCCATCCCTATGGTGAGGCCTGGTGGTGGCAGCATCATGCTGTGGGGATGTTCTTCAGCTGCAGGGACTGGGAGACTAGTCAGGATCGAGGGAAAGATGAAAGGAGCAAAGTACAGCGAGATCCTTGATGAAAACCTGCTTCAGAACGCTCAGGACCTCAAGGTTCACCTTCCAACAGGACAATGATCCTAAGCACACAGCCAAGAAAACACAGGAGTGGCGCAGTCGTCTAAGGCACTGCATCTCAGTGCAAGAGGCATCCCTGGTTTGAATCCAGGCTGTATCATAATCCGGCCGTGATTGGAAGTCCCATAGTGCGGCTCACAATGGGCCCGGCATCGTCCGGGTTTGGCCGGGGTAGGCCGTCATTGTAAATAAGAATTTGTTCTTAACTGACTTGCCTAGTCAAATAAAAAATAACAGTTTGGGAGAAGTCTCTGAATGTCCTTGAGTGGTCCAGACAGAGCCCGGACTTGAACCCGATCAAACATCACTGGAGAAACCTGATAATAGCTGTGCAGCAACGCTCCCCATCCAACCTGACAGAGCTTGAGAGGATCTGCAGAGAAGAATGGGAAAAACTCCCCAAATACAGGTGTGCCAAGCTTGTAGCGTCATACTCAAGAAGACTCGATGCTGTATTCCCTGCCAAAGGTGCTTCAACAAAGTACTGAGTAAAGAGTCTGAATACTTATGTAAATCTGATATTTCACTTCTTTATTCTTAATACATTTGCAAAATTTCAAAAAAACAGTTTTTGCTTTGTCATTATGGGGTATTGTGTGTACATTGATGAGGGGGGAAAACAAATTTATCCATTTTAGAATAAGGCTGTACCATAACAAAGTGTGGAAAAATTCAAGAGGTCTGAATACATTCCGAATACACTGTAGTGTACATACATTAGTGTTCCATACCATCAGCAAGTAGCTATCAATGATGTATACAAACCCTATATTGCTGATGCTATGTATTGGTCAATGAGAGGCTTTGAAACTACCAGAAGGCCATATTGGCACTACCCAGAAGGAGCAGTCCTCGATAGCAGGGTTTTCCAAACTTTGTCCTGGTACCTCCCCCGGGTGCACATTTTTGCCCTAGCACTACACAGCTCATTCAAATAATCAGAGCTTGATGACGGGTTGGTTGTTTGAATCAGCTGTGTAGAGCTGGGCAAAAATCAAAACATGCACCCAGGGGGGGCCCCAGGACCTAGATGGGGAAACCCTGCTCTATAGAATTAATAATGTTTCAAGTACAAAATGACAGGTATTAAAATATGTTTTTGTTATAGTGGGAACAGTAACATTATTACTTTCAAAGAAAAACGTTTATATATTTACATTTTTATGTTTAGCTCGCAATAATAATATTTAAAAGTATGCATTAAGGTGTCTGTAATAGAATAGACATGGTAAAAAATAATGTAGACATTAATAAATACCTTTCTATAGCTTTACAATGGTGGGGGAGTGTTTTGAAGCACGGTGGCTTCAAAACAGCGCCCCCTGTCAGACATCTAGTGTAACTAGAAATCATTGGTAGTTATGCTATTGAAGCTAGCTAATTGTTACCTCTCTTCTCCCCATAGGGATGGCCTCTGCTGAGCCTTTGTGCTCCAGTTTCTACCACCAGCACTGCGCTTAAGGAACAAAATAAACACCTTCGCCCTCCTGCTGCCAAGACAGACACACACCACCATGTACAGCGTGGAGGACCTCCTCATTTCTCACGGATACAAACTGCCCAAGACAAGCATCCCCTGCCTCTCTTCAACTTCATCCGCCACCGCGCCTTACGAAAAGCAGTGCCACGCCGCCGCCGATTGCCACCGTGAAACCCCAGCAGCAGAGAACCAGAGATCTGGTCGTGGTGGACCACTGAACGGGAATGAACAGGCGGGAGACAGAGGGGCCTGCGTCTTCAGCAGCAGCAGGCAGGCACTACTGGCGAAGGGCTACCCCGGCAGCTGCGACAATGAGAGCGGCGGGGAAAGGAACCAAAGGAGAAAAGAAGCTGTCAGCGGTAACCTAGGTGACAGCCTCGCACAGCCCCTGGGCGATTCTCTCGCCACGGATAGCGGGTGAGTTTTTGTCTCTCTCTCTGTTTTGAAATCCCCACCATACATTCCCTCCCTTTTTTTGTTTTGCCGGGCCCTTCGGCATTGCATGCAAAGCCAAGCCAAGCCACTCAGTCTACACGGCGCAGGAGGATGCGTTCTCTTCCTTCCTTCCAGAGCTGCAGAACGAACACTGAGGCTGCTGCACCACTTTCTTGTCTTGCCAGATGCTGCGAATGCCACACTGTTCCCTATATAGTACACTACTTATAGGGATTAGGGTTCCATTTGGTCAAAAGAAGTGCACTGTATAAGGCAGTGGTCACCAACCTTTTCTGAGTCAAGATCACTTTCCCAGTCAAAAAGCACTCAGATAAAAAATAAATAAACACGACTTCAAAAATGTAACATTAACCTACTAAAAACTATTCTGTAGGATTGAGGTTTGTGCAGTAGGTCTAATACATTATCACAGCATATAGGCAAATGCCTGTCCAGCCAATATTGTTATTCTCAGGCCATATTTCAAAACTTGAGCTTTGATAACAAAATAGATCAGTTGGTGTAGCACTTGCGAGGCACTGTGGAGCATAAACTGAAATAATTTGCTTGTTTATTTCACTGGACTGATGGTACCTGCATCTGATGGTCATGGTGCTTTCAAGACAACTGGGAACTTGAAAAAAAGAGAGAGGTCAAATCATGACGTCAGTGATCATCAGGCTGGAAAGTTAGCAGTCTAGAAAGATGCCAGAGTTTCCTACTTGAATATCCGAGTTCAAAAAGATGTTCTCAGTCGGATCTCGCCCCCCCCCCCCCCCCGAGTTCTCAGTTGTCTTGAATGCACTGAAGTTGGAGATTTCCATTTGTTTTGAACACAGCATTCGTCTCAGCGGAGGGAGGGGGAGAGCAGCAGAGGGTCTGCCTCTCACAGTACCTGCTCTCTCCTTCCTTTTCTCTGGTGAGACTGACCAGAGAGAGAGGGGAAATCATCTTCCACTTGATGGCAAAACCCCAGTTGCACCGCATCTACCTCAGGCACAAATTCATATTGTTCCTATGACCAGAGAAATAAAGACACTATCGATACACTTGGCTACTCATTCAACTGGAAGTAGGGAGCAGCACATTGTATGGTTTGTAATAGTATAAAAACGTAGAAATGAACTCACTCATAAAAACAGCAGTTCTTTGGAGTGTTCTTTGACAGTCTCTCTCTGGTTATGGTTTTAAAAGTGGTGAAATCTCACATAGGCTAGTATAAACTTTGCCGTGGCCGGTGTCGTGGATGCTGTAGGCGTGATGATTTGAGCGCAGTAGGGGCACTCGATTTAGCTACAGCTCTTCCAGTCTGCCGGGTAGGTGGAGTTTGTCTGTTCAGAATGGGAACACTTCGCCCGGTGTTAGCTACAGCTCTTCCAGTCTGCCGGGTAGGTGGAGTTTGTCTGTTCAGAATGGGAACACTTCGCCCGGTGTTAGCTACAGCTCTTCCAGTCTGCCGGGTAGGTGGAGTTTGTCTGTTCAGAATGGGAACACTTCGCCCGGTGTTAGCTACAGCTCTTCCAGTCTGCCGGGTAGGTGGAGTTTGTCTGTTCAGAATGGGAACACTCCGCCCGGTGTTAGCTACAGCTCTTCCAGTCTGCCGGGTAGGTGGAGTTTGTCTGTTCAGAATGGGAACACTCCACCCGGTGTTAGCTACAGCTCTTCCAGTCTGCCGGGTAGGTGGAGTTTGTCTGTTCAGAATGGGAACACTCCACCCGGTGTTAGCTACAGCTCTTCCAGTCTGCCGGGTAGGTGGAGTTTGTCTGTTCAGAATGGGAACACTTCACCCGGTGTTAGCTACAGCTCTTCCAGTCTGCCGGGTAGGTGGAGTTTGTCTGTTCAGAATGGGAACACTTCACCCGGTGTTAGCTACAGCTCTTCCAGTCTGCCGGGTAGGTGGAGTTTGTCTGTTCAGAATGGGAACACTCCACCCGGTGTTAGCTACAGCTCTTCCAGTCTGCCGGGTAGGTGGAGTTTGTCTGTTCAGAATGGGAACACTCCACCCGGTGTTAGCTACAGCTCTTCCAGTCTGCCGGGTAAGTGGACTTTGTCTGTTCAGAATGGGAACACTTCGCCCGGTGTTAGCTACAGCTCTTCCAGTCTGCCGGGTAAGTGGAGTTTGTCTGTTCAGAATGGGAACACTTCGCCCGGTGTTAGCTACAGCTCTTCCAGTCTGCCGGGTAAGTGGAGTTTGTCTGTTCAGAATGGGAACACTTCACCCGGTGTTAGCTACAGCTCTTCCAGTCTGCCGGGTAGGTGGAGTTTGTCTGTTCAGAATGGAAACACTTCACCCGGTGTGCAGGGCTTCTGAATGAAACTAACAGGGCAAAACACAAATAAACATGTCAAAAAGCAAGCGTTTGTCATTAACTTTTCTATAGAAATGTTTGGATGATCGATTAAGAATGGCTAGACCGGTTGGTGACCACTGATATAGGGAGTAAGGTGCCATTTGTAATGACACCATGATGGATGATGATGTATACAGGGTTATCCTCCAATTGATTTAGTATTCGTCAATAGACTCTTCACAGTCTTTAGTACCTACAGTATGGTTGTTCAGATAGGCTACTATAGATCTATATGTAGCCTCATAGTTACATGAAACTGCATAAAGCTCACAATAGATTATATTATAGCCCTCCCTGAATTTCACTTCGTTACTACTCTAGGTTACTGATATTTAGTCTTGCGTCCCAAGTGGCACACTATTCCCTATATAGTGCCCTAGGGCTCGTAGTGAGCTGTATAGGGAATAGGGTGCCATTAGGGACATTACTCTGACTGCTGTCCATTGACTGGGTGCATGCCTTAATGTGTAGATAATCAGGTGCATCACACAGCCTGAAGGCCACTCTTTTTTGCATTAGATTTTTTTAGGATCATTATTACACAATTACATTAAATCCTATTTCTGGTCCTCCGAAAGGGGCGGTGAAAAGTAGGAAGTAGCCCATATATGGTGTCAAGTTTTTGGATAAGAGCGTCTGCTAAATGACTTAAATGTTAAATGTTCTAAGTACTCTGTTCAGAATATATCCCAGAACTTGGTTTGGAAATAAATTTGTTTATTTTTAGATGAATTTACATTTTACAAGCCCCACTGTAGCCAAGTCTCCTGCCAGTAGCCAAGTCTCCTGCCAGTAGCCAAGTTTCCTGCCAGTAGCCAAGTCTCCTGCCAGTAGCCAAGTCTCCTGCCAGTAGCCAAGTCTCCTGCCAGTAGCCAAGTCTCCTGAATTGGATTGAATGGATAAGAAATAGGAAAATGGAGTTGTCTGTCACTCTGCATATGGTCACATCACGTGATGGGAAACTGGCATTTATAAACAAGTCAAGCATTTCTTGCTCAGACTTGAAGCGCGCTTAGCAGTGGCAGCAGGGGCAGGCAGTGCCTTTTCCCTACATAGTGCACTACTTTTAACCAGAGAGCCTTATGAACCTTGGTTAAAAGTAGTGCACTATATAGGGAATTTTGTGCCATTTTGGACATAGGAATCTACAACTGTCCATCTCCAACCCAAGAGGGGAGAGCCAGACAGCACACATATCTGATGGAAGTGTTTGAGTCAGAGGCTCTCAACTCCCTTGAAGATACCATTAAAATGTACGTCTGCTGCAATATGATTTGCATATTAAAACACACGCTGACCTTAATTCAGAAAGCTGGGAATCGTATCAAATGCAAAGAGGCTCTCCCCTCTTGGGTTGGAGATGGACAGTTGTAAATTCCTACGGCAATGTCCAAAATGGCACCCTATTCCCTATATAGTGCACTACTTAGGACCAGAGTCATATAGGCGAATCGGGGGCCATGTGGGATGCAGTACCTCTTCACCCCCAAAGCCAAAACATCAGCTTAGAGGCTAGCCAGAGATACCAGCGTTTTAAATGTCACAATTATCAATATTGCATCAAATCATGGCAGGCTGGTCAGCATTGTATCATCACAGTTAAACAAGCTTCTGCAACCTAAAATACTTAAAGAGTTTCATTATTTTTGGTGTTATCACTGCAACCTAGCCACAGTTTTGCCATTTATGTTCATGTGCAAAAACCAAATAATCATACATACAGGTTGTTAGTGTTACAACATGTTTACGGTTTATAATATGTTTTGATGTTATTGTAAATATTACATTTTTTAAATTAATGAATTAATATTGTGCACTGAATTGTGCATTCTTCTCTTTCCAGGTTCTATGACGCGCCCAGCTTAACCTATTCTGAGCAGGTCGAGAGAAGAGAGCAGTTGGATGAGAGGGATGTCTTCTACTGGAGGAGGAGAGGCCAGGACTTCAGTGTCCTCCTGGATTACGCCGACGGCCGGGAGCTGAGAGCATCCGCTGGCTTTCTGAAGGCCTCTGAGGCGGCATGGCGACCACAGGCCCTGATCGCAGAGGACCATAGGGGAGAGAGGGAGAAGCTGCAGCAGCAGAAGCAGCTATGGGAAGACACCTCCATCTCCTGGCTGAGAGAGGCCGATGCGGCTCCTAGACAGTTAAGGGTAGTGACTGGGGTGACTGGGGAGCGGAAGTGCCAGAGCCTGGGCACAGAGGAGTGGAAGCCTGCAGTGGGGCTGGGGAGGCAGCTGTCGGATGGGGAGGGCGAGAGGTGGGCTCAGGAGCAGCAGCACCGCCTGAGGACTCAAGAGAGCACTGGTTCTATCCTCCCCAGAACCAGAAGGATGTCCCAGTCCCTCCCCAGAGTGTTGTCACCTGCTGGAGCTACTGAACACGCAAACACACTGTCCAGTTTGGTCAGTTTCCAGCTTCGACCAGGCCAGGTTGATAGACAGAGAGTGAACAGCACCGTATTTTCCGGGCCTTATAGTCGGTATTACCACAGTGCCGCAGTCAGCAGGGACCGGTGGGCCAGGAACAGTTGGCAAAGCGTTGGACATGTTGCACTTTTACCAAAGCCCAGGTTCAGCAGGCCTGTCAAGCCTCCATCATACGAAATACACCAGCAGACTAGGGGTAGCCAGGAGATGCTCGCTGTAGCTGTAATAGATCAGCAGGGAGGGTCCAAACAACTGAAAGACAACAGGCCTGTCTATTACCCACGGGATGGAGAATTGCAAAGACAAGACTATTTTGCACAACACTCTGCTATCTTTGGCATGGAGCCCCCCGGTTATATCCCGCCCCCGTCTTATAAGAGAGCCCTGCCCCCAATCAGGGGAGGACCAATCAACCGCAACGAAGTGGCAAACTATAAGTGGAGGGGGGACATGAAGATACAGATGCATATGCCTATGAGCTCAGAGGCGGGAAAGTGGTTCTCCGGACAGACAGGAGGGTCGTGGCTGGAACACTACGGGGATCGGGGTATACCCTACAGGAAACAGGTTAACGCTAACCCAAACCTTAACCCTGGATACACCGAGGATCTGGGTCATGTTCACTATTTACCCTTTGATAATCCGCGAGTGAGACATATCTCAGGAGGGCCTGGCGGAAATTCTCTTACTGACACTGACAAGTTTATCCGAAACATAAAGAAAGAGACTCCCTGCGCTAACGTTTTAGGACAATCTACACACGATAGTGCCTTTCCCCCCCCACAGGGGCTCTCTCTCAATAACGATTGCCGCAAGACATCTCTCAATGACAACGACGGTGGTAGTAGTACTAGATGGTGCAACAGGGGTTTAATAAACAAAGGAAGTGTAGACAGTGTAGCTCCTGATCAGAGCTGTGGTATCTATCCAACAGCTTTTCACATTAGACCTGCTCAGCAACTGATCAGGCATGTGCACCAAGGTCAAGGTGTGTCAGAAACTGTAACTCAAGTGAAAACGTCAGTCAATGAGCCTGACTCCACAGAGAAAGAGAAACCAAGAAAAACTGACTCAGAGAAAACAGAAAAAAATGAGAAAAAGAGTGTAAAACAAAAACTTAGTGAGACAATATTCTGTTTGGTGTCTGTTCCTGTCCCTCTAACGCCGGGTGGTACGTCCTGTGATCAAAACAACAACAATGACGACGAGAAGCCACCAAGCCCAGTCCGGCCACCAAGCCCAGTGGACAGTCCGAGTGAGAACAAAACGGGCCACTTAACAAACCAAAGTTTCCAAAGCACATCTTCAGCAGAGGCTGAGCTGCAAGCACTAACCGGTAGCATAGCGAGCAGCAGATCAAGCAGCAAAATAGTGAGAAAACTCCCTATTAAACCCCACAAAATAAACCATCACAAGGAGCTGAAACTCTCAGGTGCCTGGCCTGGGAACCAATACCGGGACCAGGAGACCCAAACTAGCCCAGAAGCCCGAAAGCCTCAGCATCCCCCTCCTCCAGGCACTGAAAACAAGGAAGCACAAGACCCTCACGTCCCTGCCCCAGGCTCCTCTGACGTCATCACCCAAGATCCCAGCGGTGTGGGCAATACTGCATTCAGCTGTCCTATAAAAGGGGTGAAGAGCCTGAAACCATCCAGCAACAGCGCCTTTTCCAGAACGGCCACTTTCTCCATTTCCAGCCAGCTGATCAAGAGCACAGCTCACCCGCCAGCAGCGCCACCACCACCACCACCACCCTCAGGAAACACGATGGAGGACAAACCAGCAGCGACCTGCAGTGGGCAGGAAGCCTTCGGTCAGTTCCTGCTGAAGCCCGTCAGCAGGCGGCCATGGGACGCCATCAAGGAGCTGGAGACTATCAACAAAGAGTTCCAGGATCAGCAGCAGAAGCAGCAGAGCAGCAAGAGACCCAGTGTTGACCAGTGCATTGAGGACCTCAACGAGGCCTACAAAGACATCCTAGAGCTAGGCACTGCCAGCAATAACATTTCCAACAATAGTGGTGCTGTGCAGATCCCTGAGCGGATCAAGATAAGGCTGGCGGGGGAGGCAGGGCTCAGCAAGCCCAGCAGCCTTAGGCGCAGTATCGAGAGCTGGTCTGTGTCCGTCGACCCGGAGTACGGGGAGGTTAAGAGTGCTTTCTCCAGACCTGCTGAAAGAAAATCTGTGACTTTCAGCAAGCAGCTAAGAGAGGAGCTCCCTGTCCCACCACGCAAGCCTACAGGATTCAGAGAATACAGGGTTGTTTCGAACTTGTCGCAGAGGAGAAGTAGCTGCAGTGGCAGGACAGTGAAGCTAGACCTCCCTTCGCCTTCGGAGACACCACCGCCTTGTCACTTCACCGGCCCTAGTGACTTTACTGACTCTCCCAGTGATCCCAGCAAGACCAGAGACTTCAGTCCAATGACTCCAACAACGCACACTGCAGCCGAAGTCCCCTGGGCAGATAGGCAGCCGATGCAGGACGCCTCCACACTTACGAGTCCCCCTGACTATGAGGACATATGTCAGTCTTTACAAAAGACCCGAGACTCAGAGGTTAATAAAACGTTCACCGCCATATCTAAACCTGGTGGTGGTAGCTGCGATACAGAGCCTCTAGAGGGAGCCTGTTTAGACTCTGCAGAGGAATGCCCCATTTGTAAAAGAGAGAGCGAGAGCCAGATGTCCAGACCAAGTCCAATGTCTCCGCTCCACGAGGAGTCAAGCCCAGACTTATCCGATCAAAGTAGCGCAACGATTGTTGGCGACCGTGACAGTCCACAAGGAGCTGAAACGTCTGAAGAACCAGCTGAAGGCGAAGGAGACACAAAGGTATCCTCTGACTCTGGCTCAAATCATTCAGAGGCTCAGACAATATGTTGCGATTGGAGGAAGCAGCTGTCACTCATAGATAAGGTGGAGGGGAGTGTCACTGCCGAGAAGACCAAACAAAACCAAGCTCTGGCAGTGGCAGAGGACATTGGCAATCCATACAAACTTAAATGTGCTGAGGGCATTCCAGAGAATGAATCCATAGAGGAGAGGGCAGCCAGGATATTAGGGATTGATGTACCTGCAGAGTCTTTAGTCACAGGGGAGCAGCGGGTTAGAGAGACGGCAACAGAGAGTAAACCCGCTGCTAGTGAAGATACAGAAAGCAGCAGGGCAAACGAACAGACAGTACAAACACATGTGAGAGATCCAGATTCTGAGGAACTGGACTCTGGAACGGTATCTAGAGTGCCTCCTGACAGGCAGGAGGCAAAAGAAAAGGAGACACCACAGGATAACCCAGAGTACATCAGGAGTGCCAAATGGACCCATCTGGGTCGAGAAACTCCAGGTATGCAGGAGTTTCCGCCAGACAGACTACCGCTTTCGGTCCCCATTAACCCTGACCTTAAGCTGTCCCACAGCCTGGAGGGAGAGATGAGGGGCAGAGGACCCTTGCAGCGCGTAGACGCCCTGCAGGATAAGCTGACTGCATCGCCCAGCCACCGGGTGGCGGTAGAGCGCCGGGCACGGATGAAGGAAGTGGACCCAGTGTCGCGCATGAGACGCCTCAGCATCAGGAGCACAGACTCTGGGGGGGAGGAGGGGGAGACCAAGCGTGGCGGTGGGCAAGTGGAAGTGCTCTCCCTACCTGCTTCCTCCCAGAGTGATACTGTGGAAGATAGAGAGGCCTCTGAAGACACAGTGTTGCAAGATGAGGTGTCATCCCTCTCAGGTAGCTACTTCATACATTTGATTTGTTCAAGTATTTTTTCTGTTGAACTGTGTTACATGTTATTCTGAATACAAGTGTTTCATCGAGTTAATAATGTAATATATGTTACACATTTGTGCATAATTTTCACTGCAAAATACACTACAATACCAGAAGTATGTGGATGCCTGCTCGTCGAACCTCTCATTTCAAAATCATGGGCTTTAATATGGAGTTGATTTCCCCCCCTTGCTGCTATAACAGCCTCCACTCATCTGGGAAGGCTTTCCCCTAGATGCTGGAACATTGCTGCGGGGACTTGCTTCCATTCAGCCACAAGAGCACTGATGTTCGGCGATTAGGCCTGCAGGCCTGGCTTGCAGCCGGTGTTCCAATTCATCCCAAAGGTGTTCTATGGGGTTGAGGTCAGGGCTCTGTGCAGGACATTCAAGTTCTTCCACACCGATCTCGACAAACCATATTTGTATGGACCTCGCTTTGTGCACAGGGGCATTGTCATGCTGAAACAGGAAAGGGCCTTCCACAAACTGTTGTCACAAAGTTGGAAGCACAGAATCGTCTAGAATGTCATTGTTTGTTGTAGCATTTAGATTTCCCTTCACTGGAACTAAGGGGCCTAGCCTGAACCATGAAAAACAGCCACAGACCATTATTCCTCCTCCGCCAAACTTTCCAGTTGGCACTATGCATTCGGGCAAGTAGCGTTCTCCTGGCATCCGCCAAACGCAGATTAGTTCGACTGCCAGATGGTGAAGCTTGATTCATCACCCCAGAGAACGCGTTTCCATTGCTCTAGAATCCCATGGCGGCGAGCTTTACACCACTCTAGCCGACGCTTGGCATTGCGCATGGTGATCTTATGCTTGTGTGTGGCTGCTCGGCCATGGAAACCCATTTCATTAAGCTCCCGACGAACAGTTATTGCGTTGACGTTGCTGCCAGAGGCAGTTTGGAACTCTGTAGTGAGTGTTGCAACCGAGAACAGACCATTTCTCATGCTGTATGCGTTTCAGCACTCACCGGTCCCGTTCTGTGAGCTTGTGTGGCCTATCACTTCGCGGATGAGCCACTTTCCACTTCACAATAACAGCACTTCAGTTAATCGGGGCAGCTCTAGCAGGGCAGAAATTTGGCAAACTGACTTGTTGGAAAGGTGACATCCTATCACAGTGCCATGTTGAAAGTCAGAGATCATTCTACTGCCAATGATTGTCTATAGAGATTTAATAGCCGTGTGATCGACTTTATACACCTGTCAGCAACAAGTGTGGCTTTATACACATACATTTGTGGATATAGTGTATAGCAACACAAAAATTGTTTGGCAATGACTTCATGTTTTGTTATTATTATTTGAGTGTTTAGTTTTACTTTAGTGTTATTTTATGAGGCAAGCATTTCAAGCAGTGAAACTCTGGCTGTTACTATGGAGTCTTTCCACAAGAGGGGGCTGTTGTACTTAGATATAACACTTCAAACTAGAGACCTGCACAGGTCAGTTTATTGGAGCCGCCCCCACTCTGTGCCGGCCACATCAAGTCTGAGCCCCATCTGACATCAGGACAGATTTTTTTCCGCAATCCCATCCACCCACATAGAATTGTTCTGAGAGCCGATTCGTGACCCGCCAAATAACATGCATTTATTGAATTGTTTTTACGACAACAGCGCAGTAGGCTTTAAGGCTATTCCCATTCCCTTCATGAATTCATTTGTCTATTCAACATTTGGATAAAAGGAAACCTTGCCATGAATTAAGAATAATAAAATCTTATTTTTACAATGGGATGCTCAAATCCCTTTGAAAATTAGCCTTCTTCTTACCTAATGAAAGCCTATTGCCGACAGAACAAAACAATAGTTTTATATTCAATATTGTTTAGCTAATCAAGTAGTTTAATTGAAACTAATTAAACAATTCCCAAACCGTATAGGCTGCAGATTTATTTAGTAGGGGCATTTGCATCTCAAAGGACCCATGAGCACCAACATATGAAGTTTTTAGGAGCATGTCAAATGAAAGCTAAGAGTATTTTTTTTATTTTAATTAAGGCATATATACATTTCCATCCTAAAAATTAAGATTAACCAAAGGCTTTGAATTCTGATCTTTTTTTATTTTTTACTGAATTCAAGTTTGCTTATGAGTTAAAGTGATTAAAACTCTGCTGTTACCAAATTGGTAGCAGAATGACAGAAAAATGTGTAACGGAATTACTGCAATTGATTTGGATACAATGGGACATCATAATAGTCACAAACCACAGGTTGGTCACCTGCTATGGTCCAACCAAATGTGATATTTTTTGGTGGCGGAGCTCATTAGAATAATAGCCAGTGTGTGAGGGAATCCCCTCCTATTTGAATGGCCTGTGGCCCACGTAAAACCTTTCCTGGTCAGAGGAATAAGGGAACCTTACAGAGTTAACACACACACACACACACACACACAGGGAACTTTATTGAAAGAAGTATGGACATGGAAATGGTCTGAAAGTACAGAGAAAGAGAAATAATGAGTACTATACATGTAATAACATGGGTATAAACAGTGCAACAGTGCAAAGTAATGCATAGAGTAATGACCACAATAGCTCAAGTAGTGATAATGATAAATAGAACAAAGAACTGTAGAAATGTAAACATGTTACCTGAACAGTAATAACATTACAGGGAATAGATAAGAGCAACCGCGACTAACAGTAACAGTAAACACACACAAATCTCAACCATAACAACAATAAACACTACCCACTTCTACCCACGCTGCCATAAATCCACCTCTTATCTGTGCTGAAGGAAACGTTATCCGGACTGGGTCCATTTATGGGGATGCAAGAGCATGCATCGGGCCTGATTAGACAGTGCAGGATCAGCTAGATGTCCTTTGCCAATCAGAGGTTGTATGATCAGCTCATGTACAGAGTGTGGGGCAAGTGGTCACCAGTTGATTGGCTAAGACCACAGGGCTGAACACTGAACAATATTTCCTCACATGAGAGCCAGACTCAGCAGAGCCAAACAAACAATTGCGCACAAAAAAAAAACTGTAAATTAAAGTGTGCTGCAGCGCTGTCAGCAGGGGGGATTCTCTATACAGTGTGTGGAATAATGCCTACAAATGCTAAAGGAGATTGCATATTTATATCTTTGTGTGTCTATTCAGGATACATCTATATTAATAGAATGATATGCATAATTATGGATATGACTTTCTGTATAGTACAGATCAGGGACCTGATTACCGGAATTCCATTTCCGGATGTAAATCCACTTCACACCTACTGTAGTTCAATAACCAAAATATTTTCCTAACTCAAGGTGTCATGTCATAGCTGACAGCCCATTCTTTCTGCAGACATCTCTGAATCTCCTTCTCCACAATGACTCCAAACCAGGCATTTCACTCGGACACCACCTGTTTCCACTAAGGTGTATTTCAGCGTTATAACCTTTCTTTTGATTGATTCTGTTACGTTAGCCAAGTGAGGAGTCAGGGAAAATAAACTTGGCTATGTATTGTCGTGTGGCGAAAGGGAACGAACATAAGCCCTGCACGTGGATAGCACCACACAAATAGGCTCCCAGCAAACATGTCCACATTGGCACATTTACATTTTACATTTAAGTCATTTAGCAGACGCTCTTATCCAGAGCGACTTACAAATTGGTGCGTTCACCTTAAGACATCCAGTGGAACAGCCACTTTACAATAGTGCATCTAAATATTTTAAGGGGGGGGTGAGAAGGATTACTTTATCCTATCCTAGGTATTCCTGAAAGAGGTGGGGTTTCAGGTGTCTCCGGAAGGTGGTGATTGACTCCGCTGTCCTGGCGTCGTGAGGGAGTTTGTTCCACCATTGGGGGGCCAGAGCAGCGAACAGTTTTGACTGGGCTGCGCGGGAACTGTACTTCCTCAGTGGTAGGGAGGCGAGCAGGCCAGAGGTGGATGAACGCAGTGCCCTTGTTTGGGTGTAGGGCCTGATCAGAGCCTGGAGGTACTGAGGTGCCGTTCCCCTCACAGCTCCGTAGGCAAGCACCATGGTCTTGTAGCGGATGCGAGCTTCAACTGGAAGCCAGTGGAGAGAGCGGAGGAGCGGGGTGACGTGAGAGAACTTGGGAAGGTTGAACACCAGACGGGCTGCAGCGTTCTGGATGAGTTGTAGGGGTTTAATGGCACAGGCAGGGAGCCCAGCCAACAGCGAGTTGCAGTAATCCAGACGGGAGATGACAAGTGCCTGGATTAGGACCTGCGCTGCTTCCTGTGTGAGGCAGGGTCGTACTCTGCGGATGTTGTAGAGCATGAACCTACAAGAACGGGCCACCGCCTTGATGTTAGTTGAGAACGACAGGGTGTTGTCCAGGATCACGCCAAGGTTCTTAGCGCTCTGGGAGGAGGACACAGTGGAGTTGTCAACCGTGATGGCGAGATCATGGAATGGGCAGTCCTTCCCGGGAGGAAGAGCAGCTCCGTCTTGCCGAGGTTCAGCTTGAGGTGGTGATCCGTCATCCACACTGATATGTCTGCCAGACATGCAGAGATGCGATTCGCCACCTGGTCATCAGAAGGGGAAAGGAGAAGATTAATTGTGTGTCGTCTGCATAGCAATGATAGGAGAGACCATGTGAGGTTATGACAGAGCCAAGTGACTTGGTGTATAGCGAGAATAGGAGAGGGCCTAGAACAGAGCCCTGGGGGACGCCAGTGGTGAGAGCGCGTGGTGAGGAGACAGATTCTCGCCACGCCACCTGGTAGGAGCGACCTGTCAGGTAGGACGCAATCCAAGCGTGGGCCGCGCCGGAGATGCCCAACTCGGAGAGGGTGGAGAGGAGGATCTGATGGTTCACAGTATCGAAGGCAGCCGATAGGTCTAGAAGGATGAGAGCAGAGGAGAGAGAGTTAGCTTTAGCAGTGCGGAGGGCCTCCGTGATACAGAGAAGAGCAGTCTCAGTTGAATGACTAGTCTTGAAACCTGACTGATTTGGATCAAGAAGGTCATTCTGAGAGAGATAGCGGGAGAGCTGGCCAAGGACGGCACGTTCGAGAGTTTTGGAGAGAAAAGAAAGAAGGGATACTGGTCTGTAGTTGTTGACATCGGAGGGATCGAGTGTAGGTTTTTTCAGAAGGGGTGCAACTCTCGCTCTCTTGAAGACAGAAGGGACGTAGCCAGCGGTCAGGGATGAGTTGATGAGCGAGGTGAGGTAAGGGAGAAGGTCTCCGGAAATGGTCTGGAGAAGAGAGGAGGGAATAGGGTCAAGCGGGCAGGTTGTTGGGCGGCCGGCCGTCACAAGACGCGAGATTTCATCTGGAGAGAGAGGGGAGAAAGAGGTCAGAGCACAGGGTAGGGCAGTGTGAGCAGAACCAGCGGTGTCGTTTGACTTAGCAAACGAGGATCGGATGTCGTCGACCTTCTTTTCAAAATGGTTGACGAAGTCATCTGCGGAGAGGGAGGGGGGGGGGGGGAGGAGGATTCAGGAGGGAGGAGAAGGTGGCAAAGAGCTTCCTAGGGTTAGAGGCAGATGCTTGGAATTTAGAGTGGTAGAAAGTGGCTTTAGCAGCAGAGACAGAAGAGGAAAATGTAGAGAGGAGGGAGTGAAAGGATGCCAGGTCCGCAGGGAGGCGAGTTTTCCTCCATTTCCGCTCGGCTGCCCGGAGCCCTGTTCTGTGAGCTCGCAATGATTCGTCGAGCCACGGAGCAGGAGGGGAGGACCGAGCCGGCCTGGAGGATAGGGGACATAGAGAATCACGGGATGCAGAAAGGGAGGAGAGGAGGGTTGAGGAGGCAGAATCAGGAGATAGGTTGGAGAAGGTTTGAGCAGAGGGAAGAGATGATAGGATGGAAGAGGAGAGAGTAGCGGGGGAGAGAGAGCGAAGATTGGGACGGCGCGATACCATCCGAGTAGGGGCAGTGTGGGAAGTGTTGGATGAGAGCAAGAGGGAAAAGGATACAAGGTAGTGGTCGGAGACTTGGAGGGGAGTTGCAGTGAGGTTAGTGGAAGAACAGCATCTAGTAAAGATGAGGTCGAGCGTATTGCCTGCCTTGTGAGTAGAGGGGAAGGTGAGAGGGTGAGGTCAAAAGAGGAGAGGAGTGGAAAGAAGGAGGCAGAGAGGAATGAGTCAAAGGTAGACGTGGGGAGGTTAAAGTCGCCCAGAACTGTGAGAGGTGAGCCGTCCTCAGGAAAGGAGCTTATCAAGGCATCAAGCTCATTGATGAACTCTCCGAGGGAACCTGGAGGGCGATAAATAATAAGGATGTTAAGCTTGAAAGGGCTGGTAACTGTGACAGCATGGAATTCAAAGGAGGCGATAGACAGATGGGTAAGGGGAGAAAGAGAGAATGACCACTTGGGAGAGATGAGGATCCCGGTGCCACCACCCCGCTGACCAGAAGCTCTCGGGGTGTGCGAGAACACGTGGGCGGACGAAGAGAGAGCAGTAGGAGTAGCAGTGTTATCTGTGGTGATCCATGTTTCCGTCAGTGCCATGAAGTCGAGGGACTGGAGGGAGGCATAGGCTGAGATGAACTTTGCCTTGTTGGCCGCAGATCGGCAGTTCCAGAGGCTACCGGAGACCTGGAACTCCACGTGGGTCGTGCGCGCTGGGACCACCAGATTAGAGTGGCCGCGGCCACGCGGTGTGGAGCGTTTGTATGGTCTGTGCAGAGAGGAGAGAACAGGGATAGACAGACACATAGTTGACAGGCTACAGAAGAGGCTACGCTAATGCAAAGGAGATTGGAATGACAAGTGGACTACACGTCTCGAATGTTCAGAAAGTTAAGCTTACGTAGCAGGAATCTTATTGACTAAAATAATTCAAATGATACAGTACTGCTGAAGTAGGCTAGCTGGCAGTGGCTGCGTTGTTGTTGTTCTATCTCTCTATAGTGCTGTTTCTTGTATTATGGTCTCTTGTTTCTTTAGAGGTTTCACTTTGTTGTCCTTTTCTTTTCCTTTTTCTTCTGTCCTTATTTTGTCTTCCTTTCTTCTGTTAACTAGATATTTTTTGTTGTTATTATTTGTAAGCTAGCTAGCTTCTTCCAGGAGAGTCCCTAGCAACTGCTTAGCAACAAGTAAACAATTCAGCTAGCAATTCAGCTAGCTAAGATAACTGTACAATTTTATGAAAAATAGTTACTTCTTCAAAAGCCTGTCTTTTTGGTTTGTTCCTTGTTTTGTCTTCTATTGAGTCTGGCAGTTTTCTCTTGATTTTTTCGATGTACTTCACTCTAAAAAACCATTTAAATCTCAATATATACAGGAGCTCATTTTTCAGCAGCTGCTCAATTTAGCACTCCGGAACACACAATGTGACCCAATGTGGGCTAAAATATTGACCCCATAGAGGCTGCCAACATTGGGCCAATGTGCCTTTTCTATTTAATAGGAATGTATTTCTTAATAACAATTTAATTCAATGCATAAATGTAATAATTCTCAAGCCCTGAATGTACTTGGGGAAAGTCATACATTGTATCAGAAAGACAACGAAGTTGTTACTATCATACATATATTTTTACATGAGAAACTTAAGTCTCATGTCACATGCACTTTATTTTTTTTATTTTTTTTTAAAGGCTTCATCATTGGTAGTGTACAAGATTATTTTTTAAATCGGCATCAAACTGTCACACAGAACACTTAGCTGCAATATGTTACTTTTTGGGTGACCTGACCAATAACAGAAATGTGTGTTATAGATCTGTAATTCTCATTGTAAGCAAGTGTGGCAAGCCTGGTGTGGGCTAGCCCCTGTTGGGCTTGGTGTGGGCTGGCCCCTGATGGGCTGTTGTAGGCTAGCCTGTGTTGGGCTTTTGTGGAGGCTAGTCCACATTGAGCTTGGTGTGGCTGGCCCACCATGGGCTGGTGTGGGCTAGTCTGTGTTGGGCTGTTGTGGGTTTGGTGTAGGCTAGTCCACATTGAGCTTGGTGTGGCTGGCCCACCATGGGCTGGTGTGGGCTAGCCTGTGTTGTGCTGGTGTAGGCTAGCCCATGTTGGGATGATATCGGTAGCTTGTGTTGGGATTGGTGTGGGCTAGCCATGCCCACCGAATTCCCACATGGGGCCAATGGGGTCATGTTTGCCGGTCTACTAATGGAGAGTTCCATGCTTCCCTTCCTCGCTGAGTGGCTGGTAACCTAAGCCTAGGCTATGTCTGCCTCACCACTTACATAGCCTAATGGAATACACAACATATATATTATCTTCAGTGGTGAATCGTGACTATAGGACCTAGGCGTTCAGAGGGACCAAAATCTTCCAATATGTTGTATAAATAAAAACAAATCTAGTAAATAACAGAAGACATATCACTTAATGCACCCGACATGATATTTTCTGTAGTCGGGACCATTCTAGTGATATTTTTTATCACGTTATGAATGAATCAAACACATCAAAAGGTGACAGGCTCATGGTGCTGAAAGGACAGCGACCGTAATACCTGTGCACTCCATGGCACTGAAGGAGAGACCATTTTGGTCAAACATACATGGCTCACAAACAGGCAACAGCAGTCACACACAGCATCAAATAATGTTCAAGATTATGCATCCCATTCACTCCAGTTGGCCCCATGAAATCATACCAATACAAAAGCACAATCATTTCACGTCCAAAATTAAACAAACCAACTATGACTTCCCATTGCAAATATATTTTAATCACGTTCATCGCACTAACCGGTGATCTGAAGTTTAAAATGCAACAATACTTCACAGTAATTATTTTCGAAGAGATGTGCCACTCACCAGATGATCATTTGTAAACAAAGTTTGAATGTTAGTGTTGAAATAGCTGATGCTAACAAATTAGCAACATCCACCTTGAAGTTGATAGCTGCTGCAGCCGCCATCGTAACTCTACAACAACACAAGCTAGTTAACGTTACATGCTGACAATGTTACATGCGCTGCAAATTCAAATGTACACATACAAGTTGTTCAATCATTTCAGCCACACTGCTCTCGTATCAACGAGCGTCTGCATAGCCAGGCGCTGAAATAGAACTTGGTTCCATTTTTTACCATTGACGCACTGCAAGTACCGTCTCTCCCACCTTGGTTTTTAGGAGCTGTAACGTGCGCTGAGAGTCGGGAAACAAGTTCAGAGAGTGAATAATATAATGCATATACGCGAACCATGACCAACGCACAGCCATGAAACTGAAAAAGAAACAATGGCGCCTGGGGAAGGAACCAAAGAGAGTGGCATATATAGGGAAGGTAATCAGGGACGTGATTAGAGTCCAGGTGAGCATAACGATGCTGACAGGTGTGTGCCATAACGAGGAGAGGGAGCACAAGCGACAGGAGCATATACCCACGTGGTGTAATTGAAAGATGAACTGGGGTCCACACTCCAGTCCAGTTGTTCGCGGTAATGCACCTTAAAGTTGGTTGCCAACCGCCATATAAAGTCCATAGATGAAGAAGAAGACTGAAGGGGGCGAGGTTACTAGAAACAAACTAGGTTTCCCCTTTTATCTGTGGATTAATTGTCGGAGTAGAGAATACACCATTTTGTGTGACTCAAAATGGGTCGATATTCTACAAAGATCCAGTAAAAGAAGGATCTTGTAGATTTCAGGTAAAATAACAACAAAAGGTTTATATCCCAGGACAAATGATCAAGCAACAGCAAGCTAGCTGGCTGAATGTCCATGAATGTTTCATAAGTGTTTCGACCTGTCCCCAAATTAATATAGTTGGTTCAGAATTAGTTTTGATATTTCAAACTGCGTGTCCTGATGGACAAAATCAACATGCGAGATGGCGCAAGCGGGCGAATGCGCGTGCCCGATGTAGTCAGCATGTTAGCGTGGGAAGACTACTGCTTGCGACACTGATTATTTTCTCCTGCATGCTCTTACATTTTACATTTTTTCATTTAGCAGACGCTTTTATACAGAGCGACTTACAACCTATTAGTGTATTGCCGCCACCTACTGTATTTGCTGTTTATCAGCCTGCTATTCTGTATTATAAATTCATTACCTCTTGCGCTCAGACTAGTGAGGTGTGTAGGCCTTGGAGAAGTCCTAGACATGTCACAGCAACAACAAAAAACGGTCCCACTCATTGCAAGTATAAATGTGATTGGTTCATTCCACTGTCACTCCAAAATTCTGCTCTAATACAGTTGAATGGCAGAGGCCTTCTGTCCAGCTTCTGAAGGCCTAGCCAATGGCTGGCAGAGCTAGCTAGATTTTTCTACCCAGAGACCACCAATAAAAATCCTTACTGGATTTTTTCTATTCAGTATTAACCCTTCTCTTTCCAACACAAATTGAGGAGATTAAATCTGAAAATTATTACAATTATTGTTAAATGAAATAGAAATTAAAATGTAATTTTGATCAAAAATTTGATCAAAAATAAAATATTTATACATGTTTATAAATCCTTAGGCCTTCTCTGATGTTCTAGAAGGCCCTGATAGTTCCCCACTGATCTTTAGTTCAAATGTTTCCGATCCACAATATAATTGTTCTGAACTGTGAGCCGACTCGCGGGTTGGAAGAATGTTTTCATTCCACCCGCGAGCGGATTTCTTTGGTGGGTCAACCGCGGGTAACCATGGTTATCCGACCCAATGCAGGACTCTCTTCAAACCCACCACCACACACAACTGATATATAATTATTTTAATACATTTTCCAGACATTTTTGTATGAAATACATTTTGGATAATTTATGATGACTGTCACATGATCAGTGGCATGTCAAGAGGGTGGCCCAGAGTGGCCACTAACACTACTAACACAGAGGGGTGCTGTTTGCCTCACTCGGATGCTTCCTCCGGGGAAATAGATTCAGCCTCTTGCGAATTGAAAGAAAATTCTGAAACACTGATAGACACAACTGAGAAATCAATTGATAAGTTTGTTTCTTTTTTTATTGACTTTGGCATCCATAAATCCATAAATGCACATCACTTTGTAGGCTGAATGTCATTACACAGTGTTTGTAATAGATTCCATTCAAATGGCGGATGCACAGTGCACTGTTTGGATGCTGGACTTATTTTGGAGTAAACAAACGTGCGCAGGTACCTACTTATCCTACTATTGAAGTGATTTGTTTGACAATCAGATTTAAACACCACGACATGTCTTTACTATAAAGCCTTGCATACATACTGTAGGAGGTCCCATTAAAAAAAAACAGAGACCCAGGGCCTTCCGAGTGGCACAGCGGTCTAAAGCACTGATCAGTGCTAGAGGCATCACTACAGATCCAGGTTCGATCCCGGGCTGTGTCGCAGCCGGCCGCGACCGGGAGACCCGTGAGGCGGGACATAATTAGCCCAGCGTCGTACGGGTTAGGGGAGGATATTCCCGACTGGGATGTCCTTGTTCCATCACGTTCTAGCAGGCACATCCACACATTGGTGCGGTTGGCTTCCGGGGTAAGCGAGCAGTGTTTCAAGAAGCAGTGTGGCTTGGTGAGGTCGGGTTTTGGAGGATGCATGGCTCTCGACCTTCGCCTCTCCCGAGTCTGCACGGGAATTGCAGCGATGGGACAAGACTGTAACTACCAATTGGGGAGAAAAAAGGGTAGCAAAAAAATTAACAGAGACCCTCGAATCTCACGGTTTAATTTGCACATTTTGAATGGACCTTTCGAGTGAATTTTCTGCTGTATGTTAATACCCTTATATAAAATTCTGACCTTGAATGCAAATACTGCATCAAGAGTTTTGAAATTGATTCATTTGAACAGGGAAATGTACCAAACCTAAGCTGAAGCATTTAATGCATTGATAATCCTAATTAAATAGAACAAATCCACCTTGTATCGATTAAGGTTCAACATTTTATGCCCCCTCCCTAAACTTGGACTGTGCCTCACCTTGGCCACCTCATTCTAAATTGTCTGGACACGCCACTGCACATGATATAAGGTGCATCCCAAATGGCACCCAATTCCCTATGTTGTGTACTATTTTTGACCAGGGCCCATAGGCCTTTGGTCAAATGTAGTGCACTATATAGGGAATAGGGTGCCATTTTTAACGCACACATATTTACTCTAAATGATTAAATGTATCCCTTCTTTCTTTGTATTATACCAGAGGCCTACGACCCAAGCGGAGTGGAGAAAGTGTAGAGCGACTGAGACGCCCATCATCTTTTTCCATCGGAGGTTTAGATCCCTCCAACACTGTGACCTGGCAGCCCACTAGAATGCCTTCATCTTATCCCAACACAGAAATGGCCTTCTTCTCCGACAAGAGCATTGTGTACACCCTCACCCTCGGCGTTGTTGAGTACTATGAGTACCAAGTGTCCCACTGCCAAAAGGGAGGTGTTCCCCCACCTAGGGGTAGCTTCCAACTAACCCCCCTCCTCCCCTTTACCTCCCCTCAACCCATCCTCTAATTGTGTTTCTACTAGGATGCGGCCCACATGGCACCCTACTTCCAATGTAGTGCACTACTTTTGACCAGGGCCCTTTTTGACCAGGGCCCAGAAAGCAGTGCACTGCATAGGGAATAGGGTGCCATTTCAGACTGAATTCCTAGTCTTCTTGTAGGGGCTTGTCCTTTCTCCTTTCTTATTCTACCCTCCCAGATTCTTTTCATTGGCAGACATTATGCAATTCTGTCAAGCGTATAACAACTTCAAATATGTTGAAATTGAATACAGTTAGTGGACTCATCGTTAACATGCTGTATGATTCTGTTTGTTTATGGGCGAGCTGTTTAGATATAAATGTAAGTACTTATGTTTTGCATAACGGATACATAGGGAGAATATTCATCATAAAAGCTGTTCCATTACATTCAGTGTCGATTATACCAAAATAGTTACGTTGTATTGTTATTATGGAGAGTTGAGAAGAAATATATGATATTGGACGTCAATGTCTTTGGCTCGAGAACTGTTTTCTTTTTCAGATGAATCGATCAATCCATCAGTCTATTATTACTTTGATACACTGTGGCCTGTCTGTCTCGTCGCTTTCCCGCATACTGTAATCATAACCCATAAAGCTCTTCAATGAAGAGTCACTCTATACCTACCTATGTGGCATAATGGTAAATCAGTGATATGTATTCTGAGGCATTGGTTCTACATTATGGGGGGAAGGGAGTTGACTAGCCTGAGTGTCAGTATATTTGTGCTATCATGTCACTCATTGGCTTTCAGGGTTGGGATCAATTCCATTTCAATTCCAGTCTATTCAGAAAGTAAACAAAATGTTTTAAAAAATACATTTAAAAAAGTTTAAAATCATTTCAGTGTACTTCCTGAATTGACTGGAATTTAAAAGAAATTGACCCCAACCCTGTTGGATTGACAATGAGCATTGGACTTGTCAAGAGCACAAACAAATCTAGGACCAGGCTAGTAGTTGCCATCTGTATCCAGATGTGCATGTATAAGCTGGGTCAGGATATATAAGACCATTCTGGGTAGTTAACTTAACTGTTGTAAAAAATCTGGTCTATAGCTCGATTTCCCAGGTCATTTCAGGAAGCAATAATGGCATGGAGTGTGGCAGTTTGAGTTGTAAACAAGAATTATATGGACAAGATAGAGCAATATTGTCATACAAACAGCTGTGGCTTAGTCAGTGGAGCTGGAGAACCATTGTCAGGAATCTCGTTGTATATGTACCCAAATGCCACCCTATTCTCTATATAGTGCAATACTTTTGACCAGAGCCCAATGAGTCATGGTCAAAAGTAGTGCACAAAATAGTCAATGGGGTGCCATTTGGGATGTAGTAACACTTCCCGCAGCAAAATGGAAATGTGTCAGAGTATACTGGGTGTGGGTGGGTGCTTATTTCATTGAAAATATCAGTGGCCATACTTGTGTATCATGTGAAAAAACTACGGCCGTGTCTGAAATGGCACTATTCACTATATAGTGCACTACCTTCGACTAGGACCTATAGGGCTCTGGTAAAAAGTAGTGCACTATATAGGGAATATGGTGCCATTTCAGATATTTATTTTTGTTATCATTGAATTGTTAATCAGTTTGCATAATGTACAAAATAAAGTATATTTTGAATATTTTAAGAGGTATTTTGTATTTAACCATTATGGTTTATTTCTGCATACTTTGATCACAAGTTGAAAGTATCATAATGTCTGTATAGTACCATAATGAGAGTATATCATTTTCTAGTGCAAAAAAAAACATTGAAGAAAATGGATTGACATAGAGAAGGATGACCTTACAAGTAAAGCTGTCTGCCGTGTGTCTTGATCACACGGTTGTTCTGTGTAGTGACAAGATGAGGGTTTATCTTCTTTCTGAGTCTTGACTTGATGGGACAATCTGCTTGTGCCATGACTTCCTATTTGTAGTGCATTTTCACATGAAAAAAACAGTTGAACATTTGATGTTGGGCATTCTTTATTATATTCGATCCATCACAGCTGTGTTCTTATGTTTATGGTCAGCTGTGACCTGCAGTGTTGTGGTCAATTCCATTTGAATCCCGGAACATAATGCTCAATGCTGGTGTATGGAAAAAAAATGTGGAATCAGAATCGTAGTTTCAGTTCACTTCCGGAATTGACCCCAACTACACTGACCTGTCTTATTTAGTTTTTTTATGTCTTCCAAGCCAAGTCACATACTGTTGTTTTGTTGCTGATTCATAGCAACACGTTTACAAATTTAAAATAAATCCATTATTTTATTATTGCAACTTAACATTTCTTTATACATTGAGCGACGTTTGAGTTTCAGACAGCTGTCAATGCTACAATGGTTAGGGAAGGGTGTATAATGCATCGATAAAGGTGCACATTAATGTTGTTTTCCTATTTGTCAAAGGTGAATACATCTACTGCTCAATCCCAGTTTTATAACGTCTACTTTAATGTAGCATTATTGCGGCTGTAGTATTTAATTGACTTCGAACTTTATGCTACGCTTCATATATCTGACCCACATATTTACATTATTTTAATAATCATGGCACCTAAGGCAGTTGTGTGCATTACATTCTACTTAAGGCAATGCCAAATAATTACTAATTGCACACGGTTACATCATTTTAGGTGTTACAAACAACTCATTCTGGTTCTGCCACTTCTTAAGCCTGAAAGGTAGCAATGTTGACTGCATACTTATATAGTGACTGCCCTTCACTTACTTTTCTCTGCCTGAGTCATTCAAAAATGAGGAGAACCGTGCAGTTAGTACAGGCTTCTTAAATGCACAACTCTCACACAAAACAACTATAGGCAGAGCAAGAGAACTCAGTAGTTTGTTGATCTGTTGAGTCCATTGATCAATATCATTGCTCAATATCACATGAAAAGCAACCAGGTGGATAGATTACCCACAGTTGTTGCCGGTCGCAGTTGGTCTGAACGAAGTACCATTTTCAAGACTTTTGCTTGATGATAATGAAGGCCTCAGTCTAAAGAAGGAAACTGCCCCTCGATCATGCCACTAAAATGGCCATTACAGAGCATAGCTAGGCCCGATGAATTGGCATGCCAGATGAAGCTGTCATTTGACATTTTGTACTGCAGGCTATGTGCAACATGAATAATTATGCACACTTGTTATAATATTTTCTATTTTCATAAGAGTTTTAATTATAAGAGCTTTTTGTACTCACTGACATTTTTTTCTTACATGAAATGCAAGAGAGAGGAGGATTCATTTCTTTTGTTGCATACAGTATATTTGCATTTGGTACTCTCCAGTAGTCAAAACGAACGAATGGGCAACCATTATCTTTCAGAATTTTAGTTACAAAACTATGCCAAGTATTTAAAGGCAATTTTTTGAGTAAAATGCAATGGAAAATCATTCATTTATTTTTCATTTTAAAGCATTTTATTTGCTTTGTATTGATGAATATGAGCATAATACATAGTCAAATGATTGTGCTACTGTTGTATGACACTGCAGTCTGATTCATAAATAAACTCCTTGCATGAAGGTTGTCTTTGTGATCAATCAAACAGTTTTGTTCTAGAGTGTTAGTTCAGATACAGTATCGTGATGTCCTTTTGCCAAACATCAAAACGTTGTACTGTATGCTGTCACGTGCTATCCCCACCCGGAAGCGGGAACTATGGAATTTTCATCCCAAATTGTCCCACTCACTCTTTAACAGTGACGTTACTGCCCCACAAGCCAGTGTTAACGCTAGAGACCTAAATTATTGTGTAAATGGTCAGCTGCTCGATCAAGTTCTGGGTCCATACGTTTTAAGAGAAGGGATCAAGAGATGCTAGAACGAGGAGCTCCACCCTCTCTCTTTGCAAGTTACGGGGCTGAATGTTCCTCCTCTTTTGATATTTGAAAGATGCTAACACCTGCGAAATTGTGATATGTCCAAATAACCAGTGCTAATAAACCTAAACACCGGGACTACACTGCTCGTTATCCCACACATCACGCTCCTTCCCCACAGATTATACTGTACCATTAATGATGTTTTACATAGATTTGTCCACGAGAGATTAACTCTAGAGGGCTTCTTGTTAGTTCGTTTTTTGGGGCTGAGAGAGGAGATAGCAATAGTTTATAAAATATAATATTACTATATAAAATACTAATAACTTCCAAAATAATGTAGCAAATACAGCAGTTCAGTCAATAGTCAATCAAAGATATTCACTTCTAGTAACCTATAACAACAATTAATCTTGCTATCGGCAGTACACCTACAAACAGTAGCGGCATCGAACACCTTTAGTAAAGACCGACATACAGTACATTCGGAAAGTATTCAGACCTCTTGACTTTTTTCCATATTTTGTTACGTTATAGCCTTTTTCTAAAATGGATGAAATATTTTTCCCCCTCATCAATCTACATACAATACCCCATAATGACAAAGTAAAAACTGATTTTTAGAACTGTTTGATAAATTGAGCTCAGGTACATCCTGTTTCCATGGATCATTCTTGAGATATTTCTACAACATGATTGGAGTCCACCTGGGGTACATTCAATTGACTGGACATGATTTGGAAAGGCACACACATCTCTATATAAGGTCCCACAGTTGACAGTGCATGTCAGAGCAAAATCCAAGCCATGAGGTCGAAGGAATTGTCTGTAGAGCTCCGAGACAGGATTGCGTCGAGGCACAGATCTGAGGAAGGGTACCAAAACATTTCTGCAGCATTGAAGGTCCCCAAGAACATGGTGGCCTTCATCATTCATAAATGGAAGAAGTTTGGAAACACCAAGACCCTTCATAGAGCTGGCCGCCTGGCCTAACTGAGCAATCTGTGAGAAGGGACTTGGTCAGGGAGGTGACCAAGAACCAGATGGTCCCTATGACAGAGCTCCAGAGTTCCCTATCGTGAAGAGATGGGAGAACCTTCCAGAAGGACAACCATCTCTGCAGCACTCCACCAATCAGACCTTTAAGGTAGAGTGGTCAGACAGAAGCCACTCAGTAAAAAGTACACGACAGCCCGCTTGGAGGCTGCCAAAAGGCACCTAAAAGACTCAGACCATGAGAAACAATATTTTCTGGTTGATGAAACCATGATTGAATTCTTTGGCCTGAATGCCAAGCGTCACTTCAGGAGGAAACCCGACACCATCCCTATGGTGAAGCATAGTGGGGGCAGCATTATGCTGTGCAAATGTTTTTCAGCGGCAGGCACTGGGAGACTAGTCACGATTGAGGGAAAGATGAACGGAGCAAAGTACAGAGAGACCCTTGATGAAAACCTGCAGACCTGAAAATAGCTGGCAACGACGCTGCCAAGGTGTTTCCACAAAGTACTGAGTAAAGGGTCTGAATGCTTATGGAAATGTGATATTTTTTTTATTTTTTTTGTAATATATATATTTTTTAAATGCAAAACTTGTTTTGGTTTGTCATTATGGGGTATTGTGTGTAGATTGATGAGTGAAAAAAAACAATTGAATCCAAATGTGGAAAAATTCAAGGGGTCTGAATACTTTCTGAATATATATATATATATATTTTTTTTTTTGAGAGAGAGACTACCTAAAAAAGTAAGTGAAAATGTCCAAATTATCCAATGTATTATGATAATTTTCTGGTACAAAAAGTGGATATGCAAAAACAGAAGTTTTGCATCCCCTATTCTTAATTGTTCCATGGCTCAGATGGCCAAGTAAAGGCAAGGCTGTTTGGATCATCTTAGTCACGAAGATGAATAACTTTGTATCTGTTTCTGATTGAATAGCCATGCTGGTGGATGGTAACGTTCAAATAAAACTCAGCCCTGAAACGTAGGCTGAAAACAATTAGTATGTCTTGTCATAGGAAAAGACTGCATTCACACAGATTTGCACAAAGTGGGCAGTTTAGATTTTTCACTTCAAGACCAAATATATCATACTTTGACTAAAATTATGACTTATTGACTTAAATCGTTGCGCAATATCATGGGTAGGTTCTGGCCATTGTCTTTCAGCTTGAAAAAGTGATTCTTGCTATATATTTTCAAATAGATTTAAGTCACAACTGTAACACGGCCACTCAGGAAAATTCACTGTCTTCTTGGTAAGCAACTCCAGTATAGATTTGGCCTTGTGTTTTAGGTTATTATCCTGCTGAAAGATGAATTAATCTCCAAATGTCTGGTAGAAAGCAGACTGGACCAGGTTTTCCTCTAGGGTTTTGTCTGTGCTGTTTCTCTTTTTATCCTGAAAGTCCTTAACAATTACAACCCATAACATCAATAAAACTTCATTTGTCACATACATTTACATTACATTTAAGTCATTTAGCAGACGCTCTTATCCAGAGCGACTTACAAATTGGTGCTTTCACCTTATGACATCCAGTGGAACAGCCACTTTACAATAGTGCATCTAGGTCTTTTAAGGGGGGGGGGAGGGGGGAGAAGGATTACTTTATCCTATCCTAGGTATTCCTTAAAGAGGTGGGGTTTCAGGTGTCTCCGGAAGGTGGTGATTGACTCCGCTGTCCTGGCGTCGTGAGGGAGTTTGTTCCACCATTGGGGGGCCAGAGCAGCGAACAGTTTTGACTGGGCTGAGCGGGAACTGTACTTCCTCAGTGGTAGGGAGGCGAGCAGGCCAGAGGTGGATGAACGCAGTGCCCTTGTTTGGGTGTAGGGCCTGATCAGAGCCTGGAGGTACTGAGGTGCCGTTCCCCTCACAGCTCCGTAGGCAAGCACCATGGTCTTGTAGCGGATGCGAGCTTCAACTGGAAGCCAGTGGAGAGAGCGGAGGAGCGGGGTGACGTGAGAGAACTTGGGAAGGTTGAACACCAGACGGGCTGCGGCGTTCTGGATGAGTTGTAGGGGTTTAATGGCACAGGCAGGGAGCCCAGCCAACAGCGAGTTGCAGTAATCCAGACGGGAGATGACAAGTGCCTGGATTAGGACCTGTGTGAGGCAGGGTCGTACTCTGTGGATGTTGTAGAGCATGAACCTACAGGAACGGGCCACCGCCTTGATGTTATTTGAGAACGACAGGGTGTTGTCCAGGATCACGCCAAGGTTCTTAGCACTCTGGGACGAGGACACAATGGAGTTGTCAACCATGATGGCGAGATCATGGAACGGGCAGTCCTTCCCGGGAGGAAGAGCAGCTCCGTCTTGCCGAGGTTCAGCTTGAGGTGATGATCCGTCATCCACACTGATATGTCTGCCAGACATGCAGAGATGCGATTCGCCACCTGGTCGTCAGAAGGGGGAAAGGAGAAGATTAATTGTGTGTCGTCTGCATAGCAATGATAGGAGAGACCATGTGAGGTTATGACAGAGCCAAGTGACTTGGTGTATAGCGAGAATAGGAGAGGGCCTAGAACAGAGCCCTGGGGGACACCAGTGGTGAGAGCACGTGGTGAGGAGACGGATTCTCGCCATGCCACCTGGTAGGAGCGACCTGTCAGGTAGGACGCAATCCAAGCGTGGGCCGCGCCGGAGATGCCCAACTCGGAGAGGGTGGAGAGGAGCATCTGATGGTTCACAGTATCGAAGGCAGCCGATAGGTCTAGAAGGATGAGAGCAGAGGAGAGAGAGTTAGCTTTAGCAGTGCGGAGCGCCTCCGTGATACAGAGAAGAGCAGTCTCAGTTGAATGACTAGTCTTGAAACCTGACTGATTTGGATCAAGAAGGTCATTCTGAGAGAGATAGCGGGAGAGCTGGCCAAGGACGGCACGTTCAAGAGTTTTGGAGAAAAGAAAGAAGGGATACTGGTCTGTAGTTGTTGACATCGGAGGGATCGAGTGTAGGTTTTTTCAGAAGGGGTGCAACTCTCGCTCTCTTGAAAACAGGAGGGACGTAGCCAGCGGTCAGGGATGAGTTGATGAGCGAGGTGAGGTAAGGGAGAAGGTCACCGGAGATGGTCTGGAGAAGAGAGGAGGGGATAGGGTCAAGCGGGCAGGTTGTTGGGCGGCCGGCCGTCACAAGACGCGAGATGTCATCTGGAGAGAGAGGGGAGAAAGAGGTCAGAGCACAGGGTAGGGCAGTGTGAGCAGAACCAGCGGTGTCGTTTGACTTAGCAAACGAGGATCGGATGTCGTCGACCTTCTTTTCAAAATGGTTGACGAAGTCATCTGCAGAGAGGGAGGAGGGGGAGGGGGAGGAGGATTCAAGAGGGAGGAGAAGGTGGCAAAGAGCTTCCTAGGGTTAGAGGCAGATGCTTGGAATTTAGAGTGGTAGAAAGTGGCTTTAGCAGCAGAGACAGAGGAGGAAAATGTAGAGAGGAGGGAGTGAAAGGATGCCAGGTCCGCAGGGAGGCGAGTTTTCCTCCATTTCCGCTCGGCTGCCCGGAGCCCTGTTCTGTGAGCTCGCAATGAGTCGTCGAGCCACGGAGCGGGAGGGGAGGACCGAGCCGGCCTGGAGGATAGGGGACATAGAGAGTCAAAGGATGCAGAAAGGGAGGAGAGGAGGGTTGAGGAGGCAGAATCAGGAGATAGGTTGGAGAAGGTTTGAGCAGAGGGAAGAGATGATAGGATGGAAGAGGAGAGAGTAGCGGGGGAGAGAGAGCGAAGGTTGGGACGGCGCGATACCATCCGAGTAGGGGCAGTGTGGGAAGTGTTGGATGAGAGCGAGAGGGAAAAGGATACAAGGTAGTGGTCGGAGACTTGGAGGGGAGTTGCAATGAGGTTAGTGGAGGAACAGCATCTAGTAAAGATGAGGTCGAGCGTATTGCCTGCCTTGTGAGTAGGGGGGAAGGTGAGAGGGTGAGGTCAAAAGAGGAGAGGAGGGAAAGAAGGAGGCAGAGAGGAATGAGTCAAAGGTAGACGTGGGGAGGTTAAAGTCGCCCAGAACTGTGAGAGGTGAGCCGTCCTCAGGAAAGGAGCTTATCAAGGCATCAAGCTCATTGATGAACTCTCCGAGGGAACCTGGAGGGCGATAAATGATAAGGATGTTAAGCTTGAAAGGGCTGGTAACTGTGACAGCATGGAATTCAAAGGAGGCGATAGACAGATGGGTAAGGGGAGAAAGAGAGAATGACCACTTGGGAGAGATGAGGATCCCGGTGCCACCACCCCGCTGACCAGAAGCTCTCGGGTGTGCGAGAGCACGTGGGCGGACGAAGAGAGAGCAGTAGGAGTAGCGGTGTTGTCTGTGGTGATCCATGTTTCCGTCAGAGCCAAGAAGTCGAGGACTGGAGGGAGGCATAGGCTGAGATGAACTCTGCCTTGTTGGCCGCAGATCGGCAGTTCCAGAGGCTACCGGAGACCTGAACTCCACGTGGGTCGTGCGCGCTGGGACCACCAGATTAGGTGGCCGCGGCCATGCGGTGTGGAGCGTTTGTATGGTCTGTGCAGAGAGGAGAGAACAGGGATAGACAGACACATAGTTGACAGGCTAGAGAAGAGGCTACGCTAATGCAGAGGAGATTGAATGACAAGTGGACTACACGTCTCGAATGTTCAGAAAGTTAAGCTTACGTAGCAAGAATCTAATTGACTAAAATGATTAAAATGATACAGTACTGCTGGGGTAGGCTAGCTGCGTTGTTGACACTACCCTAATCAAGTCTACCGTTGAGTGTGAAGTTTCTACAATGCTGCTTTTCGGGAGCTAGCTGGCTAGCTAGCAGTGTTGGTTACGTTACGCATGCTAGGAGAACGACAATAGCTGGCTAGCTAACCTAGAAAATCGCTCTAGACTACACAATTATCTTTGAAACAAAGACGGCTATGTAGCTAGCTACGATCAAACAAATCACACCGTTGGGACTGTAATGAAATGAAATGAAAATGTGATACTACCTGTGGAGCGAAGCGGAATGCGACCGGAATGCGAAAGTTCTATTCAGTAGACGTTGGCTGGCTGTTGGCTAGCTAGGAGTGTCTCCTACGTTAAGGACGACAAAATAGCTGGCTAGCTAACCTCGGTGAATTAAGATAATCACTCTAAGACTACACACTCTAAACTACACAATTATCTTGATACGAAGACAGCAAAGACAACTATGTAGCTAGCTAATACTACACTAATCAAGTCGTTCAGGTGAGTGTGATAGTTACTACAGTGCTACGGTAGCCGGTGAACGTATGCTAGCTGGCTAGCTGCTAGGCAGATAGGAGGACGACGAAATACGATAATAACGCAATTATCACTCTAAGACTCCACACTCTAAACTACACAATTATCTTGGATACGAAGACAGCAAAGACAACTATGTAGCTAGCTAACACTACACTAATCAAGTCGTTCAGTTGAGTGTGATAGTTACTACAGTGCTACGGTAGACGGTGAACGTGTTGGGCAGATAGGAGATTTACGAAATACGATAATTACGCAATTATCTTTGATACAACGACGACTATGTAGCTAGCTAAGAAGAAATTGCTAAGATTAGACAAATCAGACCGTTGTACTATAATGAAATGTAATGAAAAAGTTATACAACCTGCAGACCGAAGCGCGGATGCGACCGGCTCGCTCCAACCCGGAAGATATAAACCAATATACTTAAAGTTGCAGAAAGTTCCCCCAAAGAACCCAGGTATCCTCCTGCTTCTGGGATAATTCTTTTGAAAAAAAAGTGAACTTTGGGAAGGTTTCAGGAATTGACCAACCCCAAATACACTACATACTTGACACTTGCGATCACATGCGCCGAATACAACCTTACCGTGAAATGCTTACTTACAAGCCCTTAACCAATAGTGCAGTTCAAGAAGAGTGAAGAAAATATTTAACAATTAAAACTAAAGTACAAAATACTAAAAAGTAACACAACGAAATACAGAGTCAATGTGCGGGGGTACAGGTTAGTCAAGGTAATTTGTAGATAATAAATAGATAATAAACAGCGAGTAGCAGCAGTGTAGAAAACAAATGGGGGGGGGGGTCAATGTAAATAGTCCAGTGGCCATTTGATTAATTGTTCAGCAGTCTTATGGCTTGGGGGTAGAAGCTGTTAAGGAGCCTTTTGGTCCTAGACTTGGCCCTCCGGTACTGCTTGCCGTGCGGTAGCAAAGAAAACAGTCTATAACTTGGGTGACTGGAATCTCTGACAATTTTATGGGCTTTCCTCTGACACTGCCTATTATATAGGTCCTGGATGGTAGGAAGTTTGGTCCCAGTGATGTACTGGGGCGTACACACTACCCTCAGTAGTGCCTTACGGTCAGATGCTGAGCAGTTGCAATACCAGGCGGTGATGCAACCGGTCAGAATGCTCTCAATGGTTTAGCTGTAGAACTTTCTGAGGATCTCGGGACCCATGCCAAATCTTTTCAGTCTCCTGAGGGGGGAAAGGTGTTGTCGTGCCCTCTTCACGATTGTCTTGGTGTGTTTGGACCATGATAGTTAGTTGGTGATGTGGCCACCAAGGAACTTGAAACTCTCGACCCGCTCCACTACAGCCCCGTCGATGTTAATAGGGGCCTGTTCAACCCGCCTTTTCCATGTAGTCCACGATCAGCTCCTTTGTCTTGCTCACATTGAGGGAGAGGTTGTGGTCCTGGCACCACACGGCCAAGTCTCTGACCTCCTCCCTATAGGCTGTCTCATCGTTGTTGGTGATCAGGCCTGATCTGTTGTGTTGTCAGCAAACTTAATGATGGTGTTGGAGTCGTGTTTGGCCACACAGTCGTGGGTGAACAGTGAGTACAGTAGGGGACTAAGTACACACGCCTGAGGGGCACCAGAGTCGTGGCAGATGTGTTGTTGCCTACCCTTACCACATGGGGGCGGCCCGTCAGGAAGTCCAGGATCCAGTTGCATAGGGAGGTTTTTAGTCCCAGGGTCCTTAGCTTAGTGATGGGCTTCATGGGTACTATGGTGTTGAATGCTGAGCTGTAGTCAATGAACAGCATTCTCACATAGGTGTTCCTTTTGTCCAGATGGGAAAGGACAGTGTGGAGTGCAATTGAGATTGCGTCATCTGTGGATCTGTTGGGGCGGTATGTGAATTGGAGTGGGTCTAGGGTAATCCGGGAGGATGCTGTTGATGTGAACCATGACCAGCCTTTCAAAGCACTTCATGGCCTCCGACATGAGTGCCATGGGGCTGTAATCATTTAGGCAGTTTACCTTTGCTTCCTTGGGCACAGGGACTATGGTGGTCTGCTTGAAAGATGTAGGTATAACAGACTCGGTCAGGGATAGGTTCAAAATGTCAGTGAAGACACTTGCCAGTTGGTCTGCGCATGCTTTGAGTACACGTCCTTGTAATCCGTCTGGTCCCACGGCTTTGTGAATGTAGACCTGTTTAAAGGTCTTGCTCACATTGGCTATCGAGAGCGTTATCACACAGTTGTCCAGAACTGCTGGTGCTCTCGTGCATGCTTCAGTGTTGCTTGTCTCGAAGAGAGCATAAAAGGCATTAAGCTCGTCTGGTAGGCTTGCGTCACTGGGCAGCTCGTGTCTGGGTTTCTCTTTGTTGTCCATATTAGTTTTCAAGCCCTGCCACATCCGTGTCAGAGCCGGTGTAGTAGGATTCAATCTTAATCCTGTATTTACGCTTCGCTTGTTTGATGGTTCGTCTGAGGGCATAGCTGGATTTCTTCTGTGTCAGGATAAGTTTCCTGCTCTTTGAAAGCGGCAGCTCTAGCCTTTAGCTCGATGCGGATGTTGCCTGTAATCCATGGCTTCTGGTTGGGAAATGTATGTGCGGTCACAGTGGGGATGATGTTGGCGATGCACTTATTGATGAAGCTGATGACTGTGGTGGTATACTCCTCAATGCCATTGGATGAATCCCATAACATATTCCAGTCTGTGCTAGCAAAACAGTCCTGTAGTGTAGCATCCACGTCATCTGACCATTTCCGTATTGTGTGAGTCACTGGTACTTCCTGCCTTAGTTTTTTCTTGTAAGCAAGAATCAGTTGGATATAATTATGGCCAGATTTTCCAAATGGAGGGCGAGGGAGAGCTTTGTATGCATCTCTGTGTGTGGAGTAAAGGTGGTCTGGAGTTTTCTTTGCCTCTGGTTGCACATGCCACATGCTGGTAGAAATGAGATAAAACCGATTTAAGTTTGCCTGCATAAAAGTCCCTGGCCACTAGGAGTGTCGCTTCTGGATGAGCATTTTCTTGTTTGCTTATGGCCTTATAGAGATGGTTGAGTGCGGTCTTAATGCCAACATCAGTCTGTGGTGGTAAATAGATGGCTATGAATAATATAGATGAGAACTCTCTTGGTTGATAGTGTGGTCTACAGCTTATCATAAGGTACTCTACCTCAGGTGAGCAGTACATCAAGACTTCTTTAATATTAGACATCAAGCACCAGCTGTTATTAACAAATAGGCACACATCCCCACCCTTGTCTTACCTGACGTAGCTTCTCTGTTCTGCTGGTGAATGGAAAATTTTGCCAGCTCTATATTATCCGTGTCGTCGTTCAGCCACGACTCGGTTAAACATAAGATATATCAGTTTTAATGTCCCGTTGGTAGGATAATCTTGATCGTACGTCATCGATTTTATTTTCCAATGATTGCACGTTGGCCAATAGAACAGATGGCAGTGGGAGTTTACTCGCTCGCCTACGATTCTCAGAAGGCAGCCCGACCTCCGCCCCCTTTTTCAATTTTTTTCTTCAAATGACGGGGATTTGGGCCCGTTCCCGGGAAAGCAGTATATCCTTCCCGTTGGATAGGTGGGTCCCCCCCCAGGACGGTTGAGCTAACGTAGGCTAATGTGATTGGCATGAGGTTGTAAGTAACAATAACATTTCCCAGGACATAGACATAAAGCTTAAATTCTTGTTAATCTAACTGCACTGTCCAATTTACAGTAGCTATTACAGTGAAATAATACCATGCTATTGTTTGAGGAGAGTACACTGTTATGAACTTGAAAAGTTATTAATAAACCAATTAGGCACATTTGGGCAGGCTTGATACAAAATTTTGAACAGAAATGCAATGGTTCATTGGATCAGTCTAAACCATTTCACATACACTGCTGCCATCTAGTGGCCAAAATTTGATTTGCGCCTGGGCTGTAATAATACATTATGTCCTTTCTCTTGTATTTCAAAGATGGTACAAAAACAACACAATAAACATACGTTTTCTTTGTATTTTATTTTACCAGATCCAATGTGTTATGTTCTCCTACATTAACTTGATATTTCCACAAACTTCAAAGTGTTTCCTTTCAAATGGTATCGAGAATATGCATATCCTTGCTTCAATGCCTGAGCTACAGGCAGTTAGATTTAGATATGTCATTTTTGGTGAAAATTGAAAAAAAGGGTCCGATCCTGAAGAAATTATTCTTCCAGTTTGAGGTGAGTAATCACTGTTCTGATGTCCAGAAGTTTTTTCAGTCATAAGAGACTGTAGCAGCAACATGATGTGCAAAATTAGTAAAAAGATAAGTTACAAACAACGCGAAAAACAAACAAAATGGCACAATTGGTTAGGAGCACTTATAGTGTCAGCCATCCCCTCCAGCGCCATTATACATTATGATGCAGCCACCACTATGCTTGAAAATATGGAGAGTGGTACTCAGTAATGTGTTGTATTGAATTTGCCCAAAACAAAACACTTTGTATTTAGGTGTCAAAGCTAAAATACCAACCCGGCAAGATTATCAACTCAACTATAGTGTAAAGTAGCAGGCAATGTGTGGTGTTCAATTTAGGCCTACAGTCCATGAGACTTTTGAAAAAAACACGCAGGGCTTGACATTACCTGTTTATCCACTTGTCCTCCAGACAAGGTGACTGAAAATGTAGTCTTGCTGCTTATTCCACTTGCATTATTATTCCCATACCATTATTTCAGAGAATCATACAAATTATGCTCCCCTCTGCCTATTGGCTACTTAGCTTATTCAAGCCAGTCTCAAAATAGAACACTGTCCCTTTAATTTAAAAAAAGCTCTTTACCTGAATCGCTTTTCAAAGATGTCTAGAAATGTACACGTTTATGCTCTTGTAGGAAGCAATCACTCCCCTATTGCTGACTACAAAATATCTATAACTGGGCTAATAACTCACTAACTAGCAAAGGATATGAACAAAATGTGCACATGTGGCTACATGCAACTCTCGCATTGATCTCAAAACAAGTGCATCTACTTACAACTGCTCATGCTGTAAACACAGTCCAGTTCAAAGTAAATGGCACAGATACATATATGGCAATGGTCTATTTGCATATAGATCTACTTCAGCTCTGATTGTTTATGCTTCACCGGTCTGTGTTGAGTACGGGCTGAGTAGTGTGTCAATGCATTAGAATCCTACTCTGATGCGTTCTGCCTACAACAAAATCTCATGCATAGTTATTTTTGTTTCAGCATGTTGCATTGAAAGTTGCTAATGTTGCGTTGATTAGATCACAATTGCCACAGTAAAGGGAAACGTTGATAGTGTTAACAGGAAAACAGTTGTCACCAACCTTTTCTGAGTCAAGATATGGCTTATAAAAGTGTTGAATACAAAGTGTTGACAATGCAGAGTAAGCATCTCTTTGCTGTATTTGTTGACAGTCTCTCTCCAGTCATGGTTTTGAACGTTTTGAAATGTCACAGTATCAACTTTGCTGTAGCTTTCTTTTATGCCTGCTATGTTACAGCAGACACGTCATCTGAGCCATCCGATTGGCCAGCGGCAAGCCTATAGTGCACTTGATTTGCTCTCTAGGCCCACCGGGAAGGCAGAGGTTTTACCTTCAGACACATGGAATGGTTCAAAATGACAACAGTTTGTCTACCCAGCGCGCGGGGCAGCTATATTTGTTGGTGACCACTGCTCTAGAAAGTTGAGTGAAGTTCGATCTCGTGCTCTGTGGGCTGCTTTTTCTGTGTGGCAGTCCAGGGGGAGCTGCACGCATGCAATTTAGAGAGAGCATTGCTTGTATGACTCTTTCATGACACATGTTTCCAGAACAATAAAGCAAGTTAATTCCATAAACAGGCATACAAAAATCCCAGATCAATCAATCAACCACAAATCAATCTACCTTCAGCAGACGACAGTTTCTTCTAGCCAGCTCAGAGTCCCACCTCTCCCAAAAATCCTGCCTCTTTTATACCCTAATCCTCATCTTCTGCTAACTCATCGTGGCTAACACCTGGCCAGATTACACATTCAGTGGTTGACACCTAATGCGGCCATTTCTCAAAAGGTGCTTTTTCAGCACTCACTAGCCCCCACATTTTCTCGTTGACAGGATGCCTCCTCCTAGATGCTCTGACCTGGTGATTTCCAGGGCAAGCTAGCACCCTTAGTACACAAACATTTATTTTTAAACATGAACCTTTCTTACTCTACTCAATTCCAATTTCACTCCAACCTAATTTATTACTCCCAATACATCCTAAACATCCAACATTTTAAACACTTCAACATTATAACATTTCATCATTAACATCTCATTAGCAACCTCCTAAGGCCTTGTCCTTGAAGCCTAATAAGCATAGTCTATATGCATCACACTGTAACGGCATTCAGAGGTGGAAGAAGGATCGGACCAAAGCGCAGCGTGGTTAGTGTTCATCTTTTTAATAAGAAACTGACCACTTAAAAAATACAAAACAACAAACAGTTCTATCTGGTGCAGACGGACAAAGACTGAAAATAACCACCCACAAAACATGAAGGAAAACAGGCTACCTAAATATGGTTCTCAATCAGGGACAAGGATTGACAGCTGCCTCTGATTGAGAACCATATCAGGCCAAACACAGAAATAGAAAATCATAGAAAAACTAATATAGACAACCCACCCAACTCACGCCCTGACCATACTAAAACAAAAGACAACCCACCTAACTCACGCCCTGACCATACTAAAACAAAAGACAAAACAAAGGAACTAAGGTCAGAACGTGACACACACAGTACCTTAAAGCAAACAACATTGTTAACCATTACTAAAATGACTTTAATCACCCTTAAATATCTCCCTGTATACTAACATTTAGCATATTTCACCTTTAAAATATTATTTTAATAAAAAATAAAAAAATTAAAATATTTTTCTTCTTCTCTTTAATCAACTTCAATTCTCTCTTAATGTTCCTTCTTCTTTGTGCTCCATGTGTGAAAGTGAAACATATGAGTGTGTGGGTGGGTGTATGCAAGTGGTACAACCCAGGACCTGTGTCACAGACAACTGGGCCTTAGCCTACTGCTCTTGACACAGGACATAAAGTGAATTGCTTTGCTTAATTTTTTGCAGTATTACTTTAGTGCCTTGTTGCAAAAGGATGCATGTTTTTAAATAAGCTTCCTTCTTTTCACTCTGTCAATTAGGTTAGTATTGTGGAGTAACTACAATGTTGTTGATCCATCCTCAGTTTTCTCCCATCACAGCCATTAAACTCTGTAACTTTTTTAAAATCACCATTGGCCTCATGGTGAAATCCCTGAGTGGTTTCCTTCCTCTCCGGCAACTGAGTTAGGAAGGTGACTGCGTATATTGACACACCATCCAAAGTGTAATTAATAACGACCATGTTTAAAGGGATATTCAATGTATGCTTTTTTCTTATTTTTACCCATCTACCAATAGCTACCCTTCTTTGTGAGGCATTGGAAAACCTCCCTGGTCTTTGTGGTTGAATCTGTGTATGAAATGCATTGCTCGACTGAGGGACCTTACAGATAAATGTCTGTGTGTGGTACAGAGATGAGGTAGTCATTCAACAAATAATAATAACAGTATTAATGCACACAGAGTGAGTCCATGCAACTTTGTATGTGACTTGTTATGCACATTTTTACTTCTGAACTTATTTAGGCTTGCCATAACAAAGGGGTTGAATACTTATTGACTCAACACATTTCATATTTAAATGTTTTATTAATTTGTAAACATTTCTAAAAACATAATTCCACTTTGACATTATGGGGTATTGTGTGTAAGCCAGTGACAAAACAAATCTAGATGTAATCCATTTCAAATGTAGGCTGTAACACAACAAAATGTGAAAAAAGTCAAGGGGTGTGAATACTTTTTGAATGCACTGTAGATTTGCTCACCTCCGGTGTCTTCTCTACTCTGTCCTCTTGCCTCTCTTATAAAAGGTCACAGTTAATCAAGGAGAATCGGCAAGGAGAGTAAACATGGATGGGAAAGCCCTTGAAATGAGACGGTCCTTCTCCACCTGCACGTCATTAGGAAAATGACGTTTACAGGGGTGGATGCCAAAATAAATGTGTAAAGTGATGTTAGTTGTGCAAGACATTTCATAGATAAAACATAGCATATTGTTTTTTAAAACTTGTGCATGTTTTTCTCCTCTGACAAAAAAGCCGACTCAAAGGGGGTATATTTTGTATTTGTATTTATTATGGACCCCCATTAGCTGCTGCCAAAACAGCAGCTATTCTTCCTGGGGTCCAGCAAAATTAAGGCAGTTTATACAATTTTAAAAACATTACAATACATTCACAGATTTCACAACACACTGTGTGCCCTCAGGCCCCTAATCTACTACCACATATCTACAGTACTAAATCCATGTGTATGTATAGTGCGTATGTTATTGTGTGTGTGTGTGTGTGCCAATGTTTGTGTTGCTTCACAGACCCCGCTGTTCCATAAGGTGTTTTTTAAAATCTGTTTTTAAATCAAATTTTACTGCTGGCATGAGTTACTTGATGTGGAATAGAGTACCATGTAGTCATGGATCTATGTAGTACTGTGTGCCTCCCATAGTCTGTTCTGGACTTGGGAACTGTGAAGAGACCTCTTGTGGCTTGTCTTGTGGGGTATGCATGGGTGTCTGAGCTGTGTGCCAGTAGTTTAGACAGACAGCTCGGTGCATTCAACATGTCAATACCTCTCGTAAGTAAAAGTAGCTATGATGTCAATCCAGAGATTGACATGCATATGATTAACATTAGCTCTCTGTGTACATTCAAGGGCCAGCCGTGCTGCCCTGTTCTGAGCCAATTGCAATTTTCCTAAGTCCTTTTTTGTGGCACATGACCACACGACTGAACAGTAGTCAAGGTGCGACAAAAATAGGACCCGTAAAACCTGCCTTGTTGATGGTGTTGTTAACCATGATACTGTTAACCATGAGATTCTCATCACAAAATTGTCCAAGTTCAACTTTTCCCCTGATGCCTTGAGATGGATGAAATCATACCTTGAAGGCAGAACTCAGTGTGTCAGAGTGAGCAATGAGCTGTCGCCCACTCGTAGCTATGATGTGGGCGTGCCCCAAGGGTCAATACTGGGGCCCCTCCTGTTCAGCCTGTACATTAATGATCTGCCTTCTGTCTGTACTGGGTCTGAAGTTCAAATGTATGCAGATGATACAGTGATATATGTGCATGCAAAGAGCAAACAACAAGCTGCACAAGAACTCACTACTGTAATGGTCCAGATTACAAAGTGGCTCAGTGACTCGTGTTTGCATCTCAATGTGAAAAAAACTGTTTGCATGTTCTTCACAAAGAGGGCAACAGATGCTACTGAGCCAGATGTCTATGTGTCAGGGGAGAAGCTCCAGGTGGTATCCGATTTTAAGTACCTTGGCATCATACTTGATTCCAACCTCTCTTTTAAAAAGCATGTGAAAAAGGTAATTCAAATTATTAAATTCAATCTAGCTAATTTCCGATTTATACGAAATTGTTTGACTACAGAGGTAGCAAAACTGTACTTCAAATCTATGATACTCCCCCACTTAACATACTGCTTGACTAGTTGGGCCCAAGCTTGCTGTACAACATTAAAACCTATTCAGTCTGTCTACAAACAGGCTCTCAAAGTGCTTGATAGGAAGCCCAATAGCCATCATCATTGTCAAATCCTTAGAAAGCATGAGCTCTTGAGTTGGGAAAATCTTGTGCAATACACCGACGCATGTCTTGTATTCAAGATCCTTAATGGCCTGGCTCCCCCTCCACTCAATATTTTTGTTAAACAGAAAACCCAGACATATGGCAGCAGATCCACAAGGTCTGCCATGAGAGGTGACTGTATAGTTCCCCTAAGGAAAAGCACCTTTAGTAAATCTGCATTCTCTGTGAGAGCTTCCCATGTCTGGAATACACTGCCATCAGACACACATAACTGCACCACATATCACACTTTCACAAAATGCTTGAAGACCTGGCTGAAGGTCAATCAGATTTGTGAACATGGTCCCTAGCTGTGTGTTGCCGCTTTTCATGTTGTCTGTTGTCTGTAGCTTGTGAGGTGTGGAAACACTTTGTTGCTTTTATGAATTTTGTCTTGCTGCTTTTTGTTCTATGTTGCTCTGTCTGTATGCTATGTCTTGCTTGTCCTATGTTGCTATGTCTTGCTTGTTCTATGGTGCTATTGTCTATATTGTAATTGTTTTTAATAACCTGCCCAGGGACTGCGGTTGAAAATTAGCCGGCTGGCTAAAACCGGCACTTTTACTGAAACGTTGATTAATGTGCACTGTCCCTGTAAAAATAAAATGAACAAAACTAAACGAACTAAAGAAAGCAGAGCATTGCTTTAGTATAGACAGACTTCTCCCCATCTTAGCTACTACTGCATCAGTATGTTTTGACCATGACAGTTTACAATCTAGGGTTACTCCAAGCAGTTTAGTCATCTCAACTTGCTCAATTTCCACATTATTTATTACAAGATTTAGTTGAGGTTTAGGGTTTAGTGAGTGTTTTGTTCAAATACAATGCATTTAGTTGTAGAAATATTTAGGGCTAACTCATTCCTTGCTACCCACTCTGGGTGTGGCATATTTCAAAACACTTCCACGGTAGGATACACATAAGTATCAAAAGGGTTTTCTAGTTTAGGTAAAAGTATGTCCTCAGTCCTCAGTACTCTCTCCTCTGTGACCCGGAAACCAATAAGTGGTCGAGGAGTGTGTCAATTTGTTAGTAGGCAAACAGAAGTGTCCTCCCTTCCTCAATAGCCACCGTTCATCGAGGATATTGATGTGTACCATGGAAGAGGTTTGAAATCTGCCACACCCTCTTTGAATCAGCTTTTGCTTTATCAGAAGAGAAAAACATGCACACGCTAAATGCATTATGGGATGTTAATTGCTTAATTAACTCAGGAACCACACCTATGTGGAGCACCTGCTTTCAGTATTCTTTGTATCCCTCATTTACTCTGGTGTTTCCTTTATTTTGGCAGTGACTTACAATGTGTTATAAGTTTACCTTTCCATTGGTCAGCACCTCTGTGTCTATTAAGGGGTGTGAGTCAGCTTATGCTTTGTATTGTTCTGCCGAGGACAGAGTTGGGGTCAACTCAAATTGAAGGCAGTCAATTTAGGAAGTGATTTGAATTGAAAAACTTAAATAGCTTCTTCTTTTCAGTTTGTTGAGAAGTAATTGAAATAATTATTGAATTATTGCGTTTACTTCCTGAATTGACTGCATTCAAGAAACACCTCATGTGTCTGCTATGCTGCACTCCTTTGTGTTATATATCTATGGTGTTAGTTAGCTCTGCTCTTCCCAGCATGGTGGAAGTGGAGCCCTGTGTGTGTAGACTGCTGGAGCTGCAGTGGTAGACTAGATTGTTGTTCCAACAGCTGATTCGATCCCTCTCTCCCTCTGAGCTAGCCTCTCCCTGGCTATTTATGGCAGATTCCCCGCTATCAAAGCTCCTCTCTTCAGCCCATACATGGTTGCTCCTGTATGAAGTTACCACCATGCTGCTTTTGGCACACAGTCCTCCTCAGCACAGTCGTGAAGCGCGCAAGACCGGCATCTCTCTGCTTCTTAGTGTGAGACAGTCAGAGGCCTAATGTTAGTTGTTAGAATGGACATTTTGAAAATCCGTCAGGCAGGAACAGCGGACCGGTTGATGGATTGCTGGACTAGTTTAGATTAGAATCGAAGGAAGTTTGAATTGAGAACTTTTGGAATAGTTTTAAGAAGAACCACCTGTGGACTATTGCTTATTTTTTACTACCCCTGTTCATGTTCTGTCTCTCCTCTCGTCCTCTTTCACTCCCTCCCTAACCCCATTCCCTGCCCACCTCTCCTTACCCCTCTCACCCCTCTCGTCTTTTCTCTGCTGTGTCTACTTCTTGGACTGATTTATTTGGCACAGCTTTTTCCAGAGCGGTCTGGAATGCACTGTTCTATATTTGTCGGCTGCTGAAGCTATCTTCTCCATCGTGGATGAGGCTGAATCCTGGTGCTCCTTTGGGAAGGTGTGGACCCTAACCCTGTCACACCAGCACCACCTCCAGCCTCCTCACCACTGATAAGACTACTGGCCTCCCAGGACTAATAAAAATATTTTCCTTCCTTGGCTTCAAAACCCTGAATTAGTTTTTTTTTTCAGGACAGGTGGACTTCACTATTGTGGTGTTGCGCCACCATATCAATCGCCTGCTGAGAGTTTGAATGTAGTTGGAACCAAGGAAAAGTAAGTGCATTTACTTCCTTCCTCTTATTGTTTACTTAAGACTTGCTAGTCTTACATTGTGCTATTCATCTTTCAATGTTGATGTGAATATGTATGATATGTATTGAGTCATTCGTAGGATTAGTAAAGTGCTATCTTGTCATTTTTAAGTGCTCTCCCATTTAGCCTGGGGTTAAGAGAAAAGGGAACACTACTGTCTACTGCAGACCGCAGATCACACCACTGTAAACCCCAAACCCACTGTATGGGGAGTCGTGCCTTACCTCAGTCATGCCTTACCTCAGAAGGCATCAAAATAGATTTTATGTAGGCTAACATGTCATCAGTCACCTGAATCTCTGGGTTATAGTCTCAATATATCCCCTGACTACGTCTAGATATATAGCCTGTGGTGTGTTGTGACTCTCAGACAGAAACAGGATTTGCTGTAAATCTATTTGTTGCTGTCGTGTACTAGTGGGGATCTGCATCTTTCCCTTTCAAGGTGATTCGATACATGGGCTCCAATATGATACAGGAACGATGTGTCATAGTTTGAAACAATTCGGTGCGATTCGGTTTTATTAGAGAACTAACCGGTTTGGTTTGATGCGATACGATTCAATGCACTAACATTTGCTGCATAAACATATTCATTATTTAATCAGATGGAGCTCATGAGCTGGGCCTCTCTGAGCTGATGAGCTGGGCCTCTCTGAGCTGATGAGCTGGGCCTCTCTGAGCTGACGAGCTGGGCCTCTCTGAGCTGACGAGCTGGGCCTCTCTGAGCTGACGAGCTGGGCCTCTTTGAGCTGACGAGCTGGGCCTCTCTGAGCTGACGAGCTGGGCCTCTGAGCTGACGAGCTGGGCCTCTCTGAGCTGATGAGCTGGGCCTCTCTGAGCTGATGAGCTGGGCCTCTCTGAGCTGATGAGCTGGGCCTCTCTGAGCTGATGAGCTGGGCCTCTCTGAGCTGATGAGCTGGGCCTCTCTGAGCTGATGAGCTGGGCCTCTCTGAGCTGATGAGCTGGGCCTCTCTGAGCTGACGAGCTGGGCCTCTCTGAGCTGACGAGCTGGGCCGCTCTGAGCTGATGAGCTGGGCCTCTCTGAGCTGACGAGCTGGGCCTCTCCGTGCTGACGAGCTGGGCCTCTCTGAGCTGACGTGTGTAAATGATGTATGTCTATGGTGTATGTACTATGTGTGTGTGTAAATGGTGTGTGTCTATGGCGCATACTATTTAGGCACCTGATTTGAGGAATAAAGGAGACTCGGCATCTACCACCCACTATCACTATCTGATTAGGGGGGGGCAATGTAGCCTATGGTTTGCCCCCCCCACCCCAAACAATGACTATATAGCCCAACTTTGGATTTCACCCCCATCTCAAAATCAAATGGTTTTGACCATAAACCCCATTCAGCAGGTACAGCCAGAAGAGATATGTGTCTGTTAACCCTAAAACACCATTTTCAACAGCACATAGATAACAATAACCTAGCAAATTACATAGGATGTCACTCAACTAATAAAGCCCAATATCACGCAAGCCATTTTAGCATTTGAATGCTGAAGGTGCCGCGTAGATGTGCAAGATCAGTAACATAGGATTTCCACCACTTCCCGAATTAGCCAGACGAAGTACCGCCCCCATACATGTTCAACGGGAGAACGCGGAGCAATGCGCAGGAGATCGTGGGACCGTGAGCGGAGCAGTAGAAAAAGTTCAGCTCTGCTCTATGCCACCGCTGCCGTTAACCAATCAGGTGAGAAGCAAATGTTTGCTTGAAGATCTTCCTTTCATTGGAACATACTATAGTTTCTGCCTGGCATTAGTTCCAGGCAAGGACAACCAAAAAATATGGAGGAAAGCCAATCATCGCTGTGTCTGGTTTTCCAATTCTGTATGATTTTGCTTTGGTACAATACAGAGACAAAATCATAAGGTCAATGGCATTGGAAGAGGATTGCAGAGCTTGTTTGTTTGTGCTGCTAGCTAGCTATGAACGCCAAGCAGCCTAAAAACTGTGATCAAAGCCACCAAATTGTGAAATTTGTTTACCAAAGGATATACATTACCAGTAACACGCAGTATAACATGGTAAAATGAATTCTTAGTGTATAATTTACTATCTGGTATTTTAGCATTATGATTCTGAAATGTAATAGCTTATGGCTCTTTAATTATACTTGTGTCATGACATTGATCATTATAGCCTAATTCATAGGTCTATATGCAAATGAATGGGTACTTTGGGTAAAGGAAATTGTGGCGTTGACTTGCAAACATTGTTGTGCAAATCTCTCTTTACCCCTCATCAACACCAACACCTCTGTATGCCCCCATGCCATTGACCTTCTGATTTGGTCTCTATTCTAAAATCATTTTCAGAAAATGAAGGTAGAATTAAAATGCTCTCCACCCCACATTACTTTCCTTTTTTATATTTTGAATTAGCCTACACGTTGCCAGCTCTTTATTTTCATGTACCTAGAGTACAAGGGTTGGATATGCACTAAACGATTTAATGTCAGAAAAATAATGTTGAAAATGTGCCTTATGGTTAGCCTCATATACATTATCTAATAGTATCATTTTAAATTGAGAACATACACAACCGTTCAAAAGACTGGATACACATACTCATTCCAGTTTTTTTTATTTAAAAAATATTTTCTACCTTGTAGAATAATAGTGAAGACAGGCCTACATGTAGTAACCAAAAAAGTGTTAAACACATCCAAATATATTTGAGATTCTTCAAATTAGCCACCCTTTGCCTCGATGACAGCTTAGCATACTCTCGGCATTCTCCCAACCAGCTTCACGAGCTAGTCAATTCATTTAACTTAGCAGGTGTGCCTTGTTAAACGTTAATCTGTTGAATTTATGTCCTTCTTATTGCATTTGAGCCAATCAGTTGTGTTGTGAAAAGGTAGGGGTGGTATACAGAAGGTAGCCCTATTTGGTAAAAGACCAAGTCCATATTATGGCAAGAACGGCTCAAATAAGCAAAGAGAAACGACAGTCCACCATTACTTTAAGACATGAAGGTCAATCAATCTGGGAAAATTTCAAGAACTTCGAAAGTTTCTTCAAGTACAGTAGTAAAAAGCGATGTGATGATACTGGCTCTCATGAGGACCGCCACAGGAAAGGAAGACCCAGAGTTACCTCTGCTGCAGAGGATAAGTTAATTAGAGTTACCAGCCTCAGAAATTGCAGCCCAAATAAAGGTTTCACAGAGTTCAAGTAACAGACACATCTCAACATCAACTGTTCAGAGGAGACTGCGTGAATCAGGCCTTCATGGTCGATTTGCTGCAAAGAAACCACCACTAAAGGACACCAATAAGAAGAAGAGACTTGATTGGGCCAAGAAACCTGAGCAATGGACATTAGACTGGTGGAAATCTGTCCTTCAGTCTGATGAGACCAAATTTGAGATTTTTGGTTCCAACCCCCATGTCTTTGTGAGACGCAGAGTAGGTCAACGGATGATCTCTGCGTGTGTGGTTCCCACCGCGAAGCATGGAGGTTTCCACCGTGAAGCATGGAGGAGGGTGTTATGGTGTGGGGGTGCTTTGCTGGTGATTTATTTAGATTTCAACACACTTAACCAGCATGGCTACCACAGCATTCTGCAGCGATACACCATCCCATCTGGTTTGCGCTTAGTGGGACTGTTATTTGTTTTTCAACAGGACAATGTCCCAACACACCTCCAGGCTGTGTAAGGGCTATTGGACCAAGAAGGAGCGTGATGAAGTTCTGCATCAGATGACCTGGCCTCCACAATCACCCGACCTCAGGTGAAATGGTTTTGGATGAGTTGGACCGCAGAGGGAAGGAAAAGCAGCCAACAAGTGCTCAGCATATGTGGGAACTCCTTCAAGACTGTTGGAAAAGCATTCCAGGTGAAGCTGGTTGAGAGAATGCCAAAAGTGTGAAAAGCTGTAATCAAGGCTCTAGGGTGGCTACTTTGAAGAATCTCAAATATAAAATATATTTTGATTTGTTTAACACTTTTTTTTGGTTACTACATGATTCCATATTTGTTATTTCATAGTTTTGATGTTTTCACTATTATTCTACAATGTAGAAAATAGTAAAAATAAAGAAACCCTGGAATGAGTATTTGTGTCCAAACTCTTGTCTGGTACTGTATACGACAGTTACGCCATCATACTGTAGGCCTATGGCTGCATTGGGGATGCATGCCATTATGACAAGCTGCTAAATGTGTTCACATGGCTGATATCCTGAGACAGAGTGACAATCGAATAAAACCGTTTGGAGAGCTCACAACTGGACAAAAAGCTGATGTTCATTTGAGAAAGCAACACAGAAACACAGGCAAATTACAGACAGATCCCCTTCACACCTTTTTATTGCAGAATTGTGATCTGTGATGAATGAACATTGACACTAGTTCATCTTGAAAAACGTTTTAAAGTTAACAGTTAACACAACTTTAAACACTTCACTTCAATGAATCAACATTGAATTAATCAGCATATCATTTCAAAATGTACAAATAATATAACTTGTTTGTAATTGTAATACATCTTTAGTAAGTAGGCTATTATTACTAAAGCATACTTTCGGGTGAACAAAAAAGTTCATACCAGAGGTGGCCAACTTGCGCCACTCCCTGATCTACTGAATGAGCAGACTTCAATTACAGCCCAGCAGTAATGCACATTAATATCAATTTAAGTTTTACAAGTTGAATCAGGTGTGTTAGTGCTGGGCTGGAACAGAAGCCTGCACACCCAGCATACCTCTAGGAGAAGGATTGGCCTGCTACAGTTGTAATATACATTTGTAGCCTATATTGTTTGTGGCTTTTAAGTGTAATGTTGTATACAACATTTCCTAACTTAAGTACAACCCATGGCATACAATGATGTGCCAGCAGTCACTTGGGACATTCACTGAGACCTCTTCATCTGCAGACAGGCTTTCACAGCTTTCCATATCTGAGGACAGACATCACAAAGACACAGACTTCATTATATTACATTTAGACAGACCTGACTATTATCTTTCTGTCTGTCTTCATAGTTTTCCTCTCTAGGTATCAAACTGGAGAAATATTTTCAAAATGTCATCCCACAACCTGCAGTATCTAGCTAGTACACCTAGTCCCTTTTGTGACAGCTGGAGAAGAATAACATTGCTGTTATTTACAAATGCATATGGAGCGTGATTTTTTAATCTACAATCTTAAAAAGGCCTACATCAAGATAAGTTAACTAGCTGATGATATTTCACTGAGCTATAGTATGTCAAGTTAGCTGGTTAGCTAACAAGCAGCTCATTATCCTACACACAGTGGCCTGCTGTAGCTAACTAGATAGCTAATAATACGTTGTTTTTTAACATTTTCTAAATGTATTTACTTACTTGAATAGGTTCATGCCTACGCCCACGAAGTAGCCAGTCTTTTGGAGCGAAGAGAAGGAGGCATCACTTCTGGTCAAAACTTACAGTAACAGGCCGCATACCTCACATTTAAAAAATAAATAAATAATTTCACCTTTATTTAACCAGGTAGGCCAGTTGAGAACAAGTTCTCATTTACAACTGCGACCTGGCCAAGATAAAGCAAAGCAGTGCGACAAAAAACAACACAGAGTTACACATAAACAAACGTACAGTCAATAACACAATATAAAAATGTATATACAGTGTGTGCAAATGTAGAAGAGTAAGGAGGTAAGGCAATAAATAGGCCATGGAGGCGAAATAATTACAATTTAGCATTAACACTGGAGTGATAGATGTGCAGAAGATGAATGTGCAAGTAGAAATACTGGGGTGCAAAGGAGCAAAAAAATAAATAACAATATGGGGATGAGGTAGATTCGATGGGCTATTTACAGATGGGCTATGTACAGGTGCAATGATCGGTAAGCTGCTCTAGCAGCTGATGCTTAAAGTTAGTGAGGGAGATATAAGAATCCAGCTTCAGTGATTTTTGCAATTCGTTCCAGTCATTGGCAGCAGAGAACTGGAAGGAAAGGCGGCCAGAGAAGGAGTTGGCTTTGGGCATGACCAGTGAAGTATACCTGCTGGAGCGCGTGCTATGGGTGGGTGCTGCTATGGTGACCAGTGAGCTGAGATAAGGCGGGGATTTACCTAGCAAAGACTTATAGATGACCTGGAGCCAGTGGGTTTGGCGACGAATATGAAGCGATGGCCAGCCAACGAGGGCATACAGGTCGCAGTGGTGGGTAGTATATGGGACTTTGGTGACCAAATGGATGTCACTGTGATAGACTACATCCAATTTGCTGAGTAGAGCTTTGGTGCGGAATAGGAAGTCGATTCTAGATTTAATTTTGGATTGGAGATGCTTAATGTGAGTCTGGATGGAGAGTTTACAGTCTAACCAGAAACCTAGGTACAGTGGGGCAACAAAGTATTTAGTCAGCCACCAATTGTGCAAGTTCTCCCACTTAAAAAGATGAGAGAGGCCTGTAATTTTCATCATAGGTACACTTCAACTATGACAGACAAAATCAGAAAAAAAATCCAGAAAATCACAAGATTTATAATGAATTTATTTGCAAATTATGGTGGAAAATAAGTATTTGGTCAATAACAAAAGTTTATCTCAATACTTTGTTATACACCCTTTGTTGGCAATGACAGAGGTCAAATGTTTAGTTTGACACTTTCCATTTTTGGAAAGTAGAAATATAATAATATGAGCAATAACCAAATATCGTGAATTTCAGATTCGTAACGTTTGAATTTTCTGAACGATGCTTTCTACATTTGGATCGGTTTAGGGTCCGTGGAACGACGCAGTAGTATCTTTAACATTTGAATCGGGGACCGAATTGGTTACATCCCTACGTATTAGATAGTTTGACTGGAAGTAGTCAGTGGGTATATTTACTCTCTTTTGTTTGTGTGTGTGTGTGTGTGTCTGTGTGTCTGTGTGTCTGTGTGTGTGTGTGTGTGTGTGTGTGTGTGTGTGTGTGTGTGTCTGTGTGTGTCTGTGTGTGTGTGTGTGTGTGTGTGTGTCTGTGTGTGTGTGTGTGTGTCTGTGTGTGTGTGTGTGTGTGTGTGTGTCTGTGTCTGTGTGTGTGTCTGTGTGTGTGTCTGTGTGTGCCCCCTTTTTGCTTTCCTCCCAGAAAACACTATTGGTTTTGATTTCAACTGACTTGAATGAGGCTGATAGGAATGTGACAAAGACTTATAGACAAAGACTAACAGTGACAAAGACTTACAGTTTGTTGTTCCTGTCTGTGTGTGTTTTCAATGCTGTCCAGTGGGTCCAGCCTTCAGTTTCCCATATTGTGTGTGTGTAAGGGAGGGCCTGCTGGAAGGAACTAAGTCTGGATATTGCAGCTGTTTAGTGTCCCTTTCTCACACCTGTCACCTCCATCACAATAAACAGACAGGTTTACTGCTATTCTCCATGAAACTCTCTCCCTCTGTACAAAACACACACTCCCGGTACTATGCTTCCGTACATCAGATATGCTTTATACCCATACTCTTCACTACAAGGGCATCCGGAGTTCATGATTTGTTAAAGCTCATATTACAAAAGTTACCAACACAGATGCATATTTATTTAAAATTGATACTAGGTCATAAACAGTGGATAACAATTGGGGGAAATACTTCACATAGCCTAGGCCCTACAGTACATTGAACTCTGTAAAACCAACACCATGGTACAACCATCAATTGATCTGATGTTCAGTGTGTGTGTGTGTGTGAGATGCTCTGTTGTACTGAGTACTTGTTCAGCAGTACACGGCAACCGTAAGTAAGCATTTCACGGTGAGGTCTACCCCTGTTGTTTTCGGCTCATGTGACGCAACATTTGATTTGATTTGAACCACCCACAGGATGACGAGGCGTTGTAAATGTGGTCCACAAACGTGCCGTGGTTTCTTGATATAGAGCAAACTGTACGCCTATAGTAGCAGAATGCTCTTTGAGCCTCAGGTGGACCTAGTGTGTGAGGAATGTCTTCCACAATCCCAGTCAACAAGATACTGTTCCACATGCCACTCTATTCCCTGTACTGCACTACTTTTACGGGCAACCCAAGACTCTCCTTAAAGCTCTCTTATCTTTTTAAGTAGCTACCTTACCTGTAACGACCCCCCCCCTCGGTGCAGCCGCAGAAGTAGCCCAACCCCTACCCTGCCCTACCCCGCTGTCTCTCCATCCTGCCTTTATTAGGAGACAGTGGCAGGCAGGCTGTGTGTTTAGGTTAGCAATGTGCTGCTCTGAGCTGAGCCTGGCCAGGGCCAGATAGAAGCCCATCCTGCTCCTTCAGAACGTTTACTCTGGCTTCCACATGAGAGCCACGTTCCTGCGTTCATTCCTGGCTTGTGTCATTGGAGCTGACATTTTCGGGGCGTCAGTGCAGAATTCTCCCTGGTCTTATATGGGTATCGATGAGCGGAGGATTGAGTTGAAGAGGTGGAGAGACTCACTGAGTTCTGTGGAACATCAACAGAGAGGACAGACTTTCGGAGCAGAGGGGGGTGATGTGTTCAGGGAAGCTGCTGTCTTTAAAATGTGTTTAGTCATGATGGATGATACAGCATTGTGACACACACACACACACACACACACACACACACACACAGTGTAAATATATCATCTGACTAAGTCAATTTAGATTTACTGACCATATCTGTCCTGTTCCAAAAATGAATAAATACTGCCTTTGAGACCTACACAGGTTAGAAGTTGTGCAACAGGCTCCTTGAGGCCAACTCGTAGAGACAGCATGTAAACCCATACACACACGGCTGATCTGCTGACGGCTGTCTAAGTAGCCTAACTTAAACACATTTCCATTTCACATTTCTTGTCATGTAGCAGATTCTCTTATCCAAAATGGACTTAGTGCATTCATCTTAAGATAGCTAGGTGGGGCAACATACATATCACAGGCATAGAGAGTTGTCAGAGGTAGGAGGGGGGGGGGGTCGAGGTTAGAAGGAGGATTATTTAAGATCATATTTGAAGGGCTTCAGATGTTTCTGGAAGATGCCTGGGACGTTGCTGTCCTAGCTTCAACTGGTTCCACCATTGGGGTGCCAGGACAGAAAAGGGCTGGGCTGAGAGGGCGGGGTCAGAGGGCCACCTTCTTATACAAAACCCTTAAACACTCAGACACTAACCATTCAAACTCTCTCCCTGGCTCTGTGACTGAAAAGACCAACTTTGAAGCCTTTTACTGCTGAGGTTGACTACCTTCCCCTGCCTCAGCCTGATCCTGTGGTTTAGTGGCAGAGGCCACTTCACACCTTTGTGTTAGGGCCCTGGCTGCCAGGGAACAGTTGGACATGGCTGCAGAGAGACAACAGGTTAGAAAAACGTCAGCACTACAACACACTCCACCACTGGACCCTTACTAGGATAAGCCTCCACCCTGGACTTGCAGACCGTGCGTTAGTGTGTCACTGACCGTACAACCACTATACACTATACACTATTTACTACCACTAGTTCCATCCTTTGTAAAGTTGTGTGTGTCTGTCTTGGGTGTGAAAAAAAGTGTGAATTGTACCCCTGTCTCCTGCTGGTCATTACCTGTCCTCTGACCGGGACTCTGGGAAAGTTGTACCTATACTAAACTGACACAGGTGAATGCCAACAGTGTGCAAAGCTGTCATCAAGACAAAGGTTGGCTACTTTGAGGAATCTCAAATCTCAAATAATTTGTTATATTTTGAACACTTTTTTGCTTACTACATGATTCCATGTGTTATTTCATAGTTTTGATGTCTTCACTACTATTATACAATGTAGAAAATAGTAAAAATAAAGAAAAACCCTTGAATGAGTAGGAGTATCCAAACTTTTGACTGGTACTCAAATCAAATCAAATCAAATGTATTTATATAGCCCTTCGTACATCAGCTGATATCTCAATGTGCTGTACAGAAACCCAGCCTAAAACCCCAAACAGCAAGCAATGCAGGTGTAGAAGCACGGTGGCTAGGAAAAACTCCCTAGAAAGGCCAAAACCTAGGAAGAAACCTACATTTACATTACATTTAAGTCATTTAGCAGACGCTCTTATCCAGAGCGACTTACAAATTGGTGCTTTCACCTTATGACATCCAGTGGAACAGCCACTTTACAATAGTGCATCTAGGTCTTTTAAGGGGGGGAGGGAGGGAGGGGGAGAAGGATTACTTTATCCTATCCTAGGTATTCCTTAAAGAGGTGGGGTTTCAGGTGTCTCCGGAAGGTGGTGATTGACTCCGCTGTCCTAGAGAGGAACCAGGCTATGTGGGGTGGCCAGTCCTCTTCTGGCTGTGCCGGGTGGAGATTATAACAGAACATGGCCAAGATGTTCAAATGTTCATAAATGACCAGCATGGTCGAATAATAATAAGGCAGAACAGTTGAAACTGGAGCAGCAGCACAGTCAGGTGGAAGTTGAAACTGGAGCAGCAGCATGGCCAGGTGGACTGGGGACAGCAAGGAGTCATCATGTCAGGTAGTCCTGGGGCATGGTCCTAGGGCTCAGGTCAGTTGAAACTGGAACAGCAGCATGGCCAGGTGGACTGGGGACAGCAAGGAGTCATCATGTCAGGTAGTCCTGGGGCATGGTCCTAGGGCTCAGGTCCTCCGAGAGAGAGAAAGAAAGAGAGAAGGAGAGAATTAGAGAACGCACACTTAGATTCACACAGGACACCGAATAGGACAGGAGAAGTACTCCAGATATAACAAACTGACCCCAGCCCCCCGACACATAAACTACTGCAGCATAAATACTGGAGGCTGTTCATGTACAACGTTTTGTATACATTATTATAATCATCTACTTCGTCACATATGCATTTTTTTTTAAAATCGAGTTTCGCGGACCAGCAGTGAACAGTGTTATCCCCAAAAATATTCTGACAGGGGCCTCCCGGGTGGCGTAGTGGTTAAGGGTGCTGTACTGCAGCGCCAGCTGTGCCATCAGAGACTCTGGGTTCGCGCCCAGGCTCTGTCGTAACCGGCCGCGACCGGGAGGTCCGTGGGGCGACACACAATTGGCCTAGCGTCGTCCGGGTTAGGGAGGGTTTGGCAGGTAGGGATGTCCTTGTCTCATCGCTCACCAGCGACTCCTGTGGCAGGCCGGGTGCAGTGCGCGCTAACCAAGGTCGCCAGGTGCACAGTGTTTCCTCCGACACATTGGTGCGGCTGGCTTCCGGGTTGGATGCGCGCTGTGTAAAGAAGCAGTGCGGCTTGCTTGGGTTGTGTATCGGAGGACGCATGACTTTCAACCTTCGTCTCTCCAGCACGTACGGGAGTTGTAGTGATGAGACAAGATAGTAGCTACTAAAAACAATTGGATACCACAAAATTAGGGAGAAAAGGGGGTAAAAAAATAAATATATATATATATATATCCTGACACGAGGGGGGCTCAAAAGCACGGTTAATGTGCACTGTCATTCTAGAATCAACCACTATTAACAGTGTCTACCACTAGGATACAATTCTAAGTTCATGACAGCTTTCTGACAAGTCAATAAGGCTCTTTGACTTTTTTTAGTTTTACAATGTTCAATAAACTTATTGTATAGACCTCCATTATCTTTTTTCTGTTTTACAATGTAAAACTTGTTTGTTTTACAACTTGTTGTATAAACCTCCTTTATCTTTTTTTTGGTAAAAGCACATGTATATTTGTGTGAAACTGATTAGCAAAAACATGGGATTTTGTCATTTATGCAAAAATGTTTTAAGTTGTATGTAATGTTAGTAGCTAGTAGCCAAGTTAAGATACACCATCATGCAATATTGGCACTCTACACTCGAGACAGAGCAAGCGGAACAGACATACACCTTCAATTTGGAGGTTTAAAATATCCTTCCAAGTTGACCTATTTTAAGAAAAGCAATTGTTTAGTGGATATAAAGTCTAATATCTTTGATTGGCTGATGCAGAATTTGTTACAGGTAATAATCACTGTCAGCTGGTGAGGTTAGTATAGGATTAACTTGTGTCAGGTTATCTGATGGGACCAAATACAATGTAGCGTTCTTTCACGTGCAACTAAACTCAGCAAAAAAGAAACGCCACTTTTTCAGGACACTGTCTTTCAAAGATAATTTGTAAAAAATCCAAATAACTTCACAGATCTTCATCGTAAAGAGTTTTAACACTGTTTCCCAGGCTTGTTCAATGAACCATAAACAATTCATGAACATGCACCTGTGGAACGGTCGTTAAGACACTAACAGCTTGACAATTAAGGTCACTGTTATGAAAACTTAGGACACTAAAGAGGCATTTCTACTGACTCTAAAAAACACAAAAAGAAAGATGCTCAGGGTCCCTGCTCATCTGCGTGAACGTGCCTTAGGCATGCTGCAAGGAGGCATGAGGACTGCAGATGTGGCCAGGACAAAAAATTGCAACGTCCGTACTGTGAGACGCCTAAGACAGTGCTACAGGGAGACAGGACGGACAGCTGATTGTCCTCGCAGTGGCAGACCACGTGTAACAACACCTGCACAGGATCGGTACATCCGTACGCCACACCTGCGGGACAAGTACAGGATGGCAACAACTGCCCGAGTTACACCAGGAACGCACAATCCCTCCATCAGTGCTCAGACTGTCCGCAATAGGCTGAGAGAGGCTGGACTGAGGGCTTGTAGGCCTGTTGTAAGGCAGGTCCTCACCAGACATCACCGGCAACAATGTTGCCTATGGGCACAAACCCAACGTCGCTGGACCAGACAGGACTGTCAAAAGGTTCACTGACGAGTCGCGGTTTTGTCTCCCCAGGGGTGATGGTTGTATTTGCGTTTATCGTCTAATGAATGAGCTTTACACCGAGGCCTGTACTCTGGAGTGGGATCGGTTTGGAGGTGGAGGGTCCATCATTGTCTGCAGTGGTGTGTCACAGCATCATCGGACTGTGCTTGTTGTCATTGCAAGAAATCTCAACACTGTGCATTACAGGGAAGACATCCTCCTCCCTCATGTGGTACCCTTCCTGCAGGCTCATCCTGACATGACCCTCCAGCATGACAATGCCACCAGCCATACTGCTCATTCTGTGTGTGATTTCCTACAAGACAGGAATGTCAGTGTGCTGCCATGGCCAGCGAAGAGCCCGGATCTCAATCCCATTGAGCACATCTGGGACCTGTTGGATCGGAGGGTGAGGGCGAGGGCCATTCCCCCCAGAAATGCCTAGGCACTTGCAGGTGCCTTGGTGGAAAAGCAAGAACTGGCAAATCTGGTGCAGTCTATGAGAAGGAGATGCACTGCAGTACTTAATGCAGCTGGTGGCCACACCAGATACTGACTGTTACTTTTGATTTTGACCCCCCCTTTGTTCAGGGACACATTATTCCAATTATTTTGGTCACATGTCTGTGGAACTTGATCAGTTTATGTCTCAGTTGTTGAATCTTGTTATGTTCATACAAATATTTACACATGTTAAGATTGCTGAAAATAAACACAGCTGACAGAGAGAGGACGTTTATTTTTTTGCTGAGTTTATGTCGACGATTGTAATTGGTTGATGAGCATTTTGAGACGGAAGTTCAGGTTAAACGTATACTTTTTCTAATGTTCGTAATTATGGACCTGCAGTGTTCATATGTCAGCCTGTCCTTCACGTGTGCCCTAGTTAATTTTGGTGCCTAAGCAGCACTGTGGTCTTGTGAGAGGAAACATCATAGCCTGTGCTAGAGGTTACATTCAGTGATTTCTTTTGAAGAAGAAGCCCCTGTGTGCTGTGGGGACTGGGGTCTGTTTTGGATTGTGCGTTTGTGTGATGGGTGTTGTGGCCTTTCGGGAAAAGAGACAGCCAGATGTGCCTGGGGGTGGGGGGGTGGTGGGGGTTGACGGGGTGGGGTGGGGGTGGGGGACTCACAGGGATCATGTTTGTTGCCGTGATGGCTGCCAGGAAGGTGGGTGAGGAGAGGAAGGAGAGGGAAAGCGAGCACACACACACACACACAAACACTGGTGGTAAACACTGGGTGACTCTCTCTCTCCCTCCATCAGGCAGCCACTCAGCTAACACGTTGCCTTATTTGGGTTGACTACTGGGAGTGGAGGGAGGCAGGTGGACTCGGGAGGGGCAAGGGTGAGGCAGAGTTAAACTTGTAAACATTGTCAACTAAGCCCACGTGGTGCCATTCAAGAGAGACAAATCATGTTGTCTTTATAAATGCAAAGCATTTCCAATATCCAAAAAGAGTGTGCGTGTGTGTGTTGCTACACTTTGGTTCTATTTTCATGTTCACTGTGCCTCAGTACAGTGTTGTTCTCTGCAGTGAGTCCAGTCTCCATTAACTCTCAGTGGGTACCACAATAGGCTAGCTCTAATTTGCCAGGCATCGACCCTCTGGTATACTGTACATCTCTGCTAATTCAGGAACAAAGGCTGCTTCTCAAATGGCACCCTATTCCCTATGTAGTGCACTACTTTTGACCAGGCCCCTATGGGAATATACAGAATATATTCTCTGTACACTGAGTGTATAAAACATTAGGAATACCTTCCTAATATTGAGTTGCACCCTGTTTTTCCCTCAACAGCTTCATTTCGTCTGGGCATGGACTCTACAAGGTGGCGAAAGCGTTCCACAGGGATGCTGGCCCATGTTGACTCCAATGCTTCCCACAGTTGTGACAAGTTGGCTGGATGTCCTTTTAGTGTGGTGGACTATTCTTCACACACACGGGAAACTGTTCAGCATTAAAAACTCAGCAGTGTTGCAGTTCTTGACACACAAACCTGTGTGCCTGGCACCTACTACTACTACTACTACTACTACTACTACTACTACTACTACTACTACCAAAGGCACTTAAATAACTTGTCTTGCCCATTCGCCCTCTGAACGGCACACATACACAATCCATGTCTCAATTGTCCCAAGGGTTAAAAATCATTTTTTAACCTGTCTCCTCCCCTTCATCTACACTGATTGAAGTGGAATGAACAAGTGACATCAACAAGGGATCATAGCTTTCACCGGGATGGTCTGTCTAGGTCATGGAAAGAGCAAGGGTTCCTAATGTTTTGTATATTCCCTATATAGGGAATAGGGTGGCATTTGGGACGCAGGCCTACTGTTTGGTAGGGCTGCCTATGTCTGTGTATAAGTTATGGTGTTAGTAGTTGACGCTCCAGATTCTAACTGCTTTGGAAACAGACAGTAGATATTGCCAGAGCAGTAGTGGGAAAGCATTTCAGTAAATACAGTACAATGCAATGAGGATAATGAAATGCAGTTCATTTCAGTAAATACAGTACAATGCAATGAGGATAATGAAATGCAGTTCATTTCAGTAAATACAGTACAATGCAATGAGGATAATGAAATGCAGTTCATTTCAGTAAATACAGTACAATGCAATGAGGATAATGAAATGCAGTTCATTTCAGTAAATACAGTACAATGCAATGAGGATAATGAAATGCAGTTCATTTCAGTAGGGATAATAATAAGTGCATATAGTCATGTATACAGGTACAACACTACTGCTGTTGTATTGTGGAATCTTCAGTCGACACATTTAATTACCTAAAATATGATTATAAAAAGAAAGGCTAATACATAAACAAAATGTACACAGATGATGGTTACACTATGTAATATTAGTCATATCATTCCTCCCGAGTCCCTGCCCTGTTTGATGTTTTAAAGATGGAAGTAGATGCGTGAGCTGGGGATGATGGGCTCGGGGTCCCTCTCCTCATTGGAGACATCATGTTGGCGTCTGCCTTCTGATTCGTGGATCCCGGGCGATAAGCTAGTGTGTAATTGAACCTGTTTATAAAAACAGAGCCCACCTAGCCTGGTGAGCGTTCAACCTCTTGGCTTCTTGAATGGAGACCAAGTTCTTATGGTCTGTCTAGATTACGAAAGGATAAGGTGCGCCCTCCAACGCGTATCTCCACCCCTCAAGGCAGGTACGTTCGTCATAAGGATCGGACCAAGGCGCAGCGTGGTATGCGTACATAACAACAAACAACCAAACGAAACGTGAAGCTATACAAACTAGTGCTGACAGGCAACTAAACATAGACAAGATCCCACAACTAACAATGGGGAAAATGGCTACCTAAATATGATCCCCAATCAGAGACAACGATAAACGGAATCTAAGGTCAGGGCGTGACATTAACTGCCAAGAGCTCCCGGTTGCCTACATCGTTGTTGCGTTCCGCTGGCGTGAACCGCCATGGTGAGAAAGGTGAATGGGTGCAGTTTCTTGCCTTCCTCGTTCCGTGTGAAAGAACCGTCCCTGCTCTACCACAAAGGAATGAGAAGGATCAGGATGAACGAGGATGGGTCAGAGGTGGTATGTCCGTTGAGCTCCATATAAAACGCCTGTAGGGTGAGTGAGGTGGGATGGGGCCAATCGGCGACCGCCTCAACCTTTATGTGGTCCATTTGGAAAACAACAAAGACACTCACTCACTCGACAAACACACACAGGGCAGCCAAAATCACGCTTCTGCAAAGTGAACAGCAAACACACCTCTTTTAAAGGGAAATGAGGAATAATGAGGAAATAGAAACAGGAAATAGAAACACCTGAGTGTGATAATAGCCCCTAGGGCTGTCTCTGCCGCCCTGTGGTGCCAGGAGGAACCATGACATTGCTTCCTTTCAGGTGGTTGTAGAATTGAACTGCTCTTTTCTGGATTTGGATCATTAGCTGGTATCGGCCCAATTCTGCTCTGCATTATTTAGTGTTTTGCGCCGTACATGGAGGATATTTTAGCAGAATTCTGCGTGCAGAGTCTCAATTTGGTGTTTGTCCCATTTTGTGAATTATTGGTTGGTGAGCGGACCCCAAACCTCACAACCATAAAGGGCAATGGGTTCTATAACTGATTCAATTATTTTTTGCCAGATCCTAATTGGTATGTCAAATTTTATGTTCATTTTATATGGCATAGAAGGCCCTTCTTGCCTTGTCTCTCAGCTTGTTCACAGCTTTGTGGAAGTTTTGTGTGCCTCTCTCTCTCTCTCTCTCACTCTCACACACACTATCTCTTTCTCTCCATGCTCTCTCTGCCTCTCTCTATGCCTCTCTCTATGCCCCTCTCTCTGCCTCTCTCTCTGCCTCTCTCTCTGCCTCTCTCTCTATGCCTCTCTCTCTCTCTGCCTCTCTCTCTGCCTCTCTCTCTACCTCTCTCTATGCCTCTCTCTATGCCCCTCTCTCTGCCTCTCTCTCTGCCTCTCTCTATGCCTCTCTCTGCCTCTCTCTCTGCCTCTCTCTCTGCCTCTCTCTCTACCTCTCTCTATGCCTCTCTCTATGCCTCTCTCTCTGCCTCTCTCTGCCTCTCTCTGCCTCTCTCTATGCCTCTCTCTCTGCCTCTCTCTCTGCCTCTCTCTCTGCCTCTCTCTCTGCCCCTCTCTATGCCTCTCTCTCTGCCTCTTCACCATTGTGCTGCATTATTGAAACCTGTTCAGGTTTCCCACAAGTCTATGCGGGAGTGGTTGTATGTATCGTGCTCTGTGTGTCTGTGTCTGTGCGTGTGCGTGTGCGTGCGTTTACATCTCTTTCCTGCTACACTCCTCAGTCCTCCTGGAACCGCCCTCCAATCAATTTTCAGCGTTTTTATCATCACGGCTAATTTCTGTCAGTAATCTGATTAGGGGCTCTGAGCAGCTTTAGCATGCTGCCTCCTGCCTCTCATCTCTCTCTCTCTTTCCTCCTATCTCTTCCCCTCTCTCTCTCTCTTGCTTACACCTGTCTCTCTCTCTCTCTCTCTCTCTCTCTCCTCTTGCTCTCCCTCTTACTCTCTCTTCTCTCTTTGTCTGTCTCTCTATCGGCGCTGATCTCCCTGGCTGAGCTCACACACACACCCACGCACACACACACATACAGTGTCTGTCTGTCTTTCAGGCCGCTGGTCTGAGCTGGCGATCCACTCAGTGGGGGCAGGCCTTAATGCTACTTGCCTCGCTGTGTGTGTGTTTGTCTGTGTAGTACCTCACTGCCACAGTCTGTCAGTCTGTCTGCATCACTGTTGCTGTGACTGTAAGCACCACTAGTTCTGGGACAACCTGGGACAACAGGGAGCCTGTCAGCAGCATATGTTCTGTCAGTCTTCAGCCTCCCTACAAACATGTTCCGGAACCCACGGACCACTAATTATCTGAGCCATGTCAAATACAGTGTCAGTGGGCAAGGTAAGGGCAAGGAGGAGGAGGGGACTCTGGAGTGTGTGTGTGCTAGGCTTTGACTTAGTAGCTAGAACTTATTGACCATTCATAGTAAGGAACTGTCCTTGTGCTGTGCACTGAGTGAGAGATTCCAAGGACATGAGTTACTTTGATTTGACTTACTTTGATTTGGTACATGCTTTCTCAGGGACTCAACTGGCTGTGTGTGTGTGTGTGTGTGTGTGTGTGTGTGTGTGTGTGTGTGTGTGTGTGTGTGTGTGTAAGGGCTGCTACAGCTGCAGTAGCACCATTGAATAATGAATCAAGTATCTCTTTGTGCATGTGGACTGAAGAAGTGTACCTGATGCTGTTTCTTTATGACTTTCTTCTCATCTGATAAAAACTTCCCTAGTAGTAAACAGGTGCTTTATCCTTGGTACTTTATTACTGTATTGCTGCAGATCGTTATACCCCTCTCATCCATGTACTTCAGGGCTTGTATGTATTAAGCGTCTTAGGGGTGCTGATCCATTGAGATTTCCGCTAGGATCTGTTCTAAGGAATGGAGAGGGGGGACCTGATCGTGGATCAACCCTCCTACTCTCTCCTATCAGACTATGAAGGCTGATAGAGAGGATGGTTTCCATGACTTTAACTGAGGAAGGACACATGGTAAGTCTATTCGCTCCTGTGATTCCTGCCTGCCTTGAGACGAGGTGCAGTTTGTTTAACAGGGTCTATTTTTCACCTTGTGCTTCTCCCTGTGTATTTATAGAAATCCCCTTTCTCCACTGAGCTCACTTTTGACAGACAGTCTCCTAAGCTCATCTTTGGCATGTCCTTTTCGCACGGCTGCCCACGAACCAACTGGACATTGTCATTGTTGGACGACTGACCTGTCTCTGATTTAGATGACCTGATTGACACATTCGCTCCCAGGCCACCACCCATGGCCGGCTCTAGCTTTTTGGAGGCATGTCATGCAAAATAGCATCCCCTTGCCAACCCCCCCCCCCCCCCCCCCCGCGCATGCACTATTAGCGTCCGTTGCTATATCAATGGTGCAATGACCTAATGCGTCGATTTTTGGAGATCATTACAGTCTAAATTACGTTATTTTCATCCCCCACTATGTAAACAAAGCTGATTTTCCACAACAATTTCATTGTTTAAACCAGTTTTGTAATTAGATGAAAACATTACTTCAAACCCCCCCACCCCCACCTCACAGCAAAACATTTTAGATAACAGTGGAGGTTGATAAAAATTATTCTTCAATTCATGGACCTTGGTTGGAGAGCAAGGTAGCGGCAGTATTATTAAATCTTAAATCTTAAATTCAATTCTATTAAAAAAGCTGTTGTTTCGTTCTCATTTTCCAATGGTTATCGATTGATTTTTATTGTATTTATTGATTTCACCTTTATTTACCCAGGTAGGCTAGTTGAGATCAAGTTCTCATTTACAACTGCGACTTGGACAACAACACAGAGTTACACATGGAGTAAACAATAAACAAGCCAATAACACAATAAACAAGTCAATTACACAGTAGAAAAAAGAAAGTCTATATACAGTGTGTGCAAAAGGCATGAAGAGGTAGACAATAAATAGGCCATAGGAGCAAATAATTACAATTTAGCAGATTAACACTGGAGTGATAAATGAGCAGATGATGATGTGCAAGTAGAGATACTGGTGTGCAAAAGAGCAGAAAAGTAAATAAAATAAAAACAGTATGGGGATGAGGTAGGTAGATTGGGTGGGCTATTTACAGATGGACTATGTACAGCTGCAGTGATCGGTTAGCTGCTCAGATAGTTGATGTTTAAAGTTGGTGAGGGAAATAAAAGTCTCCAACTTCAGCGATTTTTGCAATTTGTTCCAGTCACTGGCAGCAGAGAACTGGAAGGAAAGGCAGCCAAATGAGGTGTTGGCTTTGGGGATGATTAGTGAGATATACCTGCTGATATACCTGCTGGGTGTTGTTATCGTGACCAGTGAACTGAGATAAGGCGGAGCTTTACCTAGCATAGACTTATAGATGACCTGGAGCCAGTGGGTTTGGCGACGATTATGTAGCGAGGTCCAGCAGACTAGAGCATACAGGTCGCAGTGGTGGGTGGCATAAGGTGATTTGGTAACAAAATGGATGGCACTGTGATAGACTGCATCCAGTTTGCTGAGTAGAGTGTTGGAGGCTATTTTGTAGATGACATCGCCGAAGTCGAGGATCGTTAGGATAGTCAGTTTTACTAGGGTAAGTTTGGCGGCGTGAGTAAAGGAGGCTTTGTTGCGAAATAGAAAGCCGATTGGAGATGTTTAATATGAGTCTGGAAGGAGAGTTTACAGTCTAGCCAGACACCTAGGTGTTTATAGATGTCCACATATTCTAGGTCGGAACCGTCCAGGGTGGTGATGCTAGTCGGGCGGGCGGGTGCAGGCAGCGAACTGTTGAAAAGCATGCATTTGGTTTTACTAGCGTTTAAGAGCAGTTGGAGGCCACGGAAGTAGTGTTGCATGGCATTGAAGCTCGTTTGGAGGTTAGTTAGCACAGTGTCCAAGGAAGGGCCAGAAGTATACAGAATAGTGTCGTCCTCATAGAGGTGGATCAGGGAATCGCCCGCAGCAAGAGCGACATCATTGATATATACAGAGAAAAGAGTCGTCCCGAGAATTGAACCCTGTGGTACCCCCATAGAGACTGCCAGAGGTCCGGACAACATGTCATCCGATTTGACACACTGAACTCTGTCTGCAAAGTAGTTGGTGAACCAGGCGAGGCAGTCTGATATTGAAGAAGTGAATGCCTTATTTAGGCTGGAGTCTGGAGTTAGTCACCGTAGCAGGCATGTGCTGGTTATCTACAGTGTGTAATTCCATCATGTTTCCATTTAGGTTATGATGATGACGTAATATGCTTTATCGTCAGATTGCAATGGAAGATTGAGTCATTGTAAAATGTGGTGGATTCCTGTTTTTGGTCCACTCTGACACATTCTTGATATGTCTTTGTAATATTTATGTAATCAGTCCTTTTTATCAGTTAAGTCATTTGGCGAGTTTCACCACACTGTTTCACCACACCGTGTGACAGGAAAAATCTAACCAATTAACATACACAGAAGTAGGACATATTTTTCTAACATATTTTCTCTGTCTGTTTCTCCAGGCTTTGGAACTGAGGCTCCAGTCAAACTCTGCACTTCAACCCCATTGCCAACAGAAACTCTAAGGTGGAGGAAACCATTTTGTATGCACTTTTCACTTGTCATATTCTAACATATACAGTAGACCCATTTCACAGTCGTGTTGTGGCACGCACAATTATGCGTCAGAAAGAGAGTGTTTTTTATCAAAGAAAGTGATTGAGCCAACATGAAACTTCAGATGAACGTTAACAAATGTAAGGTACTTTGATCAGGTTGTTATAGTAAACGTTACACATTGTAATCCTGAAGAGCAACATGAGGCCGATAGCATGTTCTATCTGCTACATCATCAAGATGGGGATAGACAAGGATAAGGGTAGGTTCTTCAGACTGGTTTAAGATTAATTCAGACTGGTTTAAGATTAATTCAGACTGGTTTAAGATGAATTCAGACTGGTTTAAGACTAGGCTCCTGATGAGATACCCAGGCAGGCAGAGTACCTCCTCTATGAAACCAGAACAGTCCGGATACAACCCCCACTGGCACCACAAAAACACCGTTACCAACAACAGCACAAGGGCCACAAAATACTCCAGCTTTTAATGCTTACTGGGCAAAATTATCCCAGTAAGCATTAAAAGCTGACATGCTTGGAGCAGCTTATCCTAAGATACTTTGTTCAAATGGCAGAACAGAAGAACTGTAATACCTACATTCAGGAGTCCCTCCCTCCTATCCTGATGGAATTAGTGTACTTCTGTAACTGACAGCTCATTTTCTGTACCCATTCAAAGCTAGTCTATATGTCAATATTCTCCACCCTTTTCCAAAATTGTGCACTTGCACACTTCCTGAAATGGATTTAACAGTGTTAAACATTCCTTTCTACCAATGCTCACACCAATCTAATGTCATTACATATATCATACTAAAGAAGTCGAACGTAATATATCATACTGAACGGGTCAGAGCAACCTGTTGCGATCAAGACGTAGGATACTATACGCCCTATAATTCCTATTATATTGTATGACCGCTCTTACATTGGTAGGCAAATGTAAAGTAACATAATAAATGGAGTGGCACGGATTTTAGTAAAATATAATCCGTTTTGCTCTGAGGCCAGGTTGGAGTAGAGAATCAGATACATAAAGTAGAGCTACTATAATTCATTTAATTTGTGAATTATAGGATTTCTATGGTCATGTGGCCATTCATGAATGTTTCATAGAGTTGTACTGTTTCACATCGGACCATTATGAGAGATCTTTTGATTGACACCTAAGTGGGTCAGAATGTTTTCGTTGTGACGGCAGAGATGTTTAGAAGATACTTGCCTGGCTATGTGTCCTTTTGATTGGTCTGGATAAAACCACTAGGACATGATCCTGATCGTTTCCTGGAGGTGTGCCATGTTAGGGTTAGGGGTTAACCTAGTTCTTAGCTAGATCCCTCTTCCCTCACGGAAGTCGAAGCACAGTACAAAATTACCCGAACTGACCCTGGGGACTGACAGTATGTTTATCCACTTAAAGGCAGTAATAGTAGTAGACATGACGGTGTCTTCACAATCTTAAAATGGTTTATCAACGCCAGCAACTTAGTGGCCTTGTGGTTAGTGTCAGCTCTGAGATTGGAAGATTGGAGGTTCGATCCCAGCTCGGGTCATACCAAAGACTCTAAAAATGGAACCCTATGCTTGGCACTCAGCGTTAAGGAGTTGGATTAGGGGCCTGCGAGAGACTAGTGTGCTGTCCAGGGGGTGTACTTGTACATCAAGCTGCCTCACGCTACAGAAACATGAGATAGTATCATTTCTTTTAGTCATTTGACCAATATGTGAGATGATATATCCAGTACGAATTTGTGTGGCACCTTACTGAAGACTGGTATACAATTTATATACAGTACATCTTCAATAGCAATAGTCTCATGATAAGATGCTAGATTATTTGGAAGTCTTTTACTTCCAGCTTTCAGAACGACTTTTCCTTCGGGGACAAGACCGAGCTGGTCAAGAGTGCCACTGATTTCGATGCCAATCTTCTGTCAGTCCTACCCAAGGGTGAGCTTCTTCCCAAACACAGACAGCATCCCAAATGGCACCCTATTCTATATACAGTGCACTAGTTTTCACATGTAGTAAACTATGTGTAGGGGATTTTGGGACGCACACATAGTTATTGCGATAGGAGTAATGAACTAACTAACAGATTACTGTCGTGCCATGTTTTGTAATATTTTACATATATTTTTTCCCAGTTTCAGAATTAAAGAAACATTTTGAAAGCGTTGTCTCGAGTGATTTAGAAATGAACAGGTATGTTTGCATATGTCGAAATCGTAACCCCTGACAACACTCCCTCTGTCCCTCCTTTCCACACATCCTTCAGTTTTCATCAACTCTCCTAGTTACCTCAGACCGTTTCATGTTGTTATTGTGTAGGGCTGCAAAATTCTGGGAATTTCCCAACATTCCCAGGTTTTCCTTATGTCTTGCTTACTCCATTCTAATTCTGGGAATGTTCCAACTGAGATTTTTAGGAAAACCTGGAATTTTGTAAACCTCTCCTGTATAAACAGGAGTCACTGTTGAGAACCTCTTTACTGAGGAATATGGTTGTTTTTCATGATTATGTTATATTTTGTTGGTATATTTCCTATGCTCCTATGCTGCCTTGATTGTGCAATTGTTGTGTACTTGTTGAGAAGCAGGGCGCCCTTGCAAAAGAGACTTTAAAAAATCATAATTAAAAATGGCAATATATGATATTATCATATATATCTATATCCCCCTGTCTGTCTCTGCCTGGTATGAAGCAGGAAGGAAAGGATAGCCAGGCGCCTGGAGGGTATCGAGAGTGAGGCTCCTCTTGCCCTGATACCTAGCTGTGCCGGCCTGGTGGCCAACCGCATGCTGGAGGAGGACCCGCCACGATACACCCGGGCCTCAGACCCCTGTGAGCCAATCATGGGTACGTATACTGACCACACAAGGCAATGCAAGCCCTGTATGAAACATATACTGTAGGCTTGGCCTACTGTACTTAGATTTTTAAGCTCCTCGTAAAGAAAAGGTGAAGCCTCATAATGTATGCTAGTGAGGGGGAATGCATATGACACCTAGAACCTTATTCAGAGCATGGGTTGTTAGGTGCTGATTATTTTGGGATGGAGAAAGATTATATTTGGGAGAGAGGCATGGTAGGTCTGCATGTATGTTTAACTGTGTGTCTGGGTAACTCCTGGTTCCACAGTGAGACCATGCCATGTTTGAGACATCGTTGTCCCCTATATCAAAAGTGGTGAACTGTAAAGGGAACAGAGTGCCATTTGGGACACATCCTTACAGTGTGCTTGTCTCCCTCCTCGTTCCACAGTGAGACGTTACAGCAGAGAGCAGGTGGAGGCCCCACAGATGCCGGTGTCCTCCCCAGACAGACAGTCTAGGACCCGGGGCAGACCGGGTGACCATCCTGGACCGGCCGCCCACCCCCATGCAGAGCCTGTCCTATCCCCTTCCGGTGGCCCAGTGGACCCAGCCAGCCTCAGTTCCAAGGCCGAGCGGATCGCCCGCTACAAAGCAGAGCGCCGGCGCCAGCTCTCTGAGCGTTACGGCATCCTCTTGGATCAGGAGATAGACATGGACTACAGTCCTCGCTACTCGTGCTCACGTAGAGAGTCTGATGCCTTGGATAGAGTGGCCCCAGCAGTCACAGAGCGTAGGAGAGACAGAGATAGAGAAAGACAGGAGGTGGAGGAAGGAGGAGGAGGGCGGGAGAGTTCCCGCAGAACTCCCAACAGCTCTGGAGTGGGCAGGATCTACATGCAGGCTCACCCCACTGAGCCTTCTCCTGGCCACGCTCCTGCCTCAGGTCACGGTCCAGCCCATGCAGGCCCTACCCATACTCAAGCCCCTCTGCCCACCCGGGAGAGGGCCGGCACCTTCTCAGAGCGGGAGAGGATGATGAACCTGGAGAACTACCGGCGGGCCCAGGAGAGGACAATGCCAGGGGGCCTCAGAGGAGCCAGTAACAGGCCCCATGATCATGCCCAGGCACCCTCCATCCAGCAGCTCAGCCCTCCTCTATCCAGGGCCTCCTCCAGAGAATCCTGCAGCGTGGCGGCCATCCCCAGCTCCCCTCGTACGGCCCGCCGGGCCTCCCTGCCCTCCACACGCTACGGCATCTCCCCCGGGGACCTGTTCATCGAGCAGCAAGCTCAGGCCATCCTCAGCAGACAGGGGTGAGTTCAGATCAGATTTGATGTCATACTGCACTCTGTCTCCAATGAGTTTGATCTCTGTGCTCAGGTTGCTTTCAGTATGAAATAGGTGCAGGTGCTGAGTACAAAAAAAAAGAATGTAAAGATATTGGCACAGTGATGAATGCTCCCACTGTCTCCGAGGGGGGCGGAGTGGCTTAGGTAAAAAACAGGTTGCTTTTACCATTGACTGATCACTTTAATTAGTAGTTGCAGTATTTTGTTGCACTTGTGCTGTTGTTGGTAACAGTGTTTTTGTGGTGCCAGTGGGGGTTGTATATCTGGACTGTGGACTGTTCTGGTTTCATGGAGGAGGTACTCTGCCTGCTTGGGTATCTCATCAGGAGCTGCAGAGGGGCTACAGGGTGGGTTTTGTGGGGGTAAGGGGGCCATCTATGATGGGGGATTTGTTAACTTGGTTGGGTTTCACAGCTTGCCCTGTAAGGGCAGACCCATAGAGTTAGATAGAGTGCTCATCTTTGCCTCTTAAAACAGGCTTTGTGCCAAGTGTGCTCTCTATCCAACTCTATGGCCAGAGCAGAGATGGTAGAGAAAGCGAGACATCTCACTGGCTAATCCTTTCTTGTCAGGTGATGCGAGCAGGGAGGTGACAATAATTATACCAGTGCCAGCTGTTATTGGGCAGTTTCTCATTGAAAATAAATGCTTTCTGTGTAAGTGGGCCTTAACTCTCTCGCATGAACATGCCAGAGATTATGGAGAGGAATCGTGAGCTCATGCAGGAAAGCATGCTCACGCGAGAGAGGGAACGCCCACTTACAAAGACAGGAACCTTGAAAAATGTTTCCAATGGTAAACTGCCTGAGTAAGACATCTTCATGTATCCACCATCTTTGGCCAGACCAGAGAGAGCGAGTGGACAGGGTCTAAATGTCTTCTTGTAGCATTGATTAATATTGATATTTCCGAAATAGTGCACTGCTTTTGACCAGAGCCCTCTGGGCCCTGGTCAAAAGTAGTGCACTATATAGGGAATAGGGTGCAATTTGGGACATAACCACAGTATTATAGTAGTCCTAATGACCCAGCACCATTCTAAGCTATGTCGTCATCTTCACCACATTGGTCCTGTAGCCTGGCAGTGTTGTCTCAGAGCGACTGGTCTCTCCAGACAGACTCAGAAGATGATGCTGCTGGCACTCAGTCTGTCATCAGTTGGCCTTCCAGGTACTGTGGTAGGAACATACTGTAGGGCCAGACCTGGGTTCAAATGCTTTCCGCATTTGCTTTAGCCTGCAGGTCGGTGGGGTTTGTCATTTAGAGACTTTATTATTGGTTCTATTGCAACAGGCAAGTTCACTCAAGCACATATTTGAAATTATGTCTAATGGTATTTGAACCCAGGTCTGTGTACCGTATGTGTGCGTGTGTGTGTGTAGACCCCAAAACATCTACCTAACACATCCTCCCAACAGATAGACAACCTATATCATTTATATGATAATATATCCTGTATTATATATTACTATATAATCATAGTAATCATTTCCCTTTGTCATCTCCAAGTTCTGGTGTTTTCTAGTTCTCAGTGTGAGGTTTGGATTGCAGTTCTTTAACTCTCTTTCCCAACCCCCTCATTTTTCAAATTAACGTTTGGTCTTCTCATCCATTTGAATGATCCTTAAAAATTCTAAGGATGTTATCTCTCAAATGCCATCAAGCGTCCTCATCAGGGAATCAGATGGAAACCTGAATGCACACAAGTAATAGAAGTGAATGCTTTGGTCACACGTTAGTGATTGGTCAGATATGTAGTATACAGTCGTAGGACAAGCACTTCCAGTCACAGTGTAGGGTGCTAGATGCAACTGGCATGTTGAGTGTGAGAGAGTGAGAAAGGATGGAGGAAGCTTGCCTTAAAGCGCTAGGCATCTTGCCATGACATGCGTTATCTGAATTAGGCCCACAGAATATCTCTCCCACATTTCTGAATTACACTTGTGACGTGGTCAGTAGGTAAAAGTAACCTATGCTTCAGAGGGGAGGGGCAAATCAAATCAAATGTTATTGGTCACATACACATGGTTAGCAGATGTTAATGCGAGTGGAGCGAACTGCTTGTGCTTCTAGTTCCGACAATGCAGTAGTAACCAACGAGTAATTTAATCTAACAATTCCACAACTACTACCATATACACACAAGTGTAAAGGGATAAAGAATATGTACATAAAGATATATGAATGAGTGATGGTATAGAACGACATAGGCAAGATGCAGTAGATGGTATAGAGTACAGTATGTACATATGAGATGAGTAATGTAGGGTAACATAAACATAAAGTGGCATAGTTTAAAGTGGCTAGTGATGCATGTATTACATAAAGATGGCAAGATGCAGTAGATGGTATCGAGTACAGTATATACATATACATATGAGATGAGTAATGTAGGGTATGTAAACATTATATTAAGTGGCATTGTTTAAAGTGGCTAGTGATACATTTTTACATCAATTCCCATCGATTTCCATAATTAAAGTGGCTGGAGTTGAGTCAGTATGTTGGCAGCAGCCACTCAATGTTAGTGGTGGCTGTTTAACAGTCTGATGGCCTTGAGATAGAAGCTGTTTTTCAGTCTCTCGGTCCCTGCTTTGATGCACCTGTACTGACCTCGCCTTCTGGATGATAGCGGGGTGAACAGGCAGTGGCTCGGGTGGTTGTTGTCCTTGATGATCTTTATGGCCTTCCTGTGACATCGGGTGATTAGGTGTCCTGGAGGGCAGGTAGTTTGCCCCCGGTGATGCGTTGTGCAGACCTCACTACCCTCTGGAGAGCCTTACGGTTGTGGGCGGAGCAGTTGCCGTACCAGGCGGTGATACAGCCCAACAGGATGCTCTCGATTGTGCATCTGTAGCAGTTTGTGAGTGCTTTTGGTGACAAGCCGAATTTCTTCAGCCTCCTGAGGTTGAAGAGGCGCTGCTGCGCCTTCTTCACAACGCTGTCTGTGTGGGTAGACCAATACAGTTTGTCCGTGATGTGTACGCCGAGGAACTAAAAACTTACTACCCTCTTCACTACTGTCCCGTCGATGTGGATAGGGGGGTGCTCCCTCTGCTGTTTCCTGAAGTCCACAATCATCTCCTTTGTTTTCTTGATGTTGAGTGTGAGGTTGTTTTCCTGTCACCACACTCCGAGGGCCCTGACCTCCTCCCTGTAGGCCGTCTCGTCGTTGTTGGTAATCAAGCCTACCACTGTAGTGTCGTCCGCAAACTTGATGATTGAGTTTGAGTCGTGGGTGAACAGGGAGTACAGGAGAGGGCTCAGAACGCACCATTGTGGGGCCCCAGTGTTAAGGATCATTGGGGTGGAGATGTTGTTACCTACCCTCACAACCTGAGGGCGGCCCGTCAGGAAGTCCAGTACCCAGTTGCACAGGGCGGGGTCGAGACCCAGGGTCTCGAGCTTGATGACGAGTTTGGAGGGTACTATGGTGTTAAATGCTGAGCAGTAGTCGATGAACAGCATTCTCACATAGGTATTCCTCCTGTCCAGATCGGTTAGGCAGTGTGGTTGCGATTGCGTCGTCTGTGGTAAGCAAATTGGAGTGGGTCTAGGGTGTCAGGTAGGGTGGAGGTGATATGGTCCTTGACTCGTCTCTCAAAGCACTTCATGATGACGGAAGTGAGTGCTACGGGGCGGTAGTCGTTTAGCTCAGTTACCTTAGCTTTCTTGGGAACAGGAACAATGGTGGCCCTCTTGAAGCTTGTGGGAACAGCAGACTGGGATAGGGATTGATTGAATATGTCCGTAAACACACCAGCCAGCTGGTCTGCGCATGCTCTGAGGACGCGGCTGGGGATGCCGTCTGGGCCTGCAGCCTTGCGAGGGTTAACACGTTTAAATGTTTTCCTCACGTCGGCTGCAGTGAAGGAGAGTCCGCAGGTTTTGGTAGCGGGCCGTGTCAGTGGCACTGTATTGTCCTCAAAGCGAGCAAAAAAGTTACTTAGTCTGTCTGGGAGCAAGACATCCTGGTCCGTGACTGGGCTGGTTTTCTTTTTGTAATCCGTGATTGACTGTAGAGCCTGCCACATACCTCTTGTGTCTGAGCCGTTGAATTGCGACTCTACTTTGTCTCTATACTGACGCTTAGCAGGTAGCCCATGTGAGTGGAGTCCTGCTCATCGCTCATGGAGCGGTTGCACACTGCTACTGTGGCCATGTCCTTTCCTACAGCTTTGCAAAAAAAAAATCATTCTGAGCTCACAATAAAAAAAACTGCTGCTCCAAATTCGCTCCATTCATTAAAATCACAATTGAACCAAACACCCATCTATTTTTGTGACTACCTGGACCAACCAATTGGGTTTTAAGTATTGAAACCAACACGTAAGGATTGGAATTAAAAGTATTTGAATAAACGTGAAAAGGTGAATGTAAGAAGCTAACATCATTTCAAATAGTCAGATATAAGCACTCTAAAAAGGTCAGGAGCCAGACAGGGAGCCTAAGAAGTGTATTATTTTAGCTATATTATTTCTATTATTTCAAGGCTATAACCTACAAAGAAATACATTTACAAGTATGAGACAATAGGCTGGTAGGGACATAAAGCATCATATTAAGCACTCTAATCCAAATTTAAATCTAAATTGGCTTCCTATTTCGCAACAAAGCTTCCTTCACTCATGCTGCCAAACATACCCTCGTAAAACTGACTATCCTGCCGATCCTTGACTTCGGCGATGTAATTTACAAAACAGCCTCCCAACACTCTACTCAGCAAATTGGATGTAGTCTATCACAGTGCCCACCACTGCAACCTGTATGCTCTCGTTGGCTGGCCCTCACTACCTATTCGTCACCAAACCCACTGGCTCCAGGTCATCTATAAGTCTTTGCTAGGTAAAGCCTCGCCTTATCTCAGCTCACTGGTCACCATAGCAGCACCCACCCGTAGCACGAGCTCCAGCAGGTATATTTCACTGGTCATCCCCAAAGCCAACACTTACTTTGGCCGCCTTTCCTTCCAGTTCTCTGCTGCCAATGACTGGAACGAATTGCAAAAATCACTGAAGTTGGAGACTTATATCTCCCTCACTAACTTCAAGCATCGGCTGTCAGAGCAGTTTACCGATCGCTGCAGCTGTACACAGCCCATCTGTAAATAGCCCATCCAACCAACTACCTACCTCATCCCCATATTTATAATTAAAAAAAAACTCTGCTCTTTTGCACACCAGTATTTCTACTTGCACATCCTCATCTGCTCATCTATCACTCCAGTGTTAATGCTAAATTGTAATTAGTTTGCCACTATGGCCTATTTATTGCCTTACCTCCTTACTTCATTGCACACACTGTATACAGATTTTCTATTGTGTTATTGACTGTACGTTTGTTTATCCCACGTATAACTCTGTGTTGTTTTTTTGTCGCACTGCTTTGCTTTATCTTGGCCATGTCGCAGTTGTAAATGAGAACTTGTTCTCAACTGGCCTACCTGGTTAAATAAAGGTGAAATAAAATAAATAAAAATAAATAAAGGGCTCAGCATTTAAACAACATTTTGTTGTATTAAATCATTAGAGTCTATAAATTGCGCATATAGGCTGTAACTTACTTAGAATTCAATACAAATTAAATGAAAAAGGACTTATTAGTGCCTTTGAATTCATTTTTATAAACACAAGTTTTGCCAGCCTTCTGCTTCAGGCTCATGCGATGGTGCCTGGAGAACAGGTGTTGTGCCGAAAAGCTCTCCCCTGACAGAACCCCCCCCCCCCCCTTGCGTGGACGCACTCAATGCTTCATTGCTGCGACTTGCTTGCGAATTGAGATTTCTGATCACGTTCGGCTGCATTTAATTTAATTGTTTATGTCGGTTTGATAGTGGGGGAGGCACTAGTAATTTCTGCAGTTTTCGGTTTAGCTACTTGTTTCAAGTGTATTAGTCTATAAATAAATCTCTTCGCCAAAATTATTCATCATCTCTCCCATGTCTTATTCGATTGGTAGTTGTTCTGAAATGTTTATTGCTTGCCTACATTTTACTCCCTCCTCTATGTTTAATATAACACACATTAATTTGGTTGCTGCTTACACAAATTTGTACTCCTAAAAATGTTCCTTTAGAAGTGAACAAGCAATTACCCAGTTAGTGTCTTCCTCATTAATGTCCATCTCCCCACAGAAGTGGCACAGTTGGCTCGTGTCATCTAGCAAAACATAATGTCAAGTAGTCTATACATCTTTACATGTATATGGATATGCAAAGATATACATATTCTTAGTAACATTTGAAAGGATACACTTTGAAGTTTATGGAAATGTGAAAGGAATGTGGTAGAGTATAAAAGATAATACAAAGAAAAAAAAAATGGTTATTTTGTATTTGTTTGTACTCTCTTTGAAATGCAAGAGAAAGGCCATAATGTATTATTCCAGCCCAGGTGCAATTTTGATTTTGGCCACTAGATTGCATCAGTGTATGTGCAACGTTTTAGACTGATCCAATGAACCATTGCATTTCTGTTCAAAATGTTGTGTTAAGACTACCCAAATGTGCCTAATTTGTTTATTAATAACCATTACATGTTCAAAATTGTGCACATGTTCAAACAATAGCATGGTATTATGTCACTGTAATAGCTACTGTAAACTGGACAGTGCAGTTAGATTAACAAGAGTTTAAGCTTTCTGCCAATATCAGATGTCTATGTCCTGGGAAATTGTCTTGTTATTTACAACCTCATGATAATCGCATTAGCCTACGTTAGCTCAACCGTCCCATGGAAGGGACACCGATCCCAATGTAGAAATTGAGGAGAGTGACTTCCATTTCTTCTCTCATGATGTTAACATCTTTGTCCGTATTTGAAAAGACAATTGACTCCTCCTTCAGAACACATTCAGCAAACCTTGGAAAGAAATTTGATGGGCATTTCAGTTTTCCCCAACAAAATGATATTACATTTAAGATTATAATTCGCAAGTATACAACGACATAGCTATAATATAATTTGACAGTTCTGCTTTGCCTTTTAGTCAGTATACTTTCAGTAGGTTAATTGTACATGTACACTTACTTTCAAGGCAAAGACCCCACAAGAAGTAACATCTTGTTGGCATGGGTGAGGAAGGGTACCACATGTCCATCTGGATATATTACACCCCTTCTCTCTCAGGAATGATCTGAACATATATGTTAATAAAAGTACAGCATTTTGAAACACTTTATTGATTACAATATAGAGATTAATAACAGAGGGGAATCTGAGAATGCAATGATTCCAGCAGGTGTGAGTTGAAGTGATCATCTGGGATTATCTAACATCTCAGAGTGGGCAGGCATTCCCTCGGATGAAGAGTATCTCCGTCTTGCTGATTATATGCTGTCATCCAGGTCGAAATGTCACCTGCATATCTGATGTAGAAAAAGAGATAAGAGATAAGTTGAGTGTCCTGTGAAGATGTTTATGTACAGTGGGGCAAAAAAGTATTTAGTCAGCCACCAATTGTGCAAGTTCTCCCACTTAAAAAGATGAGAGAGGCCTGTACATTTTCATCGTAGGTACACTTCAACTATGACAGACAAAATGAGAAAAAATCATTCCTGAAAATCAATGTGGGATTTTTAATGAATTTATTTGCAAATTATGGTGGAAAATAAGTATTTGGTCAATAACAAAAGTTTCTCAATACTTTGTTATATACCCTTTGTTGGCAATGACAGAGGTCAAATGTTTTCTGTAAGTCTTCACAAGGTTTTCACACACTGTTGCTGGTATTTTGGCCCATTCCTCCATGCAGATCTTCTCTAGAGCAGTGATGTTTTGGGGCTGTTGCTGGGCAACACGGACTTTCAACTCCCTCCAAAGATTTTCTATGGGGTTGAGATCTGGAGACTGGCTAGGCCACTCCAGGACCTTGAAATGCTTCTTAGCCACTCCGTTGTTGCCCGGGCGGTGTGTTTGGGATCATTGTCATGCTGAAAGACCCAGCCACGTTTCATCTTCAATGCCCTTGCTGATGGAAGGAGGTTTTCACTCAAAATCTCACGATACATGGCCCCATTCATTATTTTCTTTACACGGATCAGTCGTCCTGGTCCCTTTGCAGAAAAACAGCCCCAAAGCATGATGTTTCCACCCCCATGCTTCACAGTAGGTATGGTGTTCTTTGGATGCAACTCAGCATTCTTTGTCCTCCAAACACGACGAGTTGAGTTTTTACCAAAAAGTTATATTTTCGTTTCATCTGACCATATGACATTCTCCCAATCTTCTTCTGGATCATCCAAATGCTCTCTAGCAAACTTCAGACGGGCCTGGACATGTACTGGCTTAAGCAGGGGGACATGTCTGGCACTGCAGGATTTGAGTCCCTGGCGGCGTAGTGTGTTACTGATGGTAGGCTTTGTTACTTTGGTCCCAGCTCTCTGCAGGTCATTCACTAGGTCCCCCCGTGTGGTTCTGGGATTTTTGCTCACCGTTCTTGTGATCATTTTGACCCTACGGGGTGAGATCTTGCGTGGAGCCCCAGATCGAGGGAGATTATCAGTGGTCTTGTATGTCTTCCATTTCCTAATAATTGCTCCCACAGTTGATTTCTTCAAACCAAGTTGCTTACCTATTGCAGATTCAGTCTTCCCAGCCTGGTGCAGGTCTACAATTTTGTTTCTGGTGTCCTTTAACAGCTCTTTGGTCTTGGCCATAGTGAAGTTTGGAGTGTGACTGTTTGAGGTTGTGGACAGGTGTCTTTTATACTGATAACAAGTTCAAACAGGTGCCATTAATGCGGGTAACGAGTGGAGGACAGAGGAGCCTCTTAAAGAAGAAGTTACAGGTCTGTGAGAGCCAGAAATCTTGCTTGTTTGTCGGTGACCAAATACTTATTTTCTACCATAATTTCATTAAATTCATTAAAAATCCTACAATGTGATTTTCTGGATTTTTTTCTCATTTTGTCTGTCATAGTTTAAGTGTACCTATGATGGAAATTACAGGCCTCATCTTTTTAAGTGGGAGAACTTGCACAATTGGTGGCTGACTAAATACTTTTTTGCCCCACTGTACATGTACTGTACGTGTGTGTATATATATCTTGGTATATATTTTTTTTACATTTTAATTTATATTATTATTATCATTATTGTGTTTTGTGGTTGAGGGGTGGGGGAGGTTGATGGGGATGGTGGAGGTGCTGGGGCTGTCCTATTGAGGGTTGATGGGGATGGTGGAGGTGCTGGGGTGTCCTATTGAGGGTTGATGGGGATGGTGGAGGTGCTGGGGGTGTCCTATTGAGGGTTGATGGGGATGGTGGAATGGTGGAGGTGCTGGGGCTGTCCTATTGAGGGTTGATGGGGATGGTGGAATGGTGGAGGTGCTGGGGCTGTCCTATTGAGGGTTGATGGGGATGGTGGAATGGTGGAGGTGTGGGGCTGTCCTATTTGATGGGGATTGGATGGTGGAGGTGCTGGGGCTGTCCTATTGAGGGTTGATGGGGATGGTGGAGGTGCTGGGGCTGTCCTATTGAGGGTTGATGGGGATGGTGGAATGGTGGAGGTGCTGGGGCTGTCCTATTGAGGGTTGATGGGGATGGTGGAAGGTGCTGGTTTATTATATTATTCTACATTTCTTTCTTTCTTATTTTTTTCGATTACTATAACCGTTTACTGTGATTATGGATATGCACTCATGTTGACTTATATATTTGAACTTTATTTTTCGCCCAGTGTACACATTTTTGATTTATTATTGTTATTATTATTTTATTATTACTACTGTACCTACAATATTATAAACTATAAAAGAAAAGTGTGAAAAAATGCAGGAAAAGCCATGAGGGAAAAGCACGATGGGATGGGGGATTGAGGGATGGATAGAGAGAACAGTAGAGGGCTCTGAAAACTATTATTGCTGAAATAACCACTTCCTTTTGTGACGAGAGTCTAATACTTCCACACATCAGAGGACATGATAGGTCACCAACAATTATTCAGAAGTGTGCCAGGCCTTGCAGTCCCAAGATTGAAGGGAGGGAGGCAAGGAAATAGCCTTGCCGAAATACTACACCCCCTCTAATTTCCTTAATTTTGTGGCTAGAGTCAGATACTTTCTGTGGCACACATCTGAGTCAAATACTCTCTATAGAACAAACTCCACGTCAGGATAGGCAACCAAAATGAATAATTAATGTATGTGTGTTATATTAAACATAGAGGAGGGAGTAAAATGTAGGCAAGCAATAAACATTTCAGAACAACTACTAATCGAATAAGACATGGGAGAGATGATGAATTTTGGCAAAGAGATGTATTTATAGACTAATATACTTGAAACAAATAGCCAAACTGAAAACTGCAGACATTACTAGTGCCTCCCCCCCGTGATCAAACCTCCATAAAAAAAATGTTATGAAATGTGGCCTAATGTGATCAGAAATCTCAACTAGCAAGCAAGTCGCAGCAATGAAGAATTGAGTGTGTGCTCGTTCACGGGAAGGGGAATTCTGTCAGGGGGGAGCTTTTCGGCACAACGCCGGCCAGCAGCAGAGAAATCCTCTCCACACCTGCAGAGCCACTGGGGATGTTAAACATAATTTTGGCCACTCTTGCCAGGCTGGGCAGAGATGCAGAGTTGTTTTTTTATTTTCTATAGGTAGGTCTAATGGTTTTTAGGCAAAATAACCCAATCAAAACAGAAAGCTCCTTGAACGTGGGAACATGCCAGACCTATAGGGCCAAAGTCAATTATGGCCTGTTGTATAGGTAATAGAACAAAAATGAACAAAAAGTTTAAGAGATCATTTTTTTAGTTTATAAATACTTTGCTACAATGACACAGTTATCCACCCACCTCGTTCCTTTCTTTTAGCATGTGCACATAATAAGTAGGTTACACCATCATGCTTTTGGGATACGTGTCTTTTCAGATTCCACAATGATTCTTTAGTTATGAAACATTACATCACAACACTCCCTCTCTTGCTCTTGGTCATCTTTGTAAGTCACCTTGATCTTGCCTTGTATGTCACCTTGTGTGTTTTATCCGTTTCTTTATGAAAATATTTAGCAAACTCCATGACAGTAGCTAAAGCAAGGGGCTATAGCAGCACACACAAATGCATGCTGGGCCGGGCGTGCCCTGAGCTTGTGAAGTCAGCACTACTGGAGCGCTACTGGAACGATACTGGGTGGGCGAGAAGACCAACGCTCCAGCCTTAGGGAATCTTGCTCCAAGCTCCAGTCAAATTGGGCACGCTCTGCTCCTCACTCCACTCCAGCTCTGCTCCGCTCACAGACTCTGTAGACCCCACACACACCCACTGGCAAATATTTACAGCTGGCAGGCAGATGCTGGAATAAGTTTCAGAGTGACAGAGTAAGAGAACTTTGCATAAATGCTTTGTTGCGATTTTTGTAGCACCCCCCCAAAAAAATGCCTGGATTGTGAAATATCATTATTCACCATTTCCCATGCTTTTAAAATAACGGTTCTGTTCCGGAACCGTATAGATGACTTTTGTTTTCGGTTCGGGTTACGTACCTCAAATAATTACATTTTCGGCTCTGTTCCCTGAACCCTCAGGGGAATTCTCTGTATGTACTATGTTGTACATATTTATCTATGTACATATATTCAATTCATAATGACAGTGTGACACAGTTCAAGCAGATTCTACCTGTGTCTGAAATGGCACCCTATTCCCTATATAGTGTACTATTTTAGACCAGGACCAAAGGGCTCTGGTCAAAAGTAATGCACTATATTGGGAATAGGGTGCCATAGGGTGCCATTATGTGTGCCCTGAGTTTGATAGGCAGAGGAGTTGGGCTGTATGTGAGTGAGTACTGAGTATTGTAGGTGTTGGGGGTGTGAACATTAGTCAGAGGCTCGGTCTAACTCAGCCTTTGTGGCCTTGTCCACTGAGTCAGAAAATGCCAGCTGAGTAAGTATGTCTGCACTCATATAGGTTGCCCACTCACTGAGTCACAGTCAAAATTACCGTGAAATTACCTGATTGTGTAAGTCTGAAAACAAACCCTTATTATTCATGTTGACAAGAGTCAGCTGGATATTGGGGAATTGTGAATGGCTGCTTTCGGCATTTCAGCTAATCAGATTGCGCATTTCTCCTAACCCGTTTTCTATGATAAATCATGTTTTATTTAGAATTACAATTAGTGCCTTCTTAACTTTCTGTCTAGACACGTAGGCTACACAGTGGATATCACTAGAGTGATAGTGTAGGGTTGTCTAGGCTTGGCCGGTCTTACGACCGTGAGGAAAGTGTTCGCTTGGCTAGTGGGGTATATTTTTGGAGCGGAGTTTGTCCCAGATCCTCTGCATGACCGGCCAGCTGAAGGCAGGTCTGTAGTGTGAGAGGTGCTGGGCCCATGGCCAGGCCAACCTTACTTTGAGGAGTATGGACAGGTGAGTGTGGGTCTACTGAGCACACCCCACTGAGGCCCTGCACCAAGCCAGTAGAAACATGGTCTGGGTTGTGTTCCAAATGGTGTCCTATTCCCTAGATACTGTAATGCACACATTTTGACCGGAGCCCTGGTCAAAAGTAGTAGACTATATAGGGAATAGGGTGGCATTTTGGACACACACCTCGGGTGGATTGTAAAGCTTGGCTGTTCCCTTGTATTTATTAGCAGACAATGCTATCTGGTTCATTTTAATAGCCTCTCTTGTTCGACAGACACAGCAGTTAATTTGCAAAGAGGTTCTAGCTATGTTTAACTTTCCAACAGGTATATAAGTGGCAATCACTCCAACAAACATAGGATCTGCAGTGCAGCCTGTGTGGCCTAGCCTGATCCCAGATCTGTTTGTGCTTTTGCCAACTCCATTGCTGTCATTGTCGTAGCCCAACATGAGTGACAAGGACTTGGCACGGTAGCACAAACAGATTGGCACTCAGGTTACGTGTGACCTTGTCTGCCTAGTAACAATAAGTGAAGTGTTAGATCACAATGGAGATGTGCTGTTGTCTCTATGGAGCGTGTTTATACTGTTTAAACTCCTTCCATGCCATGTCAAATGAAGCGCCAGCCCGTCAATTAGGGGTGGCTTAGTGGTGTACAAGGAGATTAGCGTGGGCTGCGTCATAAATGGCACCCTATTGCCTATTTGGTGCATTACTTTTGACCAGAGGCCTGCCATTTGGGACGCAACCTAACGTGACCTTTGGCTGCTAAGAGCAAGGGGTCATAGATAAAAATAGTTTAGGCTCGCTCACATTTTGGCATAGAGAAATTTGAGTCAGCTAGAGATGATATAGCAAGGATTAGTCTTGAAGCACAACATGGAACATACATTTACATATTAGTTATTTAAGCAGACACTTTGTCCAGAGTGACTTGACATTTATAGTCGACTTGGTGTGCATTTCAATCTGCATCCCAAATGGCACCCTATTCCCGAAATAGTGCACTACTTTTGACCAGGCACTATATTTTGGACACAGTTTTAATGACACATTTCAAATCACTACGTCATCAATTTGACAAGGGCACTGTGGTACTTTATTTGGGTGTCTCATTGATTGTCTTCAATTTGAAAATGAGTGCTATGGTTGGTTAATCGGTTCTTCCCCCTTTAAGAATCAGAGTAAGAGAGAGAGTATCGAAAGACGAGAGCGGCGTCCAAAGGGCCCCTGCAGAGCGGGGTCCAGCTCCAGAGCCCCCAGTGAAGAGACACCGAGATCGTGCTCACACCACCACAGCTCACTACATGCCCCAACGTGGCCACAGCTCTGACCCTGCCACCTACAAAAGGACTGGCCCCTCGTCTCAGCCCTCCCAACCTGCCTTCGCCCACGTCCCATACCCCCACGCCTCAGCACCACGAACACACACATCAGGCCCCACCATGGGCCACCAGGGTACCCATCTGGGGAGTCACCAGGGGACCCACATGGACCCTCAGCCTTACCTAGCCATGCCGGCCCCTGTGGCCACCAAGCTCCCTGGAGCCCCTGTGGTGGAGGTGGATACTCCAAGGAGGAGGGTGAGCACTGACCACATCTACACGACCCAGAGGGAGACCCACAGGGAGGGCAGGCAGGCGCTGAGAGAGGAGGTTCACACCGAGGGGCTGCTGAAGAGCCGGAAGGCCGTGCTGCCCTCAGAGATCCGCCGTAGGGAGAAGAGTGTGGACGACCCCCAGAGAGGGGAGCCCCACCTGGGGCCAGTCAGCCGCCAGGACGACTCCACCACCTCAACCGCCATGGAGTATGAGAGCTATAGGTCTGGGGGGAGGAGAACGAGTCGGGCGGACTCGGAGGAGTGGGAGACTAGGCCCAGGGAGCAGCAGCAGCACTGGTCCAGCCACAGCCAGGACACAAAGGAGACAGGTCCAGTCAGTCGCATGGAGACCTCCCACTTCCAGCCCAGCCAGCAGCAACAGGCTCCTGAGCCTCTCCAGCAGCATCCGCACCCCCAGAGTCAGCAGGACCTCCAGGGTCAACACGGCCTGCAGGACCAGCAGCAGGGTGACTCGGCCGTCTACCTCCAGAGGGGTGCCTACCTCCCCCAGGCCAGACACAGGAGCATGGAGCCAGCCGGGCAGGCTGGGCCCCCCAAGCTCAAGGTCCGCACGCGCTCCATGTCCGACATCGGCGTAAGTCAGCGCTCGGCTGCCTATAGGAGCATGGAGAGTGCAGCCGCCAGCAGAGAGGCTACCATGGCAGCCCACCTGACCAGGGAGGGAGGGGTGGCAGTGGGGGTACTGCCCAATGGGGAGGTGGGGACCTTGGATACCAGGGTCTCCGTGGCCCAGCTCCGACACTCATATCTGGAGAACGCCAACAGGAAGCCGGAGCTGTAGGTGGAACAGCATGTTTACTGACTCTTTAATCAGTTTGCTTTGTCTAACACTAATATAGACTCTCATCCTAACACGAGGCTTGAGATGTTTCTGCTTGTGTGTTTTTTGAGTGCAGTATATTGAATAATCAAACGTGATATCAAGAGATCTTCTAAGCCAGTATGGGGGGATAACTTATTATTTGTTTAGCCAGCTGCTTGGACATATTCTGTTATTGTCAACGTGTTGGGCCAACTTGAGGGGTCTGTTGCTGCATGTTGTGCTGTGTGTGGATTCGGACACAATTGGGCTGGTGACAAAATCCCTCATTTTGGGGACAGTTCATTTTTGCGGTGTGATCGTCTTGTGCGTGACTTCACCTCTAACCTGGATGTCTGGATTGCTGTGGAAGAAAACTGACCTTGCCGTTCGTTCTCTCACTATTGTCCTCCTTTTCTGTTGCCTTCGTCGCTCTCTCCATCCCAACACGTGACCCTACAAAGGGAGCCAACTAAAGTAGAGCTTACTGCCATGGAAGTAGATCCGGCTGCTGGGAGCGCTGATCGGGAGCGTGGCACAGCGAGGAGGCCGCGGCGCTACATCACCCCTGGAGACATCCGCAAGTCCTCTGAGAGATTTAGGACGCAGCCCATAACCACTGCCGAGCGGCTAGAGTCTGATAGGTAAGAGGTTTAGGACTCTGCCCGTAACCTCTGCAGAGCGGCTAGAGTCTGATAGGTAAGAGGTTTAGGACTCTGCCCATAACCTCTGCAGAGCGGCTGGAGTCTGATAGGTGAGAGGTTTAGGACTCTGCCCATAACCTCTGCAGAGCGGCTGGAGTCTGATAGGTGAGAGGTTTAGGACTCTGCCCATAACCTCTGCAGAGCGGCTGGAGTCTGATAGGTGAGAGGTTTAGGACTCTGCCCGTAACCTCTGCAGAGTCTGATAGGTATTGAAGGCCCTGAGGGCCAGGTCTCTCAGAAAAGGTACACAGAATACATTTGCTAAGATCACCAGTGGGTGCACTGTGGACAGTGGCTTTTCTTTCTTCCCCTGGAGTTTGTGGGATACATGGTGCAGACCATGGGGATTTTATGCTCTCAATAAATGTGTCTCTTGTGCCCTATAGAAAAAGACCATTCTTGAGTCTATTTGGATCAATGTCTTGTTTTGTTTTCTCCCTCAGGTCTCGTCTGAGTCCAACCGAGCTACAGAACCCAGAAGGCAAGTATCAGTGGAGATGATTTGCTTTATTTAGTTACCAACACCACTCTTAGTTGAATAACTATTCATTAGCCAGAATGCTCACCACCTGACAACCCAATGGATGGACGTGTCTGAGGGATGTGTTGAGGTTAACAAAGATTAGAATGGTGTTGAACGAAGAATAATCCTCCTCTAGATTCATTTACTGTGTCTGGCAGGGTGATTTTAGGTTACATGTGTTTGAGGTCAAGGAAATACATTCACACCAGGGTTGGGGTCAATTTGTAATTTCTGAAATGAATACAATTCAACCCATGAATTGCACTCCTCAGTGGGTTTAGTATTGTGGATGTGTTGTGGACTGACAATTGTTCACCCCTTCCCCTTTTCAGCTGACGAAGAGAAGCTTGATGAGAGAGCTAAGATGAGTGTGGCTGCTAAGAGGTCACTATTTAGGGTACAGTATCTGCCTTGTGTGTAGTTGTTTACATTGAGGGCCGGTTTCCCAGACACACATTAAGCCTAGTCCTGAACGAAAAAGATTTCAATTGACATTCTCCATTGAGCACGCTTTCAGTCCAGGACTAGACTTAATCTGTGTCGGGGAACCGTCGCAAATAGCATATTCCCATGGTTTGACGCATGTTGTTGACGAGCAGAGATTTACTATAGGCATGTGTCTCTTCGTTCCACTCCACAGGAGCTGGAGAAGACCACAGATAGCGTCCCCAAACCGCGGTCCCGTAACCCTGCCGTGGAGAGGCGCCTGAGACGAGTCCAGGACCGTGCGCGCACACAGCCTATCACCAACGAGGAAGTGGACATCGCTCACACGTACGTCTGACACCCTCTGATCATTACTAAGTGCTGCCTTGCCGTCGTTTAATTTACAATGGAAGGGTAAAAAAATGACAACACTTGGTCAAAGTAAAGATGTTCTTTCCAATCTCTCTTCTTGTGATGTTCTTGTTTGACTCTTTTCCCCTGTCTACTTCTTTTTTTTCTCTCTGATTCTGCTGCTTTGTGACTTCTCTCGCTTTATCTCTCTTTCTTTCTCTCTCTCGTTATCTCTCTTTCTATCTCTCTGTGGCTCCTTTCCCTATGTGACTGTCCCTGTCGATGTGGGGCACTTTTTTTGCACATATAAAGTGCCTCTGCTCTGTCCTCACAATCGGTGACGGTCCACACCACAGTAGCACGTATCCCCAGCCCCACTGTAGTCAGCACCACCATGACCAGTTACAGGTGTGTGTGTGTGTGTGTGTGCTCGACATGGGCTTACCATGGGTTTACCTAATTGAAATGCAATTAAACCTTGCATGCCTCCTCTCTTCTCTTACTCCATGCAAGACTGATGTTTTTCATCTTCCATTTAGCTTTGCATTTTCTTGAGTGGCAATGCATGGATATTAAGTTATTATTGATTCATTCATAGTGTTTCCAAAAATGTCAGTACATTTCTGAAATCCTAGTTGGATGTCCTTCTTATTCCCTGCGATTCAAGGAATCTTCCAACTGGGATTCCTGGAAAACATGTGAATCTGGGGAAAGTTACCATCATTTTGAAACTTTATTAATTAATCTGATAGTTAACCCACTGTTCCTAGGCCGTCATTGAAAATAAGAATTTGTTCTTAACTGACTTGCCTAGTTAAATAAAGGTAAAATAAAGAAAATCTGTAGTTGTTGTCTAGAGCTACAGGTGGAATGTACTAGGCAGGCAGACATCTGCTCTACAGTGCCTTCTGCTGTTTATAGTGTTCATAGTGCCCACTCACATGCTGCTTGCCTGTTTTCTCGGAATAGCTGTGTGAAGTTGAACCTTATCGGGGGAATAAACTTGTTTTAACACAATAGATTCTTTAGTTAATTTCAACTCAAGCAAGCATTAGGGGAGAAGCATTAGGGGAGAGTGGGGTAAGTTTAGCCCTTTTTTACATCCAGGGAAATATAGTTTTCTTTCTAACAAAGAACTCTACATATATTTCAGGATTTTGTGTATCCCTGAAAATAATCAGAATTCATGTAAACATAACCAATTGTTATTTTAAAAGAAGCACAACTTGGCACAACTTACCCCTGGTATGGGGTAAGTTGAGCGTAGGTGCAGGGTATGTTGAGCCACCTTGGGGTAAGTGGGTGATGGTGCTGGTTAGGTCAAAGTTTTCATGGAATGGGGGTTTGGTATATTGTATATCTTAAATAATATGTATGGTATATTCAGATATAGATTTGTCTGTTAAATATTACTTACCCTTCCATTTATTGACCAGTTGTCTGGGACATGGATGCTGTTTCGAAGTGACAATTTGTAGGCAAGTTCTCTGCATTTGAGGTCCATGCAACTGGTCCGCAATATTCTTGATTAGCAAGTTCGGAATCCGTGTGGTCAGATAAGACCTTGTCTGCCTCTGATACTTTATCAAAGCCTCTCATTCGTACCGGTACATGTTTGTGTTCTTTTTTTGTCATTCTAACTCTTCAGTGTCATTCAGTCTATTTTTTTCCATCCAAAACTTCCTTGGCTGCTTTCTCAAGAACCTCAAGGGGAGCTAGACCCCTGCCTGTTTGACATTTGTATACACGGGGCATGATGATGTCTGCTCTGTAACAATACAAACGGCTATCCTGAGTTCATATGCATGACACACGGCAAATTACTATGCATACTGGTCCCGATTCAGACTTAGGAAATCTATAATCTTTTTAACACGTTTTGATTTAAGCACTAGTTGGTATTCAGACTTAGGAAATATATAATCTTTTTAACACGTTTTGATTTAAGCACTAGTTGGTATTCAGACTTAGGAAATCTATAATCTTTTTACACGTTTTGATTTAAGCCCTAGTTGGTATTCAGACTTAGGAAATATATAATCTTTTTAACACGTTTTGATTTAAGCACTAGTTGGTATTCAGACTTAGGAAATCTATAATCTTTTTACACGTTTTGATTTAAGCACTAGTTGGTATTCAGACTTAGGAAATCTATAATCTTTTTACATGTTTTGATTTAAGCACTAATTGGTATTCAGACTTACCGTATGCAGGTGCGTAATGGGTTTTTCAGGAGTGGCTCCCTAGCGCACACTTTAATAAATACAATTAAACTAGTGAAAACCCTCTTGTGGAGTTTTTATTCAATAGGGTTTTCAGTACATTTATGTAAAGCCTTCCCTTTAAATATGGTGTACCATTAATTTAAAAAAAAATCTCGACAGTCTCAGTAGAATATACTGTTTATCGAGAGACATGTTCAGAATAGGGATCAATGACAGAAAGCCATCTAAATACCTGGATATTCGTCTCCTTTTCAGCACCAATTGGTAGATAAAAAAAATATTCTGATCTTTATTTAGGGTATGGGAAGTATTTATGAACCATACATAAACAGAGTGGGACAGCCTTTGCACACAAAATATATGAAACATACAGTGGTTTCATGTATCCTGAAAGTTGCCATATTAAAATGGTTCAATCCATGACCTATTGGAAGGTGAGAAGTGAACAGTAGTCCTATAAGTCTACTCTAATCTTCACTAATCACAGAACTGTGATGACAAAAGGTCCATGATCTATTGGAAGGTGAGAAGTGAACAGTAGTCCTATAAGTCTACTCTAATCTTCACTAATCACAGAACTGTGATGACAAAAGGTCCATGACCTATTGGAAGGTGAGAAGTGAACAGTAGTCCTATAAGTCTACTCTAATCTTCACTAATCACAGAACTGTGATGACAAAAGGTCCAGTTTGTCGTGCAACGTGCGCCAGGCGCCAGGTTTAACCTGCTAGGTATGGTCTGCGTTCCATAATGATTCAAATAAGCTACACGTCCCAAGTTATTGCACAACTTGTAATACTTTATCCTAATCTGATCCACTATTTGTAGCGACCATCAGGACCAACCACACAGATGTGACAGTGGAAAGAAAGGTAAACTAACGATGTAATGGTATGATGCAAAATGTAGGCTACAAATTGAAGGAAACTAACCGTCATTTCACCCAAGTGACAGTTATGTATGTGGGTATTACTGACGGTGGCTACCAATAGTGGCTAGTATTCATATGAGAGAAATGGTTCAAAATAACCGAAAAGTTCGGGCAGACTTGAAAAGAGGCCAAAATACCTGTCAAGTTGACATGCTTTTCCGTTTGCTGAAATAGGACTGCTTTCACAATTACATCCAGCGATCATAAGGTAAACTTGGTCTAAAACATTTGTCGTTTATATTTACAATCCACTTATCCAAACGGATTAGCTCTTATCAATTTATAAGAGATCATTCTATCGGATCTGGCATGTTGCTCGACTTTATTCAAGGTCTCCTTGCGCATGGTGGAATTATGAGGGAATTAAGTCCAGGTCAAAATATAGCATATCTGTAGACACACCTCCATTTCTGTGATCTTCAAACGAATACCTGGCGGACAGATGCATTTGCCAATACTTAAGTTCAAGATCAGTATGAGAGAAGGGTGCACAAAAAGGGGAATCAGTTTAATTGATGCACACGTAACTCAGATCTGAATTCCCCCCATTATGCACAAAATGGAATCATCATTTGTATGGAGTATGGTGGCCATTGGCTCAGTTTACCCCATGGCCATTGGCTCAGTTTACCCCATGGCCATTGGCTCAGTTTACCCCATGGCCATTGGCTCAGTTTACCCCATGGCCATTGGCTCAGTTTACCCCATGGCCATTGGCTCAGTTTACCCCATGGCTATTGGCTCAGTTTACCCCTAAGGCAAACATTCTGACTATATTAGCCCACACACTTACAAGGATGCACTTTCATGTTAGGTTTAGGACCTCATATTGTAGTTTATAGAGACTCTTACAAATCTTACAACGATCTACTTTGGTTTCGATACAAGCATCATGAAACCTATAACACACGGAATAAAAATGACATTAAACAAATACATCTAAATAAATACTTTCCCCATGTTGTTTCTTCCTTCACAGACTCCATGAAATGAGGTTGTCACTAATTAACGCGGTCACAAAGTCATAAACCCTGCCTGCTTCTACAATTTGTCCTCTTAAAATCCAATTTTAAGCATAACTCACACCTTAACCATAACCTTAACCACACTGCTAACCTTATGCTTAATGCTAGCTTTAATTTATGACCAAAAAGCACATTATTGTTTTCATGACTTTTTACAATCGCCAATTTTGACTTTGTGTTTGGGCTATCTAGTGGAAACAATGAAATGATGACCTCTTCCTGAATATGATTCGTTTTGTGTATGGTTTCCTAGAAAGAAAGGGTGGCTCAACATACCCCACTCTCCCCTACTGCTTTCAGTGTTGTTTGTACTCTTTAAGGGATAGTTCACCTAAATTACAAAATGGCATAATGGGATTCCTTGTAAACAGTCCGTGGACAAGATAAAACAGCAATCCATGCTGTCTTTGGTTTTGGTTATATTTTGGCTTTTGTTTACCTAGCCATGTCATTTTGTCATGCGGGTGAGAACTATCCCTTTAAGTTCCTATGTGGAAATGTGTCACACGTCTTCTAAAGCTATGACTGAGGGGGGAAAAGGTCAAAGGTAAAGCCGGTTAAAGCTCAGTGTGTCAGGTTCACGTGTCGGGCGAGCGTGTAGCACCCGGTTTGTTTACCGTTTGTTTACCGACTGAGGTTAAACTTAACATGCTGAGAGAACCAACCGTCCATATCCTCTAGTACAGATGGCCGACTGCATGCGCACCATGATTATCTCAGTGCAGGCCTCACACATCTACTTATAACTCCTGTTGCCGCCCAATGGCTACATCTTGATTCTCCACCCTTCTCCAAAGTATGCACTTGCCAATGCTTACTACCCTTATCCACCATCCTGAGTGCTCCACTCTCCTATGCTTTTAAATCCACGACAGGGAGTGTACAATTGCACTCTTTCAGAGAAGGGTGGAGAATCGGACTGCAACGTTTTGGTATCATGTTCTGATCAGGAATACCAATGACTGAACTTGATGCTATTCACAGGATACTGTACATGCTTTATGCAGATGAGTAGTAAGTTTGATCATAAGTATCACCAGGGCTTAAGCATTATTGTGTTCATGTGGTTGAGCTCAGTGCAAACTTCAGATTTGTCTGACTATTAACAATGTAGTATTGCTACTTCACAGAATGTGTTTTGATTACCTAATTGATTATCTAGCATGTTGACATGCTCTTGCTAGATACTGTCCGTCAATTGTACAGTATGGTACATTATAATACAGTGTCACGTGTGTGTGTGTGTGTGTGTGCGCTTCCTTCTCCCAGCCTGCAGGAGGCATCGCAGCACGGCTCTATGGTGCGGCGCATTGGAGAGCAGGACGGGGAGAAAGAAAGGGAGAGGGAGGCCCAGCCCAAAGGAGATGGAACAGGCCCTGGGCCTGACGAGATAATGGAGGACCTGGGTCCAGATGAGCCCGACCTTTCAACTCTCAGGTAAAAAGAGAGAATGTGCTCAACTCTTATCCTCTTATGTAAACACATTAAAGGGTGTTTGGAAGCAAAAATAGATCACATTGAAAAAAATAGCAAAAAGCCAGCATTCACTTCATAAGTTGCAATTGAAGCTTGATTTTAATTCTCTTTGAACTCATGGCAACATGTCTTAAATTGTACAACTTGATTTGAGATGGGTCCACACCCTGAAAGAAGTCTATGGGTCAGGAGAAACTGTAATCCATTTTCCTTTAAATAGCCACTAAAAACTTCAGCTAACTTGACTTACCGCTAGCTAACATTCAATGGAAGTGATGGGGACATAGACCCTAGTGACAGACCACACACTGACATACAGTATGTTACCTTTCCCCTCACAGCCTTGCAGAGAAGATGGCCCTGTTCAACCAGCTGTCCAAGCAGCCCTCAAAGCCTGCTGCAGAGGGGGCCGGGGCCTCCAGGGGCGACACCCGTCAGCGCAGAGCCAACAGCCGCTTCCAGACCCAGCCTATTACCCAGGGAGAGGTGGATCAGGTATAGAGTCTCAACCCAGATAGACAATGGACATGTTTCACTTATCAACCCTTGTCCAGAAGTGTGCAACTGGATTTGAAAGCATAGGGATGATTTAAGCAGTGGCTGTAGGGAGGTTCCACCGTTGTTAAATCCATGCGAGATAGTGTGCAAGTGCACACCTCGGGATAACGGTGGAGAATCGGGACCACAAAATGTTGGGCTTCCTTTCTCTTGCTTTTCAAAACTGTAGCCTCTAAGTGTCAAGCCTTACACCGAGGTCCAGTTTCCCTGACCCAAATTAAGCCTCGTCCTGGACTAAAACGCCACCCATGGAGATTCTCCTTATTTTTGGAAACTAGTTTCTCTTTGCCCTGATACAACTACAGGTTGATCACTCCGTGTAAACACTAAAGAACTTACACAATCACGCCCTTTGTAAGTGATCTGAGTCTCAAGAAAATATTCAAGAAAAGCAGCCTAATATTGAACTGAAACATTCATGTGACCTAGTATAAAACGACCCTCTAAGTGAACTAATGCTGTGCCCGTACAGGAGATAGATCCTATGGTTACCTCTCTTCCTCCTCCTCCACCTCCTCCTCCGTTGACTAAGAGAGAACAAGTAGGAGCCTGCCTAGCAACCTGCCTAAACATTGCTGCTGACTGGTAGTGCCCTTGCTCATAGTATCCTAAAAGCTTGTGTGCGTTCGTTTGGCCAGCCTTGATGCCCATTAACAGTATGGCTTGGTGTTTACGGCTAGGTTAATGAAGATGTTGAAATGCTCAGCCCTCACAGAGTCCACGGTTTTCATTCAGGCATTCACTTTGAAGATGTGACGTAACCACACAGTGCGTCATTCATATAGTCATTTAGGGACTACAGTACGCCGTGACATCATGCTGCTACGTTGTGCTGGCTTACAGAAGACTTTGGCATGGAAGCGCCGTAGTGTTTAGTGACTACAACGATATTCTGCCACAAGATGCTTTGGTATCGTGTTAGCAAGAGAGTTCTGCTCTTCTAAAATGCTTGTCCAGTGGCTGAATAAGTATGAACACTTCAGTCATACTATTTCTAGGAATGTATTTGACTCCAGTGGCTGAATAAGTATGAACACTTCAGTCATACTATTTCTAGGAATGTATTTGACTCCAGTGGCTGAATAAGTATGAACACTTCAGTCATACTATTTCTAGGAATGTATTTGACTCCAGTGGCTGAATAAGTATGAACACTTCAGTCATACTATTTCTAGGAATGTATTTGACTCCAGTGGCTGAATAAGTATGAACACTTCAGTCATACTATTTCTAGGAATGTATTTGACTCCAGTGGCTGAATAAGCATGAACACTTCAGTCATACTATTTCTAGGAATGTATTTGACTCCAGTGGCTGAATAAGTATGAACACTTCAGTCATACTATTTCTAGGAATGTATTTGACTCCAGTGGCTGAATAAGCATGAACACTTCAGTCATACTATTTCTAGGAATGTATTTGACTCCAGTGGCTGAATAAGTATGAACACTTCAGTCATACTATTTCTAGGAATGTATTTGACTCCAGTGGCTAAATAAGCATGAATACTTCAGTCATACTATTTCTAGGAATGTATTTGACTCCAGTGGCTGAATAAGTATGAACACTTCAGTCATACTATTTCTAGGAATGTATTTGACTCCAGTGGCTGAATAAGCATGAACACTTCAGCCATACTATTTCTAGGAATGTATTTGACTCCGATGCATGCAAGGTTGGTTCTTGTGCAAATGCTGCCTTGTCTTGAAAACCGAGTGTACAGTGAAGGTGAATACATACAGATTTGGCTGGAATGTTATCGGTTGAATTAATGTTGATTAGGTCGATGGAGGGCGTCACATTTCGACCCATCGTCAAAGATCGTAGGGAAGTTGTGTTCATGCACGCTGCCAGGTTCTAAGGTTGCACTGAAGGACACGGTCATTTTAAGAATGGGAAAGGGTAAGTGCTCACTTTCAGGTGAACATCATAGAAGATAATCACTCCTAAAAAGCAGGATGAATTATAATGCATGACATTTTAATGCTATGATTATGCACTACTAAAGAATGCTTTCCATTTGTAATTTATTATGAATGCGGTAAATGGGATATGGTCAGAGGCAATGACTTGCGAATTGTGGTATTATTTGTATGACAGGTATATGTTGTCATACTTGAGTAAAAGTAAAGATACCTTGATAGAAAATCACTCAAGTAAAAGTAAAAATCACTCAGTAAAATTCTACTTGAGTAAAAGTATTTGTTTTAAAATATACTTAAGTATCAAAAGTAAAAGTATACATTATTTCAAATTCCTTATATTAAGCAAACCAGATACCCCAAACCAGATACCCCCAAAAACTACTTAAGTAGTACTTTAAATTATTTTTACTTAAGTACTTTACACCACTGCCCAGGCCTGCCTTGACTAAGGCATGTTTTGTTTAGATTTGGCAATAGTGTTTTTGTATGACCAAATGTGAAGAGCTACTTGATCGGTTTCACCACTTATGGTATCTGTTCTGACTGCATGTTGTCCTTTCCCCATCCCTTTATCCCTTTATCCCTCCATCCCTTTATCCCTCCATCCCTTTATCCCTTTATCCCTCCATCCCTTTATCCCTCATCCCTTTATCCCTCCGTCCCTTTATCCCTCATCCCTTTATCCCCCATCCCTTTATCCCTCCATCCCTTTATCCCCCATCCCTTTATCCCTCATCCCTTTATCCCTCCATCCCTTTATCCCTCATCCCTTTATCCCTCCGTCCCTTTATCCCTCCGTCCCTTTATCCCTTTATCCCTCCATCCCTTTATCCCTCCATCCCTTTATCCCTCCATCCCTTTATCCCTCCATCCCTTTATCCCTCCATCCCTTTATCCCTCCATCCCTCTATCCCCCATCCCTTTATCCCTTTATCCCTCCGTCCCTTTATCCCCCCGTCCCTCCATCCCTTTATCCCTCCATCCCTCTATCCCTCCATCCCTTTATCCCTCCATCCCTTTATCCCTCCATCCCTTTATCCCTCCATCCTTTTATCCCTCCATCCCTTTATCCTTTTATCCCTCCATCCCTCTATCCCCCATCCCTTTATCCCCCATCCCTTTATCCCTCCGTCCCTTTATCCCCCATCCCTTTATCCCTCCATCCCTTTATCCCCCATCCCTTTATTCCCCATCCCTTTATCCCCCCATCCCTCTATCCCCCATCCCTTTATCCCCCATCCCTTTATCCCTCCGTCCCTTTATCCCCATCCCTTTATCCCTTTATCCCTCCGTCCCTTTATCCCTCCGTCCCTTTATCCCTCGTCCCTTTATCCCCCCATCCCTTTATCCCCCCCATCCCTTTATCCCCCATCCCTTTATCCCCTCATCCCTTCATCCCTCCATCCCTTTATCCCTCCATGTCCCCCGCCATTCATCCGTCCATTCATTCATTTATTCATCCCTCCTCTCGCTTCCTGCAGCTGCAGAACGGAGGAGGAGGGGTCAAGCTGGAGCCGCTGTCTGCCTCTTTGGTCCGCTCCGTGGCAGCCGTCACCTCCCAGGTCTCGGTCGCCACGGTAACCACGGCGACTTCCAGCAGCAGCAACATCCACCTTGGAAAATCTACGGCCGTTCCCTACAACCCCCCCACCACCGCCACCACCACCCCGGAAAGGGGAGGGGTGAGGTGTGTGTTTCCTCATGTGTCAAATAATTCAGCCTTCACTGGTATTGAAACCATGAATTGTCTCTCTGTCTGTCTGTGTGTGTCTGTCTGTGTGTTTCTCTCTCTCTCTCTCTGTGTCCCCCCCCCCCCCCCTCTCTCAGGTACTTCAGCCTGACCAAGGGCGGTGACTCCTCCGGTTTCCCTGAACCAGATCTGTTCTCCCCTGGCCCTCCCCTTTCAGAGCAGCAACCGCAGCAGCAGGCTCACAGTAGAGGAGCCGGAGAGAGAGGAGGAGACCGTGGCGGAGCTCCTGGAGCCAGTCGCTCCTCCACTGGCCACAGAGAGAGAGAGGAGGAGGAGGATGTGTGGGAAGGAGGGGCCAGCAGAGAGGAGAGGGAGAGCTGTGCTAGTAGTGGTGCTGGAGGCAGCAGCAGTAAGGGAAGGTTCCACTCCCCCGACAGGGACAGCAGACAGCAGCACTATCAGCCCCCAGCCCCAGAGCCCCAGCCGCGGCACACCAACAGTAGCCAGCGGGAGTCCATCGAGCTTCCCTCTTTGAGGCACGGGAGGGGTGAGTTGCTGGTGGAGCCCAGGCAGCACAGAGACAGAGATAAATACGGCAGTAGCAGCAGCATCACCCTGGAGAGGGAAGAGCACGGGAGCTACCTGGGAGAGACACACAGCTCAGAGAGACACACAGAGCTGCAGCACACAGCAGACAGAGAGAGCACACGGAGCAGCAGGAGCAGGGAACTCCTCTCAGGTAGGAAACACAGACCATTGTATACCTCCCAAAAGGCACCATATTCCCTACGTAGCACACTACTTTGACCAATGCTGAACAAACATGCATGTAGATTAGAGGAATATTTATATGCATTCATTATACGGACGGTTGATGCACTGAAGACGTTTTTTTCAATTCAGAAGAGGGAATATGGCACCATTTGGGATGAGGACAAGGGAAATATCTTATTGTCTCCTGGATTATGCAGCATGTTAATTGCACGACTCTTTCCATTGGCTACACACTGCCTCCGTCTGCGGTTTGATTTGTCTTAACGCCTAATGCTCATCACATCACAGACACTATCTGACAGACAGGAAGACTAGAGACACGGCTTCAGCTGAATCTAATTAGCATATTTGCACATACATTTGTCCCCGCGGCTCCCTTTGTCTGCAAATGTAGGACCACTCTGACTGACAAGGTTGTCTGTGATTGTGATTCCAAGTGGAAATCAAGTATGATTGAGGTGTGGATATGTTTTTGTGGATGTCAATGGATGGATGTCAGTGTTGCAGGCTTTGGTTTACGCATTGTGGCATTGTGCTCCGCCATGTCGGTAGGGCAGATAGACAGTGCAGATAGACAGTGCAGATAGACAGTGCAGATAGACAGTGCAGATAGACAGTGTAACACGGCTGGCCCATCCGTCTGTGTGTCTGGATGACCGTCAGCAAACATTGTGTCCAGAGGATGCGGGGTCGTCTTTTCTTCAAGCATGAGAGAGAGAGAGAGAACACTCGTAGAGAACAATGGAAAGGAACCCTAAAAGGAACGGAGAACAATTGTCCGTGCATGAATGAGCACGGACATTTGAGACGAAGGCTGAGCATCAGAGACCGTGTGAACTGAACACCGATCATGACGATTGTATGCAGGATCTTGGCAGTCGCCAATGTGTGTCTGTACGCGGTGTGCGCACGTGCGTATGCGTGCATGTGTGCTATGAGGGGCTGCCATTGGGGTCTGCTTCTCCCCCTGTGTGAGTATTGATTACACTGTGGATTTATTACAATGCAATTTGTGTGTGCGTGTATGTGTCTGTCTATATGTCTACAGACACCGAGCACACCAGTGTGTCATTGAGAACTGTGACAACAGAGGCAGCGGCCAGGAGTGTCTCTCAAACCTCCAGTAACCAGCGGAAACAGCAGCAGATCCAGTCTTTCACCCAGTCTCCCCTACAAACTGAGCCCCAGCCATACTTCAAACCTCACCAGCACTTCACCCAGTCTCCCCCACAAACTGAGCCCCAGCCATACTCCAAACCTCACCAACACTTCACCCAGGAACTTCCAGCCCAATCCCAGCTCAAGCCCCAGGAAAGGGAGAGGAGCTTCACCCAGGAACCTCCAGCCCAATCCCAGCCCAAGCCCCAGGAAAGGGAGAGGAGCTTCACCCAGCCACTACCCAAGCCTTACTCTCAGCTAATCCCTCACACTCAACCCAGACCCCAGTCCTTATCCCAGCCTCCTCCTCCCCAGACCGCCCCCCAGACTCTGCCCAAGCCCACGTCCTTCCCTCAGCCGCTGGTCAAGTCTCAGTCCCTGCCTCTGGACCACAGTGGCCACATCACAGGACACAGTGTCTCCGACCTCCTCTCCCCCAGCGAAACAGAACTCTCAGAGATGTCCTCCAAACAGATGTCCATCAAAGAAAGGTTAGTCTGTGCCTGGGTTTCTGTGATTGGGTAACAATTCCAACTGTAGTTCAAATGGGGGTGGTTACATGGCAGGATGTTGTACTGTACGTACACTTCCAGAAATACTGGTTGGAGGATTCCAAATGTCCTGCTTATTCCCTTCTGATGCCGGGAATCTTCCAACCATCATTTCTATACTTATGGGAAATTTTGTAATTGTCTGAACGGGCTCTCTGTTGTGAAAGATGCAGGTATTATTCAGGCGACATAGTGGCTTGCCAAAGATTTCAACTTGATTCGCCTTGTTGTCTGTGTAAAAAACGTGACGATGTAAAGAATATGAGACAGAATGAGGCGGTGGTGAATGAGCCCCTGCCTGCATCCCAAATGGTAGTCTATTCCCTACATAGTGCACTAGTTTCATACGGCTCTGGTGAAAAGCAGGGCACCATATAGGGAATAGGCAGCCATTTGGGGCACCCTCAGAGTCCCCCTGTGTCCTTGTGGGATCTAAGTTTCTGACTCTCTTTGAGGTGAAAGTGATTTATTTCTGGCCACTGTGCATTTTCCCTCTTTGTTCCTGGAGAGAGGAGAGGTAGGATAAAGTAATCCCTCTCACCCCCCCTTAAAAGATTTAGATGCACTACTGTTCCACTGGATGTCATAAGGTGAATGCACCAATTTGTAAGTCGCTCTGGATAAGAGCGTCTGCTAAATGACTTAAATGTAATGTAAATGTAAGGTAGGAGACGGAGATCAGGCTGCAGTCTGTAGACATCCTTAGGTTGTGTCCCAGTGTCCCAAATGGCACCCGTGTCCTGTTCCCTATATATTGCACTACTTATGACCTGACTGCATCCCAAATCCCACTCTGCCAACCCCCTACCCCCCCAAAAAAGTAGTGAACTATAAATGGAATAGGGTGCCATTTGGGGTGCATCCTTGGAGATTAAAAGCTGTTTCAGTAGATTTAGCTACTGTTCAGTAGCTCGGTTTCCATGCAATTGGCAACAGATTTTCATGTGAATATTCTAAAAACCGCAAAAAGAAAATCTGCATTTTCCCACCAGTGGTGTGTTTCCACCAAACAGACTTGTTGTGTATAGAAGTGCATGATGATGTAGTTCATGCAAAATGTACTTTTTAGCTTAACATTTCATGTACCTATGTGTCCTGTCTCTGTCCTGTCTCTGCCGGCCCTGCTGAAGAAGAGTGGTGAAGAGGTTAACCTCTCTCTCTCTCTTCCTTTCTTTCCTTCTCTATCCCAGGCTGGCCCTGCTGAAGAAGAGTGGTGAAGAGGTTAACCTCTCTCTCTCACTTCCTTTCTTTCCTTCTCTCTCCCAGGCTGGCCCTGCTGAAGAAGAGTGGTGAGGAGGTTAACCTCTCTCTCTCTCTTCCTTTCTTTCCTTCTCTCTCCCAGGCTGGCCCTGTTGAAGAAGAGTGGTGAAGAGGTTAACCTTTCTTTCCTTCTCTCTCCCAGGCTGGCCCTCTCTTCCTTTCTTTTTCCTTCTCTCTCCCAGGCTGGCCCTGCTGAAGAAGAGTGGTGAAGAGGTTAACCTCTCTCTCTCTCTTCCTTTCTTTCCTGCTCTCTCCCAGGCTGGCCCTGTTGAAGAAGAGTGGTGAAGAGGTTAACCTCTCTCTCTCTCTTCCTTTCTTTCCTTCTCTCTCCCAGGCTGGCCCTGCTGAAGAAGAGTGGTGAGGAGGTTAACCTCTCTCTCTCTCTTCCTTTCTTTCCTTCTCTCTCCCAGGCTGGCCCTGTTGAAGAAGAGTGGTGAAGAGGTTAACCTCTCTCTCTCTCTTCCTTTCTTTCCTTCTCTCTCCCAGGCTGGCCCTGCTGAAGAAGAGTGGTGGAGAGGTTAACCTCTCTCTCTCTCTTCCTTCCTTTCCTTCTCTCTCCCAGGCTGGCCCTGTTGAAGAAGAGTGGTGAAGAGGACTGGAGGAACAGGATCAATAAGAAGCAGGAAGTGGTAAAGGTGGCTGTGACTGAGAGACACTCCACAGTACAAGGACAGGGATGGGAGGCAGAGCAGACCTACAAGAAGAAGGTGAGACTACACACAGCTGGACCTCCAAATTGAATCTTGAAAGAGAAGCCACATTTTGGGCTCAAAGAGATACAAACAAAACACTCGGTGGAGATTCACTGTACTGCACTATAACTACAACAGTACAACAAGCAGCATCCCCACACCTCACAAAATGTCTATTGAGATCATATGATAATGAATGAAATGTGTTTCAACAACCCAGACGTTGTCATACTGAACCATCATTACTCAACCCGTTACCCATGCAGTACTAAATGAGGTGGATTTAGATGCATTCACGTAAACCGTTCGTGTGCTCATTGTTTTTGTTAAGTTAAAGATGCACTCTCAAACTTTTTGTTCATGAAAGTGATGCTCACCTTCCAAAAGTGGTCCCTGTTTTTTGTGCACAACGTCATCCGTTTCGTGACATGCTACACATTTGTTGTGCTTACAATTTTTAGTAGTCTCATTAGGGCACTCTTCCTGGTTGCCATTTTAAAGGGGCCTCTCGTGGTCTTTATGTGATGGGGTGCCTTTCATTTCCCCCTTGCCATTCATCAGCCCCATCTGTGCTCCAGTGAGAGATCAGCTCAGCTTAGTGGGCTGGTGCCCCCTTTATCCCAATTGGCTCCCTATTGTGCCCTTCTTTTGACCATAGTTTGACCACAGCCCTATGGGCCTTGATCAAAAGAAGTGCACTATATAGGGAATAGGGTGCTATTTGGGACCAGTGCCTGGGGCCAACACAGCCCTGCATGGAACATATGGGCCAGTCTCCCTGTGGAATTAGCAATCTGGGGCCTTGGAGAAATCTCTTTTCTACTTTACACGGGGACAAGAGCAAGTCAAAATTGCTCACTCTGATTGAAGATTGAGTTTCACTTAAACTAGTGCTAATGCCACCAATATGTAATTTGACAATATGGTTACAGAATGGCATGTGATTATATATATTTATACACTTCACTTCACTTAACTGAGCATATTCAGTTCAGATTATATCGAAAACAGAGTTCTTGTAATAATTGAATCGCCCCTCCTTTCTGTTAATGATGCACCCCCATTGTGCTGTAATCTGGGTCAAATCCTGTCTGTTTGTGTACTTAATACTTCATGTTAAATCCTCCCGTTGATCACACTTCTTCTAAGCCTCATGTTACAGTAGCAGCAGTAATGGGTTGAGGCTAGGGTTGTAATTGAAAGATTTTGGGCACTGGCCAGTTTGGCTAGCAGACCACAATTTCTACTAGCCAAGGTGACATTCTACCAGCCAAGATTCCCTAAATACATGTCACGCAATATTTGATAAGACAACAGTTCTGTCTTGTTTGGCACATTTTCGACTAGGCTATAGCCTAGAACTAGCCTTCTCCCTTTGAACGTGTTCTGTGTTTCCCCTGTCTTCAGGAGGAAGGGAAGGTTATTGAGGAGTTCGCTGCTGTCACTGTGTCTGACCAGCTGTGGGTAAGGCCTGACGACGGTGCTGTGCCCCAGTGCCAACGGTGGTCCACTGAGCTCTGTGTGTGACCTGCTGCTTCTTTGACCCGTCTGTTCTGTTCTGTTGTTCACTGCTGTTCAGTGTTGCTGTGGTCTGATGAGGGCTGAACGTTCCCCAAATTCCCAGGTTTTCCAGAAATCCCAACTGAAGAATTCCCAGGTTTTCCTACTTATTCCCTCCTTGGAAAACCTGGACATTTTGGGCAAATTACCAGAAATGTGCTACTCTAGTTGTTCACTACTCTTCAGTGTTGTTGTTCACTGCTCGTCAGTGTTGCTGTTCACTACTCTTCAGTTGCTGTGGTCGGATGCTATCCTACCTCTGGTGGTTTGTGGCTGTGTAAAGGGATGCTGGTGATGGACTTGACTCTGCTTCTTTTTCTAAGCTTTCGATTGAACTTCTTGCACTTTTGCTTGGTTTGAAGTCAATCTAGCTAGCTCACGCTACAGTGTTCAGAGACGCGCTGCGTTTGTTGCGACGTTGCTGCCAGTCACTGCTTGTTGTTGTTTGCCTTTTGAACTGCACACTGCATAGTAGTGATGGAGAGAGCCATTCATCAAAAAAATAAATGAATATTTATTACATACAGTGGTTCTTCCTTTCAACGTTTTGAGGTTATGCCGCAACCGTTTGTGGTAAATTGAGACATTCCGGCAACTATGGCTGACTCTTCAATAACGTGCCATAGAACTCTGCGGCACCCCGCAGGCTGTGCTGCAGTACGCCACAACTTGTAAAGGAAGGACCACTGTAAGTCAGGAGTGACAGAACAATAACGTGCCATAGAACTCTGCGGCACCCCGCAGGCTGTGCTGCAGTACGCCACAACTTGTAAAGGAAGGACCACTGTAAGTCAGTAGTGACAGAACAATTGGCCTCTCTTCATGGTTGTGTCACTGAGACAGTTGTCGCTGGCTTGTCTAGACCAGCGTTTCCCTTATTCGGTTCTGGGGTCCCGCCTGTGTCTACGTTTCGTTTTTTGCCCTAGCACCCCACAGCTGATTCAAATAATCAAAGCATGATGAGTTGGTTATTTGAATCAGCTGCGTGATGGGTATTAGCTACAGCAGCTGCAATATGCATGGCCAGTTACCGATTAATTCGTATTCAAGCACCTCTGTATATGTTCATGATTAAACACTTAACACTTGCACGCCAGTGGTGGCTGGTGGGACTTTGAATCAGAGGACGGGCTCATAGTAATGGATGGAAGGGAAGATATGGAACGGTATCAAACACATCAAAGACATTGTTGCCATGAGTTGGATACTGTTCCATGTTTTCCATTCCAGCCATTGCTATGAGCCGTCCTCCCCTCACCAGACTCCTCTGTTGCATGTCTTTGCATTACATGTGAAGTGTATGGATGTGAGGGGCTCAGGCGATGGTGCTCTGGAGATGTTGTTTCTCTTTAAAGGGGAAAATACACTGTGAACCAGATAAAAGTTTGACTGGGGAACGCCGGCTCAGCCTGCTTCAGCCATGGAAACATCATCATGACTTCAGACTTGATTTATCCAAAATAATCTCTGTGAGTTGTCCCACAGTGGCTCTCAGTATCTCGCTCTGGGTCTCTTTGTCACAATTATAATTTCTGGTTTGGAATGGTATGGTCTCTCTCCTTTGCATCCTTTCTCCAGTAGCTTTGGGGCGGTATCCAGATTTACATACCTTCAAAAAATACCCCGGTATACGGTATGATCATATACCTGGTAGCCCAACCCTACTCTCTAGCATTCCTCTGTATATGTCTACTTGATTGTAACTTTCTTCCCTATCCCTCTCCATCTCTTCTCCTCTTATCCACGTATCCAATCACCTCTGTCCTTAGGAGCCTGTCTTTTCCTCCACATATTTTCCTCCAATCTCCCTTGGCCATAAGTGCCAAGTTATTGACCTTCATAGTCAGGTAAGAACACGCACCGGACCTGCCATGTTTCACTGTTCTGCCTGTACTGGAAGCTTGGGGATGTGTCTCAAATTGCACCCCATTCTTATGTAGTGCACTACTTTTGACCAGGGCACATAATAGGGCTCTGGTCACCTATCCCATATTTAGGGAACTACTTTTGACCAGAATCCTATGGGGCCTGCTCGAAAGTAGGGCATTATATAGGGATTAGGGTGTCATTTAAGACTCAGCCGGTGGTCTCCCATTATCTCTGCATGCATGTCATTGAAAGGTCTGTCTTTTCCCTGTCCACTAAAATCTCATTTGGTTACGTTAATGATTTGAACCCCTCCCCCCCATTGCTACTTATCTTACTGTACTCTGTCTCTTTGTTTGGTGTGTATGAGTAGTATTACGCAAAGACAAAGCTACTGTACTTTGTTGCTATCATTTCCAAGGCTTTGTGGTTCTGTCCTCATATAATCAGAGCAGTTGTGGCTGGTGTCACTTTAAGTCGGAGGATGGACTCATTGTAATGGCTGGAACGGAATGGTTTTTACGTGTTTGATACAATTCCAGCCTAATGGCTATGACTCATCCTCCGTTCACCAGCCACTACTGATTTCTACTTTTTTTGTTTTGGTTCTCATATTATCAGAGTGGTACAGTGAACTTCAGTGGTGTAGTGGAGGGTAAACACTGTTTACGCACCTTTTTTAGTTTGCGTGAGCATTTACCCACCTTTTGCTGAAAAAATGCATTTAAAGTATAGGGAGCATTACTTTAGTCACAACGAACTGTGATCAACGTTATACTAACACATCACTGGTGACCTTACTGTACAGCATGTAACACTATGTGAAACCCTGTACTAACCAGTAGGTAACAGTGTGTAACTGTGTGTGTTCAGAGGATGGGAGAGGAGATGGAGAACCAGGCTCAGATGTCCATAGAGGAGAGGAAGCAGATGATCTCAACACGAGAGGAGTCCTGGGTGTCTAAAGGCAAGGGGGTGGCCAACGACTCCACCCAGTACACCGTGGCTGCACGCATGGTCAAGAAAGGTTAGTACACTGTGGCTGCACGCATGGTCAAGAAAGGTTAGTACACCGTGGCTGCACGCATGGTCAAGAAAGGTTAGTACACTGTGGCTGCACGCATGGTCAAGAAAGGTTAGTACACTGTGGCTGCACGCATGGTCAAGAAAGGTTAGTACACCGTGGCTGCATGCATGGTCAAGAAAGGTTAGTACACTGTGGCTGCATGCATGGTCAAGAAAGGTTAGTACACTGTGGCTGCATGCATGGTCAAGAAAGGTTAGTACACTGTGGCTGCACGCATGGTCAAGAAAGGTTATTACACTGTGGCTGCATGCATGGTCAAGAAAGGTTAGTACACTGTGGCTGCATGCATGGTCAAGAAAGGTTAGTACACTGTGGCTGCATGCATGGTCAAGAAAGGTTAGTACACTGTGGCTGCAAGCATGGTCAAGAAAGGTTAGTACACCGTGGCTGCACGCATGGTCAAGAAAGGTTAGTACACTGTGGTCAAGAAAGGTTAGTACACCGTGGCTGCACGCATGGTCAAGAAAGGTTAGTACACTGTGGCTGCATGCATGGTCAAGAAAGGTTAGTACACCGTGGCTGCATGCATGGTCAAGAAAGGTTAGTACACTGTGGCTGCACGCATGGTCAAGAAAGGTCAGAGCACGGCCCACTGATGGTCAGCTGTTCGTGCACACAAAATATGTTCTTGAGGCAAGCCGAAGTTCGTAAACCAAAGTCTACACACCTTTGTCGGTGATTGGGCAACAGTAGGAATTATTCAATTAAGTGTAGGTTGTCATTGTCAACGATAGACGACTCGTTTTCATGTAATGTTTTTCACTTGAGAAATACTGCACCAAACATCCTAGTTAGATGTAAAATTGCACGTCTAAGATCTCCTGGGCAAAAACGTCTAAATTAATGACAGATTTCTGGAGTTATCTTAGATTAAAGCTGTGTATTTTGAGGAAGTTTATACTGGCTATGGTGTCTCAAGGTGGACAAACAGTACTATTGCAGCTTTTTTCTCGTTTTTCAAGTGAAGGTCGAATTTATGCTAGTGTAACCGATGTGACATGGCTAGCTAGTTAGCGGTGGTGCGCGCTAATAGCGTTTCAAGCGGTGACGTCACTCGCTTTGAGACCTTGAAGTAGTGGTTCCCCTTGCTCTTCAAGGTCCGCGGCATTTGTGGAGCGATGGGTAACGATGCTTCGTGGGTGACTGTTAATGTGTGCAGAGGGTCCCTGATTCGAGGGGCGAGGGGACGGACTAAAGTTATACTGTTACACGAGCACACCTGTTTGTTTTGCCTAGTGGAGTTCGGCTAGGAGCCAGCCAAACCAAAGCATGTGCAAGTCCACTGAGGCTACCCAACTACATCCATTTTTTAAAATGATAATATCAATATCAAAACGATTTATTTCACAAGGGGAATTAATAGGCAGGATGGCAGATATATAAACACCATACATAACAACGTACGAGATGATCACAACAACTACACACCAATAGATATTAAAACAAGACGTTTTCTTTTAGAAAACCAAATCTCTATTTTTGATGTAAATGGCATGTTCTAGAAGGGTTCAGACACCTTTTTTTCCCACTTTTCTCATCCTCGTTGTGCAGTATTGGGCCACTGAAAAAACATGATCAAAGGCTCCAAAAACATTACTTTTAGAAATGGCAAATCTCTCAGTATTAGTGATGCAGATCTTTAAATGTTGTACACATGAAATTGTGCCATTTCTAACTTTATCCGCAAGGTTCTATTCAATTTTGTTGAAACTCGAGTGATACCTCTCTGTCCATTCTACAGGTAACTGCCAAAATAAAGGAAAACTTGAGAAAATTAGGGATTCAAAGAATATCGAAAGCAGGTGCTTCCACACGGGAAGTTTCAGACATTTGTACAATATATGCCAAGGCGCATTGAAGCTGTTCTGGCTCGTGGTGCCCCAAAGCCCTATTAAGACACTTTATGTTGGTGTTTCCTTTATTTTGGCAGTTACCTGTAGCAGCAGGCTACACGGAGAATGGCACAGCTGGATAGGGGTAACTGCCCGAGTCGCACAAAAGTAGTGAATATAACGTTGCGGATAAAGTTCAGAATGACACAACTTCATTTGTACAACATCTAAAGACCTGCATCACTATGCTGAGATCTTTGCTATTTCTAAAAAGATGTATAGGGTGTTTTTTTGTGTTTTTTCAGGGCCCCCATATTGCACAACAAGGATGAGAAAGTGATTCGCTGTTTGGAGTAAGATTATAAAAGCAAGTGAAATCACAAGAAAGGTTTCTGGACCCTAGAGGATAGTATGATTTTCTTTCCTCTCAGAGTGTGTGTGTGGTTGTGTTTGCAGGTCTGGCAGCCTCCTCAGCCATCAGCCCCATCCTGTCTCCTGTCTCCACCAAACTCAAGAGCAACGTGCCTGTCATCAAACCGCAGGAGGGTCAGTCATACACTTAATGACAGATGCAATGTAGGATTGCAGAATTCCAATTACTTTCCCCAAATTGTTCTGAAGTTCTGGTCGGAGGATACATGGATTTCCTGCTTATTTCTTCCCGATTAAAGGAATCTTCCAACCGAGATTTGGAGAACGTTACCAGAATTGTTTAACCCTAATCACAATCCTATGAAAACATACAATCACAACATGACCATACGATATCGGTCATGGAATATTTGTAACTCTGTTGTCTGATCTGATGTTTTATCCACCAGAAATTGAAGCCAGACCAGAGATGAACTTGGAGTCGGATAAAAAGCTGGATAAATTGGAGACATTTTTGGGACGTCTGAACAGTAAAGGTTGGTGCTAATAGTTTATCAGTTGCCTCTACCCATGCCATCAAATGCTTTTCAATGGCGTAACTGGCTAAAGATGTTTCAAGGGTGTGGGCTTGTGAAGAAGGAAGCTATTCTGTTAATTAAGCATCGTAAAGTCTGTTACAGTAGTCATTTACAGTAGTGATTGGACTTTTACTGTGTTTCCCCCTAGTGGCAGGTCTTCAGGAGACCACTCTGACCGTGACAGAGAAGGCTGTGAAGGAGGTGATGAGGATGGACGATGAGATCTTCTCCAAGTTCTACCGTCACGTGGCTGATTTCCCACGCATGCCCAGCAGGATCGAGATCGACGAGGACTTTGATGCCATCTTCGGCACTCAGGCGCCCAAGTAAGCAAATCATTTACCAAATAATGATGTCTTTGCTCTAGGGTTGCAACATTCTGTTAACTTTCCCAAACATTTTCCAGAAATCCTGGTTGGAATATTCCTGGAATCAGGAGGAATTCTGGAGTTACAGGATTTCTCCAAGCCTACTTTGGTTGGAGCAGACATGTGGCATTGGGTGTAGCTCCATTGCATGGAGTTTCACTACATCTACATGTCCTCTCTGCCCCTCTTCCTGTCCCTTTCTCCCTCGCCCCTCTCTTCCTGTCCCTTTCTCCCTCGCCCTCTCTCTTCCTGTCCCTTTCTCCCTCGCCCTCTCTCTTCCTGTCCCTTTCTCCCTCGCCCCCTCTCTTCCTGTCCCTTTCTCCCTCGCTCCCTCTCTTCCTGTCCCTTTCTCCCTCGCCCTCTCTCTTCCTGTCCCTTTCTCCCTCGCCCTCTCTCTTCCTGCCCTCTGTCCCTCCCTATGCAGGTTGACCTCAGCCATAGCGCAGCACAAACGAGCAGTGAGACCGTCTAGGAACGTCCAGTCGTCTAAGAACCCTCTGAAGATGCTGGCGGCCAGGGAGGACATCAGACACGAGTACACTGAGCAGAGACTCAACATCGGCCTCATAGAGAGCAAGAGGATCAAGGATGAGAAGAGTGTGAGAGTGAGTGTGTGTGTGTGTGTGTGTGTGTGTGTGTGTGTGTGTGTGTGTGTGTTTCACACAGAGTGTCTAGCCCTCACACGCTCCTTGTCCTGTGAGTTGTAGTGAATAAGACATCGGAGTACTCGGACGCGGCCCTAGCTGGACTGGCCAGTAAGGAGAACTTCAGCAATGTGAGTCTGAGGAGCGTCAACATCTCAGAGCAGATGTCCAACAACAGCGCTGTGCCGTACAAGAACGTCATGCTGATGCAGGTCAAAGGTGAGATGCCTACTGCGTTACTGAGCTTTATTCATTAGTGCACATTGCTTCAAAATGTAGATACAGTAACTCCCTGTTTCTGTCAGTTTTCTTTCGTTTCATTCCTAATGAATATGACCTAGATGTGACTTTAGTATCTTTCCCTTTCATTTTGGGATTGAGGCATATAGCTTGATCCACAGTACAGATAGCATGGGATATATTCTCATCGCATCCCACATTATAACGTCTTAAAACGTCTGACAAACTTTGGTTTTGAGGTGAGCTGTATCAATTCAAGACCAGCATTTATTTTGACATTGACCAATGTCATAGGAAAATATGAACAGGACAGAGAATATTCCACAGCCAGGTAGTTTCTGAATGAAGACAGGTGAGGACAGGTAAAGAGAACAAATTAAGTTGTTCCTGGAGAACTCTGCGTCATTGAAGTAGCATGTTGCACCAAAACGGCACCCTATTCCCTTCATAGTTCAGTTCTTTTTACCACGGACTATATGGCTCTGGTCAAAAGTAGTGCACTTTTAGGAAATAGGATGCCATTTGAGACACAGACAGGGTCCTGTGTTGTCTGCTAACCTCTCTGTGTGTGTGTGTGTGTGTGTGTGTGTGTTCAACCTGCTAGAGAGCACAAATATTAGGGCCAGTCATGCAAAGGGGAAAGATAAGGAGGAAATGGATTAGAGTTGGAAAGAGAGGGTCATGTTGGGATAGTTAAACATGTGGTTGCACACACACTCTCACACCAAATCAAGAATGTGATTTCCTGTGCAGATGTGACCGTGTCCACTTTCTAGACTAAAATAATCAAGCCCAGAATAGCAGAGTTGCTCGGATCATGACAGAGAAAGAATTGTATTCTGAGCCTCAGGTTGGTTGATTTTTTTTTACCCTATTCCCTATATAGTGTAGTGCACTACTTTTGATCAGAGCCCTATGGGCCCTTAATTCCCTTGAAGCTTTTGTCAGGGAATATGGTGCCATGTAGTGCACTACTGTATATTGGGAATAGGGTGCCATTTCAGACACAATCTCACCCTCTCTCTGATCTACCCAGGCCGCCGTCACGTCCAGACCAGACTAGTGGAGCCCAGAGCCTCGACCCTGAACAGTGGCGACTGCTTCCTCCTGGTTACTCCTCAACACTGCTTTGTTTGGATGGGAGAGTTTGCTAATGTCATCGAGAAAGCCAAAGTGAGTCCCTGTTTCCTGACTATGCGTATGTCTGTGTGTGACTGTGTGAGATGGGCGAGAAAGCCAAAGTGAGTCCTCGTCTCTCCAACTGTGTCAGTGTTGAAAAACGACTTCCAGGATTAGGGAAATGTCGTGTGTGTTAATCCCGGTCCTCTAGGGTTTGGTTAGCTATAATTTGTGATTTAAAAGCTTGGGGGTTATTTTAGGGTGCAGGCCAATGTGGATGGCCTTTCATGTCTCCCACACAGGCAACAGCTGGTGATGTGTCGTGTTTTTCTGTTGAAGTAGACATATGTTCTGTGATATCCTATTGGCCCTGGTCAAAAGTAGTGCAGTTCAATGGAAATAGGGTCCCCTTTGGGATTCAGCCACAGCCACACCGTTCATTTGTGCTGTTCTCTCATTGTAGAAGCGAGAGCTGCCCCATCTGTTCCTACAGCAGCTCCCATCCCCCAAGGAAAGTGTCCTGTTTGTGTATAGTAGACCGTTTCAAACACACAGTGACTTTAGCTTGATTCCCCTAGGCTACATAGTTTTTTTCAACCCTGATATTTATTATACTAGCTACAGTATTTTGAACTGATATGAAGTTGGGTATCATTAGTCAGACATCGAACTACAGTGCGCCCACAGTTAGAGCATGGAGACCCTTGATCTCTCAAGACGAACAATGCCTCATCATTATAACATAAAATACTACTCGTAGGACAAAACTAGCAGGCTCTGACATTGGCCTTTGCAGGTAAATCTAATGCTGACCTAAGCCCCTTTCAGGGCTGACAGGGTTGGTATTGTACTGTGTGTACAGTATTGACATGTACAGTGTATGTATTTCCGTTAGTGACATTTTCTCTGTTGTTGTGTGTATCTCTCTCGTACCGTAGGCTTCTGAGCTGGCATTGTTCATCCAGACTAAGAAGGATCTGGGCTGCAGAGCGAGCCAGATCCAGACCATCGACGAGGGGGTCAACCCCCAGAGCCCTGCGGCCACAGAGTTCTGGAAGATCCTGAGAGGAGAGCAAACCTACCAGTGTAAGCAACAGCATCCGAGGCCATGGCCGTGTCACAATTCTCCACCTCCAAAAATGTGTACTTGCACACTTTGATTTGAAAAGCACATGGAGTTTCTACCATGATGGGAAGTGTGCAAGTTGCACACTTTGGGAAAGGGTGGAGAATTGGGTCCTAAGTTCATTGAAAAGATGTAGCTACAAGTAATCAGATGCCTTTATCTTGATATGTAATGTGTGTGTGTGTGTGTCCTCCTACAGCTGCCGGGCCACCGGAGGAGGATGAGCTGTTTGAGAGTGCCATAGTGGAGACAAACTGCATCTTCCGTCTGCTGGATGACAAACTGGTTCCTGATGACGACCAGTGGGGGAAGGTTCCTCACATCACACTGCTGGAGTCCAAAGAGGTACGTGATTGGACTGGTCAAGTAAGGCATGTGATATATCAGAAATGATGTCATCGAATGATCGTCAACCGAAAATATTGTCTGATAATTAGAAAATAGTGTATATGGGTTTTATACACATTTTCTGTATAAATAGCCTCTAAAATATATGTAAACTGACATGTTTTAGTTTGAGTTTCCTTGGAAAGCTGTGAGTGCTCTTGTATGATACAACATCACTACTTGTTGCATGTACAACTTGTCTAAGTCCCGTCATCAGCTGATTTCAGCCAGTGTATGGCTGTGGATTGACTGCATTGTTTTAATTAAGGGAATCCTTCCTCTAAAACTGGCTGGCTAGCTAGATAACAAACATACAGTGCAGATAAATGATTCAACTTCATTATTTTAGACATTATCTTATCACAGCACTGGCAAACCATGGTTGACCAACGCCCTGACCAAAATGGCTGACCTTTATCCCATCATAAGAAGGTTAATGTCCATGCTAGTATTCTAATTCCTAAATCTATGGTCCTAACCATGGAGATCCTATTAAATTAATTCCCAATTCTATGGTCCTAACTCTCTAAATATATGGCTCTGGTTTCCGTGTGTTGGACGTAATTTGACTCCGTTCCATTAATTCCATTCCAGCCATTACAATGAGCCCGTCCTCCTATAGCTCCTCCCACCAGCCTCCTCTGCTATCAATGAACTTTATATTATTGCAACCAAATGTTTACCGGAATGGCCATCATTGTGCCCTAGCTGTTGCTCTGTGCCCATTCCGATGCCACACTGTTGTTTTTGTGCCCCCAGCAGGTGTTGGTGTTTGACTTTGGCAGTGAGGTGTATGTGTGGCACGGTAAGGAGGTGACTCTGGCCCAGAGGAAAGTAGCCTTCCAGCTGGCTAAACACCTGTGGAATGGAACCTTTGACTACACCTGCTGTGACATCAACCCTCTAGACCCTGGAGGATGCAATACACTCATACCCAGGCAGGCAACCAACACACAAACGCGCAGGCTCTCTCACACACACACACTCTCACACACACAAATCATCACCTCAGGGACTGTTTGTCCTAGATTTTCTTTAGTATAGGCTAAAGCCTGTGCTCTCACTCTCTTGTTCTGTGCGTGCGTGTGTGTGTGTCTACAGGAAGGGCCAGGGGCGTCCTGACTGGGCCATATTCGGCAGGCTGACCGAGCACAATGAGACTACCCTGTTCAAAGAGAAGTTCCTGGACTGGGCAGACACTAAGAAACCACAACCAAAGAACACCAACGAGCAAGTCAGTGAGCAGAAGGTATGTCCTCCTGACTCTCTCCTTCTCTCTCTCATTCCTGATCTTTCTCTCTCTCTCTCTTTCGCTCTGTCTACCCTTCTTTCTCTCTGCCTTCTCTCTCTATCCCTTTCATACTTCTTTCGCTATCTGTTTTCATCAGACCCCATGTGCCAAGAGTTTTCTGAATGACACACTCTCTCTCTCTCTCTCTCTCTACACCCCTTCCTATCTCCTTCTCTCTCAGGAGACGCCGGGGCGGGAGTGCAGGCCGTATGATGCAGCATTGATGCTGCCTGTACTCCAGACAGCAGTCAGCACTGTGCTGGATGGGATGAACGTGGGCCGAGGCCACGGCTCTATAGAAGGAGAGGACAGGATGAGGACTCTAGAGATCAGCACGGTGTCGGTGGATGTCTGGCACATCCTGGAGTTTGACTACAGGTCAGTTTCCCCCAAAAATCAATGAACTTGATTTGACATATTTTAAATGACGTATAGAGCTACCTCGGCCATTAGAGTACAACAATACGCACATTAAAATGATCCAGGATTAAAAGCACAATAAAGTCTACCACAATTTCTATTGTTGTCCTTACTATTTAAAGTGCAATGCACAGTGGGAAAATGCTACATAAATCAAATCGATATTCTTCTTATTTCAGCCGGCTACCCAAGCAGAGTATAGGCCAGTTCCATGAGGGGGACGCGTACGTTGTGAAGTGGAAGTACATGGTGAGCGCAGCAGTTGGGAGGAGGCAGAACCCGGAGCTGAGGAGCGCGGGCCCTGGCAAAGAAAAGTGCTGCTACTTCTTCTGGCAGGGACGGAACTCCACCGTGAGCGAGAAAGGAACGTCGGCACTGATGACAGTGGAGTTGGATGAGGAGAGAGGGGCACAGGTACTGTCAACCTGTAAATACTCAGGCTGCATCTCAAATGGCACCCTATTCCCTATATACTGCACTCCTTTTAAACTAAGCCCCCAGACCAGAGAGCACTATGTAGAAAATACACTTTTGTAGTGCACTATATAGGGAAAAGGGTGTCATTTTGGATGGAGCCTAAATCCATGCATACATGTATCTACTTTCACTGATCTGAGAGCAGCCCTAGATGCATATGACCTGGGTGAGCGTTGTCCCTCTGTCTCTCCCCCAACAGGTCCAGGTACAGCAGGGGAAGGAGCTCCCTTGTTTCCTCCAGTGTTTCAACGGGGGGATGATCATACACTGTGGGAAGAGAGAGGAGGAAGAGGAGAACACACAGAGTAGGGATCTCTTCTGGTTAGCAGTATGACGTCATAGCCCTCAGAAGAGTTGGTTAAGCAGTTAGATGCAGCTCTACTGTATTAGTAGGAGCGCTGTGGTGTGAATGGAGTTACACAATTCCAGGAACTTTCCCCAAATTCCCAGGTTTCCAAGAAATCCTGGTTGGAAAGTTACAGGAATTGTGCAACCATATTTGTGGATGTGTGCCATGTTAGAGGGGCTTCTGACTGTGTACCTGTGTGTCTGTGATCAGGAGCAGTAGTACCGGTGTATGTATCATACTGACCGTGTGTGTCCGTCTGTTACCAGCTGATTGGCGTCTGTACTGTGTGAGAGGGGAGGTCTCCTGACTGTTATTCTAATTTATTCCAGCTGAGTGGCGTCTGTACTGCGTGCGAGGGGATGTCCCTGTAGAGGGCCACCTCCTGGAGGTAGTGTGTCACTGCAGCAGCCTGCGCTCCAGGAGCTCCATGATCCTCCTGAATGTCAACAAGGCCCTCATTTACCTGTGGCACGGCTGCAAGGCCCAGCAACGCACTCGCCTGGTGGGCCTCACCACCGCACAGAGGGTCAAAGAACAGTGAGTCTCCGCCTCAAATGGCACCATATTGCCAAAATAGTGCACTACTTCTGCCCAGGTCCTATTCTTTTTCTTGATAATTTACTATGCCAAGTAGTTGACCAGGAAAAACTCTTGTCCCTAGTCATGAAATGTGTAAGATGGGATGCTTGCGTCCCAAATGGCACCCTACGCCCAATATAGTGTACTACTTTTGACAAGGGCCCATAGGGCACTTATATGGGGAATAGAGTGCAATTTGGGGGACAACCTGTATATTGTATGTGGAGGATATGAACCGCGTGTTGTCTGTTAGATGTCCGTTGGAGGCGGGGCTCCATAGCAGCAGTAAGGTGACCATCACCGAGTGTGACGAGGGATCAGAGCCCACTGGATTCTGGGATGCGGTCGGTAGGAAAGACAGGAAGGCCTACGACTGTATGTTGCAAGGTACAGTATAGTACTGTTACACACACACACAATTGCAGTGAAATTCCTCATTCACAAGAGCGCTCCAGTTATTCATCATACCTCTGACTTACTCTTATTATTTGTTTGTTTCAGATCCGGGTAAATTTAACTTCACCCCTCGGCTGTTCCAGCTGAGCAGTTCTTCAGGGGAGTTTGTAGCCACAGAGTTCTACCACCCCTCCAGAGTTCCAGACTTGGTCAGCTCTCTGCCCTTCCTTCAGGAGGACCTGTACCAAGCCTCCCAGCCTGGTGAGTCCTACAATACAATACAGTACCATACAACACAACACAAATGCTGTATATCAGCCTTGGAAGGGGATTAGGTCTGTTTAAGGTTGATTTACTTGCAATCAAATGTCAGAGCCCGTTTGTTTGATTGTTCCCACCAGTAGTACTGTAAAGTTAGGTCCACATTCAACTTGAGAAATCAACCGTCCCTCTGCTCTCACTGTGGCCTTACTATTGGAAATAGCTGATCTAAAATGACTTCCTCTTCCTGTAGCGTTGTTCCTGGTGGATAACTTCCATGAGGTGTACCTGTGGCAGGGCTGGTGGCCCCAGGACAGCGAGAGCCCCGGCTCCGCCAGGATACGATGGGACATGGACAGGAAGTGCGCCATGGAAACGGTGCTGCGGTACTGCAGAGGTAGAATGTGATGACGTCATCTGTTTGACATCAGTGTGATATTACACTTTAAATACGATGTCATCTCTGACCTCTGGTATCTCTTGGTTAAATTTAAAGAAGGGCATACATGGTGTTTATCTTTCAAGACCATTCGTTGTACTGTTAACGTGCAAAGCTTTTCACTAAGGACATGTCTCTCTAGTTACGATTTGTTACCGAAGTGTGTCCCAAATTGCATCCCATTCCGTAAATAGTGCCCTAGTTTTGATGTCCTCGGGGCTATGGTCAAAAGTAGTACACTATATAGGGAATAGGGTGCCATTGGGGCCGCATCCTAAATGGGTTGACTTCCACCTATAGAGAAGAATGAGAAGAAGCCTCAGAAGTCGTACCTGATCCATGCTGGTCTGGAGCCTCTCACATTTACCAACATGTTTCCCAGCTGGGAGCACAGAGAGGACATCGCAGAGATCACTGAGAGGGTGGGTTATACGCCACACACAGTGATCTGACAGCCCCCTTGTATATTACACACACATACTCTGGCCATACACACACACACACGTGTGCAGTGCTCTTATGTCCTTTTTCTTGGGACCATAACAGTGTGTGTGTGTGTGTCTCAGGAGGCGGAGGTGTGTAACCAGATCATCCTGGTGGAAGATGTGCTGGCCAGGCTGTGCCAGAACACCTATCCCCTGGCTGAGCTGCTGGCACGTCCCCTACCTGGGGGCGTCGACCCCCTCCGCCTGGAGATCTACCTATCAGACCAGGACTTTGAAGTGAGTTTAAGTTCAATGTTTTTTATTTATCTAACTGCAAACTCTCTCTGAAATAGTTGATATTAACAGATTAAAGGAGTCCAGCTGCAGTTTGTATTAAATACACAATGTGGTGAGACCACCCGTCTCCCCATTCAGCACCAACACACCCTGTGAGAAAAGTAAACCTTGATTTAAGACTAAATGGGCTGGTTTCCCAGACAAAGGTGTAGGCCTAAACTCATCTTAATTGGGAAAGCTTTTTGTCCAGGACTAGGCTAAATCTTTGTCTGGGAAATATTTCTAAAATGTTGTTTTGTTGAAATCAATGCATTGTAGTCATGTTGATATCTGATGCATGCATTATGTCCATGTTAAACATAAACCAGAGTGTGTGTGTGTGTGTGCGTTGGTGTGAGGTGTGTGTGATCCCCGCTGTGTGATGGATGAAAAGGTCAAAGGGATTTCCACAGATAAGAAGCTCAACACAAAAGCAGAACATGTGAGAAGCAGCACCTTGCTTCCTAGCTGCGGCTTGGAATAAGAGCTGTATCTGGCCTAAAGTAGTGAACCATAGAGGGACTAGGATGCCATTGGCCCAGTCAGTCACCCTCCATTTCACACATTACCTCAATCTGGGTGCACTCCTCTTCCCTCCCACCATTCAACAAGAGAGAGGCCCTCTCCGTTTGTGTTTATCTCTATTTACAGAATTCAACACACACACACCGGAGGACGACAGAGTGGTTGCAGTGTCGGAGCTCACTCTGTGTACTCAGGAAATGAGTTCTCGCTCTCCTTGGGCGTCAACTCCCCTCCTCAAATAGTGTGACCATGGTTACAATGAGGACAGAGGGCCCGGAGAGATGCTTGGTATTTGGTCTGTAGCATGCCAATGGCACAGATACCAAGCATTTCAGAGGGGTGATCTAGGATCAGTTTAGCCTTTTAGATCACAATGAATGAGATTACATGGACAGAGATCCTAGATCAGCACTCCTACCCTGAGATGGTTGATACCTACTGATGTAATTTGTGAATATCTTACAGTCATTACTTTCATGTCTAATAGCGCTGTAATAAACTCTTAGTCCAGGCTAACTTCTCCTTTCACCTTTCAGGCTGGGTTCTAGGGGATTCAGGTAAGGTGAGTTATTTATGTCGCAGACTATGATGAATGAGCACTGGTGATTATACTTGTCTTCAAGCACACGGCATCTTCACTCACTGTAATAACCTCTGACCACGCTTGTTCACTCTTCTTTTCCCTCTTCCTCTGGGCTGTCCTGCTTGCCTTCTCCACCTGCACCCCTCCACTCCACCTGTCTTTTCTTTCTTTCTCCACAGCAAGGTGGAGAACAGTGAATCACTTCACGTCTTTGTAGCATGGGCTCAGGCGGTTTACTACAGTATTGGGAAAAAAGGGTTCCAAAATGGTTTTTCGATTGTCCCCATAGGAGAACCCTTTTTTGTTCCAGATGGAACTCTTTTCGATTCCATGTAGAACCCTCTGTGGAAAGGGTTTTGCATGGAACCCAAAAGGGATCTAGCTGGAACTAAAAAGGGTTTTCCTTTTGGGGACAGCCGAAGAACCCTTTTAGTAACTTCTAATAGATCCTTTTTTTTCTAAGTGTGTACTTCTCTGTAAAACGTATTTGACTATGAACTTTGCTGAGGCCAGAGCATGATAATCAATGATGGTTCATTATTTGACATTACATTGTTTTGAATTCAGCCAATGTGACTATATATTGATCACCCCGGGTGACGTATTGAGTTTCTTCCTCTCTCACTCAGTGTAATAATTGGAGCTGTTTCTTTCCCCTATGCAGAAAGCATTGGACATGAAGAGAGAGGAGTACGAAGGATTACCAGGGTGGAAGCAAGTGAACTTAAAGAAAGCCAAAGGACTGTTTTAGTGTAAAGCTAAGCTGATGAGGAGTGTGGAGAGAAATTAAATTCAGCAAGTCTTGGACGACAGTGGAAGTTGATAAAAATGCTGCTTTGTTATAACCAACGTGTTTTTGGCTCCTAGCCTTCATCAGGTTGGTTGTGGAGAGAGAGAGGACACAGAGACTGTTGACATGGAGGCCACCAAGCTGTCCCCCTCAGCACTTCCTTCCCAGCGGTGTGACTGAACCCCAGTAGTGGCTGGTGGTACTTTAAAATCAGTGGATGGGCTCATAATTTCAATTGAATGGAATCATTGGAAAGGTATCAAACTCATGGTTTCCAAGTGTTTGTTACAATTCCAGTCATTATTATGAGATATCCACCCCTCACCCGTTTCCTCTGCTGAACACACTCTCAGGGACAGCTTCTTTGAGTGGGTCACAGGAGAGGTGGGGGGGCTGGGGTGGAGGATCTGCAGAGGTGTGCTAGCGTCATGTAGCATATTATTTTTACCTTTCAGTTATGTAACTATGTAGGAAAATGAAAATTCTGCTAAGCACATTGTATGCGAGTGGCTTTATATCAGGTACTGTACAACGCAGGACCTGCACTCACTCCCTTTCTCTCTCTGCTTTAAACTGTACTACAAGTCTCCACTTATGACACCGCTCATGCCATATGAAGTGACGAGGAAATTCAGCAACTCTTCGAGGACAGTGGAAGTTGATAAAAAGGCTGGTTTATTGTTGAAATAAACCAACAGGTTTAAATTGGTTGGTAGCCTTCATCAGGGTTTAACAGATAAAAGAACAATGGAGGGCAGAGTTTCATACCATGGACATACACACTGATGTGGTCTCTGGGTGTGATGTTTTAACTGTTGTGTGTGTGTGTTTGTGAAGTATTTAGAAGAATTTGTATTTATGTAAAACAAAAAAAAATCTGGTAGAAGGACAATGTATTCAACTTGAAAGTACTGTGTAATATCTGTCAGTAGGAGTGGGGTTTTGTTTCTTGTCAAAAGGTGTAAACATGCCAAGTATGTACCTTTTTTTGTTTTGCGTTCTCAAATATGGTACCTGCCTGGGGCTGTCATAATGACATCTAACCTTTACAGGTACCTGAGAAATGACAAACAGTTGTATTTTTAAAGGCATGGAATTCTTTGTGAAAAACACTTGAATGTTGAATGTATAGTGCCTTGCTTTTGTGTACAGTTTATATACAGAAATTCTAGTCTGCATTTCAAAGACTTTCTTTGTGATAAAATAAATAGTAAATAAACAACAAATCCCCAAATCCAAATAGATTGTTAGTTTGTATTCATTTGAGTGAATCTCAATTGCATTTTCTTGAATACACACATTCTCCCTCCACTTTTTCAAAATCACATTTGAGTAGAAGATCTGTGGTTCCTCCGCTCTGACCTTTTCCTGAAAAGACATTGGAGGATGAGACGAAGAGAGGACGCAAGGAATCTAGGGGAGATTCTCAATTGGGGAAACAGTCGGTCCTCTCCTCGACTCTTCCGTCGTCCTCTCCTCTGTGACCCGGAAACCGATGTGGTCGAGTGGTAGGGGAGAGTGTCAATTCATTAGTAGGTGAACAGGAGAGTATGCTTCCCTCCTCTATTACCTAGTTCAGCAGAGGATGCACAGAATAATCCTACCAGGACCTAGCGCAGAAGTGAAGTAAAATCCACCACATCCCCTTTGAATCAGCTGTTTTTTCTCAGAAGAGGAAAGCATGCACACATTTAAAAACATTTTTTTATATAAAATGTCTCGCACAACTAGCTAACACGTTACACTTTTATTTTGGGATTCCAACCTTGTAAACATAATTTGCCTGATGATATGCAAGAGTCTCATTTTTCTGTTTCCATGTTCCCTCTCCTCGCCACCTCTGGAGGAAAACCAACAGATTCTCCCTAGGAAATACAATTGAGATTCACTCTAAAACTTGCTTGACTTTGTAGCGGTTTGTTTTATGCCCAGCAGATGGTGCTCTTTGTCCTAACATCCCTTAAAGTCCCATGCAGTCTTATTTTTAAATGATCTCTGCATGTCTAATAAATCCCTGTGTATGTTTATTTTATGAAAATAACTACAAATATATTTTTTATAATTTATTTCCCTGAGCCTCCTTTTGCCATTGAAATAAATGCACAGCCTGATCGTGTGGGCGTGTTGATAGAAATTGAAATATATTTACATTTATTTTATTTATTTATTTCACCTTTATTTAACCAGGTAAGCAAGTTGAGAACAAGTTCTCATTTACAATTGCGACCTGGCCAAGATAAAGCAAAGCAGTTCGACACATACAACGACACAGAGTTACACATGGAGTAAAACAAACATACAGTCAATAATACAGTAAAAAAAAAAAAAAAAAACAAGTCTATATACAATGTGAGCAAATTAGGTGAGAAGGGAGGTAAAGGCAAAAAAGGCCATGGTGGCAAAGTAAATACAATATAGCAAGTAAAACACTGGAATGGTAGTTTTGCAATGGAAAAATGTGCAAAGTAGAAATAAAAATAATGGGGTGCAAAGGAGCAAAATAAATAAATAAATTAAATACAGTTTGGAAAGAGGTAGTTGTTGGGCTAAATTATAGGTGGGCTATGTACAGGTGCAGTAATCTGTAAGATGCTCTGACAGTTGGTGCTTAAAGCTAGTGAGGGAGATAAGTGTTTCCAATTTAAGAGATTTTTGTAGTTCGTTCCAGTCATTGGCAGCAGAGAACTGGAAGGAGAGGCGGCCAAAGAAAGAATTGGTTTTGGGGGTGACTAGAGAGATATACCTGCTGGAGCGTGTGCTACAGGTGGGAGATGCTATGGTGACCAGCGAGCTGAGATAAGGGGGACTTTACCTAGCAGGGTCTTGTAGATGACATGGAGCCAGTGGGTTTGGCGACGAGTATGAAGCGAGGGCCAGCCAACGAGAGCGTACAGGTCGCAATGGTGGGTAGTATATGGGGCTTTGGTGACAAAACGGATAGCACTGTGATAGACTGCATCCAATTTGTTGAGTAGGGTATTGGAGGCTATTTTGTAAATGACATCGCCAAAGTCGAGGATTGGTAGGATGGTCAATTTTACAAGGGTATGTTTGGCAGCATGAGTGAAGGATGCTTTGTTGCGAAATAGGAAGCCAATTCTAGATTTAACTTTGGATTGGAGATGTTTGATATGGGTCTGGAAGGAGAGTTTACAGTCTAACCAGACACCTAAGTATTTGTAGTTGTCCACGTATTCTAAGTCAGAGCCGTCCAGAGTAGTGATGTTGGACAGGCGGGCAGGTGCAGGTAGCGATCGGTTGAAGAGCATGCATTTAGTTTTACTTGTATTTAAGAGCAATTGGAGGCCACGGAAGGAGAGTTGTATGGCATTGAAGCTTGCCTGGAGGGTTGTTAACACAGTGTCCAAAGAAGGGCCGGAAGTATACAGAATGGTGTCGTCTGCGTAGAGGTGGATCAGAGACTCACCAGCAGCAAGAGCGACCTCATTGATGTATACAGAGAAGAGAGTCGGTCCAAGAATTGAACCCTGTGGCACCCCATAGAGACTGCCAGAGGTCCGGACAGCAGACCCTCCGATTTGACACACTGAACTCTATCAGAGAAGTAGTTGGTGAACCAGGTGAGGCAATCATTTGAGAAACCAAGGCTGTCGAGTCTGCCGATGAGGATGTGGTGGTTGACAGAGTCGAAAGCCTTGGCCAGATCAATGAATACGGCTGCACAGTAATGTTTCTTATCGATGGCGGTTAAGATATCGTTTAGGACCTTGAGCGTGGCTGAGGTGCACCCATGACCAGCTCTGAAACCAGATTGCATAGCAGAGAAGGTATGGTGAGATTCGAAATGGTCGGTAATCTGTTTGTTGACTTGGCTTTCAAGACCTTAGAAAGGCATGGTAGGATAGATATAGGTCTGTAGCAGTTTGGGTCAAGAGTGTCCCCCCTTTGAAGAGGGGGATGACCGCAGCTGCTTTCCAATCTTTGGGAATCTCAGATGACACGAAAGAGAGGTTGAACAGGCTAGTAATAGGGGTGGCAACAATTTCGGCAGATAATTTTAGAAAGAAAGGGTCCAGATTGTCTAGCCCGGCTGATTTGTAGGGGTCCAGATTTTTCAGCTCTTTCAGAACTTCAGCTGAATGGATTTGGGAGAAGGAGAAATGGGGAAGGCTTGGGCGAGTTGCTGTTGGGGGTGCAGTGCTGTTGACCGGGGTAGGAGTTGCCAGGTGGAAAGCATGGCCAGCCGTAGAAAAATGCTTATTGAAATTCTCAATTATGGTGGATTTATCAGTGGTGACAGTGTTTCCTATCTTCAGTGCAGTGGGCAGCTGGGAGGAGGTGTTCTTATTCTCCATGGACTTTACAGTGTCCCAGAACTTTTTAGAGTTAGTGTTGCAGGAAGCAAATTTCTGCTTACACAGCCCTGATTGGCGAATAAGATCGTCTAGTCTAGAGCCTACCCTGCTTACCCCTTCAAAGTAGGAGGATACATGTGCAAGTAAAAGATGACTGGCCAGAATATTCAGATTGTGATGTCATGCTATGGGCCAAAAACTCCAACACACCAGAACTTCCAAGGTTTTTTTTTTTTTCATCTCTTACACCAAAAGGCCATTATCATCACTTTCACAATTTCAGAGTGTTATTTCATCCTCGTAGTGTGGAAATATACATTTTTTTTACACGAAAATCACGTTGTGACTGCACTGGCCTTTTAAGTGCTGAACCGTTTCCAGTTCTGTGTGTCATGTATACATTTGCCAAGCATATTAAGATTGTACGAGAGATTTGTTTTCTTAGTGACTGCTGTGTAGTGGTATGGAGAACTAGTTGTTGTGAATTGTACAAGTGTTCATTCATCATCTACCTAGCAACTAATATGCTGTATTTATGTTGCTTAATTGTTGGGAGAGAGCAGGAAATAGTTGAGTTGGTGCATGGCTGTAGACCCAGCTAACAATTAACGTTCCCACAACTTTAGTGATCGTTCCCTTAAGAGTCTCATTAGGTCTTTAACTAACGTTTTCATTGGAATGTTCCTGTTATGTGCAAGGAATGTGGTTTAGGAAAATATTCCATCAACATCCCACCAAATATACACATTACATGGTTGCCATGTTCTCAAAACATACAATTTTAATGCTCTAGACACGTTTAATGGGAACTTTGAAAAATGTGTGTCCCAATACTATTACACCAGTGAAGGCTGCTGGGGGAGGACAGCTCATAATAACGGCCGGTACTAAGCAAGAGGTATGGCATCAAACACATGGGAACACAGTGTTGACATATTTGACATATGATTACATTGTGAATGTTCAATTAATCAGGAATTATTATTCCACATTCCTCACCTGGGATTCGAAGTCACAACCTCTTGGTTCACAGTACTCCGATCTTCCTGCTATGCCATCAGTTAATATTCGAAGTCACAACCTCTTGGTTCACAGTACTCCGATCTTCCTGCTATGCCATCAGTTAATATTCGAAGTCACAACCTCTTGGTTCACAGTACTCCGATCTTCCTGCTATGCCATCAGTTAATATTCGAAGTCACAACCTCTTGGTTCACAGTACTCCGATCTTCCTGCTATGCCATCTATGCCATCAGTTAATATTCGAAGTCACAAGTCACAATCTTCCTCTTGCCATCAGTTCACAGTACTCCGATCTTCCTGCTATGCCATCAGTTAATATTCAAGTCACAACCTCTTGGTTCACAGTACTCCGATCTTCCTGCTATGCCATCAGTTAATATTCAGAAGTCACAACCTCTTGGTTCACAGTACTCCGATCTTCCTGCTATGCCATCAGTTAATATTCAAAGTCACAACCTCTTGGTTCACAGTACTCCGATCTTCCTGCTATGCCATCAGTTAATATTCGAAGTCACAACCTCTTGGTTCACAGTACTCCGATCTTCCTGCTATGCCATCAGTTAATATTCGAAGTCACAACCTCTTGGTTCACAGTACTCCGATCTTCCTGCTATGCCATCAGTTAATATTCGAAGTCACAACCTCTTGGTTCACAGTACTCCGATCTTCCTGCTATGCCATCAGTTAATATTCGAAGTCACAACCTCTTGGTTCACAGTACTCCGATCTTCCTGCTATGCCATCAAGTTAATATGCCATCAGTTAATATTCGAAGTCACAACCTCTTGGTTCACAGTACTCCGATCTTCCTGCTATGCCATCAGTTAATATTCGAAGTCACAACCTCTTGGTTCACAGTACCCTGATCTTCCTGCTATGCCACCAGTTAATCTGACTATCCACTCATCATTGATTTTAGGTATGGATTTCAGCCATTTAAGAGCTTCCTGTATGGTTATCTAATGTTGGTGGAGCATATTAACCGGTTTTAATGATACTATGATCAATCAAATATTTTCTTGAGTGTACTTTTAACAGAGCTGAGATTTACTTTAAAGTCCATTCACCCTTTTGCTTACACCTATCAAGTTGTTTTAGATTGTTACAGGCTTTGTTTTTTCAAATATATTTTGAGGTTGAAGTTAGCACGTTGGGCGCACTGATTGGCGTCACCTCGTTAGTTAGTATGTGTTACACCTGTGCTGGCTTGTCATCTCGTTAGTCAGAAGGTGTTTCACCTGTGCTGTCAAAGGTGATATTTAACACTGGCTGGCCCAGTGCTCTAGTTGGCTGGAGAGATGTGGAGGGCTAACTCCCTATTTGATTTCTGGGGGAAAACAATCCTCTTCCCTGTTTTTGTAACAAAAGGGGGTCTCGTCTGGGATATTGTTTCCCATGAGTATGGCAGTCGCTCTAATCACCTACTCTGAAGCTCTGCTGTGCCCAGTTATGAGTTTTCAAAATACGTAGTTGTGTTAGTTTGTCACTGACTTCCACCCGAAGGGGTTATAAGATTGTTGGAATCATTTAAGTTGGAAGCATTTGTGGAAAACCCTAGATATATGTACGAAGGTGAATCTGTTCATCATTACTAAGCTTAATGACATCAAATTTGCACATGACTATTCGAAAGCAGTAGTCAGTCTATACTGCTTTGTTGGAGGAAGAAATCCTCCCAGAGAAGGAGTATGGTACAATGTGCCCTACAGTGTGTAGAGTACGCCCCGCCCCATAGATTTACAACTGTGAGAGGTAAAACTAAAGGTGAAATGGGAACAGAAATTAGAGCTTGAGCACAAGGAAAGGGAAAGAGAACATGCAGATAGACAAGAACAGGAATGTAAGCATGCCGTTTGATTGAGAGCTGGATCTGGAAACACTGAATCCAGTCAGGCCATCCTGCACCCCTCAACATAGTTTGATCTTGGTCAGAACAGCAAACTTGTACTGACCTTTCAACGAAAAAGAGGTGGCCGTATATTTTACTCTGAGCGGATTGCCACATCCCTAAAATGGCCACTAAATATTTGGTTATTGCTCCTCCAAAGTGTTCTTGTGGAAAAAGCTCAAAGTATAAGCCGCTTTATGATTTCAGATTATGACACTTAGAGCTCCTATCCTTTGGGTTTATGATTTGGTCCCAGATGCCTACAGACAATTGTTCGGTAAAGTACTAATGTGAAAAGCAATCCTGAGAAGTTACCTACACCTGTACTATGAGGTTTGTCTTTTTCTACAGTGCCAACAGATAAGGATCTGCAGAAAAATACCGTGAGAAAGGACACATTGCCTCTGTGTCCTATATTAAAACAGAAAAAAATGAGTAGAAGAAGCCATTTCCACTCCAGCCTATTATGTTTCTGGTTGATTTTGGATCAGATATGTATCAACCCTTTGTATTAGACGGGTTTGTGTCTTGCATGGAAGTTCCTTTGTATAATGTGGAACTCCAGCCTGATCTTATTTCTGGTTCCGTTGGAGTGAGGCCTAGCCTACTGGTGAAGGGGGTCTCATTCATTTTGGGAAACGATTTTGGGAACCCAGAGAAGAGGAACCTGGTGGGTTATCAGAAAAGTACCCTAGAGTGTTCACAGCTTGTACCGTAACACGTGCTATGTCTAAGAAAGTCGCAGAGAGCAAGTCTAGTGTTGAGGATGTCAGCGATCCCACCATATTCGATCTATCTGAGACATTTATGATCCTGATTTTGGTAAACCTACTGAGTTGACCTCTCCTTTAAAAAACTAAAAGGTGAGTGAGTAAATATGACCAGTGAAGAAAGAGAGGGTTCCTATAGTCGACACTTTGATGTCTAGGAAGCAGCAGGTGATTGCTGAACAGAGTAAAGATTTTTCCCTCTCCCCTCTTTTTGATGTAATACATCCAGAGGAGGAGTTTGGTGAAGTTTGCACGGGTTACTTTGACAGAGATGGTGTCCTGATGAGGAAATGGCATTCTCGCACCACTTCTGGGCAAGACGATTGGCCCAGTGTGTCTCAAATTGTTGTCCCAGTTAAACTTCAACAAGAGATACTGAGGGTGGCTCACAATGGTAGTATGGCCAGCCATCTTGGAGTCATCAAGATGTCTGACCGTATGTTGAGTAACTTCTGGTCTGAAATAGGATGCTGTGGCTTTAAATCCTGTTGCGTTGTGACAGAGGACGGGTAAACCAAACCAAGCTGTACTGGTTGCACCTTTTGAAGTCTATTCCTGCTTTTGATTAACCTTTCAGCAGGGTTCTGGTGGATTGTGTTTTTCCTTTGCCCAAATAAAAGTGTTAACCAGTTTCTCTTAACCATCAACCATGTGTTCTGCCACTCGTTTCCCTGAGGCCATTCCACTGAGGAAAATCACAGCTCCCAGTATTGTTAAGGCCCTTGTGAAATTATTGTTAATGTTTGGGCATCTGTGAGTAGTGCAATCAGACCAAGTTTTGAATTTCAGTAATTGCTGCTAAAGTTGGGTGTTACCCATTGCCTCTAGTGCCTACCACCCAGAGTCTATGTTGAGAGCTTACTGCTTTGAGTTTTATAAAGATTGAGATGAAGGGGTTCCTCTTTTGATGTTTGCAGTGCAGGAGGTTGTTCAGGAATCTCTCTGGTTTTTGTCCGAATTAGCTTGTGTTTGAACATCATGTTAGAGGTCCTTTGAGCTTGCTGAGAAGGAGGTTGTTCAGGAATCTCTTGGGTTTTTGTCTGAATTAGCTTGTGTTTGGACATCATGTTAGAGGTCCTTTGAGCTTGCTGAGAAGGAGGTTGTTCAGGAATCTCTTGGGTTTTTGTCTGAATTAGCTTGTGTTTGGACATCATGTTAGAGGTCCTTTGAGCTTGCTGAGAAGGAGGTTGTTGCAGGGCGACATGTTGTAACGGTTTTGACTTGAGGTTATTATTTATAGGGGTGCCAGGTAGGTCGTGCCTACCAGAGAAAACATTGGTTTCTCCTTTTGGTTTGGGAGGGAATGAGTCCCATCTGGTCCGTCAAGTCTACACCAATACAAAGGACTTATGTAAAAGTCAGGATGGAAATAAACTTTTCATAAACCCTTAAAACATTGGAAAGAACTTCAAAAACAACTATATTATTTTGCGTGGGTTGTATTAGCAACATCAATGATTACACACACATATAATAATATAACACAATGAGTTCTAGTTCCTCCAGAAATGTCCTGTACCTCGGGCGCCTAAAAAGAGTCCAGCCCGGTTGTCCGTTCATTCCGTGTAGCAAGAGTCCAGCCCGGTTGTCCGTTCATTCCGTGTAGCGTAAACCCAGTATTAAACATACAATCAATATAACAATAATTTTACCACAGAACTTTAAAGCATATCAACTCTTACTAAGTCCTCAACTACAACTAACTACATAAATCATCACCGTATACATGACATCAAAACAAATGAAATACCGTATACAAAAAGGTTGTAGTCAGTCGGTCAGTCAGACAATCCAATCCGCCAATAGATCTCCAGCAGAGAAAGGCCATGAAGAACGGAGAGGTGTAGTCCACGGAGGCAAAGAGTGGATCCTCAGCTGGAACGTGGCGCAATGGAACGCAAAAATATTCTTAGAAATATTTAACCTCCACACATTAACAAGTCCAATAGCTCAAATGAAAGATAAACACCTTGTTCATCTACCCAGCAAGTCAGATTTCTAAAATGTTTTACGGCGAAAACATAGCACATATTTATGTCAAACCACCACCAAAGACACAGCTAATTTGAATAGCCAAGTTGAACAAAATATGCAATCAACAAACGCAGGATTAAAAGAAAAATAATTCACTAACCTTTTGAAAATCTTCATCAGATGACAGTAATATAACATGTTACACAGTACATTTATGTTTTTTTCAATAATATGCAATTTATATCCATAAATCTTTTACAATGACGCCATGTTCAAAAAATGCTACTCAAATGTCCGGAGAAATGATGATAACTCCATCAGATAAAGTCAGATAACAAGCAATACACATCATAAACTTTAACTAAATATACATGTTCTACACATAGATAGAAAGATACACTTCTTCTTAATACAACCGCTGTGTTACATACGGCGCTCAGAAATTAGCATTATGTCTCCTCTATCTTTGAGTCCACAGAAACCCAAATTTACCACATAAATATTCCCTTACCTTTGATGTTCTTCCATCAGAAGACCTGGAAGGAATTATACTTACCAAAAACATCGTTTGGTTTTGAAGTCTGTGTCTTTAGGTTATCAAACGCGACAAATTCCGGTCGAAATGCAGCCAAAATTCTAGTGGATGCGCACCAAAACTTCAAAATTACATATTATATGTCGACTAAACTGGTCAAACTAAGTGCAGAATTAAGCTTTAGCATGTTATAAACGTGGAAAACAATCCTTAGCACGAACAGAAACACCGACATCATTTGGTCAATCCTGGAAGAAAGAGAGCTCTGGAGCCAACGCGCGCATGAAAGTACTTGTTTTTTCACGTGACCCGAAGGTTTCAGCCAGCCAAAAGTCTCGTGGGTGCGTGATTCTCACAATGGTAAGCCCCATTGAAAGCAGACATCGCGCTGAAGACATAGAAACTGTTCCCAGGTCTGTAGCTGCTTGGGAAGGGTGGGGGCGATGACGTCAAAGTTGGGCCAACTTTTCTGATGACAAGAGAGAGTTTGGGAGAATGGCTGCCCTGAGAGTTCTGCTTTACATACAGACATAATTTGAACGGTTTTAGAAGCTTTAGAGTGTTTTCTATTCAATAATAATTATTATATGCATATATTAGCAATTTTGGACAGATTTCTTTTCTGTTTACTATGGGCACGCAATTCCTCCAAAGGGGGCAGTAGTCAGCCCTATCCTTAACAGGTTTTAAACTCTATTAGGCTACAAAACAACGGAATAGAGAAGCGTCGGGAACTGAGGGTTGAACACATCCTCATTCACGTCTCCATCACAACCCCAGTTTTGCGCAGCTGATGCTGGCTATTTAATTGGGAATTAAAGGGAAAACACCCTATTGGAAGGAGAAGCACTGAGACGGTTCAGTAAAATTCTGTGCCGTCACAACGTTCAACACCAAAACAAATTTGTTGGAGCACGTTAGCACTTTTCGATACAGATTGCACCGAGCCTGTGAGTTTGCCAGTAAGAATCTGGAGAAGGCGCAAACAAAAATGTGTGGCACAATCGATAAACCCGAAGCCGCACTTTTGATGTGGGTGACCACGTCCTGTTTTGTTTTGCCCATTCTGGGGTCACCGTTGCAAGCTCGCTTTTCAAGCCTTTACCCCATAAGGAAAAAAAATGTGTCATCTAGATTACACCGGAGCGCAAGAAACCCAGCTATGTCATGTCAACATGTTGAAACCACACTTCACCCGCTAGCGAAGAAGAAGTCAGTGGAAACCTGTGGTGACGTTCTGCCTGTATCCACTGCTGTCACCATTGTCTATGGTCTTCCTCAAGAAAGCAAAGAAGCCCAATACTCCCTGTGCCTGTGGGACGGCTGAGTAACTCAAAGATTCTAGAAAACCTTCAAGTATTTTTGACACGCTTATCTCCAGAGGAAAAAGGAAACATTTCTGCTTTTAGAATATCAGGGTTTATTCTCAGATGTGCCAACTCAGAGAAATGTACTAGAGCATGACATTGACATTGTGGACTCAAACATGCCTATTGAGTGAACCCTGAAAACCCAAAGAAACGCGGTTGTGAGGTGGCGTTCATGCTTGAGCACAGCATTGCACAACATGGCAAATGTCAGTGGAGTTCACCCAGTGTATTAGTACCTAAGGCGGATGGGTCTCTGCGGTTTGTTTCCGATTTTCAAAAACTCAATGGCGTTACTAAGTCGGAGTCGTACCCTTTACCAAGGGTCGACAATTGTGTGGACCGCGTTGGCGCCGCTATGTAAAGTTAGCAAGTTCAATCTACTGAAGGGATATTGGCAGATCCCTCTAACTGAGCACGCCAATGAGTTGCCTGCTTTTGTAACTCCTGACTATAATCTGTTTCCGTTCAGGTTACGAAATTCTCAGGCCCTTTTGGTCTCTGCACTGGTGCTAGCTGCTCCGGCTTTCCGTCATCCATTTGCTTGTACACCGATGCCAGCGATGTAGGAGCAGGGGCCGTGCTCCTACAGAAAGACGATAACCATGTTGAGCACTCTGTGGGATACTTTTCACAGATATTGGCCTCAAAAACCCTACTCGATTATCGAGAAGGAGACTTGCTTTGGTGCTGGCTCTTCAGCACTCTACTCCTCTGGTGGTCTATACTGATCATAACCCCCTCGTTGTCCTGCAAAAGACGCGTTCCACAAATCACTGACTCCTTTGCTGGAGTCTCATTTTGTAGGAGTTTCCCCTTGAAATCAGACATGTCCGTGGTAAGGACAACTTGGTTACTGATTGTCGTTCAAAGGTGGACAGTCAAGCCTGTGTGTAGCGTTAAGCCTGTGTGTAGCCCTGGCACAAATTTTGTTTTGACTGCAAGTTTTGCTCTATTCGAGATGAGTTTTGTTTTGGTTGTGCTCGTTCCAAGAGGATGAGAGTTATAGAAACATACTTCATTTTACCCGTTTCTCAAAACGTCAGTTTTAGGCAGCAATTGAAAGAAAACTATGTACAAAAAAAGGGAAAAACAAGAAAAAGATTGTAAAAATTATTATTTTTACAAGGATACATAATATATACATTATTTTAAAAATGTGCCATTCTGTCTAGTATTTAATTGTTGACAGCCAGTAGACACCATGTTTATATTGTGCTGGCTTGTCATCTCGTTAGTCAGAAGGTGTTTCACCTGTGCTGTCACAGGTGATATTTAAGAGTGGTTGGCCCAGTGTTCCATTTGGCTTGAGAGATGTGGAGGGTTAACACCTTTAGATTTCTGAAAAACAAGCCTTTGTCTGATCTTCCCTGTTTTTGTTTTGCTCCACTTTTTGGTTTGCTTCCTGTCTTTAAGTTTGATATGGGTTTTTCTGTTTGCCTCTTGGGCAAATGTAGTGGGTGTTCATGGTGGGTGTCTTTTAGGTCCCAGTTTCTTGTTGCTGATCAACTTTCAGTGGAAACCCCAATGAGTGTCTTTCAGAACCCCTCCTAGCCCCTTTAACATATTTGGGATTTGTCCCAAATGTCTTTTTCCACATTAAAACTTGGAGATGGAATTCCGTGTTGTGTAGGTGTAACTGGCATTAACTTTGCTTAAATGGCAAATGTGAGAAAGCACAGAAATGCTACTGTAAATATACACATGAGAATATGGCATCCAAGAAGCAACACTACCACCTGGGCCAAGTTTTGGCAACAAATGTTAGATAATACAATAACGAGAGCTGACGGGATTCCTAATCAGAGACACGTTTGTTCTACATGGTATGTAGTGTGAATAAAAAAACTAAAGGATAGAGAATTCGCTTTCAGATGCTCAGCTATCTAGAATTCTATCGATTCCCATCTTTTAATGAGAAACTCATTTGAATTAGATCAGATATTGTTGGTGTCTTGTAACTGTTACCAAATAATGACATTGACATTTTTTCCTAAGAATGTGAGACTAGCTAGCGGGTCTTTAACCCAGGCTACCAGCACCAATGTCAAACACCCTAACCACTGTGCCAATAAGGGATATCTCTAGGGAATACTGTTTGCTTGTTGGCCCAGTATAGTACGGACCTGTCCAGAAGAAACCCTAACCCCTCCTGTAACGGTTTTCCTCCTCTTCTGAGGAGGAGTAGGAAGGATCGGACCAATATGCAGCGTGGTAAGTGTTCGTCATTTTATTAAATTTAACACTACAATACAAAGTAAACAAACAAGACCAACCAAAACAGTTCCGTCTGGTAACTAATACAAAGACAGAAAACAAATACCCACAAATCATAGTGGGAAACCAAGCTGCCTAACTATGGTTCTCAATCAGAGACAACGATAAACAGCTGCCTCTGATTGGGAAGCATACCAGGCCAAACACAGAAATACAAAACCATAGAACAACTCATAGAATGCCCACCCCAACTCACGCCCTGGCCAAACTAAAATAGAGACATAAAAAAGGAACTAAGGTCAGGACGTGACACCTCCTCCCTACTTGTGTAGATCTGAAAAGTGTAAGAACAGGGTAAATGGATTTTGATGTAAAGCTCAGCTCTATTAAAAGTACACTCAATAATTGTTTTTATTGATCATGGTGATTCAAGAGTATCATTAGATAGCAAATGTTCCGTTTTTACAAAAAATATTATTTGTGTCGACTAATCGCTCCGTTTTGTTCATCACATTTGGGGAGGGGAAAAAAAAAAATATATATATTAAGTCATTAAAACGCAAACTTTTTTCCAAATTAACTCCATAATATCGACAGAAAAATGGCAAACCGATGTTTAGAATCAATCCTCAAGGTGTTTTTCACATATCTATCGACGATAAAATCCATCGTGGCATTTTACTTTCTCTTCTGAAGAAATGGAACGCGCATGGACCTACAGATTACGCACACAGGACACCGGGCGGGACACCAGGTAAATGTAGTCTCTTATGGTCAATCTTCCAATGCTATGCCTACAAACACCTCACAATGCTGCAGACACCTCGGGGAATAGACAGAAACCGCAGGCTCATTCCTGGCGCATTCACAGCCATATAAGGAGACATTGGAACACAGCGCCTTCAGAATTCTGGGGCATTTCCTGTATGAAACTTCATCTTGGTTTCGCCTGTTGCGTTAGTTCTGGGGCACTCACAGATAATATCTTTGCAGTTTTGGAGACGTCAGAGTTTTGTCTTTCCAAGGCTGTCAATTCCATGCATAGTCGAGCATCTTTTCGTGACAAAATATTGCGCTTAAAACGGGCACGTCTTTTTATCCAATAATGACATAGCGCCCCCATAGGTTGAACAGATTAATATAGGTTAATATGCCCCACCAACAGATAACTATACAGAAAGCCCTTAAATTGTTTAAATAAGTTAATCAAATTAAATAACTGATGCAGACATGGTGGCATAGCAGGAAGATCTGAATGTTGTGAACCAAGAGGTTGTGAGATTATATCCCAGGTAAGGACATGTTGACTAATAATTACTGTATAAATTAACATGCAAAATGTAATCAAGTGTGTCTACTATCTAAGTTGAGAACATGTGTTAAACCTCTAAAAGTCGAAGTGGTTCTACTGACCTTAACATATGGAATTGTTTTAAGATGGTCAGACCATGGATCATTTAGCTATTTGATTTGTAATTTTAGGACCCTTTAGGTACCCCCCCCCCCCAAAAATGATTTGATCAAATATGCAATTTTGCCTTTATTACTATATCCCATAGAAACACATTCATGAATGGTGAGAAATACAGTAAAAAATAATAATTATAAGGAATAACGTTTTGAAGTTGCTGTCCGATATCTAGGAGATATAGGAAATATTTTAGTTTTTTGGATACATATAATATTTAACCCCTTATTTTTGTTGCCACAAAACTACCTCCATACTTCCATTCAACAGACTTTTATGGATTAACTCTTAGAAAACTAGACACAAATGTTCTTGCAACGTAAAACGTGTCTAGAATGTTGTATATCCTGAGAACATTGTAACCACGTCCCCCTTTCGGAAAAGCTGACCACGACTCCATTTTGTTGATCCCTGCCTACAGACAGAAACTAAAACAACAGGCTCCCACGCTGAGGTCTGTCCAACGCTGGTCCGACCAAGCTGACTCCACACTCCAAGACTGCTTCCATCACGTGGACTGGGATATGTTTCGTATTGCGTCAGATAACAATATTGACGAATATGCTGATTCGGTGTGCGAGTTCATTAGAACGTGCGTTGAAGATGTCGTTCCCATAGCAACGATTAAAACATTCCCTAACCAGAAACCGTGGATTGATGGCAGCATTCGCGTGAAACTGAAAGCGAACCACTGCTTTTAATCAGGGCAAGGTGTCTGGTAACATGACCGAATACAAACAGTGCAGCTACTCCCTCCGCAAGGCTATCAAACAAGCTAAGCGTCAGTACAGAGACAAAGTAGAATCTCAATTCAACGGCTCAGACACAAGAGGCATGTGGCAGGGTCTACAGTCAATCACGGACTACAGGAAGAAATCCAGCCCAGTCACGGACCAGGATGTCTTGCTCCCAGGCAGACTAAATAACTTTTTGCCCGCTTTGAGGACAATACAGTGCCACTGACACGGCCTGCAACGGAAACATGCGGTCTCTCCTTCACTGCAGCCGAGGTGAGTAAGACATTTAAACGTGTTAACCCTCGCAAGGCTGCAGGCCCAGACGGCATCCCCAGCTGGCCGGTGTGTTTACGGACATATTCAATCAATCCCTATACCAGTCTGCTGTTCCCACATGCTTCAAGAGGGCCACCATTGTTCCTGTTCCCAAGAAAGCTAAGGTAACTGAGCTAAACAACTACCGCCCCGTAGCACTCACTTCCGTCATCATGAAGTGCTTTGAGAGACTAGTCAAGGACCATATCACCTCCACCCTACCTGACACCCTAGACCCACTCCAATTTGCTTACCGCCCAAATAGGTCCACAGACGATGCAATCTCATCCACACTGCACACTGCCCTAACCCATCTGGACAAGAGGAATACCCATGTGAGAATGCTGTTCATCGACTACAGCTCGGCATTCAACACCATAGTACCCTCCAAGCTCGTCATCAAGCTCGAGACCCTGGGTCTCGACCCCGCCCTGTGCAACTGGGTACTGGACTTCCTGACGGGCCACCCCCAGGTGGTGAGGGTAGGCAACAACATCTCCTCCCCGCTGATCCTCAACACTGGGGCCCCACAAGGGTGCGTTCTGAGCCCTCTCCTGTACTCCCTGTTCACCCACGACTGCGTGGCCACGCACGCCTCCAACTCAATCATCAAGTTTGCGGACGACACAACAGTGGTAGGCTTGATTACCAACAACGACGAGACGGCCTACAGGGAGGAGGTGAGGGCCCTCTGAGTGTGGTGTTAGGAAAATAACCTCACACTCAACGTCAACAAAACTAAGGAGATGATTGTGGACTTCAGGAAACAGCAGAGGGAACACCCCCCTATCCACATCAATGGAACAGTAGTGGAGAGGGTAGCAAGTTTTAAGTTCCTCGGCATACACATCACAGACAAACTGAATTGGTCCACTCACACAGACGGCATCGTGAAGAAGGCGCAGCAGCGCCTCTTCAACCTCAGGAGGCTGAAGAAATTCGGCTTGTCACCAAAAGCACTCAAACTTCTACAGATGCACAATCGAGAGCATCCTGGCGGGCTGTATCACCGCCTGGTACGGCAACTGCTCCGCCCTCAACCGTAAGGCTTTCCAGAGGGTAGTGAGGTCTGCACAACGCATCACCGGGGGGCAAACTACCTGCCCTCCAGGACACCTACACCACCCGATGTTACAGGAAGGCCATAAAGATCATCAAGGACATCAACCACCCGAGCCACTGCCTGTTCACCCCGCTATCATCCAGAAGGCGAGGTCAGTACAGGTGCATCAAAGCTGGGACCGAGAGACTGAAAAACAGCTTCTATCTCAAGGCCATCAGACTGTTAAACAGCCACCACTAACATTGAGTGGCTGCTGCCAACACACTGACACTGACTCAACTCCAGCCACTTTAATAATGGGAATTGATGGGAAATGATGTAAATATATCACTAGCCACTTTAAACAATGCTACCTTATATAATGTTACTTACCCTACATTTTTCATCTCATATGCATACGTATATACTGTACTCTATATCATCGACTGCATCCTTATGTAATACATGTATCACTAGCCACTTTAACTATGCCACTTTGTTTACATACTCATCTCATATGTATATACTGTACTCGATACCATCTACTGTATCTTGCCTATGCTGCTCTGTACCATCACTCATTCATATATCCTTATGTACATATTCTTTATCCCCTTACATTGTGTATAAGACAGTAGTTTTGGAATTGTTAGTTAGATTACTTGTTGGTTATTACTGCATTGTCGGAACTAGAAGCACAAGCATTTCGCTACACTTGCATTAACATATGCTAACCATGTGTATGTGACAAATAAAATTTGAATTGGATTTGATTTGATTTATATCAATTCTGTTTATCTAGATACTTATTGTAGAAGTCTGAAGTAAAATGTAGTATACTATACTACACACTGTAGTGTCCCTCGATCATGTGTTGTACTACTATAGTAAATACCACAGTATTATCCTCACAAAAACCACTGTAGTAAATATCTGCAAAAACACTACAGTCTGCAAAAACCTTTTTTACTACAGTACTTAATTTGTATATACCCTGCCCATTCCTCTCCCCCATATATCAAAACACTACAGAAAATACTACAGTATGCTACAGTCCTCAAAAACACTACAGTAATTACTATACTACTCTTTTTTTGCTACAGTATTTATATTATAGTAAACTGTAAATAATATAGTCAATTCTAAAGTACTCACTGTAATGTCGACAAAAACACTACAGTGAAAATTATAGTTTTCCTACCATAGTATACGCCATAGTATTTTGTTATACGGGAAGAGTCACTTTAGGATGGTGACACTTGCTGTCTGTGATTTTTTTATGGTTGGCTATGGATTGACTGTGAGATAGTGATCTTTGTGCACCATGCTTATTAAGCTTCACCTCCTCTGCAACCCTTTTACTGTCCATCAAAGCCCAGGAATCATCTTCAAATGTCAAATCAAATCAAATTGTATTGGTCACATGTTATTGCAGATGTAGCGAAATGCTTGTGTTCCTATCTCCAACAGTGCAGTAGTATTTAACAATTCACAACAATACACACATCTAAAAGTAAAAGAATGGAATATATAAATATTTGAACGAGCAATGTCGGAGTGGCATTTACTAAAATACAGTAGAATAGAATACAGCATATACATGAAATTAGTAAAATAATATGTAAACATTATTAAAGTGACTAGTGTTCCATTATTATTCCATCATTCAATGTCTATGTATATAGGGCAGCAGCTTCTAAGGTGCAGGGTTGAGTAACCGGGCGGTAGCCGGCTAGTGATGGCTATTTAACAGTCTGATGGACTTGTTTTTCAGTCTCTCCGTCCAAGCTTTTGATGCACCTGTACTGATCTTGCCTTATGGGTGGTAGCGGGGTGAACAGACCGTGGCTCGGCTGGTTGATGTCCATGATGATCTTTATGGCCTTCTTGTGACATCGGGTGCCGTAGGTGTCCTGGAGGGCAGGCAGTGTGCACCCGGTGATGCGTTGAGCAGACCGCACCTCCCTCTGGAAAGCCCTGCGGTTGTGGGTGGTGCAGTCGCCGTACCAGGCAGTGATACAGCCCGACAGGATGCTCTCAATTGTGCATCTGTAAAGGTTTGTGAGGATCTTAGGGGCCAAGCTGAACTTCTTCTGCCTCCTGGGGTTGAAGAGGCGCTGTTGTGCCTTCTTCACCACATTGTCTGTGTTGGTGGACCATTTCAGATTGTTAGTGATGTGTACTCCGAGAACTTGAAGCTTTCCACCCTCTCTGGGATGCTGCCTAGAAGGATGCTCTCTGGGATGCTCTCTGGGATGCTGCCTAGAAGGATGCTCTCTGGGATGCTGCCTACTTTTGACAAGGGCCCATAGGGCTCTGGTCAAAAGTCGTGCATTATGTAGGGAATAGGGTGCCATTTGTGACGCAACCGGGAGTCTATTCCATTACAGCTGCCAAAGATCTTACCGCCACACTGGAGTCATTTGCAAGCAAAGTGATGGAGAGAAATGAGGAAATGCAGCCAGCGTTTTCTCAAAGACCCCACCACGCCCGAGTGAGAGTGAGTGTAAGTGAATTATGTATGAGAATAAAATGTCATACCGACAAATAGCTGTGTGGAGAGGATTGGATTGCCTAAGGGGATTGACTCGGTTGAGGTGTTGGTCACAGTGCACCACTCTGACCCTGCTCCTGAGTACGGTTGCAAAATTCTGGTAACTTTCCCAGGTTTTCCAGAAATCCTGGTTGGAAGATTCACAACATTGGGACGGAGTAAGGGATTGATTGAAATGTACATAATGGGTATCTGGAAGAAAATGGGGGAGGGTCGTGCTTTTTCAATTCAGTCAAGCGGAGGGTTTCGTATTTTTTTAAATGTAGTCCAAGGGAGGGTCATGTAATTTGTAATTGATGAAATGTCAATATTTTTCAGTGTTTTAGAATTGGCTGCTTATTAGGCATATATATATATATATATATCGATGTGTGCCTGATGCCGTCCCTCATTTCTGACCCAATGTTGTGAATTTCTGATTTCCCGCTGGGCGTGCAATATCAAGTGCGCCTATAGGCTATTTTGTGTGGTCTCAATCAAATTATTCATATCCTATAGGCTACAAAGTGCATGCTCAAGAAGCACAAAGAAAATAAATATTTCAAAAATAGCTGCTGGGGGGGGCTTGTCTGCTGGGGGGGTCTAAATTAAACTAGACTCAATAGCCTTGGTTTCTCAAATGACTGCCTCGCCTGGTTCTCCAACTACTTCTCAGTGTGTCAAATCGGATGGCCTGTTGTCCGGACCTCTGGCAGTCTCTATGGGGGTGCCACAGGGTTCAATTCTTGGGCCGACTCTCTTGTCTGTATATATCAATGATGTCGCTCTTGCTGCTGATGATTCCTTGATCCACCTCTATGCAGACGACACCATTCTGTATACATCTGGCCCCTCTTTGGACACTGTGTTAACAAACCTCCAAACAAGCTTCAATGACATACAACACTCCTTCCGTGGTCTCCAACTGCTCTTAAACGCTAGTAAAACTAAATGCATGCTCTTCAACCGATCGCTACCCGCACCTGCCCGCCCGACTAGCATCACTACTCTGGACGGTTCTGACTTAGGATATGTGGACAACTACAAATACCTAGGTGTCTGGCTAGACTGCAAACTCTCCTTCCAGACTCACAAACCAATCCAAAATTAAATCTAGAATCGGCTTCCTATTTTGCAACAAAGAATCATTCACTCATGCTGCCAAACATACCCTCGTAAAACTGACTATCCTACCGATTCTCGACTTCTGCGATGTCATTTACAAAATAGCCTCCAACACTCTACTCAGCAAACTGGATGCAGTCTATCACAGTGCCATCCATTTTGTAACCAAAGCCCCATGCTTCAACACCTGCATTGCTTGCTGTTTGGGGTTTTAGCCTGGGTGTAAGATATCAGCTGATGTAAGAAGAGATCAGCTGATGTAAGAAGGGCTTTATTGATAAAAATACATTTGATATACCACCCACCACTGCAACCTGTATGCTCTCGTCGGCTGGCCCTCGCATTATATTCGTCGCCAGACCCACTGGCTCCAGGTCATCTATATGTCTTTGCTAGGTAAAGCTCCGCCTTATCCCAGCTCACTGGTCACGATAGCAACACCCACCTGTAGCACGCACTCCAGCAGGTATATTTCACTGGTCATTCCCAAAGCCAACACACACTTTGGCCGCCTTCCAGTTCTCTGCTGCCAATGACTGGAACGGATTGCAAAAATCGCTGAAGTTGAAGACTAAAATCTCCCTCACTAACTTTAAGCATCAGCTACCTTCCGGCGCCGACAGAGATGGCCGCCTCGCTTCGCATTCCTAGGAAACTATGCGGTTTTTTGTTTTTTTTACGTGTTATTTCTTACATTGGTACCCCAGGTCATCTTAGGTTTCATTACATACAGTCGAGAAGAACTACTGAATATAAGAGCTGCTTCAACTCACCATCAGTACGACCAAGAATATGACTTTCGCGAAGCGGATCCTGTGTTCTGCCTTTCACCCAGGACAACGGAATGGATCCCAGCCGGCGACCCAAAAAAACGACTTCGTAAAAGAGGGAAACGAAACGGTCTTCTGGTCAGACTCCGGAGACGGGCACATCGTGCACCACTCCCTAGAATACTTCTCGCCAATGTCCAGTCTCTTGACAACAAGGTTGATGAAATCCGAGCAAGGGTAGCATTCCAGAGGGACATCAGAGACTGTAACGTTCTTTGCTTCACGGAAACATGGCTCACTGGAGAGACGCTATCGGAGTCGGTGCAGCCAGCTGGTTTCTCCACGCATCACGCCGACAGAAACAAACATCTTTCTGGTAAGAAGAGGGGCGGGGGCGTATGCTTCATGGTTAACGAGACGTGGTGTGGTCACAACATACAGGAACTCAAGTCCTTCTGTTCACCTGATTTAGAATTCCTCACAATCAAATGTCGACCACATTATCTACCAAGGGAATTCTCCTCGATTATAATCACAGCCGTATATATTCCCCCCCCAAGCAGACACATCGATGGCTCTGAACGAACTTTATTTGACTCTTTGCAAACTGGAATCCATATATCCTGAGGCTGCATTCATTGTAGCTGGGGATTTTAACAAGGCTAATCTGAAAACAAGACTCCGTAAATTGCATCAGCATATCGATTGCGCAACCAGGGCTGGCAAAACCGTGGATCATTGCTATTCTAACTTCTGCGACGCATATAAGGCCCTCCCCCGCTCTCCTTTCGGAAAAGCTGACCACGACTCCATTTTGTTGCTCCCTGCGTACAGACAGAAACTAAAACAAGAAGCTCCCGTGCTGAGGTCTGTTCAACGCTGGTCTGACCAATCTGATTCCACACTCCAAGACTGCTTCCATCACGTGGACTGGGATATGTTTCGTATTGCGTCAAACAACAACACGCTGATTCGGTGAGCGAGTTCATTAGAACGTGCGTTGAAGATGTCGTTCCCATAGCAACGATTAAAACATTCCCAAACCAGAAACCGTGGATTGATGGCAGCATTCGCGTGAAACTGAAAGCGCGAACCACTGCTTTTAATCAGGGCGAGGTGACCGGAAACATGACCGAAAACAAACAGTGTAGCTATTCCCTCCGCAAGGCAATCAAACAAGCTAAGCGTCAGTATAGAGACAAAGTAGAATCGCAATTCAACGGCTCAGACACAAGAGGTATGTGGCAGGGTCTACAGTCAATCACGGATTACAAAAAGAAAACCAGCCCAGTCACGGACCAGGATGTCTTGCTCCCAGGCAGACTAAATAACTTTTTTGCCCGCTTTGAGGACAATACAGTGCCACTGACACGGCCCGCAACCAAAACATGCGGACTCTCCTTCACTCCAGCCGACGTGAGGAAAACATTTAGGCTGCAGGCCCAGACGGCATCCCCAGCTGCGCCCTCAGAGCATGCGCAGACCAGCTGGCTGGTGTGTTTACGGACATATTCAATCAATCCCTATCCCAGTCTGCTGTTCCCACATACTTCAAGAGGGCCACCATTGTTCCTGTTCCCAAGAAGGCTAAGGTAACTGAGCTAAACGACTACCGCCCCGTAGCACTCACTTCCGTCATCATGAAGTGCTTTGAGAGACTAGTCAAGGACCATATCACCTCCACCCTACCTGACACCCTAGACCCACTCCAATTTGCTTACCGCCCAAATAGGTCCACAGATGATGCAATCTCAACCTCACTGCACACTGCGCTAACCCATCTGGACAAGAGGAATAACTATGTGAGAGTGCTGTTCATCGACTACAGCTCGGCATTTAACACCACAGTACCCTCCAAGCTCGTGACCCTGGGTCTCACCCCGCCCTGTGCAACTGGGTACTGGACTTCCTGACGGGCCGCCCCAGGTGGTGAAGGTAGGCAACAACATCTCCACCCCGCTGATCCTCAAGACTGGGGCCCCCAAGGGTGCGTTCTGAGCCCTCTCCTGTACTCCCTGAAGGGGCCACGCACGCCTCCAACTCAATCATCAAGTTTGCGGACGACACAACAGTGGTAGGCTTGATCGCACTGGCACAGACGTCAATTCAACATCTATTCCACATTGGTTCAACATACTTTCATTGACATGACATGGAAACAATGTTCATTCAACCAGTGTGGTGGGATGTGGGATGTGTTCAACTTATTTGGGGGAAATTTGCAAGATACTGGTTCTTAATTACATTTTCCTATTACTAAATTGTGCACTCCTCCTATGTTTCTGAACATGTTTTTAATGTTGGATACCTGGGGGAGTTGATTGATGAGCATAATTGCATTCCATAACAAGTCATGACAAAGACATCAATAATCATCAGTCCTGTGACACATGCCATATGCTCTTCTGTACAGAACCAAACACATCATCAATATAGCTGGCCGATGCTAACATGCTGCATGTCTGGCTACTTTCTTGTATCTCTAATTGTCCTCTGATACAGTTCCCTTCTTCTTGATCACATGGTCTGTGTCCCTAATGGCACCCTAATCCCTATATACAATAGTGTACTATGCTTGATGTTTCTCCTCCGTGTGAAATACACTGCAATACAGATCCTTTCCTTCGGAAAGGCCACACTGTAGATGATTCATGAGAGAAAAAGACTTCCCTACTGCCTCCATGCTGGATGGCACTGTAACTATAACGCTGGAGTTATTAGCCCACATTTAGACTCGGTCCTTGTTGAGTCAGGCCTCTTCTCTCTCTCTCACACCCTTATCCCCCCTGGAAACATAATGCTAGGCAGCACTAGTGTAAAATGGTCCCAAAATGACCAACTACAGTATTTGAGTCAGGCCTACTATAATTGTCAGGCCTCTTCTCTCTCTCTCACACCCTTATCCCCCCCTGGAAACATAATGCTAGGCAGCACTAGTGTAAAATGGTCCCAAAATGACCAACTACAGTATTTGAGTCAGGCCTACTATAATTGTCAGGCCTCTTCTCTCTCTCATCCCCCCTGGAAACATAATGCTAGTCAGCACTAGTGTAAAATGGTCCCAAAATGACCAACTACAGTATTTGTCTACGTGAAAAGAGTTATAGGAGTAGATTATTTAAGTGATAATGCCCGAGAAGCCGGTGTTCGGAGGATATATTGGCACGGTTGTTGTTAGGCCCGAGACGAAGCAAACCGTGCCAATATATCCACCAAACACTGGCTTCGAAGGCATTATCACTTTTAAACAATGGGTTACCGACATATTCTAATAATGATTTACATGTTTTCCTTAAAAACGTTATTTTGGTTGATTTATTCGTGCCATTTCATCCTTCCAACAGTTTAAGCTGTTTTCTAGTGACATTTATTTGGATATATCCATAATAATGAGCTAATGATGCGCGATTTAACCTGGCATAGAAAATGTGCTCTCTCATCAGGACACTGTTCTGTTGTTCAGAGGAGCTAGCCAACAACACAGCTGACACAATTGCTTCAAACTGAAGCTGGAAAGCCTGCAAACTAGCTGCACTTTTTAATTTGACATGTTTTCTATTAACATTTTTTTGTATATATCTGTTGTGTATATATAAATTATGCTGATTCATGATTCTGACTGACTGAGAAAAGCTGCCTTCCTGTCTGTCTCATCCCGACTCTTATAAGTTCATTACTATGTGAGAGCTGGAGATAGAATTTCAATACTGAAAGAATGTTGCAAATGTCATAGAGACAGACAGCAAGGTTTATACAAATATCCGCTATTGAAAGACAATTGCAGCTCTAACATAAATAGGAGAAAATGTCTAGATGATTTATGGAAGTCCAGAGAGGATGTACGATAACATTTTTTTTAAACATTGTTGTGTCAAGATCACAGCTTATTTATCTCATGATCACAACATAACAAAAGTTTCCATTGGACAAATTCAGGTAGGTCCATCCCCATTTCATTCCGTTTGCTTCTATTTAAGAAGCGTTTTTCAGCAGAATATGTGGAATGAATACACCCCTGACCACCGGCATATAAAGTTCACGTTCATTGCAGCCACATACAAACAGCATTGTCACTTTAATTGTATAATTCCTTCTCGTATCTACGCGCTCCCCCTCTCACCTTTTTCTTTTGGCTTGTGGACTTCTGTTGTGTTGTGCACTGATGTCTGTGACCAGGCGAAAAAACCTCTCCAAGCCGAACCGTAACCACTACACACAGCCTACATAGTTGTCACCATATTAGCTAACGTCATAGTCAACATACAGTTGAAGTCGGAAGTTTACATACACCTTGGCCAAACACATTTAAACTCAGTTTCACAATTGCTGACATTTAATCCTAGCAAAAATTCCCCGTCTTAGGTCAGTTAGGATCACCACTTTATTAGAAGTGGTCCCGCTTTTGGGGATCAAATCAGCGGAAATTTCAAGTGCGCCACGTATAGTTTTTGATAAAACTCAAACTTTCATTAATACACACATACAACGTACTGAATTAAAGCTACACTCGTTGTGAATCTATCAACCAAGTCGGGGAAAGCATGAGAGGTTTTTATCTGATACCATGCACCCTCAAATACAGCAACTTCACCTAAAACGACAGATTTTGCGTTATCTGTCGCTACCCAAAACGCTGGAATAAAATATAAAACATTCATTACCGTTGACGAGCTTCTTTCTTGGCACTCCTATATATCCCATAAACATCCCAGTTGGGTCTTTTTCCCGATTAAATCCGTTTTATAGCCAAAATGTCATTTTCTGAAGACCGGTCTGATGCAGGAATATTCTGTTTTCCAAGACGCAACGTCACTTTTTAAAATGACAAAAGGTGCCTATATACTTTTACAAAACACTTCAAATTACTTTTCTAACCCAACTTTAGGTATTAATAAACGTTAATTAGCTATACAATTCATCACGGGGCGATTTGTATTCGATAGGAGCTAGTCTGGAAATGAACGGCCATCTTCGTCATTTTAATAACTTCCTGTTGACAAACTGAAACCGGAAAGGCTAAAACGTAATAGAACAAAGGATTAAGTCTGCTCAAAACGCCAGCACTGGCGACATCGTGTGAAAGTTGTAGGCGTTTACATTACGGCTGGATATATTTCCGTTCGTCTTTAACAATACATTGACTGGCGTAGTAATATATTTTTTGTGTTTTTGGAGAACAGTTTTTCGAGGGATTTTTACTGCTAAACACGTTGTGTTATAGCCACAGACACGATTTAACCAGTTTTGGAAACCTCTGAGTGTTTTCTATCCACAGATACTATCCATATGCATGTACTATATTCCTGGCATGAATAGCAGGGCGCTGAAATGTTGCGCGATTTTTAACAAAAAGCTAAGAAAATTCGCAACATCCTTATGAGGTGAATGTGAAATGTCAGAATAATATTAGAGAGAATGATTTGTTTCTTTCATCACAGGTAGCTTCAGGTAGCCTTCCACAACCTTTCCACAATACGTTGGGTGAATTTTGGCCCTCCTTACAGAGCTGGTGTAACTGAGTCAGGTTTGTAGGCCTCCTTACTCAGATGCGCTTTTTCAGTTCTGCCCACATCTTTTCTATAGGATTAAGGTCAGGGCTTTGTGATGGCCACTCCAATGCCTTGACTTTGTTGTCCTTAAGCCATTTTGCCACAACTGGAAGTATGCTTGGGGTCATTGTCCATTTGGAAGACCCATTTGCGACCAAGCTTTAACTTCCCGACTGATGTCTTTAGATGTTGCTTCAATATAGCCACATAATTTTCTTTCCTCATGATGCCATCTATTTTGTGAAGTGCACCAGTCCCTCCTGCAACAAAGCACCCCCACAACATGATGCTGCCACCCCCGTGCTTCACGGTTGGGATGGTGTCCTTCGGCTTGCAAGCCTCTCCCTTTTTCCAACAAACATACAGATGGTCATTATGTGGGGCTTTCAGGGTAGAGGTGGACATTTGACCTCCATCATCTAGGATGTGACAATGGTAAATAAAATCTCTTAATTTTCGGGATGAGGAGGGATTTTAGCGGGTGGAATAGTAGGGACCAATTGGAGGTTTACTTAATAGAAAGGTAAAGATCATGGTACAGCTATATGGACACTCAATCATCATGTTACTTTTTAATGGTACGTTTACAAACATATATTTTGATAAAAATAATTGAAAGTTGTGTCTCATTATGATAGGTGGTGAAATAAGTATAGCCAGTTACAATTAATGGCCTAGCAGATAATAAGAAAATAATCAGTATTTACCTGGCTAAAAGAGAAGGAATATAATATATATTGTTTACAGGAAACCCATTCAACAGTTTTAGATGAAGTTTTGTGGAAAATGAACTCGGGGGGGCGAAATATACTTCTCCCAGGGGGCAAAGAAATACAAAAGGGGTGATGGTTTTAATTAACAATCATTTTGATCCAAATGTGCAAATTGTCCAAACAGATCCTCAAGGTAGATGGATTATTTTAAATATGTTATTGGACAATAAACAGATATGGCTTATTAACCTATACGGTCCGAATAATGATGATCCAGGCTTCTTTGAAAATATATATAAGAATATATCAACTCTACAAGCAACACTAGACTCTATTATTATGGTGGGAGATTTCAATACGGTCTTAAATACCTCTATGGACCGGAAAGGAAATCACACTACAAACTATCACCCTCAGGCATTTAAGGAAATCATGAATGTCATGATATATTGGAATTAGTGGATATATGGAGACTTAAATACCCTGATCTAGTGAGATATACATGGCGGAGGCTTAATCAAGCAAATCGCCTTGACTACTTTCTTATACCATTCTCACCAAAAGTTTTAAAAGTGTTGATAGGGGACAGAATGTGGTCGGATCATCAGATAATTGGCATATATATTACTCTTACAGAATTTCTACGTGGGCAAGGATATTGGAAATGTAATCAAAACCTACTAGATGATAAATTGTTTAGAACTAGGACAGAATAATTTATAACTGACTTTTTCAGACATAACATAGGTACAGCAAATCCCCTTATTGTATGGGACACTTTTAAATGTGCCTTTAGAGGCAATGCAATTCAGTACTCATCTATAAAACAAAAGCAATTTAGATCAAAAGAGTCCATATTAACAAAGGAAATTGAAGGACTAACGGTACAGTTAGATAGCAATAAAATGATGATAAATGTACCTTATTACGTATTGGATCACAAAAAAATTCACATTTTACATTACCATGTAGTTTACCAAGTAAATGGTCTGACGGAGATGTAGACATACTCGGTATACAAATCCCAAAGGAAAGAAATGATCTCACTACAATACATTTTTATAGAAAGTTAGCAAAAATAGATAAGATCTTGCTACCATGGAAAGGAAAATACCTGTCTATTTGTGGAAAAATCACCCTGATTAACTCCTTAGTTATATCACAGGTGACCTATTTGCTTATGGTTTTGCCTACACCTAGTGACCTGCTTTTTAAATGATATGAACAACAAATATTCAATTTGATTTGGAACGGCAAACCAGATCAAATTAAAAGGGCCTATTTATATAACGAATATGAATTCGGTGGGCAGAAATGATAAAATATTAAAGCATTAGACCTCTCACTAAAGGCATCAGTCATACAAAAGTTATACTTCAATCCAAACTGGTTCTCTAGTCAATTGGTACGAATGTCTCATCCTATATTCAGGAAGGGACTTTTCCCCTTTATTCAGATTACACCTGCTCACTTTCGGTTGTTTGAAAAGGAAATCATCTCCAAAATATCTTTATTTTTTAAACAAGCCTTAGAAAGTTGGTTGCAATTTCAGTTTAATCCACCTGAAAGGACAGAACAAATAGTACAACAAATATTGTGGTTCAATTCAAATATACTAATTGATTAAAAAAACTGTATTTATTGAAGAAATGTTTAAAAAAGGTATAATTTTAGTGAATGATATCATAAATAGGACTGGTGGAGTTATGTCACACATGCAGCTAACACAGACATATGGAAATGTCTGCTCTACCCAAAATTACAACCAATTAATTGCAGCATTACCACAAAAATGGAAGAGGCAAGTAGAAGGGGAAAAAAGTAAGGAACTTGTATGTCGGCCCTGTAGTAAAGAACATAAATGGTTAAAGAAAAGTGTGATAAATAAAAACATATACCAATTTAATTTAAGGACCAAAAAACTGACAGCTGTGCCATATAAATTGCAAAATAGTTGGGAAGAGATTTTCGATGTACCCATTCCATGTCACATGGTTTATGAATTGATACGCAAAACAACGCCGGATTCAACACTTCACATTTTTCAATATAAATTACTATACAAAAATCTTGCAACTAATAGAATGTTATACAGTATATATGTGGGATATATACAGATTCTGCTGTGAGGAGGCAGAGTCATTAGATCAATTATTTTGGTATTGTCCATATGTAGCTCATTTCTGGTCACAGGTCCAGGAATGGCTGAAGAATTGCAACATTTGCCTAGAACTAACGCTGCAAATAGCAATACTGGGTGATTTGAAAAGCCATAGTCAATCAATCAATAATTTAATAATTATTTTAGCAAAAAATGTTTATTTTTAATCTATAGAAGCTATGAGAATAGGAAGGTTCAATTCCATTGTGAAGCATCACAGCACAGTTGAAAAATATATGGCAAGTAGAAATCCGAAATGGATGATGTTGAGAGACAGATGGGAAGGATTGAATGGAGCTGAAGGGTGGGGCTAATAACAAGATAAACAATGTAAAGCATACCGGATCTGTAGAATGTATATAGGTTCGGAGCTTTTGTGAAATAGCATAGTTAAAAATAGAAATCAAACTGGATGGACATCAGAAATAGAGGAAGGAAACAAGAGAGAACTATTGTAAAGTAGACTGTGTCTGTAGAGTGTGTATAAGATGTATGGATTGAAGGTAGAAGCAGAAGTGTTTATTAGTTAACTCCAATTGGGGGATCGGTGGTAGGGTTTGCGGGGAATAATAATAAAGGTATATTCTTTTAAAAAAGTATGTATGTCTATGTATGTATATATATATGCATGCGTGTATGGATATATATATTTACCAAAAAAATATGGGGGATTGGAAATGATGCAGACAATTACATTGGAAGCAACATTCTTTCCGCAATATTAAGCTGATCCACCCTCAAAAAAAGAGGTAATTATGGCAAAACAGTTCTATTTTTGTTTCATCAGACCAGAGAACATTTCTCCAAAAACTATGATCTTTGTCCCCATGTGCAGTTGCAAACCGTAGTCTGGCTTTTTTATGGTGGTTTTGAGCAGTGGCTTCTTCCTTGCTGAGCGGCCTTTCAGGTTATGTCAATATAGGACTCGTTTTACTGTGGATATAGATACTTTTGTACCTGTTTCCTCCAACATCTTCACAAGGTCATTTGCTGTTGTTCTGGGATTGATTTGCACTTTTTGCACCAAAGTACGTTCATCTCTAGGATACAGTATGTGTCTGCTTCCTGAGCGGTATGACGGCTACGTGGTCCCATGGTGTTTATACTTGCTATTGGTTGTACAGATGAACGTGGTACCTTCAGGCATTTGGAAATTGCCCCAAGGATGATCCAGACTTGTGGAGGTCTACAATTTTCATAATTAAAATGAATATTCCTCAAACATACAAGTATTATACACCATTTTAAACATAAACTTCTTGTTAAACCAACCACAGTGTCCGATTTCAAAAAGGCTTTATGGCGAAATCACACCATGCGATTATGTTAGGACAGCGCCTAGCCACGGAGAGGTGTCACAAAAGTCAGAAATAGCGTTAAAATGAATCACTAACCTTTGATGATCTTCATCTGGTAGGACTCCATACTACACAATAAATGTTTGTTTTATTCGATAACGTTAATCCTTATCTCCAAAAACCTTATTTGAAATTGGCGCATTATGTTCAGAAATGTATTGTCTCAAACAAACATCCAGTGAAATTGCAGAGAGCCACATCAAATTATAGAAATACTCATCATAAACATTGATGAAAGTTACAAGAGATATACATAGGATTAAAGATAAACTTCTTGTTAATCCAGCCGCTGTGTCCGATTTCAAAAAGGTTTTACGGCGAAAGCACACCAATGCAATTATGTTAGGTCAGCGCCTAGCCACAAAAAAACATATAGCCATTTTCCAGCCAAGGAGAGGTGTCACAAAAGTCAGAAATAGCATTAAAATTAATCACTTACCTTTGATGATCTTCATCTGATGTCACTCCCAGGTCTCCATGTTAGACAATAAATGTTTGTTTTGTTCGATAAAGTTAAATACCTCCTTTTTGTTTGCGCGTTTAGTTCAGTAATCCAAAATGCCAAAGCGTGGGCACAAAGTCCAGACGAAATGTTTCTAGAAACATGTCAAACGATGTTTCTAATCAATCCTTAGAGTGTTTTTTTAAGTCATAAACATTCAATACTGTTTTCATTAGAAAGGGCTACGCGCGATAAACAACTCATGGCTTTCAGTTGAGCCACTTACTCTGAGTGCTCTTATTCGCTCCCGTTTCACAATAGAAGCCTGAAACAACTTCTAAAGACTGTTGACATCTACTGGAAGCCTTAGGAAGTGCAATCTGACCCCACAGACACTAGATATTCGATAGGCATTCACTTAAACTACACACCTCAGAATTCCCACTTCCTCGTTGGATTTTTCTCAGGTGTTCGCCTGCCATATGAGTTATGTTATACTCATTTTATGCCCATTTTAAGAATCTAGCACAATTAACCGCTTTCTTGGGAACCATGCGTTTTTTGGGTGCGGCCCGTTGTCTACCACTTTAACCACTGATCTCCACGGATGGTAGTCGGCATGGTTGTATGCTCTGCAAAAATACATTCACATTTTTAGTACACAATTAGTAATTTTATGACACAGTATGCATTTATTTTTAAGAGAATTCACTGAAACCAAAATACCTTTAGTTTTGGTGATCCTCTCAGCTCTGGCTCATTTTCAAGTCCTAACCCTGAAACAGATAGCACCATCCCTACGGAAACCTGGCACCATCCATATGGTGATGGTAGCATCATGCTGTGGCAATGTTTTTCAGCGGCAGGAACTGGGAGACTAGTCAGGATCGAGGGAAAGATGAATGGAGCAAAGTATAGAGAGATCCTTGATGAAAGCCTGCTCCAGAGCGCTCAGGACCTCAGACTGGGGCGAAGGTTCACCTTCCAACAGCACAATGACCCTAAGCACACAGCCAAGACAACACTTTGGGAAAAGTCTCTGAATGTCCTTGAGTGGCCCAACAAGACCCAGGACTTAAACCCGATCTAACATCCCTGGAGAGACCTGAAAATAGCTGTGCAGCGACGCTCCCTATCCAATCTGACAGAGTTTGAGTGGATCTGCAGGGAAGAATGGGAGAAACTCCCCAAATACAGCTGTACCAAGCGTGTAGCTTCACATCCAAGAAGACTTGAGGATGTAATCCCTGCCAAAGATGCTTCAACAAAGTACTGAGTAAAGGGTCTGAATACTAACACAACATGCCCATGTAGATATTCCATTCAAAATCAGCCGTTTTCAGCTACAATAGTCACAGACATGACACAGGAACAGAAACAATAACGCCTGGGGATGGAACCAACCTTTAGAACGGTAGTGTAAATCCTCACACCCCTGAGTCAATGGCAGCAATTGCAGCTCTGAGTCTTTCTGGGTAAGTCTCTAAGAACTTTCCACACCTGGATTGTGCAACATTTGCCCATTATTATTTTTTTAAATTCTTCAAGCTCTGTCTAATTGGTTGTCAACCCTTTTCAGGTCTTGCCATAGATTTTCGAATAGATTTAAGTCAAAACTGTACCTCGGCCACTCTGGAACATTCATCGTCTTCTTGGTGAGCAACTCCAGTGTAGATTTGGCCTTGTGTTTTAGGTTATTGTCCTGCTGAAAGGTGAATTCATTTCCCAGTGTCTGGTGGAAAGAAGACTGAACCAGTTTTCCTCTAAGATTTTGCCTTTTCTTAGTTCCATTATGCTCATTTTTTAAAATCCTGAAACACTCTCCAGTCCTTAACGATGACAAGCATACCCATAACATGATGCAGCCACCACTATGCTTGAAAATATGGAGAGTGGTACTGAATAATGTGTTGTATTGGATTTGCCCCAAACATAACACTTTGTATTCAGGACAAAAAAGGGAATTGCTTTGACATTTTTGGTGGAAACAGGATACATGTTTTGGAATATTTGTATTCTGTAAAGATTTCCTTTTCACTCTGTCAATTAGGTTAGTAAACTCAGCAAAAAAAAGAAACACCCCTTTTTCAGGACACGGTCTTTCAAAGATAATTTGTAAAAATCCAAATAACTTCACAGATCTTCATTGTAAAGGGTTTAAACACTGTTTCCCGTGCTTGTTCAATGAAACATAAACAATTAATGAACATGCACCTGTGGAATGGTCGTTAAGACACTAACAGCTTACAGACGGTAGGCAATTAAGGTCACAATTCTGAAAACTTAGGACACTGAAGAGGCATTTCTACTGACTCTGAAAAACACCAAAATAAATATGCCCAGGGTCCCTGCCCATCTGCGTGAACGTGCCTTAGGCATGCTTCAAGGAGGCATGACTGCAGATGTGGCCAGGGCAATAAATTGTCTGTACTGTGAGACAGCGCTACAGGGAGACAGGTACAGGATGGCAACAACAACTGCCTGAGTTACACCAGGACCACACAATCCTTCCAACAGTGCTGACTGTCCGCAATAAGCTGAGAGAGAGCGCTTGTAGGCCTGTTGTAAGGCAAGTCCTCACCAGACATCACCGGCAACAATGTCGCCTATGGGCACAAACCCACTGTTACTGTGTCAAACAGGACTGGAAAAAAGTGCTCTTCACTGATGAGTCGTGGTTTTGACTCACCATCGGTGATAGTCAGATTCGCGTTTGTCATTGAAGGGATGAGGCCTGTACTCTGGAGCGGGATCGATTTGGAGGTAGAGGGTCCGTCATGGTCTGGGGCGATGTGTCAGAGCGTCATCGGACTGAGCTTGTTGTCATTGCAGGCAATCTCAATGCTGTGCGTTACAGGAAAGACATCCTCCTCCCTCATGTGGTACCCTTCCTGCAGGCTCATCCTGACATCACCCTCCAGCATGACAATGCCACCAGCCATACTGCTCGTTCTGTGTGTGATTTCCTGCAAGACAGGAATGTCAGTGTTCTGCCATGGCCAGCGAAGAGCCCGGATCTCAATCCCATTGAGCACGTCTGGGACCAGTTGCATCGGAGGTTGAGGGCTAAAGGCCATTCCCCCCAGAAATGTCCGGGAACTTGCAGGTGCTGAGTTTACTTAGGAGAAAACTGAAAACATTGTAGTTACTACAATGACAGAAAATTAGTGTGTAACCCTAACCATCTAAGGAGCATGAATGAATCCTATGATTGTTGATTAGAGGTAGAAGTGATAATTCACTTATCCAGGAGTTCTTCAATGTGGCAGACAGTGTGGTCCAAAAGGGTTACTTCACTAGAATTCAATGTGACAGTGTGGTCCAAAAGGGTTACTACACTAGAATTCAATGTGACAGTGTGGTCCAAAAGGGTTACTTCACTAGAATTCAATGTGACAGTGTGGTCCAAAAGGGTTACTACACTAGAATTCAATGTGACAGTGTGGTCCAAAAGGGTTACTTCACTAGAATTCAATGTGGCAGATAGTGTGGTCCAAAAGGGTTACTTCACTAGAATTCAATGTGACAGTGTGGTCCAAAAGGGTTACTTCACTAGAATTCAATGTGGCAGATAGTGTGGTCCAAAAGGGTTACTTCACTAGAATTCAATGTGACAGATAGTGAGGTCCAAAAGGGTTACTTCACTAGAATTCAATATGACAGATAGTGTGGTCCATAAGGGTTACTTCACTAGAATTCAATGTGACAGTGTGGTCCAAAAGGGTTACTTCACTAGAATTCAATGTGACAGATAGTGAGGTCCAAAGGGGTTACTTCACTAGAATTCAATGTGACAGTGTGGTCCAAAAGGGTTACTTCACTAGAATTCAATGTGACAGTGTGGTCCAAAAGGGTTACTTCACTAGAATTCAATGTGACAGTCTGGTCCAAAAGGGTTACTTCACTAGAATTCAATGTGGCAGATAGTGTGGTCCAAAAGGGTTACTTCACTAGAATTCAATGTGACAGATAGTGAGGTCCAAAAGGGTTACTTCACTAGAATTCAATGTGACAGTGTGGTCCAAAAGGGTTACTTCACTAGAATTCAATGTGACAGATAGTGAGGTCCAAAAGGGTTACTTCACTAGAATTCAATGTGACAGTGTGGTCCAAAAGGGTTACTTCACTAGAATTCAATGTGACAGTGTGGTCCAAAAGGGTTACTTCACTAGAATTCAATGTGACAGTCTGGTCCAAAAGGGTTACTTCACTAGAATTCAATGTGACAGATAGTGAGGTCCAAAAGGGTTACTTCACTAGAATTCAATGTGACAGATAGTGAGGTCCAAAAGGGTTACTTCACTAGAATTCAATGTGACAGATAGTGAGGTCCAAAAGGGTTACTACACTAGAATTCAATGTGACAGTGTGGTCCAAAAGGGTTACTACACTAGAATTCAATGTGACAGTGTGGTCCAAAATGGTTACTTCACTAGAATTCAATGTGACAGTCTGGTCCAAAAGGGTTACTTCACTAGAATTCAATGTGACAGTGTGGTCCAAAAGGGTTACTTCACTAGAATTCAATGTGACAGATAGTGAGGTCCAAAAGGGTTACTTCACTAGAATTCAATATGACAGATAGTGTGGTCCATAAGGGTTACTTCAGTAGAATTCAATGTGACAGTGTGGTCCAAAAGGGTTACTTCACTAGAATTCAATGTGACAGATAGTGAGGTCCAAAAGGGTTACTTCACTAGAATTCAATGTGACAGTCTGGTCCAAAAGGGTTACTTCACTAGAATTCAATGTGACAGATAGTGAGGTCCAAAAGGGTTACTTCACTAGAATTCAATGTGACAGATAGTGAGGTCCAAAAGGGTTACTTCACTAGAATTCAATGTGACAGTGTGGTCCAAAAGGGTTACTACACTAGAATTCAATGTGACAGTGTGGTCCAAAAGGGTTACTACACTAGAATCTAATGTGACAGTGTGGTCCAAAAGGGTTACTTCACTAGAATTCAATGTGACAAATAGTGTGGTCCAAAAGGGTTACTTCACTATAATTCAATGTGACAGATAGTGTGGTCCAAAAGGGTTACTTCACTAGAATTCAATGTGACAGATAGTGTGGTCCAAAAGGGTTACTTCACTAGAATTCAATGTGACAGATAGTGTGGTCCAAAAGGGTTACTTCACTAGAATTCAATGTGACAGATAGTGTGGTCCAAAAGGGTTACTTCACTAGAATTCAATGTGACAGATAGTGAGGTCCAAAAGGGTTACTTCACTAGAATTCAATGTGACAGTGTGGTCCAAAAGGGTTACTTCACTAGAATTCAATGTGACAGATAGTGAGGTCCAAAAGGGTAACTTCACTAGAATTCAATGTGAGAGTGTGATCCAAAAGGGTTACTTCACTAGAATTCAATGTGACAGTGTGGTCCAAAAGGGTTACTTCACTAGAATTCAATGTGACAGTGTGGTCCAAAAGGGTTACTTCACTAGAATTCAATGTGACGGATAGTGAGGTCCAAAAGGGTTACTTCACTAGAATTCAATGTGACAGATAGTGAGGTCCAAAAGGGTTACTTCACTAGAATTCAATGTGACAGTGTGGTCCAAAAGGGTTACTACATTAGAATTCAATGTGACAGTGTGGTCCAAAAGGGTTACTACACTAGAATTCAATGTGACAGTGTGGTCCAAAAGGGTTACTACACTAGAATCTAATGTGACAGTGTGGTCCAAAAGGGTTACTTCACTAGAATTCAATGTGACAGTGTGGTCCAAAAGGGTTACTTCACTAGAATTCAATGTGACAGTGTGGTCCAAAAGGGTTACTTCACTAGAATTCAATGTGACAGATAGTGTGGTCCAAAAGGGTTACTTAACTAGAATTCAATGTGACAGATAGTGTGGTCCAAAAGGGTTACTTCACTAGAATTCAATGTGACAGTGTGGTCCAAAAGGGTTACTTCACTAGAATTCAATGTGACAGATAGTGAGGTCCATAAGGGTTACTTCACTAGAATTCAATGTGACAGTGTGGTCCAAAAGGGTTACTTCACTAGAATTCAATGTGACAGTGTGGTCCAAAAGGGTTACTTCACTAGAATTCAATGTGACAGATAGTGAGGTCCAAAAGGGTTACTTCACTAGAATTCAATGTGACAGATAGTGTGGTCCAAAAGGGTTACTTCACTAGAATTCAATGTGACAGATAGTGTGGTCCAAAAGGGTTACTTCACTAGAATTCAATGTGACAGTGTGGTCCAAAAGGGTTACTACACTAGAATTCAATGTGACAGTGTGGTCCAAAAGGGTTACTACACTAGAATTCAATGTGACAGTGTGGTCCAAAAGGGTTACTACACTAGAATCTAATGTGACAGTGTGGTCCAAAAGGGTTACTTCACTAGAATTCAATGTGACAAATAGTGTGGTCCAAAAGGGTTACTTCACTAGAATTCAATGTGACAGTGTGGTCCAAAATGGTTACTTCACTAGAATTCAATGTGACAGTGTGGTCCAAAATGGTTACTTCACTAGAATTCAATGTGACAGTCTGGTCCAAAAGGGTTACTTCACTAGAATTCAATGTGACAGTGTGGTCCAAAAGGGTTACTTCACTAGAATTCAATGTGACAGATAGTGAGGTCCAAAAGGGTTACTTCACTAGAATTCAATATGACAGATAGTGTGGTCCATAAGGGTTACTTCACTAGAATTCAATGTGACAGTGTGGTCCAAAAGGGTTACTTCACTAGAATTCAATGTGACAGATAGTGAGGTCCAAAAGGGTTACTTCACTAGAATTCAATGTGACAGTCTGGTCCAAAAGGGTTACTTCACTAGAATTCAATGTGACAGATAGTGAGGTCCAAAAGGGTTACTTCACTAGAATTCAATGTGACAGATAGTGAGGTCCAAAAGGGTTACTTCACTAGAATTCAATGTGACAGTGTGGTCACTACACTAGAATTCAATGTGACAGTGTGGTCCAAAAGGGTTACTACACTAGAATTCAATGTGACAGTGTGGTCCAAAAGGGTTACTACACTAGAATCTAATGTGACAGTGTGGTCCAAAAGGGTTACTTCACTAGAATTCAATGTGACAAATAGTGTGGTCCAAAAGGGTTACTTCACTAGAATTCAATGTGACAGATAGTGTGGTCCAAAAGGGTTACTTCACTAGAATTCAATGTGACAGATAGTGTGGTCCAAAAGGGTTACTTCACTAGAATTCAATGTGACAGATAGTGTGGTCCAAAAGGGTTACTTCACTAGAATTCAATGTGACAGATAGTGAGGTCCAAAAGGGTTACTTCACTAGAATTCAATGTGACAGTGTGGTCCAAAAGGGTTACTTCACTAGAATTCAATGTGACAGATAGTGAGGTCCAAAAGGGTAACTTCACTAGAATTCAATGTGAGAGTGTGATCCAAAAGGGTTACTTCACTAGAATTCAATGTGACAGTGTGGTCCAAAAGGGTTACTTCACTAGAATTCAATGTGACAGTGTGGTCCAAAGGGTTACTTCACTAGAATTCAATGTGACAGATAGTGAGGTCCAAAGGGTTACTTCACTAGAATTCAATGTGACAGATAGTGAGGTCCAAAAGGGTTACTTCACTAGAATTCAATGTGACAGTGTGGTCCAAAAGGGTTACTAGTGTGGTCCAAAAGGGTTACATTAGAATTCAATGTGACAGTGTGGTCCAAAAGGGTTACTTCACTAGAATTCAATGTGACAGTGTGGTCCAAAAGGGTTACTACACTAGAATTCAATGTGACAGTGTGGTCCAAAGGGTTACTACACTAGAATTCAATGTGACAGTGTGGTCCAAAAGGGTTACTTCACTAGAATTCAATGTGACAGATAGTGTGGTCCAAAAGGGTTATCACTAGAATTCAATGTGATAGTGTGGTCCAAAAGGGTTACTTCACTAGAATTCAATGTGACATGTGACAGATAGTGTGGTCCAAAAGGGTTACTTCACTAGAATTCAATGTGACAGAGTGTGGTCCAAAAGGGTTACTTCACTAGAATTCAATGTGACAGTGTGGTGTTACTTCACAGAATCAATGTAGTGTGGTCCAAAAGGGTTACTACACTAGAATTCAATGTGACAGATAGTGTGGTCCAAAGGGTTACTTCACTAGAATTCAATGTGACAGTGTGGTCCTAGAAAAGGACAGTGTTACTTCACTAGAATTCAATGTGACAGTGTGGTCCAAAAGGGTTACTTCACTAGAATTCAATGTGACAGTGTGGTCCAAAAGGGTTACTTCACTAGAATTCAATGTGACAGTGTGGTCCAAAAGGGTTACTTCACTAGAATTCAATGTGACAGTGTGGTCCAAAAGGGTTACTTCACTAGAATTCAATGTGACAGTGTGGTCCAAAAGGGTTACTACACTAGAATTCAATGTGACAGTGTGGTCCAAAAGGGTTACTTCACTAGAATTCAATGTGACAGTGTTGTCCAAAAGGGTTACTTCACTAGAATTCAATGTGACAGTGTGGTCCAAAAGGGTTACTTCACTAGAATTCAATGTGACAGTGTGGTCCAAAAGGGTTACTTCACTAGAATGTTTTAACATACTATGAATAGTCAGTGTCTCTACCTCGGAACTGCAGCTCAATTTCTTTCTTTCTCTCTCTCACACACACACACACACTGTAATGTACTCACATACTGGAGAGACTTGGGTCACTCTGTTTTCATGAATATATAATCTGGGTTGATAAGTGTTGAACATCCAAAATATAATAAAGCTCAAGCACGAAGGAGATAAGATGGCATTTGTGTGTTACATAAATTGCATAGTTTATTTACAAAAAAAGACACTGCATTTTGACATACCAGGTATAAAGCAGAAATGGACTTGGAAAATAAAAATAATAAAAATAATTATGGTGCCCGTCAATATTGAAAACTTACAGTATCATATTTACGCTCATATGTTATATTATGTTAACTAATAGCAAAGAAAAGTTTGGGAATTGGCCTTATCAAGACCAAATAAAATCTGTGTGACATGATACCCTTTGGATTTGTCACGACTCGCACCGAAGGTGGCTCCCCTGCCTGTTCGGGCGACGGCGCTCGTCGTCGCCGGTCTACTAGCCGCCACCGATCCCCTTTTCCTTTTCTGTTTGTTATGTCTTATGTCTTTTCTGTTTGCACCTGTCTCTTATTTTGTTTTGATTCAGGACTATTTAAGCCTGTTAGGCCCGCCTGTTTTTGTGCGGGCTTGTTTTCTGTCAGTCGAGGTTGTTGTGTGTAGTGTTCCTGTCTGTTTGTGCCCTGTGTTGGGTTGGACAATTTTGATTATTCGCCTGTTTTTTTGGGCGTTAATATTGGAGGCCGAAATCAAGTCCGGTTTCCCCAGTATCCTCTGCTCTCTGCGCTTGACTCCGCACCCACCACTACAGGCGTTGTGACAGGATTTATCATTTTAGAATGTCAGTGTAGCTAGCTAGTAGCTAGTACACAGTGCAGGTTTTCACCATGACCAGAGGGACCACCTAAGTGACAAATGATCCTAGGTAGATTTAAAACAGCATAATTCTGTGGTTCTGGTGAGAACTGGCTAAATGTTTCACAAACTCATCCATTTTGAGGGAGCGTGCCCTCCTTGACTTAACCTGTCATCAACCAATGTTGTCCTAAGGTGGGTCAGGTTTTAAGCTGAGAAGCTTTTCTCGCAAGAAGCACTGCTGACTGGTGTAACAACAGAAATCTTACAAAGTTGAAATAGATCATGGGAGACCTCTTTATAAGGTTCTAGAAACACAACAAAGTCAAGGAGAGTAGACGGTCTGTCCCTTCCACTTTTCTCCTATCAAGAAGCCGCTTGGTTTGATGAACCTCATGTTTGAGGTCCTCTAAATCTGACTCAAAGGTCTGAGCAAAGGAAAACAGAGGCTCCTCATTCAAGAATGTTGTACTCTTTGGGTTGAGAGACTGGACCCCTCACATTATCTTGCAATTCTTCTTTGGAAACGCCTCTGCAGCTCAGCTGTGAGACTGTCAAGCACCTGATAAAAGATAGTTCTTTGGAAGCTCTCACCATCACTTTGGTAACAATTTTTCTGTCCTACAGTGCTCATCATCAATAAGTCGTGAAATCACAGTCTTTTATACACTGCTTGTGCACTTATTTTGCAGTGCTCTGCAATCTCTTCAACCTATTTCCATAGTTCTCCAAAGTAACCCTCACTTCTGTAGTCCTGTAATATGTCTGTAAGGGCACCTACTAGATCCACAGCCCTTGCTAGGTCAAGAGAACTTGATTGGAGCATGTCAGAAAGACATTTGGCATCGCCAAGCACTTTATAAAAGGTAAAAAGGCCCCTTACCTCCACTGATCTATCACCACTATTTTCAAGTGTGATATCCTGTAGCATTCAATTATCATTTTTGAGGCCTGCTGCATCTAAGCTTTCAGCTGACTGAAAGTGTAAAAAGCTTTCGTGGATGGCCCCGTTGTTATAGTACCTCACAACTAAAGACATTTGTTTTTTTCAATCTTTGGTTTCATCTGCAATTACACTAAAAACTTCAATTTCTTTTATTATTTCTTATTATTTCACGTTGTACTAAGGCCTCAAGAACTTTGTTCTGGATTTGGTGGCTTGTGTACTTAGCATTGTCACATGCATTCATCCTTTTCTCTTTGAGAGGGTCATGCTTGCTATTTCTTCTAAGATTGTCAAAAGATTACCCTTGTTGTGAGAGTCAGACTCTTGATGACCTCTCTGCGCTGTATTTTGAGTGGCAGTTAATAGGAGCACATCTGTAATTGTTTTAATGTAAGTATAGTTTTCCCTCACTTTCTTTTTCCCGATCCTCATTTATGACATCTAAAAGTGATGAGTTGCTGTCAATAGCCCTTTTATGCTGATTCCTCAGCATTGATATGATGCTCTGCCTTCGAATGGAGCTTAAACCCAGAATCTTTAACGCCGCCTTTTCCAGTTACAAAAACCTGACTGTGATGTGAAGGCAGATTCAGGTGTATTGGGCAGAGAAACATGACTGTGATGTGAAGGCAGATTCAGGTGTATTGGGCAGAGAAACATGACTGTGATGTGAAGGCAGATTCAGGTGTATTGGGCAGAGAAACATGACTGTGATGTGAAGGCAGATTCAGGTGTATTGGGCAGAGAAACATGACTGTGATGTGAAGGCAGATTCAGGTGTATTGGGCAGAGAAACATGACTGTGATGTAAAAGGCAGATTCAGGTGTATTGGGCAGAGAAACATGACTGTGATGTGAAGGCAGATTCAGGTGTATTGGGCAGAGAAAAATTACTGTGATGTGAAGGCAGATTCAGGTGTATTGGGCAGAGAAAAATGCCTACAGGCGAAACAATAAGTCAAATTTTGACTTACATAATATTCAAGCCATGAATTGTCCTTATACCAGGAGCTGTTGAAAGCCCCTTTCCTGGTACCATACTGAGTTCTGGGCAATGTTTTCAAACACGTCTGTACAGGACCCTCTTCTCTGGATCTTGAAATGTCTAAAATATACGTTAAATAATGTGTCATATCTCCAAGGAAATGTATAATTAAGGGATCCACAAGATTAGATACTAACAACTGCTAACTAAAATGTGTAGTTTAAAGTATAGGCCTGGCCTACCATTGGGTGTAGTTTAAAGTATAGGCCTGGCCTACCATTGGGTGTAGTTTAAAGTATAGGCCTCGCCTACCATTGGGTGTAGTTTAAAGTATAGGCCTGGCCTACCATTGGGTCCTTTTGGAACAGCATATCTGGTGCTTGATGCAGTAGGGACGGGCTCCATGACATCTTCTGGCAGCTCTGACTCACTGTCCTGCTCAGAGCCAGAGGTCTCTGTGTCATCCCTTGATACAGTTGGGAGGGGCTCCATGACATCTTCTGGCAGCTCTGACTCACTGTCCTGCTCAGAGTCAGAGGTCTCTGTGTCATCCCTTGATACAGTTGGGAGGGGCTCCACGACATCTCCTGGCAGCTCTGACTCACTGTCCTGCTCAGAGCCAGAGGTCTCTGTGTCATCCCTTGATACAGTTGGGAGGGGCTCCATGACATCTTCTGGCAGCTCTGACTCACTGTCCTGCTCAGAGCCAGAGGTCTCTGTGTCATCCCTTGATACAGTTGGGAGGGGCTCCATGACATCTTCTGACAGCTCTGACTCACTGTCCTGCTCAGAGCCATAGGTCTCTGTGTCATCCCTTGATACAGTTGGGAGGGGCTCCATGACATCTTCTGGCAGCTCTGACTCACTGTCCTGCTCAGAGCCAGAGGTCTCTGTGTCATCCCTTGATACAGTTGGGAGGGGCTCCATGACATCTTCTGGCAGCTCTGACTCACTGTCCTGCTCAGAGCCAGAGGTCTCTGTGTCATCCCTTGATGCAGTAGGGATGGGCTCCATGACATCTTCTGGCAGCTCTGACTCACTGTCCTGCTCAGAGCCAGAGGTCTCTGTGTCATCCCTTGATACAGTTGGGAGGGGCTCCATGACATCTCCTGGCAGCTCTGACTCACTGTCTTGCTCAGAGCCAGAGGTCTCTGTGTCATCCCTTGATACAGTTGGGAGGGGCTCCACGACATCTCCTGGCAGCTCTGACTCACTGTCTTGCTCAGAGCCAGAGGTCTCTGTGTCATCCCTTGAGACATCTATTACATTAAAATAACACAAGAACCATAATCACAATAAAAATGCTGCAGCCATCAAAACAAGTACACATGAATCAACAGCCAACATTTTAAAGTAAGGTTTAATCTTACAAAATCATCAAAATCGTCTATGGAGAGAATGGACCGATGGTCCACCTTCGGCTCCCCCAGCTCAGGACTCTCCATCCCCCAGCTCAGGACTCTCCATCCCCCGGCTCCAGCGCTCTCCGTCTTACGCTCCCGAGGGATTATGATGGAGTGGCGGCGGGGTGCCAGGGGTTCTTACTCCAACTGGAACTGTACCTGGCCACCGTCAGACCCACTCCCTCGGGAGCGGAGAGGGTGAGTGTCCTCATCTCCTGCCTCACGGGTCGTGCTCTGGAGTGGGCGAACGCAGTCTGGAATGGCCCAGACTCAGCGAAGGAGCACTACCCAGAGTTTACCCGCCATTTTCGTGCCATGTTTGACCAGCCTCCAGAGGGCCGAGCGGCGGGACAACGACTATTCCATCTCAGGCAGGAGAAGAGGAGCGCCCAGGATTACGCGCTGGAGATCCGGACCTTGGCAGCAGGATCTGGGTGGAACGACAGGGCCCTTATCGACCACTACCGGTGTAGTCTCCGGGAGGACGTCAGTAGGGAGCTAGCGTGTCGGGACACCGCTCTTTCCCTGGATGAGCTGTTTGACATGTCCATCCGACTGGACAATCTGCTGGCTGCCCGCGGGCGTTCGGAGAGGGTCCTGTGCCTTCAACCACCCAGAACCTCCGCTCCCAATCCGATGGAGTTGGGAGGGGCCGTGCCGAGGGGTACCGGAGGAGAAGGCCCCCCCTGCACCAGCTGTGGTCGGAGAGAACACACGGCCGATCGGTGCTGGGGGGGTCCATCTGGGAGTCGAGATGGCAGGCGGAACACTTCTCGATCACCCCAGGTGAGTCAGCACCAAACTCACCCAGAACCCCCCTGTTGGTCACATGTTTGTCTTGATTTTTTTCCTCTTCCCAGCATAGGGCGATAGTCGATTCAGGCGCAGCTGGGAAATTTATGGATCGCGGACTCGCCCTTAAGTTAGGTGTTCCTCTTGTGCCGATAGATTCTCCCTTTCCCGTGCACTTCCTAGATAGCCGGCCATTAGGGTCAGGGGTGGTCAGGGAGACCACGGTGACGCAGGGGAATCATAGGGAGCATATCAGTCTTTATATTATTGATTCGCCTGCGTTTCCAGTGGTGCTAGGGATTCCCTGGCTGGCCGGGCACAATCCTAAAATTTCGTGGAGACGGGGTTCTCCAGGGGTGGTCAGAGGAGTGTTCTGGAAGGTTCCATCAGTGCCACGTCGGTGGAGAGTCCAGACCAGGGTTCCACGGTGTGCATTCGCCACGAGTATGCCGATTTGGCAATCACTTTCAGTAAAAGGAAAGTGACTAAATTACCACCTCATCGACCGGGAAGGGATTGTGCGATAGATCTCCAGGTAAACGCTGCGCTTCCCAAGAGTCACGTGTACCCATTATCCCAAGAGGAGACGTTGGCTATAGAGACATATGTCACGGAGACTCTGGGACAGAGGTACATTCGGCCCTCCGCATCACCCGTGTCCTCGAGTTTCTTTTTTGTGAAGAAAAAGGAGTGAGGTTTGTGTCCGTGTATTGATTATAGAGGTCTAAACGCCATCACAGTGGGGTTTAGTTACCCACTACCCCTCATCGCTACGGCGGTGGAATCATTTCACGGAGCGCAGTTCTTCACAAAACTGGATCTCAGGAGCACGTATAGTCTGGTGCATATTCGGAAGGGAGACGAGCGGAAAACCGCATTTAGTACCACATCGGGCCACTATGAGTACCGCGTCATGCCATATGGGTTAAAGAATGCTCTAGCCGTTTTCCAATCCTTTGTAGACAAGATTCTCAGGGACCTGCACGGGCAGGGAGTGGTTGCTTATATCGATGACATACTGATCTACTCAGCCACTCACGCCGCGCATGTGTCTCTGGTACGCAAGGTGCTTGGTAGACTGCTGGAGCATGACCTATACGTCAAGGCTGAGAAGTGTGTGTTCTCCAAATGAGCCGTCTCCTTTCTGAGTTATGGCATTTCCACCTCGGGGGTGGTGATGGATGGTGACCGCATTAAGGCCGTGCGTAATTGGCCAACTCAGACCATAGTAAAAGAGTTGCAGCGGTTTTGGGGTTTTGCCAACTACTACCGGAGGTTTATCCGGGGTTTTGGCCAGGTAGCGGCTCCCATTACCTCACTGCTGAAGGGGGGCCCAGTGCGGTTACAGTCGTCAGCAGAGGCGGAGGGAGCTTTCAACATTTTGAAGGCGCTATTCACGGATGCACCCGTGTTGGCGCATCCGGACCCCTCTCTAGCATTCATAGTGGAGGTGGACGCATCCGAGGCTGGGGTGGGTGCCGTGCTATCACGGCGCTCGGGTACGCCACCAACTCCGCCCCTGCGCTTTCTTCTCAAGGAAGCTCAGCCCAGCGGAGCGTAACTATGATGTGGGGGACCGGGAGTTGTTAGCGGTGGTCAGGGCTCTGAAGGTGTGGAGGCACTGGCTTGAGGGGGCTAAGCACCCCTTTCTCATTTGGACCGACCACCAGAATCTGGAGTATATTCAGGCAGCTAGGAGACTGAACCCACGTCAGGCAAGGTGGGCCATGTTCTTCACCCGATTCCGGTTTATGTTATCATATAGACCGGGCTCCCAGAATGTAAAGGCTGACGCACTATCCCGCCTTTACGACACGGTGGATCGGTCCACCGAACCTACTCCCATCCTTCCCTCCTCGAGGCTGATAGCACCAGTAGTATGGGAGGTGGCCTCGGACATCGAGCGGGTGTTACGGGCGGAACCCGCGCCTCCTCAGTGTCCGGCGGGGCGGAAGTACGTGCCGCTTGGTGTCCGGGACCAACTGATTCGGTGGGCTCACATCCTACCCTCCTCGGGTCACCCTGGGTGGCGAGGACAGTGGGGAGCCTTCGGGGGAGGTATTGGTGGCCCACCTTGGCTAGGGACGTTAGGGTTTATGTTCCATCGCCTCCATCCGGATCGCCCTGCGCCTCGTCCTCCGGGTCAACCTCGAGGCCGGTGTCGGCGCGCTTCTGGAGCCGCGCGTCAGGGAGGGGGGTTATGTCACGAGTCCGACCGAAGGTGGCTCCCCTTCCTGTTCGGGTGGCGCTCGGCGTTCGTCGTCACCGGCCTACTAGCTGCCACTGTTTTCTTTCCTCCCCCTCCTTATGTGTTTATTGGTATCACCTGTTTTAGTTTGTTGTAATTAGTTGGGCTTTATTAGTCAGCCGGCCCGCCCGTTTCTTTGTGCGGGATTGACTTTTGTAACCCTGGTGTTTGTTATTGTCGAACATGTTGGTTTATGTTTGTGTATAGTGCTGGACTGTTTCGTTCCCCGTGTCTGGGGCATTTTGTTTTGAGCACCCAGTGTTTAGTGGGGTGGCCGTGGTTCACCGTGTGTGCATTAAAGGAGCACTATATTGAACTCTCTGTTTTCCTGCGCCTGACTTCCCACTCACGACACCCAGTACCTTTCATCTCTAGCTTCCGTGATTTTTGCAATTCGTTCCAGTCATTGGCAGCAGAGAACTGTAAGGAAAGGCGGCCAAATGAGGTGATGGCTTTGGGGGTGGCCAGTGAAATATACCTGCTGGAGTGCGTGCTACGGGTGGGTGTTGCTATTGTGACCAGTGAGCTGAGATAAGGCGGGGATTTACCTAGCAAAGGCTTATAGATGACCTGGAGCCAGTGGGTTTGGCAACGAGAGCATACAGGTCGCAGTGGTGGGTAGTATATGGAGCTTTGGTGACAAAATGGATGGCACTTGTTAGTAATTAGATATGTAGATGGGTGAGCCGGTCAAGGATCGATTCAGACAAAGTGGTAAATTGTATGACAAGCGACAGTTTATTCAGAGTGAAGATATCTAGTACAGCGTAATTACGGCTCTCCCGTTAGCTCGCACAGAACAGCAGGAAAAGAGGCCGTTAACAATCAGCACAGCCCTAATATATGGCACAGAAAGTAGGTTGATTCTAGAAGATCGGATCTTTGGATTGGTTCAGGCTGGGTGTAGTCTGTAGTCTTCCGCCATTGGCTCAGTTGTCTGTCCGTCATCGTGGAATCCTCCACAATGTTCGGCTAGAGAGGAGATTATGTGTGTGCGCTAGTTTGGCAGTAAGTGTGTAATGCGGGAGCTATCCTGTAGGGGACCCCACAGGCTTTACTGTGAGTTGTAGCCATGTATTTAGCAGTAGGTTGGTCACCTGCATAAGAAATAGCAATTCTTTACACACTGTGATAGACTTCATCCAATTTGCTGAGTAGAGTGTTGGAGGCTATTTTGTAAATGACATCGCCGAAGTCGAGGATCGTCAGTTTTACGAGTGTATGTTTGGCAGCATGAGTGAAGGAGGCTTTGTTGCGAAATAGGAAGCCGATTCTAGGTTTAATATGAGTCTGGAATGAGAGTTAGATCATGACTAGCCCTACTCTGCAGTAACTAACTTAGCTAGCTATAATTTTTTACACCTTTATGATAGCCAATTGTGGTAATCTTTTGATAATAACAATTGTTCGTTTTGAGTTTAAGTTCGAAAACCTAACTGAGTTAATAATGGATTTCAAATTGCTGAATGTTAAAACTTACTTCAAATATAATGCTTTCCCCAATCGTGAAAAGAGCTTGTGGAGCTGTGGAAATATTCTCTCTTCTTCTTTATATTCTTCTTATTCTTCTGTATCTTGCAACTAACGTTAATATTCTCTCCTCCTCATCCTCGATTTGAAAAATGCTCCACCGAGCGTCAACATAAATGCTTCTTTCAATAAGAGGTGAAATGAGCATCAAACTACCAGTAGCGAATGGCAGTTTGGGGTGGCACCCACCCCGGAAACCCCTCTGGCTCCGCTTCTGCATATATCCTCTCTGGGCTTCCATAGCTTTTTTTACAGTGGAGATGAAGTTTATGAATTGCGTAGTTGGGCTGATGAGACATTGGATTGCGCACTGAAATTGAACAGTGAATAGGCATTTCAATGTCATAGCCTTAGCCGGTGGTAATTTGTGGAATAGACACCGCCTGAAATGTGGTTTTAACCAATCAGCATCCAGGATTAAAGCCACCCCGTCTAAAAGGAAAGAAGTATGTTCTCCTTGTGATGTTCAGAGGCCGAGGAACAATGACCTTAAGTTCGGCAAAAGACTTTGGTACAGTAATCAAACACTTGGCTCAACATTTTTAGCAGTTGGTCTATCAACTCAGGGGAAAAAATATACAAAAGAATACAATCTCAGCTGCTGGAAAATATATTTATAATATATTTTGTACTAACTGTATTGCTCAAATTGATCCGAGAATATAAATGATGTAGGCCGAATCGAACATAAGAGAAGGGTTAAACCTGTAATGGAAAAGGGGAAAGAGAGACATTGGGAATCAATTCCATTAACTGGCAGCAACTGTATTTCACTCTGCTCGGTGGTTGTGGCTGGCTGGCTTAGGGCCTACTTGGCTGAGTGTGTGTCCAGAATGCCTGGTCAGGGTAAAGCGTAGGTATGGTAGGCCTAAAGGCATCCAGGTGCCTGCATCAATGATGCCCTTATGGACAGTCTGTACGCGTGTTCATGTTAGTGAACCTCCACACGAAGATCCCTTTAAGCATTTCTTAAAGGACACGTTCAGGTAGTCCCTTTGGCCCATTTGCTGTGTCTAGAAGGAGCATGAGAGAAAGAAGAGGGCGTTTAATTACAGTTCAGCCGTTCACTTACACAGGGCCACAGTGTAATTCCTCCAGCTGCAAGCCTCATTTGCATTTAACCATCAAGCCTGAGACGGAAATGGGAACGGGGTGTAACACACTCTATGAGAGCGGTAGCAGAAGAGAGAAAACGTGGTAATTACAGACTGCTTCCCAAATAGCACTCTATTTCCCTATAGTGCACTACTTTTGACCAGAGCCCTGTGGGCCCTGTTCAAAAGTAGTGCTTTATGTAGGGAACAGGGTGCCATTTGGGAAACCCCCATAGACCAAGCTGTGAGTTGGGAAAGGATGGCTTGGCTTCCTTCCTCATCCACCCTTTTCATCTGCTTGTTCAATGCTTCATTCTCCCACATACACCCATACACCCATACTCTCTAAACTGCACCACTACAGGGGGCTAAAAGCATTGTTTTTCGTAGACTCAGAATTCTGAAAATGCTTTATCACTATATCAGGGTCCCAAATGGCACGCTATTCCCCCATATAGTGCTATATAGGAAATACAATGACATTTGGGATGCAATTTAGATCTGGTTCAATACATTCTCCTAAGCTGGATGTTATCATTTAGGCACACACACATTTAGGTCATGCTTGGACTCTTGGCTGCAGTCAGTTGGCTACCACGCTTGCTCCACCTCTTTGTGCTGCTTATCAGAGCACATTTTTTACATACCTGCCTGTCACATGCTGTCTGTGTCTGTGATAGCAGGATCGTATTCGCTAGGCACCAAACCAAAGAAAACAGGGAGGGTCTACCATGTTCATCTTCCATTGCAAAATGTTTTGTTTTTGTTTTGAGCCCTAATGTATCTGTCAATTGTTAGCCTGGGAGACACAGAGATGTTAGGTCTCTATGGAGCACTAGATGGCAGACAGGAACACCAGACCCCCCATACTCAACTACACACAGAGTTATCATAACAACATCACAGATGGAGAGGGAGAGAGAGAGAACATTTGAATGGTAAAATCCCTTGTATTGGACTCTCCAGTACTTGAACATTCAACCCTCAGAAGTCATGCACCAATGCGCTGTGTAAGAAAAACAGAGAGAGAGATTGATTTTTTTGTCTTACTTTGTGACATCCTCATTATACTAAAAACACCACATTACCCCCCCCCCCCAAAAAAAAACATACATACCACCACTACTTCAACAAGATCACATTACACAACCCAGCACAATCCAATTCAGCACCACACTACAAAAATACATGTCAGAAATACAGACAGCCCCCCTAAACCCCCATACCTCCTGAAACATCTCCACATTATTCAACACTAAGGCGCACAGAGACCATCCCTTTAAATAATAACACAGGGTCAGTTGCCCCCTACCTCTGATCCGGTTTCTTCTCGTTAGCTATATGGCCAACTTGGCCTGCCCAAACATAATTTATTTTCACTGTTAAAATAACTGTGGGCCAAAACAAACATCCCCACAGAAAACACCACCCCCAACCTTATACACAGGCAGTCCAACAGAGACAATACCGGCATCACCCTCGTACACACAGGAAAAAAGCATGCAGAACAGTTTCAGTTGATACACAAGACGGACACCCCTCCCAGACCCCCGGGTCAAACCGAGCCAACCAGCTATTTCTGGCCAGGGCCACACGAACCACCCTTCACTGGAGGTCTCCTGTCCTTTTCAGCCCTGGGAGCTTGTCGAGCTCCTGGTACCCTGTCGAGCTCCTGGTACCCTTTGCCTTTGATGCTTCCTCACTGCCTTTCAGTTTTTAAGGTTCCTCACTTTGACACTGAGATCACACAACGCCAGGGTCGGAGTGTTACAGTAAAAGTCAGTAAGTCTTTCGGACCGTACTGCCAGTCCCCGGTCTCTGCTGTCAATTGTAGTTGCCGACCAAACCCTCCTGGGCTCAGGCAGCGTCTCATGGACCTCCCCAATGACCCTCAGTTAGCACTATTCGGAACCCTTGGGAAATCCCTACATTTAACCCCTAGCCTTCCCCTAACCCTAACCTAAACCATAGCCCTAACCTTAAGACATAGAGAGACAGAAAGATTAACATTGAGATTGAGTGTTCTATTCCTAATCACAATGCTGTCTTTGGTTCTTGTTCTCGCACAGACAACAATCCTGATATTTCAACAGAATGCCCACTTTGAGACACAAGGAGAGGCAGCATCTCTGCCGGACGGGTGTCTTCAGCAGGAGTGAAGTGTTCAGGTAAATAATGAATGGTTCACACACACGCACGCGTCACGGGCCACAGGAGGCAGGGTTGGGGAGTAACATGTAAGGGATTACAAAAACCGGTAACTTTAATCCGTTCTGTTACCAGCATAAATATTGTAATCAGATTACAGATACTTCTGAAAAGTTAGATGATTACTTCTAGGATTACTTTTAAATTCAGAAAGGATGCTTGCAAAAAAAATGACACTTTTCTGTTTTCTCAATGACATTCAAATCAGCATTGAAAATATCAGCCTGAGTGAGTCTGACCACAAGTCAGAGACCACTATGATGACACGCCAAATGTGTTTGATATATCCGGGAAAAGAGCAGGAATAGGCTTTGCAGGCTACAGTCCAAGCTATGGCTTTCAATGGTGCGACTGTTGTCGGCATCCACAGATTATCCCATTTAAATAAACGCTTGGAGGTAAGGATGACAGCAGTGGTGTAGTCTACGGCAATACGGATATCACTTATTATTGATATCTACATAGAGCATTGATGTGAATCACACTGCTGCTCTCTCATTTAACAATTTGCGCCTTACAGATTGTGGTTGTTTTGGATGGCTGTTCACAAATCTAAATGTGTATTTGAACCCAATAATGGTTGAATTCAACCATTATTGGGTTGCCTATCAATCAATCTATCAATCATTGTTTTTGAAAAATGTGCTCTTGCAACAGCTGCACAGTGTGGATCCAGGACTATGTAATAAAAGTGGGGCTTTTATTGCTCAATCTAATTCATGCTGATAAAAAAATTGACACATGCTCAAACCTGCAAACTTTTGATAGACTTAAAAGGGGCAATCTGTAGTTGCTACATCCATTTTTGGACTTATACATTATATATACACTACCGGTTAAAAGTTTTAGAACGCCTACTCATTCAAGGGTTTTTCTTAATTTTTTGTATTTTCTACATTGTAGAATAATAGTGAAGACATCAAAACTATGAAATAACACATATGGAATCATGTAGTAACCAAAAAAGTTTTAAACCTATCAAAATGTATTTTATATTTGTGATTCTTCAAATAGCCACCCTTTGACTTGATAACAGCTTTTCACACTCTTGGCATTCTCTCAACCAGGCACCTGGAATGCATTTAAATTAACTTCTTAAAAGTTAATTTGTGGAATTTCTTTCCTTCTTATAATTTGTTTGTTCAGTTGTGTTGTGACAAGGTAGGGGTGGTATACAGAAGATAGCCCTATTTGGTAAAATACCAAGTCCATATTATGGCAACAACAGCTCATATAGGCAAATAGAAACGACAGTCCATCATTACTTTAAGACATGACGGTCAGTCAATACGGGAAATGTCAAGAACTTTGAACGTTTCTTCAAGTGCAGTCGCAAAAACCATCAAGCGCTATGATGAAACTGGCTCTCATGAGGACCGCCACAGGAAAGAAAGACCCAGAGTTACCTCTGCTGCAGAGGATAAGTTCATTAGAGTTACCAGCCTCAGGCCTCCTGAGTGGCGCAGTGGTCTAAGGCACTGCATCGCAGTGCTAGCTGTGCCACTAGAGATTCTGGGTTCGAGTCCAGGCTCTGTTGCAGCCGGCTGCGACCCGGGAGACCCATGTGCGATGCACAATTGGCCCAGCATCGTCCGGGATAGGGGAAGATTTGGCCGGCAGATATGTCCTTGTCCCATTGCACACTAGCAACTCCTGTGGCGGGCCGGGTGCAGTGCACGCTGACACGGTTGCCAGATGCACAGTGTTTCCTCCAAAACATTGGTGTGGCTGGCTTCCCAGTTAAGTAGGCATTGTGTCAAGAAGCAATGTGGCTTGGTTGGGTTATGTTTTGGAGGACGCACAGCTCTCGACCTTTGCCTCTCCCGAGTCTGTACGGGAGTTGCAGCAATGAGACAAGACTAACTACCAAAAGGATAACATGAAATCTGGGAGAAAAACAGGGAAAAACAAAAAAAAAAGAGTTACAGGTCTCAGAAATTGCAGCCCAAATAAATGCTTCACAGGGTGAAAGTTACAGACACATCTCAATATCAACTGTTCAGAGGAGACTGTGTGAATCAGGCCTTCATGGTTGAATTGCTGCAAAGAAACCACCACTAAAAGACACAAATAATAATAATAAGAGACTTGCTTGTGCAAAGAAACACGAGCAATGAGCATTAGACCGGTGAAAAGTCCAAATTGGAGATTTTTGGTTCCAACCGTCGTGTCTTTGTGAGATGCGGTGAGGGTGAACGGATGATCTCCTCATGTGTGTTTCCCACGTAAAGCATTGAGGAGGAGGTGTTATGGTGGGGGGGTGCTTTGCTAGTGACACTGTCTGTGATTTATTTAGAATTCAAGGCACACTTAACCAGCATGGCTACCACAGCATTCTGCAGCGATATGCCATCCCATCTGGTTTGGGCTTAGTGGGACTATCATTTGTTTTTCAACAGGACAATGACCCAACACACCTCCAGGCTGTGTAAGGACTATTTTACCAAGAAGGAGGGTGATGGAGTACTGCATCAGATGACCTGGCCTCCACAATCACCCAACCTCAACCCAATTGAGATTGTTTGGGATGAGTTGGACTGCAGAGTGAAGGAAAAGCAGCCCGCAAGTGCTCAACGTAAGCGGAAACTTCTTCAAGACTGTTGGAATAGCATTCCAGGTGAAGCTGGTTGAGAGAATGCCAAGAGTGTGCAAAGCTGTCGTCAAGGCAAAGGGTGGCTATTTGAAAAATCTCAAATAAAAAATATTTGTTTAATTAACACGTTTTTGATTACTACCATATGTGTTATTTCATAGTTCTGATGTCTTTACTATTATTCTACAATGTAGAAAATAGTAAAAAATAAAGGAAAACCCTTCAATGAGTAGGTGTTCTAAAAAATTTAACCGGTAGTGTATATATACAGTACCTGTCAAAAGTTTGGACACACATATTGGTTTTCAATGGTTTTTCTTTATTTTTACTATTTTATACATTGTAGAATAATATTGAAGACTTCAAAACTATGAAATAAGACATATGTATCATATAGTAACCAAAAAAGTGTAAAACAAATCAAAATAGATATACTATTTGAGATTCTTCAAAGTAGCCACCACCTTATTCCGTTTGTAGCGCACTACTTTTGACCAGGGCCCATAGAGCTCTGGTCAAAAGTAGTGCACTATATAGGGAAAAGGGTGCCATTTGAGACAATGTGGCCAGCCACCCTTCATGTCCAGATGTAATCCAGATGGCTGGCCACAGTGGAGCCCTGATCCTAGCCCTCCCTCACTCAGAGTTCAGATATCAACCTCAATGATCCCTGGAGAAAGCTCCATCATAATTACATCACAGGATGCTAGCAAGGACTGAATCCATACCTTCCTAAATGTTCCCATATTCCCTATATGGAGCACTACTTTTGACTAAAACCTTAGGGGAATAGGGAATACAGATGTTGAATCTAATTTGATCACCTTGTTGCATGAGAACTTTCCTGCAACACACACATCTATAACGTTTAGAGGCTTAAAAAAGGCTTTAAAAAATACTTATAGAAAGGCTTTTAAGGTTTGTAATTTCCACTTTGAAATTTCAGACTTGGTTTCCCCTTATGAAAAATGTATCAACCTCTACCAAAAATGTCCATGAACGCACCCTTCTGTTCAGACTCCGGAGACGGGCACATCGTGCACCAGTCTCTTGACAACAAGGTTGATGAAATCCGAGCAAGGGTAGCATTCCAGAGGGACATCAGAGACTGTAACGTTCTTTGCTTCATGGAAACATGGCTCACTGGAGAGACGCTATCGGAGTCGGTGCAGCCAGCTGGTTTCTCCACGCATCGCGCCGACAGAAACAAACATCTTTCTGGTAAGAAGAGGGGCGGGGGCAAATGCCTTATGATTAACGAGACATGGTGTGACCACAACAACATACAGGAACTCAAGTCATTCTGTTCACCTGATTTAGAATTCCTCACAATCAAATGTCGACCGCATTATCTACCAAGGGAATTCTCTTAGATTATAATCACAGCCGTATATATTCCCCCCCAAGCAGACACATCGATGGCTCTGAACGAACTTTATTTGACTCTTTGCAAACTGGAATCCATATATCCTGATGCTGCATTCATTGTAGCTGGGGATTTTAACAAGGCTCCCTAAATTGTATCAGCATATCGATTGCGCAACCAGGGCTGGAAAAACCTCATCATTGCTATTCTAACTTCCGTAACGCATATAAGGCCCTGCCCCGCTCTCCTTTCGGAAAAGCTGACCACGACTCCATTTTGTTGATCTCTGCCTACAGACAGAAACTAAAACAAGAAGCTCCCGCGCTGAGGTCTGTTCAACGCTGGTCTGACCAATCTGATTCCACACTCCAAGACTGCTTCCATCACGTGGACTGGGATATGTTTCGTATTGCATCAAACAACAACATTGACGAATACGCTGATTCGGTGAGCGAGTTCATTAGAACGTGCGTTGAAGATGTCGTTCCCATAGCAACGATTAAAACATTCCCTAACCAGAAACCGTGGATTGATGGCAGCATTCGCGTGAAACTGAAAGCGCGAACCACTGCTTTTAATCAGGGCAAGGTGACCGGAAACATGACAGAATACAAACAGTGTAGCTATTCCCTCCGCAAGGCAATCAAACAAGCTAAGCGTCAGTATAGAGACAAAGTACAATCTCAATTCAAAGGCTCAGACACAAGAGGTATGTGGCAGGGTCTACAGTCAATCACGGATTACAAAAAGAAAACCAGCCCCATCACGGACCAGGATGTCTTGCTCCCAGGCAGACAAAAAATAACTTTTTTGCCCGCTTTGAGGACAATACAGTGCCACTGACACGGCCCGCAACCAAAACATGCGGACTCTCCTTCACTGCAGCCGACGTGAGGAAAACATTTAAATGTGTCAACCCTCGCAAGGCTGCAGGCCCAGACAGCATCCCCAGCCGCGCCCTCAGAGCATGCGCAGACCAGCTGGCTGGTGTGTTTACGGACATATTCAATCAATCCCTATCCCAGTCTGTTGTTCCCACATGCTTCAATAGGGCCACCATTGTTCCTGTTCCCAAGAAAGCTAAGGTAACTGAGCTAAACGACTACCGCCCCGTAGCACTCACTTCCGTCATCATGAAGTGCTTTGAGAGACTAGTCAAGGACCATATCACCTCCAACCTACCTGACACCCTAGACCCACTCCAATTTGCTTACCGCCCAAATAGGTCCACAGACGATGCAATCTCAACCACACTGCACACTGCCCTAACCCATCTGGACAAGAGGAATACCTATGTGAGAATGCTGTTCATCGACTACAGCTCGGCATTCAACACCATAGTGCCCTCCAAGCTCGTCATCAAGCTCGAGACCCTGGGTCTCGACCCCGCCCGGTGCAACTGGGTACTGGACTTCCTGACGGGCCGCCCCCAGGTGGTGAGGGTAGGCAACAACATCTCCACCCCGCTAATCCTCAACACTGGGGCCCCACAAGGGTGTGTTCTGAGCCCTCTCCTGTACTCCCTGTTCACCCACGACTGTGTGGCCACGCATGCCTCCAACTCAATCATCAAGTTTGCGGACGACACAACAGTGGTAGGCTTGATTACCAACAATGACGAGACGGCCTACAGGGAGGAGGTGAGGGCCCTCGGAGTGTGGTGTCAGGAAAATAACCTCACACTTAACGTCAACAAAACTAGGGAGATGATTGTGGACTTGAGGGAACACCCCCCTATCCACATCGATGGAACAGTAGTGGAGAGGGTAGTACGTTTTAAGTTCCTCGGCATACACATCACAGACAAACTGAATTGGTCCACCCACACAGACAGCATCGTGAAGAAGGCGCAGCAGCGCCTCTTCAACCTCAGGAGGCTGAAGAAATTCGGCTTGTCACCAAAAGCACTCACAAACTTCTACAGATGCACAATCGAGAGCATCCTGTCGGGCTGTATCACCGCCTGGTACGGCAACTGCTCCGCCCACAACCGTAAGGCTCTCCAGAGGGTAGTGAGGTCTGCACACCACATCACCGGGGGCAAACTACCTGCCCTCCAGGACACCTACACCACCCGATGTCACAGGAAGGCCATAAAGATCATCAAGGACAACAACCACCCGAGCCACTGCCTGTTCACCCCGCTATCATCCAGAAGGCGAGGTCAGTACAGGTGCATCAAAGCTGGGACCGAGAGACTGAAAAGCAGCTTTTATCTCAAGGCCATCAGACTGTTAAACAGCCACCACTAGCATTGAGTGGCTGCTGCCAACACACTGACTCAACTCCAGCCACTTTAATAATGGAAATTGATGGGAAATTATGTAAAATATATCACTAGCCACTTTAAACAATGCTACTTAATATAATGTTTACATACCCTACATTATTTATCTCATATGTATACGTATATACTGTACTCTATATCATCTACTCCATCTTTATGTAATACATGTATCACTAGCCACTTTAACTATGCCACTTTGTTTACATACTCATCTCATATGTATATACTGTACTCAATACCATCTACTGTATCTTGCCTATGCCGCTCTGTACCATCACTCATTCATATATCTTTATGTACATATTCTTTATCCCCTTACACTTGTGTCTATAAGGTAGTAGTTTTGGAATTGTCAGCTAGATTACTTGTTGGTTATTACTGCATTGTCGGAACTAGAAGCACAAGCATTTCGCTACACTCGCATTAACATCTGCTAACCATGTGTATGTGACAAATACATTTGATTTGATTATAATCCACATAAACATTCACATTTCCTGTTGCTGCAGGGTTATTTTCATGCGTAGAATACTGGCTCAAATTATGATCCTACATCTGTAGGGTACTATTTGGAATGCCCACCTTACTTTCCTAAGGCAGGTGTAACAAGTGCGCTGAGAGTTGGAACGCAAGTTCAGTGAGTGTTTTAATAAATAAAAGCAACAATGAACACGAAACACAAACAACGCACCGACATGAAAACAGAGTCAATAACACCTGAGTAAAGAACCAAGGGGAGTGACAGATATAGGGAAGATAATCAAGGAGGTGATGGAGTCCAGGTTAGCGTCATGATACAGAGTCAATAACACCTGAGGAAAGAACCAAGGGGACTGACAGATAAAGGGAAGACAATCAAGGAGGTGATGGAGTCCTGGTGAGTGTCATGAGGCGCAGGTGCACAGGTGTGCGGGATAATCAGTAGCCTGATGACCTAGAGACAGGAGAAGAGTATACGTGACAGCAGGCCCCTAGCTTCCACACTCCGATACACACAGATGCGGAAAACCTCCACCAAGCAGATCTAGAATCCTTCCTCTTCTGTTGGGCTCAATGTTACCTTGTGAATGTCTTTTGAAGTCATGTGAGGTGTATGCAGTAGAATCTCAAACCAAAGTAGGTCAATAAGGGTTTGTCTCAAATGGGACGGTATTAGAGCTCTATGTGCCTTGGTCAAAAGCAGTGCACTATATAGGGAACAGGGTGCCATTTGGGATGCAGACCCAGGCTGAGAAACCTTCCTCATCTGTTGGGCTCAACGTCACTTAGTGAATCTCTTTGAAGTCACGTGAGATGTATAGGAAGAGTATATGCAGAAGGCAGTAGGCTGTGGTCTGTGTTCACTGAGCTAATTCAAAGACATAATGAGCTACAGCACATCAATCCATCGTGGAGGCATGTTAGTTGTGCTGTCTAGTGTCTGTCTAATGTGGTAAAATTACTTTAATACAAACCCTATTCAGATGTCTTCTTTAATACTTTAACTAATATATTGTCAGTGCACTCAGAACAGCCAGCCAATCGACATGCTGTGACTTATCACATTTCCTGGTTATTATTACAGTCTCCTTGACGACATAAGAAAGGAAGTGGAACCTTTGAAGGGATAATTGCTTGACTTTCTGTGACATCTCAAGGGATTGAGAAGTCTAAAGACTATGTTTAAAAAGCTGCTGTGTGTTGAATTAAAGCACGTTTAGGGGTTAGGACAGCTTAAAGCTCATGAATAATGTCGTAACCAATTGAATAACATTTCACCTTCTCTCTATACCAGACAATAGCCTTGTACTTTCTTATTTTCTGGAAATCATATCAAATCCACTTTAAGCCATAGAGCATTGTTTGGTTATTTTCTTGAGTGAAATGTACGTTTTGAAAATTGAGTTTTGAAGTTCCTCACAATTCTCAGCCAGTTCAATATTTCCAGTTATTTCAATTCTTCCTTTGCCTCTCCACCAACCACTACTCAACCACTACACAAATTACTGTAAGATTACAGCGACATGGAGAAAAGAATAAAGACATTGATGTCTTCAACATGAAACAGAAGATATTGCTACATTTATCAGGAATGTTGGAAGAGGAATTTACCTCAAAGGAATTTTTAGAAAACAATTAACACCTTATTTTTTAAAACATGATACTGTGCAGAGGTTAAACATGTATCTTTGCCAGGTAGTAGCACTGTAGCACTAATTCCCAAAAGTTTTTGGGACACTGTAAAGTCCATGGAGAATAAGAGCACCTCCTCCCAGCTGCCCACTGCACCGAGGTAAGGAAACACTGTCACCACTGATAAATCTACCATAATCAAGAATTTCAATAAGCATTTTCCTAGGGCTGGCCATGCTTTCCGCCTGGCTACCCCTACCCCGCCCAACAGCTAGTAACCCCCACAGCAACTTAACCCCCCCCCCCCTCCGCTTCTCCTTCACCCAAATCCAGATAGCTGATGTTCTGAAAGAGCGGCAAAATCTGGACCCCTACAAATCAGCTGGGCTAGATAATCTGGACCGTCTCTTTCTAAAATTATCTGCCACAATTGTTGCAACTCCTATTACTAGCCTGTTCAACCTCTCTTTCGTATCGTCTGAGCCAAACTGTTACAGACTTATATCCATCCTGCCCTGTCTTTCTTCGAAAGTCTTCGAAAGCCAAGTTAAAAAACAGTTCACCGACCATTTTGAATTCCACCGTACCTTCTCCAATATGCAATCTGGTTTCCGAGCTGGTCTTGGGTGCACCTCAGCCACGCTCAAGGCCCTAAACGATATCATAACCGCCATCGATAAAAGACAGTATTGTGCAGACTTCTTCATCAACCTGGCCAAGGCTTTCGACTCTGTCAATCACTGCATTCTTATCAGCAGACTCAATAGCCTTGATGACTGCCTCGCCTGGTTCACCAACTACTTCTCAGATAGAGTTCAGGGTGTCAAATAGGAGGGCCTGCTGTCCGGACCTCTGGCAGTCTCTATGGGCGTGCCAGAGTATTCAATTCTCGTGCCGACTCTTTCCTTTGTAGATATCAATGATGTTGCTCTTGCTGCTGGTGATTCTCTGGTCCACCTCTATGCAGATGACACCATTCTGTATACATCTGGCCCTTCTTTGGACACTGTGTTAACAAACCTCCAAACGAGCTTCACTACTCTGGACAGTTCTGACTTAGAATATGTGGACAACTACAAACACCTAGGTGTCTGGTTAGACTTTAAACTCTCCTTCCAGACTCACATTAAGCATCTCCAATCCAAAATTAAATCTAGAATCGGCTTCCTATTTCACAAGAAAGCCTCCTTCACTCATGCTGCCAAACATACACTCGTAAAACTGACGATCCTCGACTTCGGCGATGTCATTTACAAAATAGCCTCCAACACTCTACTCAGCAAATTGGATGAAGTCTATCACAGTGTGATCTCATTGGCTCCAGGTCATCTATAAGTCTTTGCTAGGTAAAGCCCCGCCTTATCTCAGCTCACTGGTCACAATAGCAACACCAACCCGTAGCACGCGCTCCAGCAGTTATGTTTGACTGGTAATCCCCAAAGCTAACACCTTCACCTTCCAGTTCTCTGCTGCCAATGACTGGAACGAATTGCAAAAATCACTGAAGCTGGAGACTTATATCTCCCTCACTAGCTTTAAGCATCAGCTGTCAGAGCAGCTTACCGATCACTGTACCTGTACACAGCCCATCTGTAAATAGCACACCCAACTACCTCATCCCCATATTGTTATTTTTTGTTGTTGTTGCTCTTTTGCACCCCAGTATTTCTACTTGCACATTATCATCTATCACTCCAGTGTTAATGCTAAATTGTAATTATTTCACCACTGTGGCCTATTTGCCTTACCTCCCTAATCTTACTATATTTTTCTATTGTGTTCTTGACTGTAGGTTTCTTTACTCCATGTGTAACGCTGTGTTGTTGTCTGTTCGCACTGCTTTGCTTTATCTTGGCCAGGTCACAGTTGTGAATGAGAACTTGTTCTCAACTGGCCTACCTGGTTAAATAAAGGTGAAATAAAAAATATTTAAAAAATATATATATATATATATATATATATATAAAAAACAACTTCAAACATTAAAACATTACAGCAGTTACATTGCGTGTGTGTGAGCGAGAGAGAATCATTGCACTTTATCTCTGTTCTCTTGCTTTCATTTCCATTCCTTTCTAGTGGTGGAATGAGCTGATCTCACAGGAGCACCTCCTCTTCACCTCCATTTAGCTCATTCTGTCTGAAGCCCTTCGATCGCATTTCCCCATCACCTCCGAACGCACGTAATGCAAACACACACACAGGCCTATTCTCTGCCACCTTGGCTTCCAGTTCTCTGAGGCTGCCTGCAGAACCCTTTCTGATTAAAACTGAATGCAGAGGAGAGGAGAGAAAAAAAGAATGATGCAGAGGCAAATAGAGTAAGGAGAATGACGAATGTGGTTTTGAGATTGCTTTTGGTTCCTCCTTCACAAACTCCTAGATGTGATACTGTAGCTTCTGCTTTTAATAATCTGTGCCTATAAAGGTGTGTCATGCTGTATAAGGTGTATGCTTTCTCAGATAAGGAACGTAGTGAGTGACATGACCTCAATTTCTTTCGGAGGATATGAAGTTTGAAAAGGCACAGTGAATGCATCCCAAATGGCACCCTATTCACTATACAGTGTTGGGTGCCATTTGGGATGCAGCGAGTGTCATCTCTATGTACACGGAGCAAAAATATAAATGTAACATGTTAAGTGTTGGTCCCATGTTTCATGAGCTGAAATAAAACATTCCAGAAATGTTCCATGCACAGATAAATCTTATTTATCTCAAATTTCTTGCACAAATTTGTTTACATCCCTGTTAGTGAGCATTTCTCCTTTGCCAAGGAATATCAAGAAGCCGATTAAACAGCATGATCATTATACAGGTGCACCTTTGATGGGGGCAATAATAGGCCACAAGAGGAGTGGGACAACTTTCCACCATCCACAGCCGGATCAACTCTATGCGAAGGAGATGTGTCGCGCTGCATGAGGCAAATGGTGGTCACACCAGACACTGACTGGTTCTCTGATCCACACCCCTACCTTCTTTTAAGGTATCTGTGACCAACAGATGCACCTATATTTCCAGTCATGTGAAATCAATAGATTAGGGCCTAATTAATTAATTAATTAATTTTCCATTGACTGATTTCCATATATCAATTGTAACTCAGTAAAATCTTTGAAATTGTTGCATGTTGCGTTTATATTTTTATTCAGTATAAAGGACATTTTCCTCCATACTTCTGAAGGTCTTTTGCAGCCATTTGCATACCGTGTTTGCCATTAGTCAGTAGTGCTGTGTAGCAGTAGCAGAATTGTTGCATAGAGAAACTACGGTCATGGTTGAAATGATGTGTCTGTATGCACATACACACAGACACACACACACACACACACACACACACACAGACGGCTGCTGTCACCATCTGATGAATACCCCCAAGGTGCACTGTGTCACCTTTCTAAATGAAATCTGTGGCTCTCTGTTTATCCAACCTAATAAAACAAAGGAGGACTTGACCTTCAGGCTGGTTCACAGCAGAACACACACATATTGCGCACACACACAAACACGCACGCACAGACGGACACACACATGTACACACGTACATTCCCACAAACTCACACATGCATGCACAGTCCCATATAGACTCATCAATCATCATCATCCTCTGCTCTTCATCATTTGTATCTCTAAAGACTCCCCCAAGTGCGTGACCAAGGCTCATTTCGCTTAGTCGTGAGAGGAGGATTGTGGGTCACGGAAGCTCAGCACTGATCCGTCAGAGACCACTGACATCCTGTAACTCTCCTTAGCTACCGTTGAGCGGGACTGCATTTCAAATGGCACCCTATTCCTTATGTATTGCACTACTTTTGACCAGAACCCTATGGGATTCCCTATGGGCCATGGTCAAATGTGCACTGTATAGGGAATAGGGTGTAATTTGGGACGCAGACCTGGAGCGAGCCTTCGTAACGGAGATGGATGACAACGTCACGAAGGGAATGAGTCAGACGGTGGCACAAAGGACCAGCGTACAAGAACAGCTAGTCTGTCGTCTCTGTCTGGATGATTTGCTCTTTTTGCTGACTTCCCTGGTTCCAGGTAGCACCCTATTCCGTATTTTGTGCCATTTTGGATGCAGCCCGGGAATGATCTGTTTCCTATCTTGATGATTAGATTATATGGCTGGACAGCACATATAGTGCCTTCAGAAAGTATTCATACCCCTTGACTTTTGTTATTTTACAGCCTGAATTAAAAATGGATTAAATATACAGTATATTTTTCTCTCAACAATTTATATACAATACCCCATAATGACAAAGTAAAAACTTTTAATTTATTTTATTTTTGCAAATTTACTGAAAATGAAATACAGAAATAGCTCATTTACACAAGTATTTACACAGTCAACACTTTGTAGAAGCATCTTTGGCAGCGATTACAACTGTGAGTCTTTCTGGATAAGTCTCTAAGAGATTTCCGCACCTGGATTGTGCAACGTTTGCCCATGATTCTTTTTGAGATTCTTATAACTCTGTCTAATTGGTTGTTGAACATACTCTGTCTTCTTGGTATGTAACTCCAGCCTAGATTTTGCCTTGTATTTTAGGATATTGTCCTGCTGAAAGGTGAGTTCATCTTCCAGTTTCTGATGGAAAGCAGACTGAACCAGGTTTTCCTCTAGGATTTTGCCTGTGTTTACAGCAGCTCCACTCCGTCCCTTTTTTATCCTGAAAAACTTAGTCCTTAACGATTACAAGCATACCCATGTAATGATGCAGCCACCACTATGCTTGAAAATATGGGGAGTGGTACCCACTAATGTGTTGTATTTGTCCCAAACATTTTTTGCAGTATTATTTTAATGCCTGGTTGCAAACAGGATGCATGTTTAGTCTGTACAGGCTTCCTTATTTTCACTCGGTCAATTGGGTAAAAAAAATACAACAAAATCTACCAATAGGTGCCTTATTCTTTGTGGTTGAATATGTGTATGAAATGCACTGCTTGACTAAGGGACCTTACAGGTATGTGTGCCGTACAGATATGAGGTAGTCATTAAAAAATCATGTTCATCACTATTATTACACACAGAGTGAATCCATGCAACTTATTATGTGACTTGTTAAGCAGATTTTTACTCCTGAACTTATTTAGGCTTGTCATAACAAAGGGGTTCTATACTTATTGACTCAAGACATTTAAGTTTTTCATTTTTAATTCATTTGTAAACATTTCTAAAACGTCATTCCACTTTGACATTTGGGGGTATTGTGCGTAGGCCAGTGAAAAACATCTAAATTGAATCTGTTTTAAATTCAATCTAACACAACACAATTTGGAAAAAGTCAAGGGTGTGAATACTTGTCTGGATGAGCTGCCCCAGACTAAACAATGACCTCTGGTGGAGAAACTGTGCTCCCTGGACCATCACATCTGGCCTTAGGAATAGGGGGTTGCAAAATTCCTGTAATTTTCCCCAAATTCCAGGTTTTCTGGAAGTCCGGGTTGATGGATCCCAGGTTTCCTGCTTATTCTCCCATGATTCAGGGAACATTCCAACGGAGATTTCTGAAAACCTGAGAATTTGTGGGAAATTACCTGGATTTTGCAACCCTACATCTGCCTTCAGGAAGTATGCAAGAGAGAACAGATAGATAAAGCATGTTACGTTATTCGTGCATTACATTGTTTTAAGTACTCTGACTCATATTTTTCTGAGGTACACAGAAACATAATGTCTCATACTTATTTGTAACGATGGATGGCTCACTCTAAACCCTCATCCAAGCCTAGGGTTCTGGTCAAAAGTAGTGCACTATATGGTGAATAGGGTGCCACAAAGTCTCTTCCTTCTAAAGTACAACAGCAAGGTAGGATAGAGAATTATCTTGGACTACAGGAAAATGAGGGCTGTGCAAACAGGCTCCCATTCACATCGACGGTGCTGTAGGGGAGCAGGTCGAGAGCTTCAAGTTCCTTGGTGTCCACATCACTAAAGACCTATCATGATCCAAACACACCAAGACAGTCGTGAAGAGGGCACAACAATGCCTATTCCCCCTCAGGAGGCTGAAAATATTTGGCATGGGTCCTCAGATCCTCAAACATATCTACAGCTGCAAGAGCATCACCGCTTGGTATGGCAACTGCTCCGAGCTACAGAGTGTCATGACATTGCCCTCTTTGGGCACAGCGAGCATCATCCCCCTCTCTCTGCACCATCCCCCTCTCGCTCTTCCCCCTACACCAGGCTCTATTAGGCAGGTCATAAATTCCTGGAGGAGATTCTTCCTCATGACCAGACAGTGTAGAGAGAGAGAGTGAGTTTTCATAGAGAGAACAAAGGAACTTCTTCTGCCTCACAGAACTTGAGAACTGAACAATATTCATGTTCTGGAGAATGTAGCCAGCTTACGAACTGGTCCGTTTGGTACTATTTTGTGAAAATCATGAGAGACAATATAGCCACATTACCATAAACATGTTTATACAAGAGTCTCAGTTGTGAGGCTTGCATCTAATTGTTGTATAAAATGAATGGGTAAAGATAAACTAAATTGTGAAATTATGTGATGCGATTTTAAAATGTTCAACCTCTCTGGGATATGTGGGACGGTAGCGTCCCAACTGGCCAACATCCAGTGAAATTCCAGAGCGCCAAATTTAAATAAATTACTATAAGAATTTCTTTGATGAAATCACACATGCAAGATAGCAAATTAAAGTTACACTTGTTGTGAATCCAGCCAATGTGTCAGATTTCAAAAATGCTTTACGGTGAAAGCAAACGATGCTATTGTCTGAGGATAGCACCCCAGTAAACAAAGAGAGAAAAGCATATTTCAATCCTGCAGGCGTGACACAAAACGCAGAAATAAAAATATAATTCATGCCTTACCTTTGACGAGCTTCTTCTGTTGGCACTCCAATATGTCCCATAAATATCATGGTCCTTTTGTTCGATTAATTCCGTCGATATATATCCAAAATGTCCATTTATTTGGCGCGTTTGATCCAGAAAAACACAGGCTTCTCTCATCTTTTTCAGTGGGAGAACTTGCACAATTGGTGGGTGACTAAATACTTTTTTGCCCCACTGTATATTAGGAAAATTATAACTTTGTAATCTGATTATTTTCCTTGGTGCCCCGACTTCCTAGTTAATTACAGTTACATGATTAAGTTAGTTTAATCACGTAATAATAATTACAGATAATTTATTTGATAACAATTATACCAGTTTAATGATACCAAAGTCACGACAAGAGAATAGTGAGCACGGCCCAGTACATCACTGGGGCCGAGCTTCCTGTCATCCAGGACCTCTATACCAGGCGGTGTTAAGGAAGGTCCAAAAAATTGTCAAAGACTCCAGCCACCCTAGTCATAGACTGTTCTTTCTGCTACCACACGGCAAGCGATTGCCAATTCTGGGACCAAAAGGCTCCTTAACAGCTTCTATCCCCAAGTAATAACATGGGTGAACAGTTAATCAAATGTCTACGTAGACTATTTACATTGACCCCCTAATTTTATTCTTCTTTATTTGCACTGACACTCTTGCACATGCTCGATGTACACTCACTGGAAAATGTCTTACCAAGTAAAACTTCCAAAAGGACTAATCCAAGGTAAAAAAGGAGTTGGAGCACTCAACTAAACATTATACAGCATGCCATTATACAGGATGCCATTATACAGGATGCGAACAGATGACTGTTGTGTCGACGTCAAGCTGACGTCTTCCTCAAAGGCCCATCTGAACGCTACACTCACTGGACTCTAACTGAACACTCTCAAATACTATACTGACACTCCGACATGCACGCACACACATTCACATTCCTTCACACTCTTCTCATACGCTGCTGCCACTATCTGTTTATTATCTATGCATAGTCACTTTACCCCTACCTACATGTACATAATACCTCAATTACCTCAACTAACCTTTACCCATGTACATTGACTCGGTACCAGTACCCCTTGTATATAGCCTCGTTATTGATTATTCTATAGAGTTACTATTTTCCCTTGAGTTTATTTAGCAAACTTTTCTTACTTGCTTTTTAAAGATTCTGCATTGTTGGTTAAGGGCTCGTAAGTAAGCAAATTCACAGTAAGGTCTACACCTGTTGTATTCAGCGCACATGACAAATACAATTTGATTTGAGAACGAATGAGGATGCTCTGCTCTCCTCCTCAGACAGACTCCTCGTGTTAATTGGTACTCTGCATTAGGGGGGACTTTACAGCAGGGCTTTCTCTCTCTCTCTGATAGTCTGATTCATCCTCTACAGCAGACAGCCCCTGGTTGGTGTCTCATCTTCACTCAGAACAGCCACACCACAACATCCCAGATCTTCTCCATTGAAGCAGAGGACGTTAGATGAAACAGCATGATGACAAAAAAAGTGCTACCTCTGTACCTAACAAGCGCTGTGTCTGAGTGCTTCCCAAATGGCATGGAGTCTTACAAGCCCTGGTCTAAAGTAGTGCACTAAATAGGGAATAGGTTGCCACTACATAGAGAATAAAGTTGCCATTTGGGACGCACACAGATAAAACAGCGTGATGAGTCAGAATATATTCTCTCTCTGTACCTAACAAGCTGCGCTGGCTGGCTGTCTGTCTGCATCATTACTGCATTGTATTCTGCTGTAACACCCTCTGCATGGTAGAGAGACGGAGACATGAGGAAAAATTCTGTGGATTAGTTATTAAGGCTTTGTTTTTTCCACTAGATTTGACAGGACTGTTCGGGCAGGAGATCAGAACAGCAAAATGGGAGGGTGTGAATGAAGTGTAATTTTAATGGTAGGATCAGTCAGGGGCAAACTTTTTAAATGCCGTTGCGGGTACCTCCTAACCCCTGGAAAACTGAGGTAGGGACACTGAACAGCTACCTAGCTGTTTTCCAAATACATTTTGAGAGGATAGAAGAATGGTATGAAGGGGTGTGGTGATAAGTTCACCGTCTGTAGCTGCTGATTTTAATAATCCTCCTGTTCCTGCTGACGGTATATTCATGGCATCTTAAAGTCTTAAGTCCCAGCCACCAAGAGAAGACGGGCATTTCTGGAAATAATTCAACAGGCCTAGATGGAAAAAGAAGGCATAGCCTGTCTCCTATCCACCTTAATAAAGCCCCATCGTGAAATAAAAGGCACACGATAATGCATTCATCATGCATATTTCAAGCCTCAGACATCCACTTCAGAGTCATTATGCCAAATCACATCAGAGCCTCTCAGGCTATCTTTATCTGATAATGAAAAATGCCATCCATTCTTAAGGGTTACATAGGTATTACAGACTCAGGTAATATTTTATATATTTTTTTAATAATCCGTACATATCTATCTCACAATGCTAATTTTAAAAGTGCTTCACGTTGGAATATGTTTCCCTTTGTTTCTAACAGGTACACAGTTTTAGCTCTACCACATACTTTTGGGAATCCTGACCCGGGCGGGAGGGAGAGGGGCATGAACATAGAGATCCTATTCCGTGTGTGTGAGAGCCATGCCATGTTCCCCATTACAGGTTGTGTATTCAAGGTCTAAGCACCGCACCACGGTTGGCCTGGACCACATTAAAGACATTATTATACCACTGCTTTTCTTTCCTCAGCATGGCACCCTATTCCTTTTATAGTGCACTACTTTTGACCTTGGCCCATAGCGTATGCCAATATGGTCCCATTTAGGACCCAGTCCATGTCATACCTGGAGTAGCCCCTCTGCACTCTGGGGTGGTTTGTGTTTATGCTTTGTGTTTCTTCAGTCTTTTTTCCCTTCTCTATGGCAGGAAGGGGTTACTTTACACATTTCCTGCTCTACTCCCTGTGCTCCTGGCTGTTTCTGGGACTGCCTGCCTACCGTCTTGATGTTAAACATTCCCAGGCTCTCCTAACCTCCTGGCCTATCTGCCTGCACCGGCCAACAGAGCTCCCAGGTGAGTGTGTGGGCAGATCTCTTTCTTTTTCTCTCGCTCTCTGTTTACATCTGTCAGTTTCTCTCAGTCTCTCTTTCTTTCCCTCTCTCTCATTTCCCACTCTACCTCTCTCAGTCCCCCTGCTCTTCTCCACTAATGAAGACAAGGTAGAGAGCAATCTGTATTTACGGTGTGCCAGTTACGGGCATGGATGTGTGCATGTTTATCCTTCAGATGGATACCAGAGAATGAGAGCATTCCCAATCCAATGTGTGCAATGCAAACGGAATGGGATTTCTGTTGATGTGTTTAGTAGCTCAGTAGTATTATTCAGCCTCAGTCTGAATATATCCATAATGATATTGTGGAAATAAACCCGGCATCAGCTCTTTCCTCCTCTTTCCCTCCACCTTTTCTCTCATTCTGTTTTCCCATAATCCTCTGCACTACAGCTGTTCATAGACATGCTGTATGGAATTGTTTAGGTTGTGTCTACTCAGTCAAAACTGCGCAGCATCCGCTGTCCAAAGGATATGATAACAAGGAACAGACCTTCCCCCACATACCAAACCTGTCTAAATGTAGCCATGTGATGCACTGCCTGCCTGTCTGTCTGTCCCTCCCTCTCCCTACCGCCATGTCCCCTCCAGGGAGCTTATCTTAATCATTTCCAGATCTCTGTGTCCACACAGCTGACTAAGAAAAACAAAAATTGAGAAATCTTCAGTGTTTACAAGGTAGCACTGCCGATCTTGCTGTTCCTGGCAGAGGTAGCTAGTATTGTGTGTGTGTGTGTGTGTGTGTGTGTGTGTGTGTGTGTGTGTTTAACTATACTTGTGGGGACCAGAAGTCCCCACAAGAATAGTAAACAAACACAAATTTGACCAACTGGGGACATTCTGTTAGTCCCCACAAGGTCTGATGCTATTTATAGGGGGTTTAAGGTGAGAATTAGTGTTAGGGTTAGAATTAGGTTCAGGGTTAGGAGCTAGGGTTAGTTATAGGGTTAGGATTAGGAGCTAGGTTCAGGGTTAGGGTTCAGGTTAGGTTATGGGGTTAGGGTTAGGTTTAGGGTAAGGGTTAGAGGTTAGGGAAAATAGGATTGAATTCTGTGTCCCCGCAAGGTTAGTTGTACAAGACTGTGTTTGTGTGTGTTCCCATTGGGCTTATGTGAGTAATAAGAAGTTGTGAACAGAACAGAAAGGATACTGGAAGGTTAGCTGGCAGCACCAGTTCCAGTCATCCCATCTGTGGCTCGTAGCCATTAGATTATGGCCATCCTAGTTAAGGTATTCCCATGGGTCCCACTATGGTCTAATGACTGAGGTGTGATAACTATTTACTAGGCTTTACAGCTGAAGCATTATGCTCTCAGCACCTGGGAAAGGCCTAGACATTTAGACATATATCTTAACCCCAGAAACCCAAAGGTGTTAGTGTTACAATGGAGTGATTTTTTAAATTATATTTTGTCTATTTCAGGAACATTTCTACAGACTTTGAATTCATTCGTTTTCAAAATCTTGGGGGTCGGGAAAAGTGTCATAGCGGATGAGTCATGTGGAAAGTCAGGAGTTCCTAGACTTTATTAAGTCTATAAATATGGAGACTTACAGAACAAAGCTTATGTCAGAAAGTCATGATAAACCTAAAGATAAAGCAACTCCTTTTTATATCACCTTCAAAGTGACAAATATCTCGAGCAGCAAGTACTGTATGTCTGCATGACTTTGAAGTTGGCTTTGCTGTTCTTAGCTCATTTCCTGATATGAGTGAAGTTTAAAAAGAAAGGGTGATCTCTTTTTAAGCACACCTAAATAAAGTGTGTGTGGTTAAAAAAAACGTGTTTTGCCAGCTACCTGCTCACAATCTCAGGATCAACAGGACACCACCCACCCACCGTAATCTCCATGGCTTTTGATGTTCTTTATTTACATGAGCCTATTCGCTGTGCTGCATATCCTGTCTGTACTGTTGTGTTGCTCTCCCAGGGGATATGGGCTTTACTTCCTCATTCCAGCCCTGCACTGGCATCCTAGTGTTGCCTGGCTACCCAGGCTCCTTGTTTCTGTCAGGACCCGGTTACGAACCCGGGTCTCCGGAGTGAGAAACAGTCACTTAACCAACTGAGCCACGAATAGTCGGCAGAACCCAGAAGATGAGGCAGACACAGCAGTACTTGAGACGGTGTAATTAATGTAGTAAAAAGTGAAGTCCTTCAGGAACACATGTAACTCCACAACCTCAAAAGGAATTCCACAAGAACAAAGGTAATCCTCCAAGACAAAAAAGGTAAATCCACAAGGTGGTAGGTATAGCACAAAAAGCCTCAAAAGATACTCAAAAATAAATAAACAAGAACAAAAAACAGAATTCCACAAGAGCGTCCACCGGGATCAACAAGAGTTAACAGAATACTAGGGCTGGGTGCTAACATACAAACACAGAGCAAAGGACTGAGGAAAACAAAGGGTTTAAATACAATCAGGGGAAACGAGGCACAGGTGCAAATAATAATGGGGATCAAGGGAAAACAAAAGGTCAAAAGGCACAATGGGGGCATCTAGTGACCAAAAACCGGAACAACCCTGGCCAAATCCTGACAGAATCCCCCTAGGAACGGCTCCTGACGTTCCTACCAGCTCTCTCAGGGTGGAGAGCCCTGAACTGACGAATGAGGTCAGGGTCCAGTATGTCTTTGGCAGGAACCCAGGAGCGCTCCTCGGGACCGTAGCCTTCCCAGTCCACCAGATACTGCCAGGACCGCTGCACCCGGCGGGAATCCAGTATCCGATGGACGGTATAAGCCGGCTGGCCTCCAATGACACGAGGCGGAGGGGGAGGTCTGTCTGCCGGGACAAGGGGAGAAAAAACAACAGGTTTTAATAAGGAAATGTGAAATGTGGGATTAATCTTAAGGGATCTGGGTAAGTGTAGGCGATAAGAAACTGGGTTAACTCTCCTGGCAACCTTAAAGGGACCGATGTATTTTTGGGACAGCTTGCGAGACTCCACCCGTAGTGGTAAGTCTCTTGTGGAGAGCCAGACTCTCTGGCCGGAGCGCAGGGTAGGCCCGGGACGGCGACGTCTGTTGGCTTGTTGTTGGTACCTCTGTGAGGAACGCATAAGATTAAGACGGGTCTTCCTCCACATAAGCCGACAGCATCTGACGAACTTCAAGGCTGAAGGCACTCTGCCTCCTGGTCCGGGAACAATGGAGGGGCATAGCCAAACTGACACTCGTGCGGGGACATACCAGTGGAGGAGGAGCGCAAGGTGTTGTGCGCCCAAACAATGAAGGACGACCATGTGGACGGGTTGTTACGAGTCATACATCGGAGGGTGGCTTCCAGCTCTTGATTCATCCTCTCTGTTTGGCCGTTGGACTCCCGGATGGTACCCTGAAGATAGACTGGCAGAAGCACCCATGAGTTGGCAGAAGGCCTTCCAAAACCTTGAGGCGAACTGGGGACCTCTGTCAGAAACCATATCTTGAGGAATGCCGAAGACTCGGAACACATGATTAATTACCAACTCAGCCGTCTCCTTGGCAGAAGGTAACTTAGTCAGAGGGACGAACCTGGCCGCCTTTGAAAACCCGTCGATTATGACTAGGATAGTAGTATTGCCATGGGATGGAGGAAGGCCAGTAATAAAGTCCAACGAGATATGGGACCAGGGTCTGTGGGGAATAGGTAAAGGGTGAAGGAGTCCTTGAGGGCGGAGGTGAGAAGATTTGCCCTGGCAGCACACGGGGCAGGCATTGACGAAAGAGGCAACGTCTTCTCTTATGGTAGGCCACCAGAACTTACGCTGGATGAACTCCAAGGTGCGACCTACGCCCGGGTGACAGGTGAGGCGAGAGGAGTGCCCCCACAGAAGGACCTGAGTCCTCACTGCCTTGGGGACAAACAACCGATTGGCAGGACCCCCTTTCGGGTCCTGTTCGATAGCTTGAGCTCGTCTCACGGTATCCTCAACTTGCCACGAAATCGGAGCCACGATCTTAGCAGCAGGAAGGACAGGCATGTCCGTGTCATCTCGAATGGCAGGAGCGTAGACTCGGGACAGGGCATCCGGTTTGAGATTCTTCGACCCGGGCCGATAGGTGAGGATAAACTGGAATCGATTGAAGAAAAGAGACCATCTAGCTTGTCTAGAGTTCAACCTCTTCGCCTGCTGGATATACTCCAGATTTTTGTGGTCCGTAAGCACTTGAAACGGGTGAGAAGCCCCCTCGAGCCAGTGTCTCCATTCCTTCAATGCCATCTTAACCGCTAGGAGTTCACGATCCCCCACATCGTAGTTCCTCTCAGCCGGGGTAAGCCGGTGTGAGAAGAAAGCGCACGGATGAAGCTTCTTGTCTTACCCCTCTGAGACAGGACAGCTCCAACACCAACCTCTGAGGCGTCTACCTCCACCACAAACGGTTCATCCGTAGTCGGTAGTATCAGGATGGGAGCAGAGAGGACGCGCTGCTTGAGTCCTTGGAAGGCCGTCTCAGCTTCTCTTCCCCACAAAAACCTTGCATTGCCACCCTTGGTTAAAGCTGAGAGAGGGGCTGCCACCAAGCTGAAGTTCTTGATGAACTTGCGGTAAAAGTTTGTGAAGCCCAGGAAACGCTTAACTTCCTTAACGGATTTGGGGGTGAGCCATTCCGCTACCGCTCCTACCTTCCTGGGGTCCATTTGGACTCGACCGGGTTCCACTACAAATCCCAGGAATTGTACTCGGGATGAATGGAATTCACATTTTTCCGGCTTAACGTACAGATGGCTGTCTAGGAGGCGTTTGAGTACTTGTCTGACATGCTTTGTGTGTTCTTGAAGAGAGCTCGAAAAGATGAGGATGTCATCCAAGTAAACAAACACAAATATGTTAAGTATATCCCTAAGCACATCGTTTATGAGCGCTTGGAACACCGCTGGGGCGTTGGTCAGGCCGAAGGGCATCACCAAGTATTCATAGTGACCAGTAGGCGTGTTGAACGCGGTCTTCCACTCGTCACCAGGTCTGATCCGCACAAGATGGTATGCGTTCCCGCAGGTCAAGCTTAGTGAAAACAACTGCTTCCTGGAGCAGCTCAAGGCTGTGGCCATAAGGGGTAGCGGGTAACGGTTACGGACGGTTATGGCATTGAGTCCCCGGTAGTCGATGCAAGGACGTAATCCACTGTCTTTCTTGGCCACAAAGAAAAACACTGCTCCCGCCGGGGAGGTGGATGGGCGCATGAGGCCTGCTTCCAGAGCGTCCTTGATGTAGGTATCCACAGCAGCTCGTTCGGGTGGAGATAGGAAAAGATCCGACCCTGGGGGCAAGTGCCCGGAAACAGTTCGATGGGGCAATCATAAGGTCTATGGGGTGGTAGCATGGTGGCCCTCTGTTTGCTAAATACCAGTTTGAGGTCATGGTAACACTCGGGAACTCGGGTCAGGTCGATGGATTCTAAAGACTCGGGAGTAGAACTCGGGAATTGGGGAAAATACATGTAGCTTGGCACGTAGGACCCCACTGCTTGATAGTGCCCACAGACCAGTCGATGTGAGGGTTATGGCTGTGAAGCCAGGGGTATCCTTTCGAGAGGGAACTCGGAACAGGAGATCAAATGAAAGTTCATCAATTCCTTGTGTTGTGAAACTGAAAGTCGCAAGGAGGTAGTGACATGAGTGACAAGTCCAGATCCCAAAGGGCTTCCATCCAATGTAGTAACCCTCATGGGGTCACTTAGAGGTTCAAAGGGAACGCCATTCTCCTTCGCCCAGACACCATCCATGAAGTTACCTGCGGCTCGAAGGTGAAGCTTGTGGTTGTCCCAGGAAAGGGTGACTGGAATGAGCAGACGGGAGTTGGACGGATGGGAGGAGGTTATGTTTCCCGTTACAGTTCCCCCCGGTCTGTACGGGACAGAGCGTTTCCCTGGAGCCCGGGACACGTGGAACGGAAATGGCCCGGTTTGCCGCAATATAGACAGCGTCGCTCCCTCATCCGGCGGTATCTCTCAGCCTGGGAGATGCGTCCAATCTGCATGGGTTCCGGTGGAGCCAGCGAGGATAAAGGTGGGGACTCGGAGCTGGGACTGATAGGGGCTAGAGGTCTACGGTTGAGTTCTCTCTCTCTCAGACGCTGGTCAATGCGTGAGGCCAACTTGATCAGGGACTCGAGATTGTCCGGTGGTTCCCAGTGGCCAGTTCATCTTGGATAGTGTCGGAAAGGCCTTTCAGAAAGCACACAGTGAGCGGTTGTTCCAACCACTCGCTGCTGCCACCGTGCGGAACTGGATGGCATAGTCCGTCACGCTGCGCCGACCTTGGTGGAGAGTCAGGAGCTGTTTGGCTGAGTCAGGACCACTGCTTGGGCCTTGAAACACTCGTTTGAATTCCTCAGCAAAGGCAGAGTAGCTGGCACAGCAGGAACTATGGGCATCCCACACAGCAGTAGCCCAGGCCAGGGCTTTTTCCGACAGCAGGGTGATGATATATGCGATCTTAGACCGGTCGGTGGGGAACGACGAGGGTTGCAGTTCGAAGGAGAGAGAACATTGGGTGAGAAACCCTTTACAAGCACTTGGATCACCTGAGAACCGTTGGGGAGGTGGAAGACGAGGTTCAGCCAGAGGGTTAACTGCCATGGGTACGTGAATCTGAGGTACTGGGACGGGAACTGTTGCCGAGGTAAGTCGATCAGATATCTGCTTTATGGAAGTCAGCATCTCCGACAGAAGATGAGAATGTCTAGCCATTAAGGCCTCTTGCTGAACCAGGGCGGCTTCGTGGCGTTGGACAGTCTCCTGGTGGTGGGACAGCATGGCAACAAGGTCCTGGGAACTGGCTGCCTCTGGGTTCATTTTTGGCTCTGTGTTTCTGTCAGGACCCGGTTACGAACCCGGGTCTCCGGAGTGAGAAACAGTCACTTAACCAACTGAGCCACGAATAGTCGGCAGAACCCAGAAGATGAGGCAGACACAGCAGTACTTGAGACGGTGTAATTAATGTAGTAAAAAGTGAAGTCCTTCAGGAACACATGTAACTCCACAACCTCAAAAGGAATTCCACAAGAACAAAGGTAATCCTCCAAGACAAAAAAGGTAAATCCACAAGGTGGTAGGTATAGCACAAAAAGCCTCAAAAGATACTCAAAAATAAATAAACAAGAACAAAAAACAGAATTCCACAAGAGCGTCCACCGGGATCAACAAGAGTTAACAGAATACTAGGGCTGGGTGCTAACATACAAACACAGAGCAAAGGACTGAGGAAAACAAAGGGTACAATGGGGGCATCTAGTGACCAAAAACCGGAACAACCCTGGCCAAATCCTGACAGTTTCGGCCTACACCACGCCCATGGAACGTTCGTTTCTTCTCCACAATGATAAAGTTCATGGTCAGATGACACGAAAATACAGTTCTTTTGCATCGCTCACCGGTGGTGGGTTTGGCCCTGGAAAGAACAATGTGTATGGAGAAAATACCTCATATCTACTGTGTTGGTGGGTCTCTGGTGTTATGGGGCTGTTTTGCTTCCACTGGTCCTGGGGCCCTTGTTAAGGTCAAAGGCTTCTTGACTTTTACCAAGTACCAGGACATTTTAGCCCACAACCTGGTTGCCTCTGCCAGGAGGCTGAAACTTGGCTGCGAGTGAATCTCCCAGCAAGACAACCCAAAGCACACATCAAAATCCACAAAGAAATGGTTATTGACCACATAATCAACATTTTGCAATGGCCATCTCTGTCTCCGGATTTAAACCCCATTGAAAACCTGGGGTTTGAATTGTGTTCTCCAATCTCATAAAACATTTTAGAAAAAGGCTCAGTGTCATTATCCTCGCAATGGGCGGGTGCATCCAATAATTTAGACTCTTATCTGAGATTTTGTTTAAAAATCTCTTTCTCTGAGCAAATGTATTAGTCTAAGATACTATGCACTTTAAAATAAATGTGAGCATACAAAATCTCCATATTTATTTTATTTATTTTATACTGTCTTTTTTGCTCATCTTTATCAAGGGACCCAATAATTCCGGTCCCCACTGTAGGTAACAGGTTGTTATTTGGGACAAGCCAATACTGTACTCTGGTTAAAGCGTATCTATAGGACTTTGGTCCTGTCTCAAATGACATCCTATTCCCCATATACTGTTAAGTGCACTAATTTTAATCACAGTACTTTTGGCCACAGCACATACGATCAAAGTAGTGTCGTAGGGAATAAAAGTGTGTCATTCAAAATTAGCTTTTTTAATAAAACCCCTGTGTTTTGGGATATGAACATAGCGATTTTGTGAAGTATTCCATCAAGGGTTGACTTGAAGGTCCCCTTATTCAAACTCAAACACAGACTATACACAGGACACAAATGCCGACCGGATTATCTACCAAGAGAATTCTCTTCGATTATAATCACAGCCGTGTATATCCCCCCCAAGCAGACACCTCGACGGCCCTGAAAGAACTATGTAAACTGGAAACCACATATCCTGAGTCCACATTTATTGTAGCTGGGGATTTTAACAAAGCTAATCTGAAAACAAGGCTCCCTAAATTTTATCACCATATCGAATGCGCAACCAGTGCTGGCAGCATTCTAGATCATTGCTACTCTAACTTCCGCGACACATACAAAGGCCTCCCTCCTTTCTGCAAATCTGACCATGACTCCATTTTGTTGCTCTCAGCCTATAGACAGAAACTAAAACAGCGCTGGTCCGACCAATCGGATTACACGTTTCAAGATTGCTTCGATCACGTGGACTGGGATATGTTCCGGATAGCCTCAGCCAACAACATTGATGTATATTCTGATTCGGTGAGATATATAGTTTTGGCAAGTCGGTTAGGACATCCACTTTGTGCATGACACATACTTTTTCCAACAATTGTTTACAGACAGATTATTTCACTTATAATTCACTGTATCACAATTCCAATGGGTCAGAGGTTTACATACACTTGAGTTGACTGTGCCTTTAAACAGCTTGGAAAATGACAGAAAATGATGTCATGGCTTTAGAAGCTTCTGACAGGCTAATTGGCATAATTTGAGTCAATTTGGGGTGTGGATGTATTTCAAGGCCTACCTTCAAACTCATTGTCACGATCGTCAAAATAACATTCGGACCAAGGCTCAGCGTGATATGGGTTCCACATTTTTTTATTTGTGAAACGCACAAGAAACAATAAAGAGCAAACGACACGTGAAGCTATGGAGTGCTCACAGGCAACTCCACATAAACAAGATCCCACAAAAAACAGTGGGGCAATGGCTGCCTAAATATGATCCCCAATCAGAGACAACGCTAAACAGCTGCCTCTGATTGGAAACCATACCAGACCAACATAGAAATAAAACAACCTAGATTACCCACCCTAGTCCCACCAAAATAGAGAATAAAAAGGCTCTCTTTGGTCAGGGCGTGACAGTCCCCCCCTCCCCAAAGGTGCGGACTCTGGCCGCAAAACCTGACTCTATAGGGGAGGGTCCGGGTGAGCATCTAGCATCGTTGGCGGCTCCGGTGTGGGACGAAGAACCTGCTCATCCCGTGGATCCAGCATCGGTGGCGGCTCTGGTGCCGGACTTTGCCCCCGCCCAGACCACAGGTCCGGCCATGGAGCCGGGTAGAACGCAGTGCCCGGACTGGGCCCCGACGCAGAGGAAGGCTCCTGCCATGGAGCAGGACTGGACACCGTACTGGGCACTGGCGCAGAGGAAGGCTCTGGCCTTGGAGCTGGACTGGACGCATTGCATGGAAGCTCCGGACCGTGGACCGTCGCCGGAGGCTCCGGACCGGGGACCGTCGCCCGGGAGCTCCGGACCGGGGACCGTCGCTGGAAGCCTGGTGCTTGGAGCCGGTATAGGTGGCACCGGACTGGTGACACGCACTTCAGGGTGAGTGCGAGGAGCTGGCACAGGACGTACTGGACTGAGGAGGCGCACTGGAGGCCTGGTGCGTGGAGCCGGCACAGGTGGCACCGGACTAGTGACACACACTTCAGGATGAGTGCGAGGAGCTGGCTCAGGACGTACCGGACTGACGGACTGGTGACACACACTTCCGGATGAGTGTGAGGAGCAGGCACAGGACGTACCGGACTGGGAAAGCGCACTGGAGGCCTGGTGCGTGGAGCCGGCACAGATTTTACCAGACTGATAGCACACTCCTCGGGTCGATTATGGAGAGCTGACTCAGGTGGCATGAGACTGATAACACGCTCCTTAGGGTGAATGTCGTGCCTCAGACACCAACACAACAACTTTCTCATTTCTCTCTCCTCCAATTTCTCCATCTTCTCCCAGATTGGCTCTGGTTCACTCCTCGGCTCCGCTGACCACCCCGTGTGCCACCCCCCTAAAATAATTTTGGTTGTCTTTTGGGCTTTCTTTGTGGCCGCGAACCCTAGCGTCGTCACTGTCCTCCCTTCTCTCCTTGCGTCTGCTTCCTAGGAAGGCTGTCGTGTCCTCCCATTATTTCCTCCCTTCTTGATCTCCTCCCAAGCCCAGAATACCTTCTCCTCCTGGGCACGCTGCTTGGTCCTGGTGTGGTGGGATTTTCTGTCACGATCATCAAAATAACATTCGGACCAAGGCGCAGCGTGATATGGGTTCCACATCTTTTTATTCGTGATACGCACAAAAAACAATAAAGAGCAAACGACACGTAAGTGCTCACAGGCAACTACACATAAAAAAGATTCCACAAAAACCAGTGGTGAAATGGCTGCCTAAATATGATCCCCAATCAGAGACTACGCTAAACAGTTGCCTCTGATTGGGAACCATACCAGGCCAACATAGAAATAAAATAACCTAGATTACCCACTCTAGTCACACCCCGACCTAACCAAAATAGAGAATAAAAAGGCCCTCTATGGTCAGGGTGTGACACTCAGTGCCTCTTTGCTTGACATCATGGGAAAATCAAAAGAAATCGGCCAAGACCGATTGTAGACCTCCACAAGCCTGGTTCATCCTTGGGAGCAATTTCCAAATGCAATGCAGCCATCATACCACTCAGGAAGGAGAGGTGTTCTGTCTCCTTAAAGATGAACGTACTTTGGTGCGAAAAGTGCACATAAATCCCAGACCACCACAAAGGACCTTGTGAAGATGCTGTAGAAAACAGGTACAACAGTATCTATATCCTCAGTAAAACGAGTCCTATATCGACATAACCTGAAAGGCCGCTCAGCAAGGAAGATGCCACTGCTCCAAAACCGCCAAAGAAAAGCCAGACTACGGTTTGCAACTGCACATGGGGACAAAGATCGTACTTTTTGGAGAAATGCCCACTAGTCTGATGAAACAAAAATAGAACTGTTGGCCATAATGCCCATTGTTATATTTGGAGGAAAAAGGGGGAGGCTTGCAAGCCGAAGAACACCATCCCAACCGTGAAGCACGGGGGTGGCACAATCATGTTGTGGGGTGCTTTGCTGCAGGAGGGACTGATGCACTTCACAAAATAGATGGCATCATGAGGAAAGAAAATGATGTGGATATATTGAAGCAACATCTCAAGACATCAGTCAGGAAGTTAAAGCTTGGTTGCAAGTGGGTCTTCTAAATGGACAATGACCCCAAGCATACTTCCAAAGTTGTGGCAAAATGGCTCAAGGGCAACAAAGTTAAGGTATTGGAGTGGACATCACAAAGCCCTGACCACAATCCCATAGGAAATGTGTGGGCAGAACTGAAAAAGCGTGTGCAAGCAAGGAGGCTTACAAACCTGTTTAGCTTTGTCATTATGGCAACAATGTAGTTTATGCACTGTCTCCAAATTTCCTTTTTGTCCTCTGGCGCAAGACTGAGTTGGTACACCATGCTCTCGAAAAGGTACCCAAGGAATGGTGATGGACTGAGATGTCCATCAATGGCATCCTTCAGGACATCAATTTCACTGCAACTTGTACATTGGACAGGATTAACTACAAGAATGTCAGGTAGACACAGTTGGTGTGGAGCACATCCACCATGTAGCAATGCTCACTGGCATTGGTCAACTCAAAGTGGAGTTTCAGTGGCACACATTGGGGATCTGCAGGGGTTTCTGGCCACAATTAATGGTGGCACACACTGCTTTGTACGCCTCGCGCAGTTTTGGGGAAATCGAAAATCAGTTGTAGGTTTCCATGATTAAGTACTCAACACTCCTAGGGATGGTTTTGTTGGATGCTGCACTGTCAGCCAATTGTAAAGAATGGCACACACAGGGGATGAGTACCAAATTGGGCAATGCACATTCTTCCTTTAAAATCTTGGCACCCTGTTGTGCACCCCAGTCATCACAGACGCATTATCAGTGCCAATACCGTGAAGATTCTCTTTTTTAAAGTTAAACTTCTCAAGAAACTCAACTACCGCCTTTGCTATTGATCTGACATCGCCCCCTCCAATTCAACCAGCCCGAGAAATGTGGACACAACCATTCTTTTTTTTTCTTCAGAATCTGAAAAGGCAGCTTAGCAAGCAATACCTAAATGGTCGCATGCTAGCAGTGAACAATGCTCCGCAATGGCCATTGCCATAGTAGCTTCTGAGCTTTTGCAGTTATCCACTTTCTTAACCAACTGTGGTAATGTAGACTGCGTTGTGGGGTTGTATGGTTTTGATTTGTTTATATGCTTTGCTGTAGTACAATGGTTTTTGATGTCATACATTTTTGCAAGCATATCTGATTTGCAGAACGCACAGTATGCCCAACAATCACCCCCAATTACTGGCTTCAGACACCCATTAAATTCAGGTACAGACTCCCACTCTTTTCTGTACTTCTGGCTGTACTGATTGAGACATGTTGATTGATGTTGTAAGTTCTGATCAAGATCAAACATTTGTGACCAACTACATACTATTGCTGCTGGAGTCAGCCAACAATGATTTGCAATTTGCTGAAATTGCTACAGGCCTTCTGCTGCCTGTGCACAAACTGAGCACCTGCTGCTGACGTCAATCACAATGCACTTTTACAGCCAGGCACGTGTGTTGTGACTGAGTGTGTGACAGAGAAAATAGTTTTTGTGTCATTTAGAGGGAAAATGCATGCATTTTAGCATTTGAGTCACTTTTGAAAAGTTGCTAAAAGTTCCAACTATATTTTTTAAAGTAGCTAAATTTGTTGCTAGGTGCTGTTTGAAAGAAAAGTTGCTAAATCTAAAGTTGGCATCACTGGTGTAGCTAGAATTCGCTAGATTACTTTCGTCATTGCTGTGACTACATCACAGCACCAATTTGACTTCACCCCCTCTCCCGCCGCACACCCCCTCCCTTTGTGCTTCTCTGCCTTTGTGTGCGCCATTGCTGTGACTTCTGTTGCACAGCTTCTCCAACTCTTGTTTGTGGCAGAATTGTGTGGGAAAGGTTGATAAATGCTATCAAAACCAACCATAGAAACTCCACAAAGGCAGCCTGAAAAGTAGTTACATTTTTCGCTAGCCTCTTTTACCAGTAAAAGTCGCTGGACAAAGTCACTAAATTGGCAACACTGATGAATATTGATGGTAAACGAGGCCAAATCAGGAAGTGCAGATGACTTTTAAAGTCATGTTCTCAAATGGTTCAGACAATATTAAGTAGCAATGTTCCTCTGTGGGAATTTCAGTACTTCCACAAAACATTTCACACAAGTTTCTACATTACACACGTGGTTCTACTTGGTGTCTTATTTTTACTACATTCTGGGAATGTTCTAAAAATGGTGTGACTTAATAAAACCAGAGTAAAATGTTTTCAGAACCTCCCTGCATCCTAAAAATGTATGTTCCCAGAACAAGAAACATTTTCACTTCTTTTCTCAGAACGTTTAAAAAACATTCCGTTTTACGGGTCAGGAAACATATGGCTTTGTTCCCACAACCAATGTGAAAGTAAAAATATACAGTGCCTTGCGAAAGTATTCGGCCCCCTTGAACTTTGCGACCTTTTGCCACATTTCAGGCTTCAAACATAAAGATATAAAACTGTATTTTTTTTGTGAAGAATCAACAACAAGTGGGACACAATCATGAAGTGGAACGACATTTATTGGATATTTCAAACTTTTTTAACAAATCAAAAAATGAAAAATTGGGCGTGCAAAATTATTCAGCCCCCTTAAGTTAATACTTTGTAGCGCCACCTTTTGCTGCGATTACAGCTGTAAGTCGCTTGGGGTATGTCTCTATCAGTTTTGCACATCGAGAGACTGAAGTTTTATCCCATTCCTCCTTGCAAAACAGCTTGAGCTCAGTGAGGTTGGATGGAGAGCATTTGTGAACAGCAGTTTTCAGTTCTTTCCACAGATTCTCGATTGGATTCAGGTCTGGACTTTGACTTGGCCATTCTAACACCTGGATATGTTTATTTTTGAACCATTCCATTGTAGATTTTGCTTTATGTTTTGGATCATTGTCTTGTTGGAAGACAAATCTCCGTCCCAGTCTCAGGTCAATTGCAGACTCCATCAGGTTTTCTTCCAGAATGGTCCTGTATTTGGCTCCATCCATCTTCCCATCAATTTTAACCATCTTCCCTGTCCCTGCTGAAGAAAAGCAGGCCCAAACCATGATGCTGCCACCACCATGTTTGACAGTGGGGAGGGTGTGTTCAGGGTGATGAGCTGTGTTGCTTTTACGCCAAACATAACGTTTTGCATTGTTGCCAAAAAGTTCAATTTTGGTTTCATCTGACCAGAGCACCTTCTTCCACATGTTTGGTGTGTCTCCCAGGTGGCTTGTGGCCAACTTTAAACAACACTTTTTATGGATATCTTGCCACTCTTCCATAAAGGCCAGATTTGTGCAATATACGACTGATTGTTGTCCTATGGACAGAATCTCCCACCTCAGCTGTAGATCTCTGCAGTTCATCCAGAGTGATCATGGGCCTCTTGGCTGCATCTCTGATCAGTCTTCTCCTTGTATGAGCTGAAAGTTTAGAGGGACGGCCAGGTCTTGGTAGATTTGCAGTGGTCTGATACTCCTTCCATTTCAATATTATCGCTTGCACAGTGCTCCTTGGGATGTTTAAAGCTTGGGAAATCTTTTTGTATCCAAATCCGGCTTTAAACTTCTTCACAACAGTATCTCGGACCTGCCTGGTGTGTTCCTTGTTCTTCATGATGCTCTCTGCGCTTTTAACGGACCTCTGAGACTATCACAGTGCAGGTGTATTTATACGGAGACTTGATTACACACAGGTGGATTGTATTTATCATCATTAGTCATTTAGGTCAACATTGGATCATTCAGAGATCTTCACTGAACTTCTGGAGAGAGTTTGCTGCGCTGAATAATTTTGCACACCCAATTTTTCAGTTTTTGATTTGTTAAAAAAGTTTGAAATATCCAATAAATGTCGTTCCACTTCATGATTGTGTCCCACTTGTTGTTGATTCTTCACAAAAAAATACAGTTTTATATATTTATGTTTGAAGCCTGAAATGTGGCAAAAGGTCGCAAAGTTCAAGGGGGCCGAATACTTTCGCAAGGCACTGTACGTTCCCAGAACTTCCAAGAAGCCAAATGTGCCATCTAGATGGTATCAATCATAGAGATGCTATCATTCCTGTAATAGTTTTATATAATTATGCTGTATCAATAGTATCAGGCATCTGTCTCATGTCTGTCAGAGTACCACTTACAGTACCATCACATGTCGAAACTAAGATACTGTAAGAAGTTTTGCAAGTCTCCAACACTTCCTGCTGTAATGTGACTTTAAAACCAGAGACATCTTTTATCTCCTCCTCATAAGAGTCGCATCCACTTTATTGAATAATGCATCACACATCAGCTCCATTTTCATAAGTGTCTGGGCTTGTTAAAATGTGTTTGATGCTTACAGCTCTCTGGAGCTGCATTATATCCTTCCTGTTTGGCCCTGTCCGGGGGTGTCCTCGGGTGGGGCCACAGTGTCTCCTGACCCCTCCTGTCTCAGCCTCCAGTATTTATGCTGCAGTAGTTTGTGTCGGGGGGCTAGGGTCAGTTTGTTATATCTGGAGTACTTCTCCTGTCCTATTCGGTGTCCTGTGTGAATCTAAGTGTGCGTTCTCTAATTCTCTCCTTCTCTCTTTCTTTCTCTCTCTCGGAGGACCTGAGCCCTAGGACCATGCCCCAGGACTACCTGACATGATGACTCCTTGCTGTCCCCAGTCCACCTGGCCATGCTGCTGCTCCAGTTTCAACTGTTCTGCCTTATTATTATTCGACCATGCTGGTCATTTATGAACATTTGAGCATCTTGGCCATGTTCTGTTATAATCTCCACCCGGCACAGCCAGAAGAGGAATGGCCACCCCACATATGCTCTCTCTAATTCTCTCTTTCTTTCTCTCTCTCGGAGGACCTGAGCCCTAGGACCATGCCCCAGGACCATGCCCCAGGACTACCTCACATGATGACTCCTTGCTGTCCCCAGTCCACCTGGCCATGCTGCTGCTCCAGTTTCAACTGTTCTGCCTTATTATTATTTGACCATGCTGGTAATTTATGAACATTTGAGCATCTTGGCCATGTTCTGTTATAATCTCCACCCGGCACAGCCAGAAGAGGACTGGCCACCCCACACATGCTCTCTCTAATTCTCTTTCTTTCTCTCTCTCGGAGGACCTGAGCCCTAGGACCGTGCCCCAGGACTACCTGACATCAATGTATTTTAACAATATATAGATACTACATCCTCTATCATGGCCATCCAAACCATGTCTGCATCACAAATGGTCCACATTACTCTGATCAAAACTAGTGCACTATGTGATGAATAGGATGCCATTTGAAGTGTTCATTTCATCAACAACAATTGTGAATAAAATATTTGTCAAACTAATTTTGTGCCAATTGACCAAGAAAAACTATAACTAAATGAAAATGATTAGTCCTATCAACTGACAAGGTGAAATTATCTCTGTGACAAAAACCTGACTACTAAATGGACTGGACAAGGGTTTTTGGAGAGATTGAGAGCTTTTCAGTGATAAGCACAATGATTATTAGCAGCACAGATTCACAGTGCAGTTCTGTTCAGCAGTAGGAGGATGCACCACACCAGACACACAGCCTAGCCTACATCAGCTGGTGAGCTGCAGGGGAGCAAGCAATGATTTTGGGCAGACAGGCAGACATGCTCCATCTCCGATTATACACATCGTGCTGCTGACTCTCTTGCTTCCCCGTAGCTAACCAGTCACCTCCAGCCTTCTAGTTAGATACCCGTTATCATGTTACAGGGAAGACCCAGATGCAGACAATGTCAAAGTAACAAAAGTTTATTACTAGAACAGGGGGCAGGAAAAACGACAGGTCAAGGGCAGGCAGAGGTCAGTAATCCAGATCAGAGTCCAAAAGGTACAGAACGGCAGGCAGTCTCGGGGTCAGGGCAGACAGAGGTCAATAATCCAGGTTGGTGTGACAAGGTACAGAAATGGGCAGGTCAGGGTCAGGGCAGGTAGAAAGGTCAAAACCTGGAAAAGTAAAAAACAGGAACTAAAAACAGTCAGAAGCAAGGGGAAAAATGTTGGCAGGCTTGACGAACAAACAAACTGGCAACACAGGTATAAATACACTGGGATAATGGGGAAGATTGGTGACACCTGGAAGGGGGTGAAGACAAACACAAAGACGTGAAACAGATCAGGGTGTGACACCCTTTGCCTGGTTAATAAATAAAAGCTGCTTTACAAAATTAAAAACAATAGCAGCATTAAGGTGAATAGTAAAACAAGAGTTCTCTTGCTCAATCCCCTCACTGCATTTCATAGCCAGGTTCTGTTGCCAATGTACTAGCAAAATCTCCTTCTATTCTTCAGAAGAAACAACTTAATTCTAGCGATTACCATTGAAAATATATGACCCATAATACTGGCCCTACGTTTTTTATTTCTATTGTGCATTGGCGGGATGCATTTTACATTCATGAAGCATATCCCGTGCTGTTCTAAAACAAGGATACCTGTGGACCGGAACATTAATCATTTGTTTAGGTTATACCATATTAGCTAGCTATAGCTAGCAACCTGCAGCGTGTTCCAGCAGGATGCCGTCATGCCATGACCTTAGAGAGCCTTTTATTTCTCTGTTTTTGGTTAGGTCAGGGTGTGATTAGGGTGGGCATTCTAGGTTTTCTGTTTCTATGTTTTCTATTTCTTTGTTTTTGCCATGTGTTGTTCCCAATCAGAGGCAGCTGTCTATCGTTGTCTCTGATTGGGGATCGTATATAAATTGTGATTTTCCGTTTGGGTTTTGTGGGGAGTTATTTTCTGTTTAGCTGTCTGACAGAACAGTGCGCTTTCGTTTTTTCTACTTTGTTATTTTGTTGCGGTGTTCAGTTGAATAAAAAATCATGAACGCCTACCATTTGCACCTTGGTCTCCTTCTTCAACCCACGAGAGTCGTTACAGATGCAACGTTCTGGAACTTTCAGATAGAACAGCCTTGTCTCATAGACTAGACATAACATAGTAAATGTAAATCCGGGACACTCAAATTAGTAAGACATGGTTACATAAGACAGATGGTTACTTAAAGCAAAAATGAAAGTAGCATTTTCAGGGTGTCTAGCAACCCAAAGGTTGCCAGTTCGAATCTCATAAACAATTTTTGTATTTTAACCTTAATAGGGTACGTGGGACGGAAGCTTCCCACCTGTCAACAGCCAGTGAAACTGCAGGGCGCCAAATTCAGAACAACAGAAATCCCATAATTATAAAAATTCCTCAAACATACATGTATTTTACACCATTTTAAAGATACACCTGTTGTAAATCCAGCCACAGTGTCCGATTTCAAAAACACGCGACGAAAGCAAATCAAACGATTATGTTAGGTCAGAGCCAAGTCACAGAAAAAACACAGCCATTTTTCCAGCCAAAGAGAGGAGTCACAAATCAGAAATATAGATCAAATTAATCACTAACCTTTGATGAGCTTCATCAGATGACACTCATAGGACTTCATGTTACACAATACATGTATGTAAAGTTCATATTTATATCCAAAAATCTGAGTTTACATTGGTGCGTTATGTTCAGTAGTTCCAAAACATCCGGTGATTTTGCAGAGAGCCACATCAATTTACAGAAATACTCATAATAAACATTGATAAACGATATAAGTGTTATTCACAGAATTAAAGATATACTTCTCCTTAATGCAACCGCTGTGTCAGATTTTTTTTTTGCATTACAGAAAAAGCAAACCAAGGAATAACCTGAGTATGGCGCGCAGACGACAAATCAAGCCAAATTGATATCCGCCATGCTCGAGTCAACATTAGTCAGAAATAGCATTATAAATATTCACTTACCTTTGATGATCTTCATCAGAATGCACTCCCAGGAATCCCAGTTCCATAATACATGTTTGATTTGTTCGATTATGTCCAAATAGCTACTTTTGTTAGCGCGTTTTGTAAACAAATCCAAAGTCACAAAGTGCGTTCTCTAGGAGCAGACGAAATGTAAAAAAGTTCCGTTACAGTCCGTAGAAACATGTCAAACGATGTAAAGAATCAATTTTTAGGATGTTTTTAACATAAACCTTCAATAATATTCCAACCAGAGAATTCCTTTGTCTGTAGAAGAGCAATGGAACGCGAGGTCGCTCTCACATGAATGCGCGACACTGAGCTCGTGGCTGCTGCCAGACCTCTGACTCATTCCCCTCTCATTCGGCCCCACTTCACAGTAGAAGCATCAAACAAGGTTCTAAAGACTGTTGCCATCTAGTGGAAGCCTTAGGAAGTGCACCATGACCCAATAGACACTGTATTCGATAGGGCAAGAGTCGAAAAAAATGACAAACCTCAGATTTCCCACTTCCTGGTTGGATTTTTTCTCAGGTTTTTGTCTGCCATATGAGTTATGTTATACTCACAGACATCATTCAAACAGTTTTAGAAACTTCAGAGTGTTTTCTATCCAAATCTACTAATCTACTATATGCATATTCTAGCTTTTATGGCAGAGTAGCCGGCAGTTTAATTTGGGCATGCTTTTCATCCAAAATTCCCAATGCTGCCCCCTACCCTAGAGAAGTGGGCGGCAAGGTAGCCTAGTGGTTAGAGCATTGGACTAGTAACCGAAAGGTTGCAAGTTCAAATCCCCAAGCTGACAAGGTACAAATCTGTCACTATGCCCTTGAACAGGCAGTTAACCCACTGTTCCTAAGCTGTCATTGAAAATAAGAATTTGTTCTTAACTTCTTGCGTCGAGCCATCCCGGATCTGGGATCGTGACTACTACAGCCTCAAGTCCATTACCATAATGCAACGTTAACTATTCATGAAAATCGCAAATGAAATGAAATCAATATGCTAGCTCTCAAGCTTAGCCTTTTGTTAACAACACTGTCATCTCAGATTTTCAAAATATGCTTCTCAACCATAGCAAAACAAGCATTTGTCTAACAGTATTGATAGCTAGCGTAGCATTTAGCGTTAGCATTCAGCAGGCAACATTTTCACAAAAACCAGAAAAGCATTCAAATAAAATAATTTACCTTTGAAGAACTTCGGATGTTTTCAATGAGGAGACTCTCAGTTAGATAGCAAATGTTCAGTTTTTCCTGAAAGATTATTTGTTTAGGACAAATCGCTCCGTTTTCTGCGTCACGTTTAGCTACGAAAAAAACCTGTATCCAGGATTGTGTAAATCTATCCGCAAGACCATTACCATAACGCAACGTTAACTATTCATGAAAATCGCAAATGAAATGAAATTAATCTATTTGCTCTCAAGCTTAGCCTTTTGTTAACAACACTGTCATCTCAGATTTTCAAAATATGCTTTTGAACCATAGCTAAACAAGCATTTGTGTAACAGTATTGATAGCCTAGCATAGGATTATGCCTGGCATTCAGCATGCAACATTTTCACAAAAACCAGAAAAGCATTCAAATAAAATCATTTGCCTTTGAAGAACTTCAGATGTTTTCAATGACTCTCAGTTAGATAGCAAATGTTCAGTTTTTACAAAAAGATTATTTGTGTTGACAAATCGCTCCGTTTTCTTCATCACGTTTGGGTAAGAAAAAACCCGAAAATTAAGTCATTAAAACGCGACCTTTTTTCCAAATTAACTCCATAATATCGACAGAAACATGGCAAACTATATTTAGAATCAATCCTCAAGGTGTTTTTCACATATCTATCGATGATAAATCCTTCGTGGCAGTTGACTTTCTCCTGTGAAGAAATGGAACGCGCATGGACCAAGAGATTACGCAATAATTTCGACACAGGACACCGGGCGGACACCTGGTAAATGTAGTCTCTTATGGTCAATCTTCCAATGATATGCCTACAAACCCAAACAAGGGCACGTCACAATGCTGCAGACACCTTGGAGAAACGACAGAAACGGCAGGCTCATTCCTGGCGCATTCACAGCCATATAAGGAGACATTGGAACACAGCGCCTTCAGAATCTGGGGCATTTCCTGTATGAAACTTCATCTTGGTTTTGCCTGTAGCATTAGTTCTGGGGCACTCACAGATAATATCTTTGCAGTTTTGGAAACGTCAGAGTTTTTTCTTTCCAAAGCTGTCAATTACATGCATAGTCGAGCATCTTTTCGTGACAAAATATCTTGTTTAAAACGGGAACGTTTTTTATCCAAAAATTAAAAGAGCGCCCCCTATCTTGAAGAAGTTAACTGACTTGCCTAGTTAAAATAAAAAATAAAATAAAAAATCTAGGTCAGCAAACATTGGCCAGCTAGCTAATGTTAGCCATCTAGCTAGAATTCGTAAACAAATTGTACATTAAAAAAATTCTGAACATAATACTAATTGTAATTCATAGCATATCATATCAAATAGGCGATGGACATCCAGAAATGTATGCATACCATAAGAAACATAACATATCATACTAAATGGAGTGTCTCAGATTTAGGTACAGAATAATACGAAATCCTCTGAGACCAGGTCGGATAAAAGTATGATATGTAGAACAAACATGCCTCTCTGACATGTTGAATAAGGAATAATGTCAGCTCTATTCATTGAATTTCTATCTGCAAATTTTGAGAACTTTTTTTGCAACTGAACATGGCCCTGAACATCACCAGTAGCCTGTATGAAAACATTTGGTGGCACAGAAAGAATGGAAAATGCAAACAATTTGTTGAGTAAATATCTCTTACCACTACAGTATATCTGACTGGGTAACTAACTTAATTTTGTGTTCACGTGGACCCTGTGCCTCAGACTTGAGCACTTGAACTAGGGCTCGAGCATGGGGGGATTGGACGTCAGCCATAGGGACTTGTGACTCGACCCGTGACTCAGACTTGAGCACTTGAACTAGGGCTCGAGCATGGGGGATTGGACGTCAGCCATAGGGACTTGTGACTCGACCCGTGACTCAGACTTGGACTCGAGTACAGGGGACTTGGGACTCGATTCGGACTCTAGATTTAGTGACTCGACTACATCACTGGGCAGAACAGTCATTAGCTCCCGTTCAAAGATCTCAGACATTTCCATATGCCTAAAAAGCTTATTTCTCTCAAATTCTGTAAACAAATGTGTTTACATACCTGTAAGTGAGCATTTCATCCTTTGTCAAGATAATCCAGACCCCTTACAGGTGTGGCATATCAAGAAGCTGATTAAACAGCATGATAATTACACAGGTGCACCATGTACTTGACACAATAAAAGGCCACTTTAAAACATGTGCAGTCTTGTCACACAATGCCACAGATGGCTCGAGTTTTGAGGGATCGTGCAATTGGAAAGCTGACTGCATGAATGTCCACCAGAGCTGTTGCCAGATAATTTAATGTTAATTTCTCTAACATTAGCCACCTACAATGTCATTTTAGAGAATTTAGCAGTACGTCCAACTGGCCTCACAACCACAGACCACGTCTAACCACGCCAGCCCAGGACCTCCACATGCTGAGGAGAATGTATGTCTGTAATAAAGCCCTTTTGTGGGGAAAACTAATTATGATTGGCTGGACCTGGCTAGCAGTACATCGGCCTGGCTCCCAAATGGGTGGGCCTATGCCCTCCCAGGCCCACCCATGGCTACGCCCCTGCCCAGTAATGTGAAATCAATAGATTAGGGCGTAATTAATTTTAATTTAATGATTTCCTTATATGAACTGTAACGTAGAAAAATCTTTGAAATTGTTGCATGTTGCGTTTACTGTATAGTTTTGTTCTGTATACAACGTGGTGGCTGCGGCGTCTATGGAGCATGACAACAATGGCAATGACGCGACCGAGTGACGGAGGTGCATCCCATACTACCATCTGGTGCTTGTGCTTCTCTCCCTTTCTATCTTAGGGTGAAACTTCAACTTAAGTACATTGACTTAACCTGACTAACAGGTTGTTACATCAATCTATTTCCAACGTAATCATCATGTTTTAATCAACATCTGTTTTTCATCTTATCCACTGGGCGGGTGAAATTGTTGAATTGCATACTTGATAAGACATTTGATTTAACCTTAACCTTTCAATGTTGATAGTAAAATGATATGTTTGAATCAATGTCATTGTTTTAACGTCATGCCATCAATCGAAATAAAGAGAAACTACTTATGATTTCTGCCTCAACTGGTATATGAAGGATAATGTACATCAGTGAGAACGAGTCAACCATCCAGATGCTTACCTCCAGGTACAGTGCTTAATTGAGGAAACAAACTATTTTTGTCTGCTGAGCTATCATGTCAAAACATCAGAAGCCTCCTTCCTAAGTTTGTTTTATTCACTACATTAGCACACTCTGCCAACCCTGATGTCCTAGCCGTGTCTGAATCCTGGCTTTCCATCCGCAACTACAACATTTTCCGACAAGATAGAACTGCCAAAAGGGGCGGAGTGGCAATCTACTGCAGAGCGAGTTCCAGCTGTGCCCTGGACACCATATGTGAATTGATTGCCCCCATCTATCTTCATGTTCAGATGCCCTCAATCTCACACAAATGATCAAGGAACCTACCAGGTACAACCCTAAATCCGTAACCATGAGCACCTTCTCAGATATCATCCTGACAAACTTGCCCTCTAAATACACCTATGCTGTCTTTAACCAGGATCTCAGCGGTCACTGCATCATTGCCTGTGTCCGTAGTGGGTCCGCGGGAAAACGACCAACCCTCATCACTGTCAAACGCTCCCTAAAACATTTCAGCGAGCAGGCTTTTCTAATCGACCTGGCCCAGGTATCCTGGAAGGCTATTGACCTCAACCCGTCAGTAGAGGATGCCTGGTTATTCTTTAAAAGTGCCTTCCTCACCATCTTAAATAAGCATGCCCCATTCAAAAAAGTTTGAACCAGGAACAGATATAGCCTTTGGTTCTCTCCAGACCTGACTGCCCTTGACCAGCACAAAAACATCCTGTGGCGTTCTACATTAGCATCGAACAGCCCCCGTGATATGCAACTTTTCAGGGAAGTTAGGAACAAATATACATAGGCAGTTAGGAAAGCTAAGGCTAGCAGAAATTTGCATCCTGTACCACAAACTCAAAAAAGTTCTGGGACACTGTAAAGTCCATGGAGAATAAGAGCATGTCCTCCCAGCTGCCCACTGCACTGAGGCTAGGAAACACTGTTACTACTGATAAATCCACTATAATTGTGAATTTCAATAAGCATTTTTCTACGGCTGGCCATGCTTTTCACCTGGCTACCTCTACCCAGGTGAACAGCCCTGCGCTCCCCACAGCAACTCGCCCAAACTTCTCCTTCACCCAATTCCAGATAGCTGATGTTCTGAAAGAGCTGCAAAATCTGGACCCCTACAAATCATCCGGGCTAGAAATCCCATGCCGAAATTGTTGCAATCCCTATTACTAGCCTGTTCAACCTCTCTTTCATATCATCTGAGAATTCCATAGATTGGAAAGGTGCCGTGGTCATCCCCCTCTTCAAAGGGGGAGACACTCTAGACCCAAACTGCTACAGACCTGTATCTATTCTACCCTGCCTTTCTTAGGTCTTCGAAAGCCAAGTTAACAAACAGATCACCGACCATTTCGAATCCCACTGTACCTTCTCCGCTATGCAATCTGGTTTCAGAGCTGGTCATGGGTGCACCTCAGCCATGCTCAAAATCCTAAATGATATCATAACCGCCATCGATCAGAGACATTACTGTGCAGCCATATTCATCGACCTGGCTAAGGCTTTCGACTCTGACAATCCCAACATTCTTATTGGCAGACTCAACAGCCTTGGTTTCTCAAATGATTGCCTCACCTGGTTCACCAACTACTTCTCTGATAGAGTTCAGTATGTCAAATCGGAGGGCCTGTTGTCCGGACCTCTGGCAGTGTCTTTGGGGGTGCCACAGGGATCAATTCTCGGGCCGACTCTCTTCTCTGTATACATCAATGATGTCGCACTTGCTGCTGGTGATTCTTTGATCCACCTCTACGCAGACAACACCATTCTGTATACCTCTGGCCCTTCTTTGGACACTGTGTTAAGATGAACTTCAATGCCATACAACTCTCCTTCTGTGGCCTCCAACTGCTCTTAAATGCAAGTAAAACTAAATGCATGCTCTTCAACCGATCGCTGCCCGCATCTGCCCGCCCATCCAGCATTACTACTCTGGACGGTTCTGACTTAGAATATGTGGACAACTACAAATACCTAGGTGTCTGGTTAGACTGTCCATCTAGTCTCACATGAAACATCTCCAATCCAAAATAAAATCTAGAATCAACTTCCTATTCCGCAACAAAACCTCCTTCACTCATGCTGCCAAACATACCCTCGTAAACTGACTCATCATACCGATCCTTGACTTTGGCGATGTAATTTACAAAATAGCCTCCAACACTCTACTCAACTGGATGTAGTCTATCACAGTGCCATCCATTTTGTCACCAAAGCCCCATATACTACCCACCACTGTGACCTGCATGCTCTCGTTGGCTGGTCCTCTCTACATATTCGTCGCCAAACCTACTGGCTCCAGGTCATCTATAAGTCTTTGCTTGCTAAAGCCCTGCATTATCTCAGCTCACTGGTCACCATAGCAACACCCACCTGTAGCAAGTGCTCCAGCAGGTATATTTCACTGGTCATCCCCAAAGCCAACACTTCCTTTGGCTGCCTTTCCTTACAGTTCTCTGCTGCCAATGACTGGAACGAATTGTAAAAATCACTGAAGGTGGAGAATTATATATCCCTCTCTAACTTTAAGCACCAGCTGTCAGAGCAGCTTAACGTTCACTGTACCTGTACACAGACAATCTGTAAATAGATAAATATTGTTATTTATCTTCTTGCTTTTTTTCACCCCAGTATCTCTACTTGCATATCATCATCTGCACATCTGTCACTCCAGTGTTAATGCTAAATTGTAATTATTTTGCCTCTTTGTGTCACGTCCTGACCTTAGTTCCTTTTGTATGTCTCTATTTTAGGTTGGTAGGGCGTGAGTTGGGGTGGGCATTCTATGTTTTGTTCTTTTGTTCATATGTGTTTGGCCTGATATGGTTCCCAATCAGAGGCAGCTGTTAATCGTTGTCTCTGATTGAGAACCATACTTAGGTAGCCTGTGTTTCCAATTTTGTTTGTGGGTGGTTATTTTCCGTTTCAGTGTTTTCACCATACGGGACTGTTTCGGTTTTCTCTTGTTCCTGTGTTTTCTGTGTTCAGTGTAATAAATATGACGAACACTTACCACACTGCATATTGGTCCAATATTTCCTACTCCTCCTCAGTAGAGGAGGAGAATCGTTACAGAACCACCCACCACAACCGGACCAAGCGTGGTAAGCAGGAGCAGAGGGTTCTGGACTCCTGGACGGTAAGGGACCCTGGGCACAGGCTGGGGAATATCACCACCCCAGGGAAGAGCTGGAGGCAGCCAAAGCCGAGCGGCGGCATTATGAGGAGTTAGCACGGCAGCGCAACAGGGACGAGAGGTTGACCGGGTAGCCACCGTGTTATGCCGTGAGGCGCACGGTGTCTCCAGTGCGCAGGCATAGCCCGGTGCGCTACATCGCAGCTCCTCGTATCGGCCGGGCTAGAGTGGGCATCGAACCAGGAGTAATGAAGCCGGCTCAGCGCATCTGGTCTCCAGTGCGTCTCCTCGGCCCGGGTTATATGGCACCAGCCCTACGCATGGTGTCCCCGGTTCGCCAGCACAGCCCAGTGCGGTCTGTTCCACCCCGCTGCACTTGCCGGGCTACAGGGAGTATCCAGCAAGGACAGGTTGTGCAGGCTCGGTGCTCGAGACCTCCAGGGCACCTCCACGGTCCGGTCCATCCGGTGCCTCCTCCACGCACCAGGCCTCCTGTGGCAGCCCCACGCACCAGGCTGTCTCTCTGTCTCCTCCCTCCAGGTTCCCCTCCTGTCCGGCGCCTCCAGAGCCGCCCTACTGTCCGGAGCCGCCAGAGCCGCCCTACTGTCCGGAGCCGCCAGAGCCGCCCTACTGTCCGGAGCCGCCCGTCAGTCAGGAGCCGCCAGAGCCGCCCGTCAGTCAGGAGCCGCCAGAGCCGCCCGTCAGTCAGGAGCCGCCAGAGTCGCCCTTCACTCCGGCGCTGCCGGAGTCGCCCTTCACTCCGACGCCGCCCTTCACTCCGACGCTGCCGGAGTCGCCCTTCACTCCGGCGCTGCCGGAGTCTTCCACCTGTCCCCCGCTGCCGGAGTCTCCCGTCTATTCGGGGCCCGCTGCAAGGGTCCCCAGTCAGAGGTCGGCGGCGAGGGTCGCCGCTCCAAAGGCGCCACCTAAGTGGGCCGAGACTAAGGTGGAGTGGGGTCCACGTCCTGCGCCAGAGCCACCCCCGCGGACAGATGCCCACCCAGACCCTCCCCTATGGGTTTAGGTTTTGCGGCCGGAGTCCGCACCTTTTGGGGGGGTACTGTCACGTCCTAACATTAGTTCCTTTTGTATGTCTCTATTTTAGGTTGGTCAGGGCGTGAGTTGGGGTGGGCATTCTATGTTTTGTTCTTGTGTTTATATTTCTATGTGTTTGGCCTGGTATGGTTCCCAATCAGAGGCAGCTATCAATCGTTGTCTCTGATTGAGAACCATACTTAGGTAGCCTGTGTTCCCACTTTTGTTTGTGGGTGGTTATTTTCCGTTTCAGTGTTTTCACCATACATACACTTACGAAATATTAGGTTTATGCCCTGTTCTCCGTCCCAAGCAAGTTGACAGTCAGGACATTCCCTGGTATTCAGCCAGTTATATTGTAATGTCATACTGGACTGTGAGTTAAGACATAGAGCCTGGCTGGATACAGACCCTCGCCGCCGACCTCTGACTGGGGACCCTTTGTTTTCTGTGTTCAGTGTAATACATATGACAAACACTTACAACGCTGCATATTGGTCCGATATTTCCTACTCCTCCTCAGAAGAGGATGACGACAACCGTTACACTCTGGCCTATTTATTGTCTTACCGCCCTTATCTTCTACACTTGCACACAGTGTATACAGAGTTTTCTATTGTGTTATTGACTGTACGTTTCTTAATGTGTAACTCTGTGCTGTTGTTTTTGTCGCACTGCTTTGCTGTATCTTGGCCAGGTCGCAGTTGTAAATGAGAACTTGTTCTTAACTGGCCTATCTGGTTAAATAAAAGGTGAAAATCTTATGAGGTGAAAAGGTGAAAACACATATGTACTGCTTCCATGCTCATTTACATAATTATGCCACGCAAATAACATTGAATAGTTGAAAGTAACTCTTCTAACCTGTTTTAGACAAGCTATGTGAAAGTAAATTTGGAGTGAGGTTGGGTTTATTTCGGATATATTCAATGTAGTACATTAAAATCTGATTTGCCAAAAGGACACCATAATTTTAACGTGTAGCTAGGTATACTATCACTCATTCATGATGGATCTTTAGGAGTTACCATTTGCCCTCTAAATATGTGTAAAAAAACACTCATGAAAAAGGTGTTTGTAAACCTGGTCGCAACGTCGTCTGACAGCTGCACCCGATTGACCTGCCTTATTAGTAAGGGTAACCTATGATAATTAACGACAGAACACAACCAAATCAAGCTAATCAAGCCCTGTGGAGAAGATAATCATTGAAGCAATAAGACGCAATCATTTTGTCACCAATATATGAGAAAGAAGATGAGATGCAATAAACCTTAGTGAACTATTAACAGAAAATCTTTACAAAAGAATACAGATAGGACCAGATCAGCCTTGTACATCAGGAAGCAGAACTGCAACTCATTTAGACTCATCTTCCTCAGGCACCGCTCTCATTTTACCTCTGATTCAGTATGGCTGGCTGTTCAGTGTTCTAATGGACCTCGTGTCACCTATATATGCAAATGGGACTTTGTTTGTTCGACTACTGCAATTTAGCTATTGTTAAACAACGGTGGCGTAAATTCCATGCAGATGTTTTAGCTCTGGCAGAGTATATCGATAATGTAACATCTGACATTTCTACTGATACGAGTGTAGATGGTAACTTGAGTGACACCTGCAGTGTTACAACAGGTGATCGTGCTAAAAGTTTTGATAGTGCTGGGCTTGAGAGGTTGTCTGAGTGTGTGTGAAGCAGAACTGCAACGAATGGCGATATATGTGGGAAGCTGGCATCTTGGGCTAAGGAAAATAAATCAAATCAAATGTATTTATATAGCCCTTTGGTCATCAGCTGATATCTCAAAGTTCTGTACAGAAACCCAGCCTAAAACCCCAAACAACCTCACCAGGGGTGCAGTAAGTAATTTATTGGTAATTCTCAGAGAAGAGGGGCTGAATGTTCCAAAAGATACACCCAGAGACTACAACTCTATTGAGAAATGTAAGGGTAATTATGCATATTTTGGTGTTGAGCATGGTATAGTGAAGACTCTGGTTGAGCATCCAGATTTCATTGAAGATTTCAAAATCAACGTTGATGGTGTTCGTCTCTTCAAATCATCTAGCTACCAACTTTGGATTTGGATTACCATGTCATAATCAAAGCTTTTCTTCGTGATGCACCAGTGTGACCCATGCTAAAATGCATCAAATCCCATAGAGGATATTTTGCATGTGAAAGATGTCAGATTAAAGTCTCTTGGAACGGAAGGGTAGTGTTGCACTCTGAGGGGACACATCCAGAGAGAAATGATGGTGAATTCAAAAACTTTGCCTACATGGCTAGGTATCTGGTAACTACTGCTCCATTGATAGACGTTGGAGATTCTTGTATTTCAGGGTTTCCATTAGATTATATGTACAATACCAGTCAAAAGTTTGGAAACACCCACACATTCAAGGGTTTTTCTTTATGTTTTACTATTTTCTACATTGTAGAATAATACTGAAGACATCCACACTACGAAACAACACATATGGAATCATGTAGTAACCAAAAAAGTGTTAAATAAATTAAAATATTTTATATTTGAGATACTTTCAAGTAGCCACCCTTTGCCTTGATGACAGCTTTGCACACTCTTGGCATTCTCTCAACCAGCTTCACCTGGAATGCTATTCCAACAGTCTTGAAGGAGTTCTCACATATGCTGAGCACTTGTTGGCTGCTTTCCTTCACTCTGTGGTCCAACTCATCCCAAACAATCTCAATTGGGTTGAGGTTGGGTGATTGTGGAGGCCAGGTCATCTGATGCAGTACTCCATCACTTTCCTTCTTGGTCAAATAGCCCTCACACAGCCTGGAGGTGTGTTGGGTCATTGTTCTGTTGAAAAACAAATGATAGTCCCACTAAGCACAAACCAGATGGGATGGCATTTCTCTGCAGAATGCTGTAGTAGCCATGCTGGTTATGTGTGCCTTGAATTATAAATACATCACCAACAGTGTCACCAACAAGGCATCATCACACCTCCTCCTCCATGCTTCATGGTGGGAACTACACATGCGGAGATCATCCAATAGACTCATTAGACCAAAGGACAGATTTCCACAGGTCTAATGTTCATTGCTGATGTTTCTTGGCCCAAGCAAGTCTCTTCTTATTGGTGTCCTTTAGTAGTGGTTTCTTTGCAGAAATTTGACCATGAAGGCCTGATTCACACAGTCTCCTCTGAACAGTTGAGGTTGAGATGTGTTTGTTAGTTGAACTCTGTGAAGCATTTATTTGGGCTGCAATTTCTCAGGCTGGTAACTCTAATGAACTTATCCTCTGCAGCAGAGGAAACTCTGGGTTTTCCTTTCCTGTGGTGGTCCCCATGAGAGCCACTTTCAACATAGCACTTGATGGTTTTTGCTACTTAGCTTAAAGACATTTCTTGACATTTTCTGATTGACTGACCTTCATGTCTTAAAGTAATGATGGACTGTTGTGTCTCTTTGCTTATTTGAGTTGGTCTTTACCAAATAGGGCTGTCTTCTGTATACCAACCCTACCTTGCCACAACACAACTGATTTTCTCAAATAATTTAAGAAAGATAGATATTCCATAAATTAACTTTTAACAAGGCACACCTGTTAATTGAAATGTATTCCAGGTGAGAGAATTCCAAGAGTGCGCAAAGCTGTCATCAAGGCAAAGGGTGGCTTTCAATTTGTTTAATTTGTCCTTGACAACATCCGGTGAAATTGCAGAGTGCGAAATTCAAATTACAAAACTCTTAATATTAAGCATTCATGAAAATACAAGTGTCATACATCATTTAAAAGCTTAGCTTCTTGTTAATCCAGCTGCTTTGTCAAATTTCAAAAAGGCTTTACGGCGAAAGCACACCACGCGATTATCTGAGGACAGTGCCCCGCACAAAAAAGCATTACATACATTTCCAACCAAGCAGAGGCGTCCCGAAAGTCAGAAATAGCTAAAATAAATCACTTACCTTTGAAGATCTTCCTCTGGTTGCAATCACAAGGGTCCCAGCTACATAACAAATGGTCCTTTTGTTCGATAAAGTCCTTCTTTATATCCCAAAAAAGTCCGCTTCATTGGCACGCTTGACTCAATAATCCACTGGTTTCCCTCGTTCAAAATGCATACAAATGAATCCCATAAGTTACCAATAAACTTCTTCCAAACATATCAAACAACGTTCCTAATCAATCCTCAGGTACCCTAATATGTAAATAAATGATACAATTTAAGACGGAGACCATTACCGGAGATAAATAACGAAGTACGCGCCCTCACCGGAACACGCAACGAACATTACAGCCAAAATGGGAGCCTCTTTCTAAAGATTGTTGACATCTAGTGGAAGCAATAGGAACTGCAATCTGGGAGGTATTCCTTTTCTATTCCCATTGACAGCCATAGTAATCAGGGGTGAGCTGAAAACAAATATTTTCTGGTTGGATTCTCCTCGGGTTTTTGCCTGCCATATCAGTTCTGTTATACTCAAAGACATTATTTTAACAGTTTTGTCAACTTTAGAGTGTTTTCTATCCAATACTACCAATTATATGCATATCATAGCTTCTGGGCTTGAGTAAGAGGCAGTTTACTTTGGGAACCTCATTCATCCAAACTCCCGAATACTGCCCCCTAGCCCTAAGAACTTTTAACACTTTTTTGGTTACTACAGGATTCCATTTGTGTTATTTCATAGTTGTGATGTCTTCAATATTATTCTACATGGTGAACAAAAAAATAAGGAAAACCCTGGAATGAGTAGGTGTCCAAACTTTTGACTGATACTGTATAAAGGTTGCATGGGTGTCATGAAGAGGATTTTTTTTCTTAAACGAGGCCTTAGAACATGCAGCCTTTCTTCCCCTCAGAAAACCAAGTTATCAGAGGCTCTGATCTCTTTTCAAGGCTTATTGCCAAAAGAATTTGCCCAACATCCTCGGTCACTGGCAAAACTTGACCGATGGAAGGCCACTGAGTACAGGCAGTTTTTGCTCTACACGGGTCCCATAGTATGGAAGGATGTTTCCAAAAATTTCCCTTCGTGTAACCATGTCAATTTATCGAGATTCAGATGATGACATAATTACCTTGATTATGCCAAACAGCTGGTGATGCACTTTGTTGAGATGAGCAAGAGTGTCTATAGTGGTAAAGTTAGTGTCCTCCTCCAGGACATTTGTCAAAGAAATAAAAGACAATGGAAATATTGTCTGTGATGTTATTTACCACACTCGGACTGACAACTTCTTCCATCTTCCATGTGCCTCCAAAGGTTTCAACATCATATCTCAAATATCTGCAAAGGGTGAAGCGGGCAATGCACCTGTACTGAGAATGCACTCGGAGCCTGAGAGATTAACTATTACCATATTTGTTTCACTTTAAAATTATTTCATGGTGCGTTGCTTGTAAAGCGCATATTTTGTGTTCTATACAGAACCCTGAATATGAAAGGAAACATGGGAAGAGGGCCTTTGACAACTCCAACCTGAAATGTGCACTTGGCCGCAGGGATGGCAGTGGGAGAGCCAATGAGTAAGGGGATGAGAGTTCTTAAGATGTTAAAAGCTTCAAAGCTTGTTCCAACAGGGCCTTTAAAAAAAGTATTGTACATCTAATTTGTGTTTCCAGAAGCCTGTACATCTATTTTGTGGCGCAATACATTTTCATTTCAAACGTTCTTGACTTTGACCAACATTTTTTTGCGTAACAGTTTTTACATGGACTAAGGCTTAAACAATGCTCTTTCAAGTTACTGCACGAATTGTGTTACACAGAATGGCAATAGCCAACAGGAGTATAGACCCTAAATCTGGAAGATACAATTCTACACATGGTGCCAAATGTATTATACGCATCGAGGTGCTTTTCAAGACAGTGCAACATCAGAAATGTCCTGGTTGATACCGTTTGTTTTAATATTCTTAACTCTGGCTTTTATCCTTTTTTAATGTAAGGAAGCCTACATCACAAAATGGCAACTACTTCTAAACGTCTAATCAACACGCTTCGAGGATTGGTGATAATCCTTGTTGAATTCATGGTGTTTTGTCCAATCAGATCACAATGTGTGCTCAACCACATATTGTAGTTGATTATTAGTCGAGTATAATTTTCAAACTCAATTGTACCCACATTTAAAATATATATATTTTACTGTTGGCTGTTCTTTTGAGTGGGTGAATAAAGGTTGAAATGACATGGTGTGCCCAGTGGGAAGGAGTGCCCTGTATAGGGAGAATCACATGTTTGTGTTCAGAGAAAAAAATAAAAGATCAAGATATCTGAGAATATGCTGTAAAACATTTGTAAAAGGAAATGCTGAGATATAATCTCTTGCATGTATCTTTCGAGCTTTTATGTTTTGGGGGTGATGTACCTACAGCCCCCTTTTAGTCTGTGAGTCTGGTTTCCAGGGAACAAATGATTCAGTATATGTAGAGAGAGTGCTGTGTTGGGGAGAATGTTTCTGGCAAATGGATCAACTTGAAGCCAGCCAGGGGCCAGCAAATTACATTGATCCCAATGAGACTCTCAAAGACTCATGGATAGGGGTGGGGCATTCTATATGGGTGTGTGTGTGTGTGTGCGCGCGCGCGTTAGGGGTTGTGTCCCAAATGGCACCCTATTTCCTTTATAGTGCACTACATAGGACTTTGTTCAAAAGTAGAGCACTATATAGGTCTTTGGTGCTATTTGGGACACAAACATTAACACAATTACCCTAGACACACGTGCACAAAGCCGACTTACATTGTTATGTTAAGACATTCCCTAGGGGTTTCTATGAGACAGCCAAGTAAATGGATGCTCATTTTAATATAAAAAAAACTGGACCATCATAACCAATATCTTCTGCTAGGCTACAAACAAATCAACCCTCATGACGCTAGACCAGGGCTGCCCAACCCTCGTCCTGGAGATCTACCTTCCTGTGGGTGTTCAGTCCAACCCTAATTTAACACACCTGATTCTACTTATTAGCTGCTCAACAAGACCTTACCTAGCTGAATCAGATACGTTAAATTAGGGTTGGACTGAAAACCTACAGGACAGTAGATCTCCAGGAAGAAGGTTTGGCAGCCCTACACTAGACCCTTAGCTTTGAGTTACATTGCAGGTGGTTCTCTATATCAATGACATTCAGAGATGAGCTAGGAATAGGAGGAATAGGAGAGACTACAGTATGTCATTCCTGTTATTTGTGTCCTTTATCTGTCCCCTCGTGATGTGATGAAACCTTTTAGGGGAGTGTGCTTAATTCAGAATGACAGGAGGGCCGGGGTGTGTGGCTGCATGTCTGTGAGTCACAATTAGCCACAGGTGGCCCTTTTTACAGAGGCCTTATGATGACAAATTGATTGTCTCTAACAACAGACTCATCACTCAGGCTAATTTTCCTCCACCAGGCAGAAGAGAGAGAGAGAGAGAGAGAGAGAGAGAGGGTGTCTTGTGCTACCCAAATGGCACCCTTTTCCCTATATAGTGCACTACTTTTGACCAGATCCAAAAATTGGTAAAAGTAGTGCTCTATACATGTATAGGGTGCCATTTGGGATGCGGCCTCTGTCTCCATTGCTAACCGGCTGGTGGGGATTGGGCTCCTCATTAGAATTAGCAGAGAGATGCACAATCAATCTGTTATTCAGAGAATCTGAGCACTAAGCCTGAGTGCTAAGAGCCTTTGACAGCGCGGGGACACACACACACACACCACAAAGAGAATGGGCAATTGACTTATAGATACTGCAGCGAATGCGAGAGGGAAGGAAGAAGGGAGGAAAGAAAGAGGATAGCAGGGTGGGTGGTAGAATACGGACCCATACGGGAAATGATACATTTCAATATAAACTGAACTAAAATATGAATGCCACATGTTTCATGAGCTGAAATAAAATATCCTAGAAATGTTCCATACACCCAAAATCTTATTTCTCTCATTTTGTACACAAATTTGTTAACATCCCTGTTAGTGAACATTTCCCCTTTGCCAATATACTGTATTTCTTACACCTGACAGGTGTGGAGTTTCAAGAATCTGATTAAACAGCATGATCATTACACAGATGCACCTTGTGCTAGGGACATTAAAAGGCCACTCTAAAATGTGCAGTTTTGTCACACAACACAAGGCCACAGATGTGTCAAGTTTTAAGGGAGCGTGCAATTGAAATGCTGACTGCAGGGCTGTCGCCAGATAATTGAATGTCTCTACAATAAGCCACATCGTTCTAGAGAATTTTGCAGTACGTCCATCTGGCCTCACAATCGCAGACCACATGTAACCATGCCAACCCAGGTCCTCCACATCCAGCTTCTTCACCAGCGGGATCGTCTGAGACCAGCCACCCAGGAAGCTGATGAAACTGAAGAATTTCTGCACAAACTGTCAGAAACCGTCTCTCCAGACATGTAACCCATTGAACATATTTGGGATGCTCTGGATCGACTTGTACGACAGCGTGTTCCAGCAACTTCCCACAGCAATTGAAGAGGAGTGGGACAACATTCCACAGGCCACAATCAACAGCATGATCAACTCTATGTGAAGGAGATGTCGTGCTGCATGAGAAATATGAGGCCGACTCTTTTCTCTGTATAGAGCAGTTGGAGGCCACAGAAGGAAAGTTGTATGGCATTGAAGCTCATCTGGAGGTTAGTTAACACAGTGTCCAAAGAAGGACCAGAGGTATACAGAATGGTGTTGTCTACGTAGAGGTAGATCAAAGAATCACCAGCAGCAAGAGCGACATCATTGATGTATACAGAGAAGAGAGTCGGCCCGAGAATTGAACCCTGTGGCACCCCCATAGAGACTGCCAGAGGTCCGGGCAACAGGCCCTCCGATTTGACATACTGAACTCTATCAGAGAAGTAGTTGGTGAACCAGGTGTGGCAATCATTTGAGAAACCAAGGCTGTTGAATCTGCCAATAAGAATGTTGTGATTGACAGAGTTGAAAGCCTTAGCCAGGTCGATGAATACGGCGGCACAGTAATGTCTCTTATCGATGGCGGTTATGATATTGTTCAGGACCTTGAGAGTGGCTGAGGTGCACCCATGACCAGCTCTGAAACCAGATTGCATAGCAGAGAAGGTACGGTGGGATTCGAAATGGTCGGTGATCTGTTCGTTAACTTGGCTTTCAAAGACCTTAGAAAGGCAGGGTAGAATATATATAGGTCTGTAGCAGTTTGGGTCTAGAGTGTCTTCCCCTTTGAAGAGAGGGATGATCGTGGCAGCTTTCCAATCTATGGGAATCTCAAACAATATGAAAGAGAGGTTGAACAGGCTAGTAATAGGGGTTGCAACAATTTCGGCAGATAATTTTAGAAAGAGAGGGTCCAGATTGTCTAGCCCGGCTGATTTGTAGTGGTCCAGATTTTGCAGCTATCTGGATTTGGGTGAAGGAGAAGTGGGGGAGGTTTGCTGTGGGGAGCGCAGGGCTGTTTACCGGGGTAGGGGGGGCCAGGTGGAAAGTATGGCCAGCCGTAAAAAAATGGTTTTTGAAATTCTCAATTATAGTGGATTTATCGGTGGTAACAGTGTTTCCTAGCCTCAGTGCAGTGGGCAGCTGGGTAGGGGTGCTCTTATTCTCCATGGACTTTACAGTGTCCCAGAACTTTTTTGAGTTTGTGGTACAGGATGCAAATTTCTGCTTGAAAAAGCTATCCTTAGCTTTCCTAACTGCCTGTGTATATTTGTTCCTATCTTCCCTGAAAAGTTGCATATCACGGGGGCTGTTCGATGTTAATGTAGAACACCACATTATATTTTGGTGCTGGTCAAGGGAAGTCATGTCTGGAGAGAACCAAAGGCTATATCTGTTCCTGGTTCTAACTTTTTTGAATGGGGCATACTTATTTAAGATGGTGAGGAAGGCACTTTTAAAGAATAACCAGGCATCCTCTACTGACCGGATGAGGTCAATATCCTTCCAGGATACCCGGGCCAGGTCGATTAGAAAGGCCTGCTCGCTGAAGTGTTTTAGGGAGCGTTTGACAGTGATGAGGGGTGGTCGTTTGACTACAGACCCATTATGGATGCAGGCAATGAGGCAGTGATCACTGAGGCTTTGGTTGAAAACTGCAGCGGTGTATTTGCAGCATTCCCCAAGAGAGGATGGCTTTCACTTCAGCAGTAATACATTCATTAACTTCTTTGAGGAAAAGATCATGATCATAAGAAAGCAAATTACAGACTCCTCTTTAAATCTGCGTATTCCTCCAAAGCTCAGTTGTACTGAGTCTGCACAACTCTGCCAGGACCTAGGATCAAGAGAGACATTCAAGTGTTTTAGTACAATATCTCTTTACACAATGATGAAAATAATCATGGCCTCTAACCCTAACTAAACTACCAAAAGAGCTGCTTCCTGTGCTTGGCCCTCCTATGTAGAACATAATAAACGGCTCTCTATATACCGGATGTGTACCAAACTCACTAAAAGTGGCAGTAATAAAGCCTCTCTTGAAAAAGCCAAACCTTGACCCAGAAAATATAAAAAAATATTGGCCTATATCGAATCTTCCATTCCTCTCAAAAATGTTAGAAAAAGCTGTTACACAGCAACTCACTGCCTTCCTGAAGACAAACAATGTATACGAAATGCTTCAGTCTGGTTTTAGACCCAATCAATGCACCGAGACTGCACTTGTGAAGGTGATAAATGACCTTTTAATGGCGTCAGACCGAGGCTCTGCATCTGTCCTCGCTCCCAGACCTTAGTGCTGCTTTTGATACCATCGATCACCACATTCTTTTGGAGAGAATGGAAACCCAAATTGGTCTACACGGATATGTTTTGGCCTGGTTTAGATATTATCTGTCGGAAAGATATAAATTTGTCTTTGTGAACGGTTTGTCCTCTGACAAATCAACTGTAAATTTCGGTGTTCCTCAGGGTTCCGTTTTAGGACCACTATTGTTTTCACTATATATTTTACCTCTTGGGGATGTCATTCGAAAACATAATGTTAACTTTCACTGCTATGCGGATAACACACAGCTGTACATTTCAATGAAACATGAAACAAAATTGCCCTCGCTAGAAGCCTGTGTTTCAGACATAAGGAAATGGATGGCTGCAAGCTTTCTACTTTTAAACTCTGACAAAACAGGGATGCTTGTTCTAGGTCCCAAGAAACAAAGAGATCTTCTGTTGAATCTGACAATTCATCTCAAATAAAACTGTGAAGGACCTCGGCTTTACTCTGGACCCTGATCTCTCTTTTGACGAACATATCAATACTGTTTCAAGGACAGCTTTTTTCCATCTACGTAACATTGCAAAAATCAGAAACGTCCAAAAATGATGCAGAAAAATTAATCCATGCTTTTGTTACTTCTAGGTTAGACTACTGCAATGCTCTACTTTCCGGCTAACCGGATAAAGCACTAAATAAACGTCAGTTAGTGCTAAATACGGCCGTTTTCAAAAAGTTATATATTGGTTTCATCTGACCATATGACATTCTCCCAATCTTCTTCTGGATCATCCAAATGCTCTCTAGCAAACTTCAGACGGGCCTGGACATGTACTGGCTTAAGCAGGGGGACACGTCTGGCACTGCAGGATTTGAGTCCCTGGCGGCGTAGTGTGTTACTGATGGTAGGCTTTGTTACTTTGGTCCCAGCTTTCTGCAGGTCATTCACTAGGTCCTCCCGTGTGGTTCTGGGATTTTTGCTCACCGTTCTTGTGATCATTTTGACCCCACGGGGTGAGATCTTGCGTGGAGCCCCAGATCGAGGGAGATTATCAGTGGTCTTGTATGTCTTCCATTTCCTAATAACTGCTCCCACAGTTGATTTCTTCAAACCATGCTGCTTACCTATTGCAGATTCAGTCTTCCCAGCCTGGTGCAGGTCTACTATTTTGTTTCTGGTGTCCTTTGACAGCTCTTAGGTCTTGGCCATAGTGGAGTTTGGAGTGTGACTGTTTGAGGTTGTGGACAGGTGTCTTTTATACTGATAACATGTTCAAACAGGTGCCATTAATACAGGTAATGAGTGGAGGACAGAGGAGCATCTTAAAGAAGAAGTTACAGATCTGTGAGAGCCAGAAATCTTGCTTGTTTGTAGGTGACCAAATACTTATTTTCTACCATAATTTGCAAATAAATTCATTAAAAATCCTACAATGTGATTTTCTGGATTTTTTTTCTCCATTTTGTCTGTCATAGTTGAAGTCTACCTATGATGAACATTACAGGCCTCTCTCACTTTTTAAGTGGGAGAACTTGCATAATTAGTGGCTGACTAAATACGTTTTTGCCCCACTGTATATGCATATTATTATTAGTAAAGGATAGAAAAAGCCTTTCTAGGGAGTTTTTCGTAGCCACCGTGCTTGTACACCTGCATTGCTTGGCTGTTTGTGGTTTTAGGCTGGGTTTCTGTACAGCGCTTTGACATATCAGCTGATGTAAGAAGGGCTATATAAATACATTTGATTTGATTTTGATTTGATTTGGAGGGCAAGTTGGTTAGGATGATACCTATAAGGGTGCCCGTCTTTACGGATTTGGGGTTGTACCTGGTAGGTTCATTGATCATTTGTGTGAGATTGAGGGCATCAAGTTTAGACTGTAGGATGGCATATCACAGTTTAGGTCACCTAGCAGCACGAGCTCTGAGGATAGATGGGGGCAATCAATTCACATATGGTGTCCAGAAGGTGGTCTATAGCGAGCAGCAACGGCGAGAGACTTGTTTCTGGAAAGATGGATTTTTAAGAGTAGAAGCTTGAATTGTTTGGGTACAGACCTGAATAGTAAGACAGAACTCTACAGGCTGTCTCTGCAGTAGATTGCAACACAGTTCTGGCCCTCGCTACATATTCGTCACCAGACCCACTGGCTCCAGGTCATCTATAAGTCTATGCTAGGTAAAGCTCTTCCTTATCTCAGCTCACTGGTCACGATAGCAACACCCACCTGTAGCACGCACTCCAGCAGGTATATCTCACTGGTCATCCCTAAAGCCAACACCTCCTTTGGTCGCCTTTCCTTCCAGTTCTCTGCTGCCAGTGACTGGAACGAATTGCAAAAATAGCTGAAGCTGGAGACTTATATTTCCCTCACTAACTTTAAACATCAGCTATCTGAGCAGCTGTACATAGTCCATCTGTAAATAGCCCACCCGATCTACCTACCTCATCCCCATATTGTTTTTATTTACTTTATTTACTCTTTTGCACACCAGTATCTCTACTTGCACATCATCATCTGCTCATTTATCACTCCAGTGTTAATATGCTGAATTGTGAATAACTTTGCTACTATGGCCTATTTATTGCCTACCTCCTCACGCCATTTGCACACACTGTATATATACTTTATTTTATTTATTTTTTCTATTGTGTTATTGACTGTATTTTCATGTGTAACTCTGTGTTGCTGTTTGTGTCGCACTGCTTTGCTTTATCTTGGCCAGGTCGCAGTTGTAAATGAGAACTTGTTCTCAACTAGCTTCCCTGGTTAAATAAAGGTGAAATAAATAAAAAAATGGTGGTCCCACCCAGATATTGACTGGTTTTCTGATCCACGCCCCTACCTTTTCTTTTTAAGGTATCTGTGACCAATAGATAAGGGCCTAATGAATATATTTCAATTGACTGATTTCTTTATATGAACTGTAACTCAGTAATAATGGTGCCGGAGGAGATGGCTGCCATTTTACGGTCTCCTAACCAATTGTGCTATTGTGTGTGTTTTTATTTGTAACTTATTTTGTACATAATGTACATAATGTTTCTGCCACCGTCTCTTATGACCAAAAGGGAGCTTCTAGATATCAGGACAGCGATTACTCACCTCGTACTGGAAGAAGATTTTTTCTTTAAGAGTCGGACGGGAAGGATTTACTTCAGACACACGACAAGGCCCAAATCCACGTGATTTGCATGAGAAAGAGACAGAGATATTGGGATGTAGGTCGGGCTGCCTACTATTAGCCAACGTACAATCATTGGATAACAAAATAGACTACGATCATAGACTAACTACGATTCCTACCAACGGGAAATTAAATATATATTAAATATAAATTTCATATTTATGTTTCACCAAGTCGTGGCTGGCGGGTTTTACGCTGCATCGGCAAGATGCGGCAAAATCTAATAGTAAGGAAGTCTCTAGGATTTGCTCGCCTGAGGTAGAGAATCTCATGATATTTACCCAGAGAGTTTTCATCTATATTCTTCGTAGCTGTCTATTTACCACCACAAACTGATCCTGGCACTAAGACCGCACTCAATGATGTCAGATGTGTGCGTACTGGTAGCGAAGTCAGGTGCAGGAGAGCAGAGATTTGTGAACAGGCGCACACTTTATTTAGGCAAAACGAGCAAAACAGTCACAATAATTATGTTTAACAATAAACATCTTTGTGAAAAAATAACACGGAAAAAACAAGCCAGTCTGGCGCGTCAACAATACACACGTAACACAAACAATCTTACACAAAGACATGATGGGGAACAGAGGAATAAATACATGCCGCCCGAACAAGGAGAGGAGCCGACTTCGGTGGAAGTCGTGACAAATGAGCTGTATAAGGCCATACGCAAACAGGAAAACGCTCAACCAGAGGCGGCGCTCCTTGTGGCCGGGTACTTTAATGCAGAGAAACTTAAATCTGTTTTACCTCATTTCTACCAGCATGTTAAATGTGCAACCAGAGGAAAATCAACTCTAGACCACCTTTACTCCACACACAGAGACACGTACAAAGCTCTCCCTCGCCCTCCATTTGGCATATCCAACCATAATTCTATTCTCCTGATTCCTGCTTACAAGCAAAAATTAAAGCAGGTAGCACCAGTGACTCAATAAAGAAGTGGTCAGATGACGCAGATGCTAAGCAACAGGACTGTTTTAATAGCACAGACTGGAATATGTTCAGGGATTCTTCCATTGGTATTGAGGAGTACATCACATAAGTCACTGGCTTCATCAGTAAGTGCATTGATGACATCGTCCCCACAGTGACTGTACGTACATACCCTAACCAGAAGCAATGGATTACAGGCAACATCCGCACTGAGGAAACATGTAGAGCTGCAGCTTTCAAGGAGCGGGACTCTAACCTGGAAGCTTATAAGAAAAACTGCTATGCCCTCTGACGAACCATCAAAAAAGGCAAAGCTTCAATACAGGACAAAAATATAATCGTACAACACCGGCTCCGACGCTCGTCATATGTGGCAAGGCTTGCAAGCTATACAGACTACAAAGGGAAGCACAGTCACGAGCTTCCCAGTGGCGCAAACCTACCAGTCGAGCTAAATTACTTCTATGCTCGCTTCGAGGCAAGCAACACTGAAGCATGAATGAGAGCATGCTATTCCGGACGACTATGTGATCATTCTCTCCGTAGCGAGTAAGACCTTTAAACAGGTCGATATTCGCAGGGCCAGACAGATTACCAGGACGTGTACTCCGAGCATGCGCTGACCAACTGGCAAGTGTATTCACTGACATTTTCAACCTGTCCCTGACTAAGCTTGTAATACCAACATGTTTCAAGCAGACCACCATAGTCCCTATGCCCAAGAACACTAAGATAACCTGCCTAAATGACTCCCGACCCGTAGCACTCATGTCTGTTTCCATGAAGTGCTTTGAAACGCTGGTCATGGCTCACATCAACACCATTATCCCAGAAACCCTAGACCCACTACAATTTGCATACTGCCCCAACAGATCCACAGATGACGCAATCTCTATTGCACTCCACACTGCCCTTTCCCACCTGAACAAATGGAACACCTATGCGAGCATGCTATTCAATGACTACAGCTCAACATTCAACACCATAGTGCCCTCAAAGCTCATCACTAAGCTAAGGACCCTGGGACTAAACACCTCCCTCTGCAACTGGATCCTGGACTTCCTGACGGACCGCCCCCAGGTGGTAAGGGTGGATAACAACACATCTGCCATGCTGATCCTCAACACGGGGGCCCCTGAAGGTGTGCGTGCTCAGTCTCCTCCTGTATTCCCTGTTCACTCATGACTGCATGGCCAGGCACGACTCCAACACCATCATTAAGATTACATTCGTCACAACAGTGGTATGCCTGGTCACCAACAACGATGAGACAGCCTATAGGGAGGACATCAGAGACTTGGCCATGTGGTGCCAGGATAACAACCTCTCCCTCAACATGATCAAGACAAAGGAGATGATTATGGATTACAGGAAAAGGAGGACAGAGCACGCTCCCATTCTCAGCAACGGGGCTGTAGTGGAGCAGTTTGAGAGCTTCAAGTTCCTTGGTGTCTACATCACCAACAAACTATCATGGTCCAAACACATCAAGACAGTCGTGAAGAGGGCACGACAAAGCCTCAGGAGACTGAAAAGATTTGACCTGGGTCCTCAGATCCTCAAAAAGTTATACAGCTGTACCATCGAGAGTATGGTTGCATCACTGTCTGGTATAGCAACTGCTCGGCCTCCGACCGCAAGACACTACAAAGGGTAGTGCGTACGGCCCAGTACATCACTGGGGCAAAACTTCCTGCCATCCAACTATGCATAGTTGGTTTAACTCTACCTACAAGTACATATTACCTCAATTACCTCGACTAACCTGTGCCCCTGCACATTGACTCTGTACCGGTACCCCCTGTATATAGCGTCACTACTGTTATTTTACTGCTGCTCTTTAATTATTTGTTATTTGTTACTTATCTATTTTTTTACTTTACTTATTATTCCAGCCCATGTGCAATTTAGATTTTGGCCACTAGATGGAAGCAGTGTATGTGCCAATTTTTAGACTGAACCAATGAACCATTGCATTTCTGTTCAAAATGTTGTATCAAGACTGCCCAAATGTGACTAATTTGTTTATTAATTACTTTTCATGTTCAAAATTGTGCACTCTCCTCAAACAATATCATGGTATTCTTTCACTGTAATATCTACTGTAAATGGGACAGTGCAGTTATATTAACAAGAATTTATGCTTTCTGACAATATCAGATACAGTTGAAGTCGGAAGTTTACATACACCTTGGCCAAATACATTTAAACTCAGTTTTTCACAATTCCTGACATTTAATCCTAGTTATAATTCCATGTCTTCGGTCAGTTATGATCACCACTTTTTTAAGAATGGGAAATGTCAGAATAATAGTAGAGAGAATTATTTATTTCCGCTTTTATTTCTTTCATCACATTCCCAGTGGGTCAGAAGTTTACATACACTCAATTAGTATTTGGTAGCATTGCCTTGAAATAGTTTAAAGCAGCTGGGCCAATCTTCAACAATAAACACAACCATGTGTTAGTTTGCCTTGTGGAGCTGAGCCACAGACTAAGACCTAATACAAGAGCAGGGAAGTTTGTGTGTGTGTGTGTGTGTGTGTGTGTGTGTGTGTGTGTGTGTGTGTGTGTGTGTGTGTGTATCCCAGCACACCTTGGGGGAATCAGCTTCTCCACAGCACCTCCTTGGCTGGGTCCCATAGGGTACCCTATTCCCTACTGTTTATTGTGCACTACTTTGTCCAGGGCCCATAGGACTCTGGTCAAAAGTAGTGCACTTTATAGGGAATAGAGTGCCATTTCAGACACATCCTCTCATTATTGTTCTACCTGTAGCACGGCCTCTCTTTTAGCTCATTCTGTCTCACATCTGCGATGGAGCCTTTCTGCCTTGTTGAACTCTAATTACAGCATAGATGTAAGTCCCTGGCAGAGATGTGATGGCTGGCTGGGGAATAGGCTGCCTGCCTGCCTCACACACACACCGGGGTGTACTATCACCAACTAAATCCACACCAGATGAAGAGCTGTAGCCCTGGTAGCCTTCAGCCCATGACTCCATCCCAAATGGCACCCTATTCCCCATTAGCCCTAGTCAAAAGTAGTGCACTATGAATAGAGTGCCATTTGGCACTCAACCCATAACATCAGCATGGTGAGCTAATTGCAAGTCTAATACCAGATAGGAGTGGTGCAGAGAGCGGTAATTTACCTCCCCCACCTTAAAATAGGGCTGATGGCTCTCTCTCTCCATGTAGCTGACTCCAGGACCCCAACACAGCTGTGTTCCTCAACACAACCCTCCTCTACGCTCCTCTTCTCAACAAACACTCTCCACTTCGTTTTCCAATCCTTACCTGCTTGGCTGGCTGCAGTCAGGTGCTCTGTGAGGTCATAGAGACGATGTCCCAAATGGCACCCTATTCCTTTTGTAGCGCACAACCTTTGACCCAGAGCCCTATGGGCCCTAGTAAACATGTAGTGAGCTACATAGGGAATAGAATGCCATTTGGGATGCAAACTGAGAGTGGGTGGATGGGTCACTTTTCACCTGTGAGGTTGAAGTCAGGTTATTGGGAATGTTGGACGTCGTACAAAAAATACGAGTGAAAGGGATTTTTTTTTTTAAACGTTATAAAACTCACTGCCTTGACATGTGACCCCTGTAAAGTCCTGAAAAGAGGACAAGGTTTTAAAATAGATCCACATTTCCGGATTAGATGGCTCTGCTCTCCTGAGGCTGACCTCCAGTAAAAAGGCTTTCTCATCTTCTTTCGTCTTCTCAGTTTAGAGGACTATCACAGAGAGACATCAAAGACTTATGACAGTAAGTTCCAATATGGTTAGTCTGTGATTTTATTTCACTTTCTCTAAGCAGCCAGTATCCTGATCTCCTTCTCTCGTTTCTCATAAAAAATGTACAATTTATATGCTCTGGCATCCATCCACACTGACTGACTGCCTGGAGCCAGATCTAAAACCACCATAAGGCGATGATGATGATGATGATGAGCAGCCTGTCAGAAGGAGACTGCATTTTGCTCTTAATTAAAAGGCGATTCAGCCAAATCTTGTCATGTTCAAAAATGTATATTGTACATCTGAAGTCTAAAGCGCGATAACATTTCTGTGCTGGTGTACAGTGGTGCTGGTGCCCTACTGAGCACCAGTAGTACAGTCAGTGCATTATATTAAATCAGTAGGTCATCTTTACAGCTAAGTGTTTAAAGATAAATAAGAAGATTCTCCTGTCTCTCTCTCTCTCTCTCTCTCTCTCTCTCTCTCTCTCTCTCTCTCTCTCTCTCTCCTACACTACAGAATAACTCCTGCCATTGAAAAAACTCTCCTTCATCATCATTAATGACCTCAGTGTTTGGTTGGCAGTTCGCAGGGCGTGAGAGAGCCAGGCTGTGTCCCAAATGGCACCCTATTCCCTATATAGTGGATTACTTTTGGCCATAGCACATATGTTTTCATTTGGGATGCACCCTGCCATGCTCATTACCACTAAATGCTCTGCAGTTCTCAGACATTCTCGCTGCAAAGGAGAAGCTACCTTACTACTGGAAATAGGAAAAGCTTATTTTGTCAATGTTTAGCATGTTCTACATAAATGACTGTGTGCTCTAGCATTTCTTTCTTCAACCTTTGTTTCAAAGCCAAACCTTATGAAGCATCTGTGGATTTAGAGAGGCAGTCAGATGTCTTGTATTGCCAACACAGTGATAGGTGGAATCACATATCTTTAGCGCACTGCAGTCAAAAACGTGATTTTCCTGTGTTTTCTATATATTTCCACACGATGAGGTTGGAATAATACTTTGAAATTGTGAAAAGTATGATAATAGTGTAGGGGCTGTTGGAAATGTCAGCCTGTTTTGGTGGGATGGAGTTTTTGAGTGCCTGGTGACATCACCATGTGGTAAATCAGTTAATAGACCAATTCAAATATATATATTTATTTCACCTTTATTTAACCAGGTAGGCAAGTTGAGAACAAGTTCTCATTTACAACTGCGACCTGGCCAAGATAAAGAGAAGTAGTGCGACAAAAACAACACAGAGTTACACAAGGAAATAAACAAACGTACAGTCAAGAACACAATAGAAAAGTCTATATACAGTATGTGCAAATGTAGTAAGATTAGGGAGGTAAAGCAATAAATAGGCCATAGTGGCAAAATAATTACAATTTAGCATTAACACTGGAGTGATAGATGTGCAATTAGAGATACTGGGTGCAAAAGAGCAACAACAAAAAAAGAACAATATGGGGATGAGGTAGTTGTGTGGGCTATATACAGATGGGCTGTGTACAGGTGCAGTGATCAGCTGCTCTGACAGCTGATGCTTAAAGTTAGTGAGGGAGATATAAGTCTCCAGCTTCAGTGATTTTTGCAATTCGTTCCAGTCATTGGCAGCAGAGAACTGGAAGGAAAGGTGGCCAAAGAGGTGTTGGCTTTGGGGATGACCAGTGAAATATACCAGCTGGAGCGCGTGCTACGTGGGGGGTGTTGCTATGGTGACCAGTGAGCTGAGATAAGGCAGAGCTTTACCTAGCAGAGTTATAGATGACCTGGAGCCAGTTGGTTTGGCAATGAATATGTAGCGAGGGCCAGCCAACGAGTGCATACAGGTAGCAGTGGTGGGTAGTATATGGGGCTTTGGTGACAAAACGGATAATAAGAAAGAGTTTTACTTCCAAACCTCTGTCGATAACAGCTAGTTTTCAGTTTTGCTCTCTCCAATCAGACCACTCCCAGACAGTCCTAGCTAAAGTCTTGCTTGAGAAGTCATTTAACATTTAAGTCATTTAGCAGACGCTCTTATCCAGAGCGACTTACAAATTGGTGCATTCACACTGTGGGACCTTATATAGAGAGGTGTGTGCCTTTCCAAATCATGTCCAATCAATTAAATTTACCACTGTTGGACTCCAATCAAGTTGTAGAAACTTCAAGGATGATCAATGGAAACAGGACGCACCGGAGCTCAATTGAGTCTCATAGCAAAGGGTCTGAATACTGTTTTCACTTTCTCATTATGGGGTAAGTCGATTCGTTTTGACCATTTAACTAAAAGCCATCGTAGTAACTAGGTTTCCATTCGATTGGCAAACAGATTTTCAGGCAAATATTTAAGAATATGTATGAAGAAAATATGCCCATTTTCCCACCAGTGTTGCGTTTCCAAAAGAGTTCAAAATCAGTGCATGATGACACAAAATGTACTTTTTCGCTTAAGTTTTCATGTAACAAATAAAAATCTTTCCATCACATTTTCAACTGCACCGATAGTTTTGTCACAAAAACTGTTTTAAATAGCAAATGTGCCTACTCTGGTCTTGGCACGTGCCCTCTAGCCAACAGCTGTGAGATACAGTGTGGGTAGGCTGTTCTATATGATGAGATAATTATGGATATACAGTTGAAGTCGGAGGTTTACATACACTTAGGTTGGAGTCATTAAAACTCATTGTTCAACCACTTAGGACATCTACTTTGTGCATGACACAAGTACATTTTCCAACAATTGTTTACAGACAGATTAGTTCACTTGTATCACAATTCCAGTAGGTCAGAAGTTTACATACACTAAGTTGATTGTGCCTTTAAACAGCTTGGGAAATTCCAGAAATTATGTCATGGCTTTAGAAGCTTCTGATAGGCTAATTAACATCATTTGAGTCAATTGGAGGTGTACGTGTGGATGTGTTTCAAGGACTACCTTCAAACTCAGTGACTCTTTGCTTGACATCATGGTAAAATCAAAATAAATCAGCCAAGACCTCAGAAAAAAAACCTCCACAAGTCTGGTCCATCGTTGGGAGCTATTTCTAAACGCCTGAATGTACCACGTTCATCTGTACAAACAATAGTACGCAAGTGTAAACACCATGGGACCACGCAGCCGTCATACCGCTCAGGAAGGAGACGCGTTCTGTCTCCTAGAGATGAACGTACTTTGGTGCGAAAAGTGCAAATCAATCCCAGAACAACAGCGAAGGACCTTGTGACAATGCTGGAGGAAACAGATACAAAAGTATCTATATCCACAGTAAAACAAGTCCTATATCGACATATCCTGAAAGGCTGCTCAGCAGCGAAGAAGCCACTGCTCCAAAACCGCCATAAAAAAGCCAGACTACGGGACAAAGATCGTACCTTTTGGGAGAAATGTCCTCTGGTCTGAGGAAACAAACATAGAACTGTTCTCCATAATGACCATTGTTATGTTTGGAGGAAAAAGGGGGAGGCTTGCAAGCCGAAGAACACCATCCCAACCGGGAAGCACGAATCATGAGAATCATGAGGAAAGAAAATTACGTGGATAAATTGAAGCAACATCGCAAGACATCAGTCAGGAAGTTAAAGCTTGGTCGCAAATTGGTCTTCCAAAAGGACAATGACCCCAAGCATACTTCCAATGTTGTGGCAAAATGTGTTAAGGACAACAAAGTCAAGGTATTGGAGTGACCATCACAAAGCCCTGACCTCAATCCTATAGAATATTTGTGGGCAGAACTGAAAAAACATGTGCTAGCAAGGAGGCCTACAAACCTGATTCAGTTACACCAGATCTGTCAGGAGGAATGGACCAGAATTCACCCAACCTTTTGTGGTTAGCTTGTGGAAGGCTACCTGAAACATTTGACCCAAGTTAAACAATTTCAAGGCAATGCTACCAAATACTAATTGAGTATAGGTAAACTTCTGACCCACTGGGGATGTGATGAAAGAAATAAAAGCTGAAAGAAATCAATCTCTCTACTATTATTCTGACATTTCACATTCTTAAAATGAAGTGGAGATCCTAAATGACCTAAAACAGGGAATTTTTAATAGGATTAAATGTCAGGAATTGTGAAAAACTGAGTTTAAATGTATTTGGCTAAGGTGTATGTAAACTTCCCACTTCAACTGTATGTCAAACAGCAGTCAAGCATCCATTATTGTGTCAGCAGAATGACCCTCAATATTTATTGGAAAGGAGAATCAAGATCAGCTTTCACTTTCACTACCCTGTGAAGTTCATCATAACTTATTTCATCTGTAGCCTAATAAACTGCATGTCTTCCTGAGTCGTAGTGGGAGGACCACACGCCATATCATTACGTGACTCCAAGTTTACTTCGATATGATGGTTATTACATTAATATTTGCGCATGGGTTACTCAACCCTCACCTTAGAGGCTGCTGCACTATATACATAGATATGGAATCACTGGTCACTTTAATAATGTTTGCATACTGCTTTACTCATTTCAAATGCATATACTGTATTCTATTCTACTATATTTTAGTCAATGCCATTGCTCGTCCTAATATTGATATATTTCTTAATTCCATTCTTTTACTTTTAGATTTGTGAATTGTTAGATACATACTGCACTGTTGGAGCTAGGAACACAAGCATTTTTGCTACACCCGCAATAACATCTTCTAAATATGTGTATGTGACCAATAAAATTGGATTGGTCCTGGTCAAAAGTAGTGCCCTATTTTGGGAATAGGGTGCCATTTGGGATGCACATCTGAATGGTGCAATGCAACCATTTCCTTGGTCAGGGACAGGATGCGCCAGGGCTGATGATCTAGGTGGGATTGCTAATGATGGAGGGAGGCTGGCAGTTACAGAAATACGAAGAAGAGGAGGAGAGGAGGGGTGAGGAGAGGAGAGCTTTTCCACAATGCTGCAGTTCCTTTTTTCAATAATTCAAAGAGCGCTAGCTTGCTAGATCATGGCTGATTCCACTATCTGGCTGTGCTATAAAGAGAGAGCCATGTCAGAACAATAGAGATGCGCGGGTACGTTATCTGCCCCACCGCACCACCTGACAATTCAAAGAGCCTGTAGCGACATGGGAGAGATGGTTATCATAAACAGATGAAGGATGGAGGGTTCTGCTTTTCATTTCTCTCACCTCTTATTTCCCTTTTCAATCTTGTTCAGACAGAGGATTGCAAAGTACTCTAACAAGGTTCTTTTCTGAGATGGAGTGTTAAATTAATAATATTCACACGTTTTTTTGTACAAAATATCAAATGTTGCTACTGTAAGTAAGCAGACAAGTAGAGTTTCGTTATGTTTAGCTGGAATGGAATATTCGTATCCTGTTAATATTTGACTGATATGTGGTTGTCTCACCTAGCTATCTGAAGATGAATGTACTTACTGTATATTGCTATGGATAAGAGCATCTGCTAAATGTAAATATTTTACATACAGATCTCATATTACTGTATTTATTCATTTTTTTATTTTTTTTGAGGGGGAGGTATATATTACAGTACCAGTCAAAAGTTTGGACACATTCCATTTTTTTATTTTATATTTGAGATTCTTCAAAGTAGCCACCCTTTGCTTTGATGATAGCTTTGCACACTCTTGGCATTCTCTCAACCAGCTTCATGAGGAATGCTTCTTCAACAGTCTTGAAGGAGGTCCCACATATGCTGATCACTTGTTGGCTGCTTTTCCTTCACTCTGAGGTCCCTCATCCCAAACCATCTCAATTGGGATGAGGTCGGGTGATTGTGGAGGCCAGGTCATCTGATGCAGCACTCCATCACTCTCCTTGGTCAAATAGCAGTCACTTCTGTCATCATGAAGTGCTTTGAGAGAGTCAAGGATCATATCACCTACACCTTACCTGTTACCCTAGACCCACTGCAATTTGCATACCGCCCCAATAGGTCCACAGACGATGCAATCACCATCACACTGCACACTGCCCTTTCCCATCTGGAAAAGAGGAATACCTATGTAGGAATGCTGTTCATTGACTACAGCTCAGTATTCAACACCACAGTACCCTCCAAGCTCATTATTAAGCTTGAGGCCTTATGTCTCAACCCCGCCCTGTGCGATTGGGTCCTGGTCTTCCTGACCGGCAGCCCCCAGGTTTTGAAGGTAGGAAACAACAACTCCACTTTGCTGATCCTCAACACTGGGGCCCCACAGGGGTGTGTGCTCAGTCCCCTCCTGTACTCCCTGCTTTCCCATGACTGTGTGATCATGCACACCTCCAACTTGATCATCAAGTTTGCAGTCACAACAGTAGTAGGCTTGATCAACAAACAATGACGAGACAGCCTACAGGGAGGAGGTGAGGGTACTTGGAGTGTAGTGTCAGGAAAGCAACCTCTCACTCAACATCAACAAAACAAAGGAGATGATCATGGACTTCAGGAAACAGCAGAGGGAGCATCCCCCTATCCACATCAACGGGACAGCAGTGGAGAAGGTGGAACGTTACATTTCTCTGCGTACACATCACAGACAAATGAAATGGTCCACCCACACAGACAGTGTGGTGAAGAAGGCGCAACAGTGCCTCTTCAACCTCAGGAGGCTGAAGAAATTTGGCTTGTCACCTAAAACCCTCAAACTTTTACAGATGTTCAATTGAGAGCATCCTGTCGGGTTGCATCACTGCCTGGTACGGCAACTGCACCCCCCAAAACCGCAGGGCTCTCCAGATGGGGGTGCGGTCTGCACAATGCATCACTGGGGGCAAACTACTTGCCCTCCAGGACACCTACAATACCCGATGTCACAAGAAGACCAAAAAGATCATCAAGGACAACAACCAACCTAGCCCCTGCCTGTTCACCCCACTACCATCCAGAAGGCGAGGTCAGTACAGGTGCATCAAAGCTGGCACCGAGAGGCTGAATATAACTTATATTTCAAGGCCATCAGACTGTTAAACAACCATCACTAACACAGAGTGGCTGCTGTCTACATACAGACTTGGCCACTTTAACAAATGGATACCTAGTCACTTTAATAATGATATTTATATATCTTGCATTACTCATCCCATATGTATATACACTGTATTCTATACTATCAGGTTTCAGGTAAGACCCAAGTGCAGACTGTTGAAGTAACAATGTTTATTGCAACAAGGGCAGGCAAACGACAGGTCAAGGCAGGCAGGGGTCGTTAATCCAGAGTAGTGGGGCAAAGGTAGAGGACGGCAGGCAGGCCCAGGGTCAGGTCAAACAGAGGTTGATAATCCAGAGAAGGGGCAAAGGCACCTGGTTGAGCGTGGTGTCAGCGTTGGAATTCAGAGATTAGGCCTGATTTCAGGATGTCCCTAGTGGAGACCCAGCACCTCTCCTCTGAGCCATAACCCTCGCAGTCAACCAGGTACTGGAATCCCCTTCCCTCAGGTCGAACCTTCAGGAGACATCTCACCCTGTACGCCGGTTGGCCGTCAATGAGATGGGGGGGGAGAGGGGTGGGCCTGGAAACAGGAGACAAAGGGCTATGAGACATGGGTTTAGATCTAGACACATGAAAAGTAGGAAGTATATGGCGGGTACGGGGCAACAGAGGACGAACAGCAGAGGGGCTATTGATTTTGGAGCAGTGGGGAAAAGGTCTCGGGGGTGTAGTGGTGGGGCTATAGCGGTGTGCCAGCGCATCCGGCTTAACCTCCTTGGACTTACTGAACCCCTCCCGGAGGTCCTGGAACACCGCGGGAATGGTGGAGAGGTTCGGAGAAATTTCCAAGCCCCCGGGAGACGTCCCCGGGGCAGGCAGAGCTGATTTCAGGCAATGGGCGTGGCAGAATGGGCTCCAGCCCATGATAGCACCAGTAGACCAGTCAATTGAGGGGTTGTGTCGCTGGAGCCAAGAAAATCCCAATACCACAGGAACCTGCAGTAACTCAATTAGCAGGAATTGGACCATCTCGCTGTGGTTCCACAACACTCATTGGTTGATGGGGGTGGTATGCTGGGTGACCCGGCCTATAGAGTGCCTGTTCAGAATGCTAACATCCATGGGAATGGAGAGGGGTTGACTGGGGATGCCCATCTCAGACACCAGGGTAACGTCCATAAGACTCATATCAGCCCACGAGTCAGTGAGTATCTGGAGAGACTTGGACTGGTCGCCCCACAGCAGGGTTGCATGGAGAGGGGGGCGAGTAGGGTGAGAAGCAACATTATCATTAAGACCCAATGGAGTACGCATTAGGACCAATGAGCTAGGTCTCTTGAAGGGACAGGTAGACACATAATGACCGGCAGTAATACAGACAACTCAATACAGACAACTCTGGGTGTTAAGTCTGCGTACGCATTCGGCTGGAGACAGCTTAGCCCTACCAAGCTGTATCGACTCAGTAAGGGGCAAATCTGAGACTCTTGGAGGAACTCTGGTAAGCTCGGATCCTCTTGGGGACAAAGATGCCGGGGACTTCCGGAGTTCATCAGATGCAAGGTGGGGTCCTTGAGTGAGTGATTTGGACCGCAAGCAGACCTCTTCTCCCTCCTAAGTTCCCGTAGCAAACCATCGATCCGGATGGTTAAAGCAATGAGTGAGTTGAGATCTGTTGGTAGTTCCCGGGCTGTAAGCTCGTCCTTTACTTCCTCCAATAATCCATGCAGGAACGTGTCGAACAGCGCTTCTGGGTTCCAGGCATCCTCTGCTGCTAGCGTGTGGAAATCCACCGCATAGTCTGCCACACTGAGGGAGTCCTGCCAAAGCTAGAATGACTTCCGGGCAGCCTCTCTCCCAGACACCGCAGCCTCAAACTTCTCACCTCTGCTACGAATACCTCCAGACTGAGGCAGACGGTGGATTGTTGCTCCCATACCGCCGTGGCCCAGGCGAGTGACCTCCCGGACGTAATAATGTTCTGGAATCTCCAGATTCGTGCCATTCGGCAACATCCTGGAACCCTTCCATCAGACCACGAAGCAACTCCTCGTGTCTACCAATGAGGGGTCCTTGGGAGGAGATGGCATTGGAAGATAGTCCAAGTCCAAGTCTGCTGTGTCAGTCATGGCCATTTCGTACTATCAGTTAAGACCCAAGTACAGACTGTTGAAGTAACAATGTTTATTGCAACAGGAGCAGGCAAACGACGATAATCCAGAGTAGTGGGGCAAAGGTACAGGACGGCAGTCAGGCTCAGAGTTAGGACAGACACGGATCAAAACCAGGAGGACGAGAAAAGGAGAGACTGGGGAAAAGTAGGAGCTGAAACAAACCGCTGGTTGACTTGAACAAACAAGATGAACTGGCACAGACAGACAGAAAAAACAGGTATAAATACCCAGGAGATAAGTGGGGCAGATGGGCGACACCTGGAGGGGTGGAGACGAGCACAAGTACAGGTGAAACAGATCAGGGCATGACATCTTGCCTATGCCAGTCGGTTATTGCTCATCCATATATTTTTATGTATATATTCTTAATTCATCCCTTAAAACTTCTTAGGGATAGGGTGCAGTATTTTCACGTCCAGATTAAAAGCGTGCCCAAAGTAAACTGGCTGGTACTCAGGCCCAGAAGCTAGGATATGCATGTGTAGATTTGGATAGAAAAATCCAGGGGGAAGAAATTGAGGTCATTGTGTTTCCCAATGGGTTTCTATTGAAAGTAGGAACCTGGTTGCCGTTCCTATGGCTTCCACTAGATGTCAACAATCTTTAGAAATTGGTTGATGTTTTTCTTTTGAGAAATGAAGAAGTATGGCTGTTCTTTGTAAGTTTAACTCCATGTGGACTCTACTGTTTGATGCACATGAACTGGAGCGCGCTTCACCTTGTTTTTATCCGGTATTGGAAACAATTTATCCCGTCTTAAATTTTATTGATTTTTTAAATTTTAGTATACCTGAGGTTGGATTAGGAACGTTGTTTGAAATGTTTGGACCAAGTTTACAGGTAACTTATTAAATACTTTGTAGTCATGTTGAGCGAGTTGGAACTGGTGTATTTCTGAATCAAAAGCGCAAAATAAATTTACATTTTGGGGATATAAAGGACATTATCAAACAAAAGGACCGTTTCTGGGCCAATTTGGAGTCTCAACAGAAGAAGATCTTCAAAGGTAAGGCATTTATTTATATCGTTATTTCTGACTTTTGTGCCGTCACCTGCCTGGTTGAAAATGGCTTCCATGTGTTTGCTATGCGGGGCGCTGTCCTCAGATAATCGCATGGTCTGCTTTCGCAGTAAAGCCTTTTTGAAATCTGACACTGCGGCTGGATTAACAATAAATTAAGCTTTATTTTGCTGTATTACACTTATATTTTCGTGAATCTTGAATATTGATATTTCTGTAGTTTGAATTTGCCAATCTGCAATTTCACTGGATGTTGTCAAATCGATCCCGCTAAAGGGACTGGCGCGCGAAGGTATCACTAACAGGTTAACTTAGATTTGTGTGTATTAGGTAGTTGTTGTGGAATTGTTCGATTACTTGTTAAATATTGCTGCACTGTCGGAACTAGAAGCACAAGCATTTTGCTACACTCGCAATAACATCTGCTAAGCATGCGTATGTAACCAAACACATTTGATTTGATTTGATTTAACTACAATGACCATAATCCATTTGCGTGCCTACTTGTCTGGTCTGTTTCTTTTATGCCTGTTACATAGGAGTCAGAATAATATGTGATTGCGTGATCGAGAAGGATAGAGCAGTTGCTTTGCAAGGCCTCTACCTGAAAATACATGTGATTGGTGGTTGGTATTCAGCAGTCAAAACTATGCCTTATTTACGTTGAAGAGCTTCTAAAATAGGGATTTTGTCAGACAGCATAGGCAGCAGCTCTATAGAGATGAGATTATGACTTGGAATTAAATAAAGTCATTAAAAAAACAAGTGTAACATGCACAACGACTGAAATATTTGAGTAAAGTAATGTGAGTAAATGATGGTTAATGCGTGATAAGCAGTATTGGGCATCACTACCATCATGGGACTTATATTCGTTATGTTATTCTGTTGTTACAGCATTCAACCAACATAATACATAGTGCATTTAAAAAGGTAATCAAAATCGAACCGACCTCAAAAAACACATCTCTCAGCACTAGTCATTGAACAACCAATGGCCATGAATAGATGGTGGAAAAAACACACCAATCTCTTTCATAAATTCTTTAAAAATTAAAGCTAGTTTCCCAACATTTCTGAAAATGAATATATGAACTCTTCAAGTCTTTGCTGGTAAAAAGAAAAATGTATAATGAAACATTGAAACCAAAGTTATCATATACAAAGCAATGGCTACCCAAATAAGGACAGGTCTGGGATAACTATTTAGGCATTATTTTCTAAAAGGACACAGGATGGCTACCCAAATAAGGACAGGTCTGGGATAACTATTTAGGCATTCTTTTTCTAAAAGGACGCAGGTTGGCTACCCAAATAAGGACAGGTCTGGGATAACTATTTAGGCATTCTTTTCTAAAAGGACACAGGTTGGCTACCCGAATAAGGACAGGTCTGGGATAACTATTTAGGCATTCTTTTCTAAAAGGACACAGGATGGCTACCCGAATAAGGACAGGTCTGGGATAACTATTTAGGCATTCTTTTCTAAAATGACACAGGATGGCTACCCGAATAAGGACAGGTTTGGGATAACTATTTAGGCAATCTTTTCTAAAAGGACACAGGATGGCTACCCGAATAAGGACAGGTCTGGGATAACTATTTAGGCATTCTTTTCTAAAAGGACACAGGATGGCTACCCGAATAAGGACAGGTCTGGGATAACTATTTAGGCATTCTTTTTCTAAAAGGACACCGGATGTCACAGATGGCAGTCTATTCCTTATATAGTGCACTACTTCTCTGGCCAAAAATAGTGCCCTATATAGAAAATAGGAGTGCAATTTAGGACATACTGTATAGCGTGCGTTCACACAGGCAGCCCAATTCTGATATTTTTTCCACCAATTGATCAATCACACCAGATCTTTTTACCTCAGCTCTTTTCCAGAGTTGATCTGACTTGTCAAAAAAACAACTTTACTTTACTGAGTCAGCTGCTAAGCCAATAGTGATGACATAATTTCCTGTTTGACTGACATGACCGAGATTTGACCCGACCTTTCTTAGGGAGTCGGAGGTCGGCTCATGTAAGATGCACACACATGCATGCACGCATACACATACATACGCATGCACAGACACACACCAGACCTGGGATAACTAGAGTTGTAACTATGCTTTGTGTAAAGTAACAATTTTTTTTGTTGAAACAAATTACTTTGGAAGTGACTACAACTATTTGAATAATCCCCAAAATGTACTACTTTTCAAAACAATTTGAATACAGATCTGATAAAGCAACTACTTTTTATAATATTTGCATACAGATTGGAGGATGTGAGTATTTTTCAGAAACTATTGGATTGGCTGCCTTTAACTAATGGCAGGGCTGTATCTGGAACTGCATGTTGAAGATAGAAATATAATTAATAGAGCACACGCAATCTCCTATACTATGCCAATCTATCTGACATTCATATTTGATCTACACAATACATTTATATCTGAACCTTCTGTAAATGTCCATTCTCCTGAATGTCAATTGTCCCAGATGTACATAATCAATTCAAACCAACATGCCACTGAACAGATTGTAAACTGTGATTTAATTATATGATACCTGAAAATACTGCAGATTAATTCAAAGACATTTGTAAACAGAAAGATGGATGCTTAGCAATATCAACTCCGAACCCCTTTGTCCATCTGAGGGTAAGTGTTCTTGTTTCAAACACACACTATATCATCTTTAAAGTGATAGTTTACTCAGAATTCAAATTAACATGATTTTCCACATACCTTGGCTGTAGTTAAATTGAAGAAAGAAGTTTTGCGATATTTGGTTTCCTTTTGACACTCACACATATTTTGTAACTGTTATCATTATCAGTAGCTGGCTTACTGGGGCTCTCTCATGCCGTCCCTGGAGGGGGTGCGTCACCTGAGTGGGTTGATTCACTGTTGTGGTCATCCTGTCTGGGTTGGCGCCCCCCTTTGGGTTGTGCCATGGCGGAGATCTTTGTGGGCTATACTCAGCCTTGTCTCAGGATGGTAAGTTGGTGGTTGAAGATATCCCTCTAGTGGTGTGGGGGCTGTACTTTGGCAAAGTGGGTGGGGTTATATCCTTCCTGTTTGGCCCTGTCCGGGGGTGTCCTCGGATGGGGCCACAGTGTCTCCTGACCCCTCCTGTCTCAGCCTCCAGTATTTATGCTGCAGTAGTTTGTGTCGGGGGGCTAGGGTCAGTTTGTTATATCTGGAGTACTTCTCCTGTCCTATTCGGTGTCCTGTGTGAATCTAAGTGTGCGTTCTCTAATTCTCTCCTTTCTTTCTCTTTCTCGGAGGACCTGAGCCCTAGGACCATGCCCCAGGACTACCTGACATGATGACTCCTTGCTGTCCCCAGTCCACCTGGCCATGCTGCTGCTCCAGTTTCAACTGACCTGAGCCCTAGGACCATGCCCCAGGACTACCTGACATGATGACTCCTTGCTGTCCCCAGTCCACCTGGCCATGCTGCTGCTCCAGTTTCAACTGTTCTGCCTTACTATTATTCGACCATGCTGGTCATTTATGAACATTTGAACATCTTGGCCATGTTCTGTTATAATCTCCACCCGGCACAGCCAGAAGAGGACTGGCCACCCCACATAGCCTGGTTCCTCTCTAGGTTTCTTCCTAGGTTTTGGCCTTTCTAAGGAGTTTTTCCTAGCCACCGTGCTTCTACACCTGCATTGCTTGCTGTTTGGGGTTTTAGGCTGGGTTTCTGTACAGCACTTTGAGATATCAGCTGATGTACGAAGGGCTATATAAATACATTTGATTTGATTTGATTTGAGTAGCACTTAACATTAAACTGTTATTGCACCTGTGTAATAAAACTGTAATTACTTTTGGAGCAACATTTTATTAGCATGTTACATAATATTTTGGTAATTGCAATTGAATTGCATAGCAATGAGCTTAGTTTTTATAACTACTGTACAAATGAGGGATAGTGAACTTGATGTGTTACTTTATTACCTTATGTCTCACATTTACATTTGAAAATATATTTGTTAGTCATTTTGAAGCTAGTGGTTAGACTAGTAACCATGAAAATATATTTGTTAGTCATTTTTGAAGCTGCAAAAGTAGTCTACTCAAATGTTTAGGTGATTCCATGTACTTCATGTATTTAATTCTAGGCTTTATATTAAGATTAATTGTAAAGTTTTCTTCTGGTGAAAGAGAAGCAGACCAAAATGCAGCGTGGTTAGTTTTGTACACCTTTAATAAAGATGAAAATACAACAATCTACAAAACAAGAACCGTGAAAAAACCGAAACAGTCCTATCTGGTGCCACAAACACAAAGACAGGAACAATCACCCACAAGAGACCTAAAGAATATGGCTGCCTAAATATGGTTCCCAATCAGAGACAACGATAAACACCTGCCTCTGATTGAGAACCACTCTAGGCAACCATAGACTTACCTAGAGTACTACTCTAACCACAATCCCATAACTACAAACAACCCCAGACAAAACAAACCACATAAATCTCCATGTCACACCCTGGCCTGACCAAAATAATAACAAAAACACAGAATACTAAGGCCAGGGCGTGACATTAATATCTAAGAGCCCTCCAAACCATGTGCTTATGATCATATATTTAGACTAATTCAACTAACTGTTGTAGTTGTTGGTTCTTTATCAAATATTTGGCAGCCATCAAATGCATATTGATTTATTTTCATGTACCTAGCATTAATTTAAAAACCTTCAAATATTTTTTTTCTGAGATTTATCCAAAATACTTTCAAATATGATTTATTTTCAGAGACCTGTATTTGAATATCAAATAACATAGTTGCCTTTTAGGTGAAAGGATATAAACTATTTGACTTCCTTCAGTATTTTAAAAGTTTGTATTTTCAAATAAACTACAAAATAAACAGTGCAATCCTTATTCTAAAATCTATATATATATACTGTATTATTCTTATCAATCTACACACACTACCCCAAAATGAGAAAGCAAAAACAGTTTTTTAGATTTTTTTATGCATGAATAAAAATTTAAATGAATCAAAAACTGAAATATGACATTTCCATAAGTATTTATATCCAGTGATTTATAAAGTTCTCAATGATTATGTACAGTTTTCATATATAAATAGGACATATGGAATGTCATTTACACAAACACAAGGCAGGTAAAGGTAGAGCACAGCCTTGAGTATAATGATTATGTACAGTTTTCATATATAAATAGGACATATGGAATGTCATTTACACAAACACAAGGCAGGTAAAGGTAGAGCACAGCCTTGAGTATAATGATTATGTACAGTTTTCATATATAAATAGGACATATGGAATGTCATTTACACAAACACAAGGCAGGTAAAGGTAGAGCACAGCCTTGAGTATAATGATTATGTACAGTTTTCATATATAAATAGGACATATGGAATGTCATTTACACAAGGCAGGTAAACGTAGAGCACAGCCTTGAGTATAATGATTCGGTATGACACTACAAGCTTGGCACACCTATATTTGGGGAGTTTCTCCCATTCCTCTCTGCAGATTCCATTCCTCTCCCATTCCTCTCAAGCTCTGTCAGGTTGTATGGGGAGTGTTGCTGCACAGCTATTTTCAGGTCTCTCCAGAGATGTTCAGGTCTGGGCTGTGGCTGGGTCACTCGTGGGCATTCAGAAACTTGTCCCCGAAGACACTCCTGCATTGTCTTGTCTGTGTGCTTAGCTTTGGTGTCCTGTTGGTAGGTGAACCTTCACCCCAGTCTGAGGTCCTGAGCGCTCTGGAGCAGGTTTTCATGAAAGATCTCTCTGTACTTTGTTCCGTTCATGTGTGCCTTTCCAAATCATGTCCAATCAATTTAATTTACCACAGGTGGACTCCAAGTTGTAGAAACATCTCAAGGATGATCAATGGAAACAGGATGCACCTGAGCTACATTTTGATTCTCATAGCAAGGGGTCTGAATACTTATGTGAATAAGGTATTTCTGTTTTTTTATTTTTTATACATTTGCAAAAATGTCATTTGCTTTGTCATTGTGGGGTATCGTGTGTAGATTGCAGAGGGGGGGAAAGTATTTCATCCATTTTAGAATAAGGCTGTAACGTAACAAACAACTTTGATTCCTCTTCAGGTGAATGTATTTTAGCAGAAACAGTAACAGCAGAGGGGAACCTGACTGACAGCTTCATCTGATCTGCATTCCTTTAGAACTTCCTCCTCTTGAGACTTCTTTTACAGACTTTCAGACAAGCATGTTACATACAAACACACAGAACCTTCACGCTGACCTCAACGTATATACCTCCAACAGCATAACTAACACACTCATTTAAAGAACAATGCAGCACTCAGGAGTAAGGTATTTGTTGTGGAACGCTTTAAACACTTTAGATCTTGTGGAGGACGAGGCATTCCTGAACTGTCTTTAATTGGCATGAGAGAGCAGGGCTGTGTGTGTGTGCGTGTGCGAGCGTATGTGTGTGTTAGCGCTGTCAAGTGCAGTCAGGGAGAGAGGGAAAGAGGGACAGAAGGAGAGCAGCCAAGGCAAGACAACAACACTGAGGTGGCCACACTGCATTGTGCATTGTACAGCTGGACCTTCCTCACTAGATGTCATTTCTGTGTTCCAAATGGCACCCTATTTCCTATATAGTGCACTACATAGGGAATAGGGTGCCATTTGGGGCGCAAACCTTTTCTAAACACAAGGATAATGTAAATGACTTAAATGTAAATGTAATGTACAGAACAGGGCACCACACACAGTAACATAGAGACTGATTGTCACATCCATAGATTCATTGGGGACAAACATCCTGACATCCTGACAGATTTCCAGGCCATGCCTCTTTCTATCACAGCTATGATGTGATGGAAGTCATAGTGTCATTTGTCATTTGTCATTTGCCACTTTTGTCTGTCTGTCCAGTGTCTGCTCAGTTCCAGACCTGGGTTTAAATACTATTTGAAATCCTTTCCAATGGGTTATTTGAGCTTGATTGAGCTTGCCTGGAGCAATAGAACCAATATAATTGTTCTGGAGAAGCATGATCAACTTGCTCTGGCTACCAGGCCATACTCAACCCTCTCCTCGTGCATTGGTGCTGTTCTGTATGTAGTCGTGAATCTGCTGTCTTGTTATAGTCAATGGTCAATTTAATCCTTTTTGGGTGAATGTCCAAATATTCAATTTAAAATATAACCTGTGTGTTGACAACCTAGCTAATGTCCTTATTTCATGGGTCATGGGCATGAAATTAAGTGAAATTGCAATTCCCATTGTGTGGTTAAATGAAGTAATCTAATGGAATTTAAATGGATCCTCTCATTAGCATACCGTAATGTGCTTCATAATCTGAATCAGGTTTAGTTCCTGTGCGTTCTTCGTCTTTATTATAAAACAGGTTATCTACATACAGGACATCTACTATTGGGCTACTACTACCAAGACAGAGGGGTGGCCAGAGGACTGGGTTGTGGGCCCTGGTCAAAAGTACAGGGAATAAGTTGACATTTGGCATGCAGAACATGTCTGTCCTTCACCCACTGTCTGTCTGCTCAGAAGGAGAAAATGGTTGTCATGTTTAGCGTGTGACCCTGGAAGGCTTTAGCAGCCAGCTGTTTGGATCCATAAGCCATCTGTGGAGTCAGATGTTAGTAAGGCTCGTGCCATTCATTGCATACCAGATGTTTCGCGCTGCCCTGTAGACAGTTCAGTTGGTAGAGAATGGCGCTTGCAATGCCAGGATAGTGTGTTTGATTCCCCGGTCCACGTAAAGTGTATATACCCAAGACTGTAAGTCGCATTGAATAAAAGCGTCTGCGAAATGGCATATAGTATTATTTAGACTAGAGAGGAGCAGAGAGGGGCACTCGACTCGGGTGTGCTTTGTCTGTCTCTGAGCCCTGATGTTAACACAGTGGTCAGAAAATGACAAAAAAAATCTCTGTCAAGAAAATCAAAGGCACCAAAAATACCTTTAGTAATAAAAGCAGAATTCAGAGTCAATACCATACAGACTGCTGTAATGCATTACTTGGCCTGTGGTTTTTAGACAGGAAAGCTGGTGAGATTCTTCCATGTAACGGTCAGTGCTAAATGATTGCTCATTTCCTGTGGAGCTGGAGATAGGCTAATAGCCTACATCTGGAGAAAGAAACCTTGAATTCCCACTGTTCTAGCAGCCTATATTAGCATATACAGTGCATTCGGAAAGTATTCAGACCACTTGACTTTTTCCAAATTTTGTTACATAAACGTCCTTATTATACATTGGATTAAATACATTTTTACCTCATCAATCTACACACAATACAGCATAATGACAAAGTGACAACAGGTTTTTAGAAATGTTTGCAAATGTATTAATAGTAAAAACAGAAATACCTTATTTAAATAAGTATTCAGACCCTTTGCTATGAGACTTGAAATTGAGCTCAGGTGCATCCTGTTTCCATTGATCATCCTTGAGATGTTTCTACAACTTGATAGGAGTCCACCTGTGGAAAATCAAATTGATTGGACATGATTTGGAAAGGCATACACATGTCTATATAAGGTCCCGCAGGTGACAGTACATGTCAGAGCAAAAACCAAGCCATGAGGTCAAAGGAATTGTCCGTAGAGCTCCGAGACAGGATTGTGTCAAGGCAGCAATCTGGAGAAGGGTACCAAAAAATGTCTGCAACATTGAAGGTCCCAAAGAACACAGTGGCCTTCATCATTCTTAAATGGAATATGTTGTGCCTCAACACAATCCTGTCCCGGAGCTCTACGGACAATTCCTTTGACCTCATGGCTTGGTTTTTGTGGACAACATCTAGGTAAGGTGTCTGGATAGACTGTAAACTCTCCTTCCAGACTCACATCTCCAATCCAAATGTTTATTTAGAATCGGCTTCCTATTTCGTAACAAAGCCTCCTTCAGTCATGCTGTCAAACATACCCTCATAAAACTGACTATCCTACCGATCCTTGACTTGTAGAAACATCTAGTCTATCACAGCGCCATTCGTTTTGTCACCAAAGCCCCATATACTACCCACCACTGCGACCTGTATGCTCTCGTTGGCTGGCCCTCACTACATATTCATCGCCAAACCCACTGGCTCCAGGTCATCTATAAGTCTTTGCTAGGTAAATCCACGCCTTATCTCAGCTCACTGTTCACCATAGCAACACCCACCTGTAGCACGTGCTCCAGCAGGTATATTTCACTGGTCATCCCCAAAGCCAACACCTCATTTGGTTGCCTTTGCTTCCAGTTCTCTGCTGTCAATGACTGGAACGAATTGCAAAAATCACTGAAGCTGGAGACTTACAGTTTATCTCCCTCACTAACTTTAAGCATCAGCTGTCAGAACAGCGTACTAATCGCTGCATCTGTACCCAGCCCATCTGTAAATAGCCCACCCAACTACCTCATCCCCATATTGTTATTTATTCATTTTGCTCTTTTGCACCCAGTATCTCTAATTGCACATCTATCACTCCAGTGTTAATGCTAAATTGTAATTATTTCACCACTATTGCCTACTTATTGCCTTACCTTGACTTCCGGCGCCGACTGAGATGGCCGCCTCGTCGCGTTCCTAGGAAACTATGCAGTTTTTTGTTTTTTACGTGTTATTTCTTACATTAGTACCCCAGGTCATCTTAGGTTTCATTACATACAGTCGAGAAGAACTACTGAATATAAGATCAGCGCCAACTCACCATCAGTACGATACCAAGAATATGTTTTCCATTCATTGATTGTTCTGTTGATCCGGTGTTCTGCCTTACAAACAGGAAATCGGAATGGATCTGCATGCAGCGACCCAAGGAAACGACTCCAAAAGAGGGAAACGAGGCGGTGTTCTGGTCAGACTCCGAAAAAGGGCACATCGCTGCACCACTCCCCAGCATTCTTCTTGCCAATGTCCAGTCTCTTGACAACAAGGTTGCACCTGTTCCGAGCAAGAGTAGCATTCCAGAGGGACATCAGAGACTGCAACGTTCTCTGCTTCACAGAAACATGGCTTACTGGGAAGACGCTATCCGAGGCGGTGCAGCCAACGGGTTTCTCCCACGCATCGCGCCGACAGAAACAAACATCTTTCTGGTAAGAAGAGTGGCGGGGGCGTATGCCTCATGACTAACGAGACATGGTGTGATGAAGGAAACATACAGGAACTCAAATCCTTCTGTTCACCTGATTTAGAATTCCTCACAATCAAATGTAGACCGCATTATCTTCCAAGAGAATTCTCCTCCATTATAATCACAGCCGTATATATCCCCCCAAGCAGACACATCGATGGCTCTGAACGAACTTTATTTAACTCTTTGCAAACTGGAAACCATTTATCCGGAGGCTGCATTCATTGTAGCTGGGGATTTTAACAAAGCTAATCTGAAAACAAGACTCCTAAATTTTACCAGCATATCGATTGCGCAACCAGGGGTGGTAAAACCTTGGATCATTGTTACTCTAACTTCCGCGACGCATATAAGGCCCTGCCCCGCCCCCTTTCGGAAAAGCTGACCACGACTCCATTTTGCTGATCCCTGCCTACAGGCAGAAACTAAAACAAGAGGCTCCCACGCTGAGGTCTGTCCAACGCTGGTCAGACCAAGCTGACTCCACACTCCAAGACTGCTTCCATCACGTGGACTGGGACATGTTTCGTATTGCGTCAGATGGAAATATTGACGAATACGCTGATTCGGTGTGCGAGTTCATTAGAACGTGCGTCGAAGATGTCGTTCCCATAGCAACGATAAAAACATTCCCAAACCAGAAACCGTGGATTGATGGCAGCATTCGCGTGAAACTGAAAGCGCGAACCACTGCTTTTAATCAGGGCAAGGTGTCTGGTAATATGTCCGAATATAAACAATGCAGCTATTCCCTCCGCAAGGCTATTAAACAAGCTAAGCGTCAGTACAGAGACAAAGTGGAATCTCAATTCAATGGCTCAGACACAAGAGGCATGTGGCAGGGTCTACAGTCAATCACGGACTACAAGAAGAAACCCAGCCCAGTCACGGACCAGGATGTCTTGCTCCCAGGCAGACTAAATCACTTTTTTGCCCGCTTTGAGGACAATACAGTGCCACTGACACGGCCTGCAACGAAAACATGCGGTCTCTCCTTCACTGCAGCCGAGGTGAGTAAGACATTTAAACGTGTTAACCCTCGCAAGGCTGCAGGCCCAGACGGCATCCCCAGCCGCGCCCTCAGAGCATGCGCAGACCAGCTGGCCGGTGTGTTTTTACGGACATATTCAATCAATCCCTATACCAGTCTGCTGTTCCCACATGCTTCAAGAGGGCCACCATTGTTCCTGTTCCCAAGAAAGCTAAGGTAACTGAGCTAAACGACTACCGCCCCGTAGCACTCACTTCCGTCATCATGAAGTGCTTTGAGAGACTAGTCAAGGACCATATCACCTCCACCCTACCTGACACCCTAGACCCACTCCAATTTGCTTACCGCCCAAATAGGTCCACAGACGATGCAATCTCAACCACACTGCACACTGCCCTAACCCACCTGGACAAGAGGAATACCTATGTGAGAATGCTGTTCATCGACTACAGCTCGGCATTCAATACCATAGTACCCTCCAAGCTCGTCATCAAGCTCGAGACCCTGGGTCTCGACCCCGCCCTGTGCAACTGGGTACTGGACTTCCTGACGGGCCGCCCACAGGTGGTGAGGGTAGGCAACAACATCTCCTCCCCGCTGATCCTCAACACGGGGCCCCACAATTAATATTAAGGGTGCGTTCTGAGCCCTCTCCTGTACTCCCTGTTCACCCACGACTGCGTGGCCATGCACGCTCTCCTCCAACTCAATCATCAAGTTTGCGGACGACAGAACAGTGGTAGGCTTGATTACCAACAACGACGTGACGGCCTACAGGGAGGAGGTGAGGGCCCTCGGAGTGTGGTGTCAGGAAAATAACCTCACACTCAACGTCAACAAAACTAAGGAGATGATTGTGGACTTCAGGAAACAGCAGAGGGAACACCCCCTATCCACATCGATGGATCAGTAGTGGAGAGGGTAGCAAGTTTTAAGTTCCTCGGCATACACATCACAGACAAACTGAATTGGTCCACTCACACTGACAGCGTCGTGAAGAAGCCACGCGCAGCAGCGCCTCTTCAACCTCAGGAGGCTGAAGAAATTATCGGCTTGTCACCAAAAGCACTCACAAACTTCACAGATGCACAACCTCGAGAGCATCCTGGCGGGCTGTATCACCGCCTGGTACGGCAACTGCACCGCCCTCAACCGTAAGGCTCTCCAGAGGTAGTGAGGTCTGCACAACGCATCACCGGGGGCAAACTACCTGCCCTCCAGGACACCTACACCACCCGATGTTACAGGAAGGCCATAAAGATCATCAAGGACATCAACCACCCGAACCACTGCCTGTTCACCCCGCTATCATCCAGAAGGCGAGGTCAGTACAGGTGCATCAAAGCTGGGACCGAGAGACTGAAAAACAGCTTCTATCTCAAGGCCATCAGACTGTTAAACAGCAATCACTAACATTGAGTGGCTGCTGCCAACACACTGTCATTGACACTGACCCAACTCCAGCCACTTTAATAATGGGAATTGATGGGAAATGATGTAAATATATCACTAGCCACTTTAAACAATGCTACCTTATATAATGTTACTTACCCTACACTATTCATCTCATATGCATATGTATATACTGTACTCTAGATCATCGACTGCATTCTTATGTCACTAGCCACTTTAACTATGCCACTTTGTTTACTTTGTCTACATACTCATCTCATATGTATATACTGTACTCGATACCATCTACTGTATGCTGCTCTGTACCATCACTCATTCATATATCCTTATGTACATATTCCTTATCCCCTTACACTGTGTATAAGACAGTAGTTTTGGAATTGTTAGTTAGATTACTTGTTGGTTATCACTGCATTGTCGGAACTAGAAGCACAAGCATTTCGCTACACTCGCATTAACATCTGCTAACCATGTGTATGTGACAAATAAAATTTGATTTGATTTGATTTGACCTCCCTAATCCTGCTACATTTGCACAGACTGTACATAGATTTTTCTATTGTGTTATGGTCACGACTTCCGCCGAAGTCGGTCCCTCTCCTGGTTCGGGCGGTGTTCGGCGGTCGGCGTCACTGACCATCTAGCCATCGCCGATCCACCTTTCATTTTCCATTGGTTTTGTCTTGTCTTCCCTCACACCTGGTTTCAATTCCATCATTACATGTTGTGTATTTAACCCTCTGTTCCCCCCATGTCCTTGTCCGGAATTGTTTCTTGTAGTGCTTGTGTTATGCTGGTGGATACCGGGTTTTGTTTGACCCATTCATTGATTGTTCTGTTGAAGGTGGTTTATGTTTATTAAACAACGCCGTTGTAAATCAGTTTCCACTCTCCTGCACCTGACTTCTCTGCCGCCAGTACGCACCTCATTACAGTTATAGGCCACGTTCATCAATTAATATTATTATCCACTCTCCTGCACCTGACTTCTCTGCCGCCGGTACGCACCTCGTTACAGTTATAGGCCACGTTCATCAATTAATATTATTATCCGCTCTCCTGCACCTGACTTCTCTTATAATTACGCACCTCGTTACAGTTATAGGCCACGTTCATCAATTAATATTATTATCCGCTCTCCTGCACCTGACTTCTCTGCCGCCAGTACGCACCTCGTTACAGTTATAGGCCACGTTCATAAATTAATATTATTATCCGCTCTCCTGCACCTGACTTCTCTGCCGCCGGTACGCACCTCGTTACAGTTATAGGCCACGTTCATCAATTAATATTATTATCCGCTCTCCTGCACCTGACTTCTCTGCCGCCAGTACGCACCTCGTTACAGTTATAGTCCACGTTCATCAATTAATATTATTATCCGCTCTCCTGCACCTGACTTCTCTGCCGCCGGTACGCACCTCGTTACATTTATAGGCCACGTTCATCAATTAATATTATTATCCGCTCTCCTGCACCTGACTTCTCTGCCGCCGGTACGCACCTCGTTACAGTTATAGGCCACGTTCATCAATTAATATTATTATCCGCTCTCCTGCACCTGACTTCTCTGCCAGTACGCACCTCGTACAGTTATAGGCCACGTTCATCAATTAAGATTATTATCCGCTCTCCTGCACCTGACTTCTCTGCCGGTACGCACCTCGTTACAGTTATAGGCCACGTTCATCAATTAATATTATTATCCGCTCTCCTGCACCTGACTTCTCTGCCGCCAGTACGCACCTCGTTACAGTTATAGGCCATGTTCATCAATTAATATTATTATCCGCTCTCCTGCCCCTGACTTCTCTGCCGCCAGTACGCACCTCGTTACAGTTATAGGCCACGTTCATCAATTAATATTATTATCCGCTCTCCTGCACCTGACTTCTCTGCCGCCAGTACGCACCTCGTTACAGTTATAGGCCACGTTCATCAATTAATATTATTATCCGCTCTCCTGCACCTGACTTCTCTGCCGCCAGTACGCACCTCGTTACAGTTATAGGCCACGTTCATCAATTAATATTATTATCCGCTCTCCTGCACCTGACTTCTCTGCCGCCAGTACGCACCTCGTTACAGTTATAGGCCACGTTCATCAATTAATATTATTATCCGCTCTCCTGCACCTGACTTCTCTGCCGCCAGTACGCACCTCGTTACAGTTATAGGCCATGTTCATCAATTAATATTATTATCCGCTCTCCTGCCCCTGACTTCTCTGCCGCCAGTACGCACCTCGTTACAGTTATAGGCCACGTTCATCAATTAATATTATTATCCGCTCTCCTGCACCTGACTTCTCTGCCGCCAGTACGCACCTCGTTACAGTTATAGGCCACGTTCATAAATTAATATTATTATCCGCTCTCCTGCACCTGACTTCTCTGCCGCCGGTACGCACCTCGTTACAGTTATAGGCCACGTTCATCAATTAATATTATTATCCGCTCTCCTGCACCTGACTTCTCTGCCGCCGGTACGCACCTCGTTACAGTTATAGGCCACGTTCATCAATTAATATTATTATCCGCTCTCCTAACCCTGACTTCTCTGCCGCCAGTACGCACCTCGTTACAGTTATAGGCCACGTTCATCAATTAATATTATTATCCGCTCTCCTGCACCTGACTTCTCTGCCGCCAGTACGCACCTCGTTACAGTTATAGGCCACGTTCATCAATTAATATTATTATCCGCTCTCCTGCACCTGACTTCTCTGCCGCCGGTACGCACCTCGTTACAGTTATAGGCCACGTTCATCAATTAATATTATTATCCGCTCTCCTGCACCTGACTTCTCTGCCGCCGGTACGCACCTCGTTACAGTTATAGGCCACGTTCATCAATTAATATTATTATCCGCTCTCCTGCACCTGACTTCTCTGCCGCCGGTACGCACCTCGTTACAGTTATAGGCCACGTTCATCAATTAATATTATTATCCGCTCTCCTGCACCTGACTTCTCTGCCGCCGGTACGCACCTCGTTACAGTTATAGGCCACGTTCATCAATTAATATTATTATCCGCTCTCCTGCACCTGACTTCTCTGCCGCCGGTACGCACCTCGTTACATTTATAGGCCACGTTCATCAATTAATATTATTATCCGCTCTCCTGCACCTGACTTCTCTGCCGCCGGTACGCACCTCGTTACAGTTATAGGCCACGTTCATCAATTAATATTATTATCCGCTCTCCTGCACCTGACTTCTCTGCCGCCGGTACGCACCTCGTTACAGTTATAGGCCACGTTCATCAATTAAGATTATTATCCGCTCTCCTGCACCTGACTTCTCTGCCGCCGGTACGCACCTCGTTACAGTTATAGGCCACGTTCATCAATTAATATTATTATCCGCTCTCCTAACCTGACTTCTCTGCCGCCAGTACGCACCTCGTTACAGTTATAGGCCACGTTCATCAATTAATATTATTATCCGCTCTCCTGCACCTGACTTCTCTGCCGCCAGTACGCACCTCGTTACAGTTATAGGCCACGTTCATCAATTAATATTATTATCCGCTCTCCTGCACCTGACTTCTCTGCCGCCAGTACGCACCTCGTTACAGTTATAGGCCACGTTCATCAATTAATATTATTATCCACTCTCCTGCACGTGACTTCTCTGCCGCCAGTACGCACCTCGTTACATTTATAGGCCACGTTCATCAATTAATATTATTATCCGCTCTCCTGCACCTGACTTCTCTGCCGCCGGTACGCACCTCGTTACAGTTATAGGCCACGTTCATCAATTAATATTATTATCCGCTCTCCTGCACCTGACTTCTCTGCCGCCGGTACGCACCTCGTTACAGTTATAGGCCACGTTCATCAATTAAGATTATTATCCGCTCTCCTGCACCTGACTTCTCTGCCGCCGGTACGCACCTCGTTATAGTTATAGTCCACGTTCATCAATTAATATTATTATCCGCTCTCCTGCACCTGACTTCTCTGCCGCCGGTACGCACCTCGTTACATTTATAGGCCACGTTCATCAATTAATATTATTATCCGCTCTCCTGCACCTGACTTCTCTGCCGCCGGTACGCACCTCGTTACAGTTATAGGCCACGTTCATCAATTAATATTATTATCCGCTCTCCTGCACCTGACTTCTCTGCCGCCAGTACGCACCTCGTTACAGTTATAGGCCACGTTCATCAATTAATATTATTATCCGCTCTCCTGCACCTGACTTCTCTGCCGCCGGTACGCACCTCGTTACAGTTATAGGCCACGTTCATCAATTAAGATTATTATCCGCTCTCCTGCACCTGACTTCTCTGCCGCCGGTACTCACCTCGTTACAGTTATAGGCCACGTTCATAAATTAATATTATTATCCGCTCTCCTAACCCTGACTTCTCTGCCGCCAGTACGCACCTCGTTACAGTTATAGGCCACGTTCATCAATTAATATTATTATCCGCTCTCCTGCACCTGACTTCTCTGCCGCCAGTACGCACCTCGTTACAGTTATAGGCCACGTTCATCAATTAATATTATTATCCGCTCTCCTGCACCTGACTTCTCTGCCGCCAGTACGCACCTCGTTACAGTTATAGGCCACGTTCATCAATTAATATTATTATCCACTCTCCTGCACGTGACTTCTCTGCCGCCAGTACGCACCTCGTTACAGTTATAGGCCACGTTCATCAATTAATATTATTATCCGCTCTCCTGCCCCTGACTTCTCTGCCGCCGGTACACACCTCGTTACAGTTATAGGCCACGTTCATCAATTAATATTATTATCCAGTCTCCTGCACCTGACTTCTCTGCCGCCGGTACGCACCTCGTTACAGTTATAGGCCACGTTCATCAATTAATATTATTATCCGCTCTCCTGCCCCTGACTTCTCTGCCGCCGGTACGCACCTCGTTACAGTTATAGGCCACGTTCATCAATTAATATTATTATCCGCTCTCCTGCACCTGACTTCTCTGCCGCCGGTACGCACCTCGTTACAGTTATAGGCCACGTTCATCAATTAATATTATTATCCACTCTCCTGCACCTGACTTCTCTGCCGCCGGTACGCACCTCGTTACAGTTATAGGCCACGTTCATCAATTAATATTATTATCCGCTCTCCTGCCCCTGACTTCTCTGCCGCCGGTACGCACCTCGTTACAGTTATAGGCCACGTTCATCAATTAATATTATTATCCACTCTCCTGCACCTGACTTCTCTGCCGCCGGTACGCACCTCGTTACAGTTATAGGCCACGTTCATCAATTAATATTATTATCCGCTCTCCTGCGCCTGACTTCTCTGCCGCCAGTACGCACCTCGTTACAGTTATAGACCACGTTCATCAATTAATATTATTATCCGCTCTCCTGCACCTGACTTCTCTGCCGCCAGTCAGCACCTCGTTACAGTTATAGTCCACGTTCATCAATTAATATTATTATCCGCTCTCCTGCACCTGACTTCTCTGCCGCCGGTACGCACCTCGTTACAGTTATAGGCCACGTTCATCAATTAATATTATTATCCGCTCTCCTGCACCTGACTTCTCTGCCGCCGCTCTCCGCACCTCGTTACAGTTATAGGCCACGTTCATCAATTAATATTATTATCCGCTCTCCTGCACCTGACTTCTCTGCCGCCAGTACGCACCTCGTTACAGTTATAGGCCACGTTCATCAATTAATATTATTATCCGCTCTCCTGCACCTGACTTCTCTGCCGCCAGTACGCACCTCGTTACAGTTATAGGCCACGTTCATCAATTAATATTATTATCCGCTCTCCTGCGCCTGACTTCTCTGCCGCCAGTACGCACCTCGTTACAGTTATAGACCACGTTCATCAATTAATATTATTATCCGCTCTCCTGCACCTGACTTTTCTGCCGCCAGTACGCACCTCGTTACAGTTATAGTCCACGTTCATCAATTAATATTATTATCCGCTCTCCTGCACCTGACTTCTCTGCCGCCGGTACGCACCTCGTTACAGTTATAGGCCACGTTCATCAATTAATATTATTATCCGCTCTCCTGCACCTGACTTCTCTGCCGCCGGTACGCACCTCGTTACAGTTATAGGCCACGTTCATCAATTAATATTATTATCCGCTCTCCTGCACCTGACTTCTCTGCCGCCGGTACGCACCTCGTTACAGTTATAGGCCACGTTCATCAATTAAGATTATTATCCGCTCTCCTGCACCTGACTTCTCTGCCGCCGGTACGCACCTCGTTACAGTTATAGGCCACGTTCATCAATTAATATTATTATCCGCTCTCCTGCCCCTGACTTCTCTGCCGGTTCATCAATTAATATTATTACGCACCTCGTTACAGTTATAGGCCACGTTCATCAATTAATATTATTATCCAGTCTCCTGCACCTGACTTCTCTGCCGCCAGTACGCACCTCGTTACAGTTATAGGCCACGTTCATCAATTAATATTATTATCCGCTCTCCTGCCCCTGACTTCTCTGCCGCCAGTACGCACCTCGTTACAGTTATAGGCCACGTTCATCAATTAATATTATTATCCGCTCTCCTGCACCTGACTTCTCTGCCGCCAGTACGCACCTCGTTACAGTTATAGGCCACGTTCATCAATTAATATTATTATCCACTCTCCTGCACCTGACTTTCTGCTGCCGGTACGCACCTCGTTACAGTTATAGGCCACGTTCATCAATTAATATTATTATCCGCTCTCCTGCCCCTGACTTCTCTGCCGCCGGTACGCACCTCGTTACAGTTATAGGCCACGTTCATCAATTAATATTATTATCCACTCTCCTGCACCTGACTTCTCTGCCGCCGGTACGCACCTCGTTACAGTTATAGGCCACGTTCATCAATTAATATTATTATCCGCTCTCCTGCACCTGACTTCTCTGCCGCCAGTACGCACCTCGTTACAGTTATAGACCACGTTCATCAATTAATATTATTATCCGCTCTCCTGCACCTGACTTCTCTGCCGCCAGTACGCACCTCGTTACAGTTATAGTCCACGTTCATCAATTAATATTATTATCCGCTCTCCTGCACCTGACTTCTCTGCCGCCGCTCATACGCACCTCGTTACAGTTATAGGCCACGTTCATCAATTAATATTATTATCCGCTCTCCTGCACCTGACTTCTCTGCCGCCGGTACGCACCTCGTTACAGTTATAGGCCACGTTCATCAATTAATATTATTATCCGCTCTCCTGCACCTGACTTCTCTGCCGCCAGTACGCACCTCGTTACAGTTATAGGCCACGTTCATCAATTAAGATTATTATCCGCTCTCCTGCACCTGACTTCTCTGCCGCCAGTACGCACCTCGTTACAGTTATAGGCCACGTTCATCAATTAATATTATTATCCGCTCTCCTGCACCTGACTTCTCTGCCGCCGGTACGCACCTCGTTACAGTTATAGGCCACGTTCATCAATTAAGATTATTATCCGCTCTCCTGCACCTGACTTCTCTGCCGCCGGTACGCACCTCGTTACAGTTATAGGCCACGTTCATCAATTAATATTATTATCCGCTCTCCTGCCCCTGACTTCTCTGCCGCCAGTACGCACCTCGTTACAGTTATAGGCCACGTTCATCAATATTAATATTATTATCCGCTCTCCTGCACCTGACTTCTCTGCCGCCAGTACGCACCTCGTTACAGTTATAGGCCACGTTCATCAATTAATATTATTATCCGCTCTCCTGCACCTGACTTCTCTGCCGCCAGTACGCACCTCGTTACAGTTATAGGCCACGTTCATCAATTAATATTATTATCCGCTCTCCTGCACCTGACTTCTCTGCCGCCAGTACGCACCTCGTTACAGTTATAGGCCACGTTCATCAATTAATATTATTATCCGCTCTCCTGCACCTGACTTCTCTGCCGCCAGTACGCACCTCGTTACAGTTATAGGCCACGTTCATCAATTAATATTATTATCCGCTCTCCTGCACCTGACTTCTCTGCCGCCGGTACGCACCTCGTTACAGTTATAGGCCACGTTCATCAATTAATATTATTATCCGCTCTCCTGCGCCTGACTTCTCTGCCGCCAGTAGCTACCTCGTTACAGTTATAGGCCACGTTCATCAATTAATATTATTATCCGCTCTCCTGCACCTGACTTCTCTGCCGCCGGTACGCACCTCGTTACAGTTATAGGCCACGTTCATCAATTAATATTATTATCCGCTCTCCTGCACCTGACTTCTCTGCCGCCGGTACGCACCTCGTTACATTTATAGGCCACGTTCATCAATTAATATTATTATCCGCTCTCCTGCACCTGACTTCTCTGCCGCCAGTACGCACCTCGTTACAGTTATAGGCCACGTTCATCAATTAATATTATTATCCGCTCTCCTGCACCTGACTTCTCTGCCGCCAGTACGCACCTCGTTACAGTTATAGGCCACGTTCATCAATTAATATTATTATCCGCTCTCCTGCACCTGACTTCTCTGCCGCCGGTACGCACCTCGTTACAGTTATAGGCCACGTTCATCAATTAATATTATTATCCGCTCTCCTGCACCTGACTTCTCTGCCGCCAGTACGCACCTCGTTACAGTTATAGGCCACGTTCATCAATTAATATTATTATCCGCTCTCCTGCCCTGACTTCTCTGCCGCCAGTACGCACCTCGTTACAGTTATAGGCCACGTTCATCAATTAATATTATTATCCGCTCTCCTGCACCTGACTTCTCTGCCGCCAGTACGCACCTCGTTACAGTTATAGGCCACGTTCATCAATTAATATTATTATCCGCTCTCCTGCACCTGACTTCTCTGCCGCCAGTACGCACCTCGTTACAGTTATAGGCCACGTTCATCAATTAATATTATTATCCGCTCTCCTGCACCTGACTTCTCTGCCGCCAGTACGCACCTCGTTACAGTTATAGGCCACGTTCATCAATTAATATTATTATCCGCTCTCCTGCACCTGACTTCTCTGCCGCCGGTACGCACCTCGTTACAGTTATAGGCCACGTTCATCAATTAATATTATTATCCGCTCTCCTGCACCTGACTTCTCTGCCGCCGGTACGCACCTCGTTACAGTTATAGGCCACGTTCATCAATTAATATTATTATCCGCTCTCCTGCACCTGACTTCTCTGCCGCCAGTACGCACCTCGTTACAGTTATAGGCCACGTTCATCAATTAATATTATTATCCGCTCTCCTGCACCTGACTTCTCTGCCGCCGGTACGCACCTCGTTACAGTTATAGGCCACGTTCATCAATTAATATTATTATCCGCTCTCCTGCACCTGACTTCTCTGCCGCCAGTACGCACCTCGTTACAGTTATAGGCCACGTTCATCAATTAATATTATTATCCACTCTCCTGCACCTGACTTCTCTGCCGCCGGTACGCACCTCGTTACAGTTATAGGCCACGTTCATCAATTAATATTATTATCCGCTCTCCTGCCCCTGACTTCTCTGCCGCCAGTACGCACCTCGTTACAGTTATAGGCCACGTTCATCAATTAATATTATTATCCACTCTCCTGCACCTGACTTCTCTGCCGCCGGTACGCACTCGTTACAGTTATAGGCCACGTTCATCAATTAATATTATTATCCGCTCTCCTGCGCCTGACTTCTCTGCCGCCAGTACGCACCTCGTTACAGTTATAGGCCACGTTCATCAATTAATATTATTATCCGCTCTCCTGCACCTGACTTCTCTGCCACCAGTACGCACCTCGTTACAGTTATAGGCCACGTTCATCAATTAATATTATTATCCGCTCTCCTGCACCTGACTTCTCTGCCGCCAGTACGCACCTCGTTACAGTTATAGGCCACGTTCATCAATTAATATTATTATCCGCTCTCCTGCACCTGACTTCTCTGCCGCCAGTACGCACCTCGTTACAGTTATAGGCCACGTTCATCAATTAATATTATTATCCGCTCTCCTGCACCTGACTTCTCTGCCGCCAGTACGCACCTCGTTACAGTTATAGGCCACGTTCATCAATTAATATTATTATCCGCTCTCCTGCACCTGACTTCTCTGCCGCCAGTACGCACCTCGTTACAGTTATAGGCCACGTTCATCAATTAATATTATTATCCGCTCTCCTGCACCTGACTTCTCTGCCGCCAGTACGCACCTCGTTACAGTTATAGGCCACGTTCATCAATTAATATTATTATCCGCTCTCCTGCACCTGACTTCTCTGCCGCCGGTACGCACCTCGTTACAGTTATAGGCCACGTTCATCAATTAATATTATTATCCGCTCTCCTGCACCTGACTTCTCTGCCGCCAGTACGCACCTCGTTACAGTTATAGGCCACGTTCATCAATTAATATTATTATCCGCTCTCCTGCACCTGACTTCTCTGCCGCCAGTACGCACCTCGTTACAGTTATAGGCCACGTTCATCAATTAATATTATTATCCGCTCTCCTGCACCTGACTTCTCTGCCGCCGGTACGCACCTCGTTACAGTTATAGGCCACGTTCATCAATTAAGATTATTATCCGCTCTCCTGCACCTGACTTCTCTGCCGCCAGTACGCACCTCGTTACAGTTATAGGCCACGTTCATAAATTAATATTATTATCCGCTCTCCTAACCCTGACTTCTCTGCCGCCAGTACGCACCTCGTTACAGTTATAGGCCACGTTCATCAATTAATATTATTATCCGCTCTCCTGCACCTGACTTCTCTGCCGCCAGTACGCACCTCGTTACAGTTATAGGCCACGTTCATCAATTAATATTATTATCCGCTCTCCTGCACCTGACTTCTCTGCCGCCAGTACGCACCTCGTTACAGTTATAGGCCACGTTCATCAATTAATATTATTATCCACTCTCCTGCACCTGACTTCTCTGCCGCCAGTACGCACCTCGTTACAGTTATAGGCCACGTTCATCAATTAATATTATTATCCGCTCTCCTGCCCTGACTTCTCTGCCGCCAGTACGCACCTCGTTACAGTTATAGGCCACGTTCATCAATTAATATTATTATCCACTCTCCTGCACCTGACTTCTCTGCCGCCAGTACGCACCTCGTTACAGTTATAGGCCACGTTCATCAATTAATATTATTATCCGCTCTCCTGCACCTGACTTCTCTGCCGCCAGTACGCACCTCGTTACAGTTATAGGCCACGTTCATCAATTAATATTATTATCCGCTCTCCTGCACCTGACTTCTCTGCCGCCAGTACGCACCTCGTTACAGTTATAGGCCACGTTCATCAATTAATATTATTATCCGCTCTCCTGCACCTGACTTCTCCTGCACCTGACTTCTCTGCCGCCTACGCACCTCGTTACAGTTATAGGCCACGTTCATCAATTAATATTATTATCCACTCTCCTGCACCTGACTTCTCTGCCGCCGGTACGCACCTCGTTACAGTTATAGGCCACGTTCATCAATTAATATTATTATCCGCTCTCCTGCCCCTGACTTCTCTGCCGCCAGTACGCACCTCGTTACAGTTATAGGCCACGTTCATCAATTAATATTATTATCCACTCTCCTGCACCTGACTTCTCTGCCGCCAGTACGCACCTCGTTACAGTTATAGGCCACGTTCATCAATTAATATTATTATCCGCTCTCCTGCGCCTGACTTCTCTGCCGCCAGTACGCACCTCGTTACAGTTATAGGCCACGTTCATCAATTAATATTATTATCCGCTCTCCTGCACCTGACTTCTCTGCCGCCAGTACGCACTCGTTACAGTTATAGGCCACGTTCATCAATTAATATTATTATCCGCTCTCCTGCACCTGACTTCTCTGCCGCCAGTACGCACCTCGTTACAGTTATAGGCCACGTTCATCAATTAATATTATTATCCGCTCTCCTGCACCTGACTTCTCTGCCGCCAGTACGCACCTCGTTACAGTTATAGGCCACGTTCATCAATTAATATTATTATCCGCTCTCCTGCACCTGACTTCTCTGCCGCCGGTACGCACCTCGTTACAGTTATAGGCCACGTTCATCAATTAATATTATTATCCACTCTCCTGCACCTGACTTCTCTGCCGCCGGTACGCACCTCGTTACAGTTATAGGCCACGTTCATCAATTAATATTATTATCCGCTCTCCTGCCCCTGACTTCTCTGCCGCCGGTACGCACCTCGTTACAGTTATAGGCCACGTTCATCAATTAATATTATTATCCACTCTCCTGCACCTGACTTCTCTGCCGCCGGTACGCACCTCGTTACAGTTATAGGCCACGTTCATCAATTAATATTATTATCCGCTCTCCTGCACCTGACTTCTCTGCCGCCAGTACGCACCTCGTTACAGTTATAGGCCACGTTCATCAATTAATATTATTATCCGCTCTCCTGCACCTGACTTCTCTGCCGCCAGTACGCACCTCGTTACAGTTATAGGCCACGTTCATCAATTAATATTATTATCCGCTCTCCTGCACCTGACTTCTCTGCCGCCAGTACGCACCTCGTTACAGTTATAGGCCACGTTCATCAATTAATATTATTATCCACTCTCCTGCACCTGACTTCTCTGCCGCCGGTACGCACCTCGTTACAGTTATAGGCCACGTTCATCAATTAATATTATTATCCGCTCTCCTGCGCCTGACTTCTCTGCCGCCAGTACGCACCTCGTTACAGTTATAGGCCACGTTCATCAATTAATATTATTATCCGCTCTCCTGCACCTGACTTCTCTGCCGCCAGTGCGCACCTCGTTACAGTTATAGGCCACGTTCATCAATTAATATTATTATCCGCTCTCCTGCACCTGACTTCTCTGCCGCCAGTACGCACCTCGTTACAGTTATAGGCCACGTTCATCAATTAATATTATTATCCGCTCTCCTGCACCTGACTTCTCTGCCGCCAGTGCGCACCTCGTTACAGTTATAGGCCACGTTCATCAATTAATATTATTATCCGCTCTCCTGCACCTGACTTCTCTGCCGCCAGTACGCACCTCGTTACAGTTATAGGCCACGTTCATCAATTAATATTATTATCCGCTCTCCTGCGCCTGACTTCTCTGCCGCCAGTACGCACCTCGTTACAGTTATAGGCCACGTTCATCAATTAATATTATTATCCGCTCTCCTGCACCTGACTTCTCTGCCGCCAGTACGCACCTCGTTACAGTTATAGGCCACGTTCATCAATTAATATTATTATCTGCTCTCCTGCACCTGACTTCTCTGCCGCCGGTACGCACCTTGTTACAGTTATAGGCCACGTTCATCAATTAAGATTATTATCCGCTCTCCTGCACCTGACTTCTCTGCCGCCGGTACGCACCTCGTTACAGTTATTGACTGTACAGTTTGTTTATCCCACGTATAACTCTGTGTTGTTGTTTGTGTCCCACTGGTTTGCTTCATCTTGGCCAGGTCGCAGTTGTAAATGAGAACTTGTTCTCAACTGGCCTACCTGGTTAAATAAAGGTGAAATAAATAAATAAAAACTCTCAGTGAAATTAGTAGTACTGTATCACAGTAACATTTACATGTGACATTTTGGTCATTTATCAGATGCTCTTATCCAGCGTGACTTACAGTAAGTGCACCCATCTTCAAATCAAATGTTATTGGTCACTTACACATATTAAGCAGATGTTATTGCGTGTGTAGCGAAAGGCTTGTCTTAAAAAAATGTAAATGTCATATTCTGGTCGTAATACTTGTCCCGCCGACATCCAAAAGTTATTTCCAGCTGTATGTAATAACACAAATAACATTCTAATAATGTAAGAAATAACACACACAAAATGTTTAAAATACTGCAAAGTTGCTTAGGAGCTAGAAGCAGAGTTGCCATGTCTGTCGGCGCCATCTTGCATCTTAAGACAGCTAGGCGAGACAACCGCATATCAACAGGATTTTCGTACACATCTAAAATATATGAATAGAATCTGAGAACAGTAATATTTTACACATGTTTATAGATTGTGTGTAGGCCTGTCTCACACTTGATTATTCTCTTTGTGTTGTTTGTATTTCTTCATATTATTTTTTACTGCTCTATGGTTATAATTATTGCTTGGATAATCTTATTTACAATTATGTATTGATTTATATTTCACTCACACTGCACAGGACACTGGAAGAATTATCATTGAATTATTGTCATGTTTGTTTATGTGTCAATTAATCCCGTAAGGGATGGATTGCCAAAGATGATTTGATAGGAAAATAAAATGTAACTCATTAACACATTCTACAAAAGGCCATGCCTGTGCAAGTGACTTTACCCACTGTGATTTCTCCCCTTCTCAGCTGTCTATCACAGCCTCCTGGTTTCCACCAATCATCATGCCTAAATGCACATTTGGACTCTGATCCCTCCCACTCCAGGTCAGTGTTTTTCGTCAACAGAAGGAGAAAATGCAAGTTTGGCTGCCGAGCAAGCTATCAGCGGGTTTATCGTAGAAGTCTTTGTGCGTGCATCCCCAATATGACTTCTTCTATGTGTGTGTGTGTGTTAATGTGTGGTGGTGACCTATAAGATACAACTCTGAACATGGACACGTCTGCCTGGTTCTTGCCGGACCGCCTGTAGTGGGTTAGACCAAGGTGAGTCAGCTTAAGTAAATAGCAGGTAAGGGCATCTACAACCAACAGCTCACATGGCTCCAGATAGCCATGTTTTCACACATGAAGCTGCCCATGGGCAATCCTTTCGGATGAAAAATCACAAATGTGAAAAATTGGTCCCTTTTAAAAGATTTTTGGAAATAAACTCTTCCTTTCTTCCTGATGTATTGACACTCATCATTCTGCCATCACCCACCTTGAATGAGATCCACCCAACCAAAGGAGGGTACGGCAATTTAACATTGAGATGGGGCATGAGGAAGACTGAGGGAGTGAGAAGGTATGAATATTACATCCGATTTTTATCATTCTGGCAGCTAGACGTGGTGTGATGCCTCGGTTGGTTAGAGGCCTCCTCGCTCTGTGCATCCCAAACGACACCCTATTCCCTATATAGTGCACTACTTTTGACCAGAACCCTATATGCCATGGTGAAAAGTAGTGCATTATATATGAAATAGGGTGCAATTTGGGACACATCCAGTCTCTCTCTGCCTGTCAAATTCTATGATATAGGAAAACACAGCCGCGTGCCATCTTGATCTTGACAAAGTGCAATTAGTTCCAAAACATGCAGTAGTCAGAGAGAGGACTCTAGTCTAGTCTACAGTGTAGTCTGGAGGGGAGCTTCGGGGGAGGGTGGCTCTATCTTTCTTACATGGGTTGCGGCCCAAATGCCACCCTACTTCCTTTATAGTGCAAAACTTTTAACAAGGCACCATAGTGTTCTGGTCAAGAAGTGGTGCATTATAATTGGAATAGGGTGCCATTTGAGATGCAGTCAAGGGTTAACCTAGAGGTAGGAGAGACTGTGTGTTGTGTGCTCTCTCTCTCTGTCTCTCACTCTTCCTTTCTCTCTCCTCTGTTCCGTCTCTGCTCTGTCTCCCTTTTTCTCTCTCTCTCTCTCTCTCTCTCTCTCTGCTAGTCATAAGCATTGAATATATTTAAACTATATACAGAACCCTGCGTGAATCTTCAGTGACAGACAGGTATGCATGTGTGGGTGTGTGTTTCTGTGACTATCCCAGACTTTACCCACAATGTTGGAGACTATTCTCCATTAAGAGACCTTTAAGAGACCTTAAGATTCTCCATTAAGAGACCTTTAAGAGACCTTAAGATTCTCCATTAAGAGACATTTTCTAAAATATGACATGCTGACTTTATAGTGCAACCAGTGGCTTGGATCATGTGCCTTTTATGAATGGATTTTTAAAATTCAAATTACGTATTAGTTATTTTATTATTATTTTATTTCACCTTTATTTAACCAGGTAGGCGAGTTGAGAACAAGTTCTCATTCACAACTGTGACCTGGCCAAGATAAAGCAAAGCAGTGCGACAAAAACAACAACACAGAGTTACACAAAAACAAATGTACAGTCAATAACACAACAGAAAGATCTGTCACGACTCCTGCCGAAGGTGGCTCCCCGAAGGTGGCTCCCCTGAAGGTGGCTCCCCTGCCTGTTCGGGCGGTGCCTGGCGGTCGTCGTCCTACTAGCCGCCACCGATCCCTTTTTCGTTTGTCTGTTTGTTTTATCTTATTAGTTTCACCTGTGTTCTGTTGTTTGGCTTAATGAGCTTCCCTTATTTTAAGTACGTGTACCCGCCCTTGTTTTGTGCAGGATTGTCTTTATGTTACATGTGTGCGTTTTAGGTAGAGGTGGATATATTTTCGGAACTTGGCACCCTGTGTTTTTGGGTAGTCACTTTGTTGTCCGCGCCCTGTGTTGTTGGGCATTTTTGTGTGCCGTATTAAATGAGCACTTTTCACAACTGGAACTCTGCGCCTGATTCCTTCACCAACCTAGTCCAGCGTGACAAGATCTATGTACAGTGTGTGCATATGTAGTAAGATTAGGGAGGTAGGCAATAAATAGGCCATAGAGGCTATATAATTACAATTAAGCATTAACACTGGAGTGATAGATGTGGGGATGATGATGTGCAAGTAGAGATACTGGGGTGCAAAAGAGCAAGAAGATAAACAACAATATGGGGATGAGGTAGTTGGGTGTGCTATTTACAGATGGGCTGTGTACAGGTACAGTGACCAGTAAGCTGCTCTGACAGCAGATGCTTAAAGTTAGTGAGGGACTTTAGTCTCCAGCTTCAGTGATTTTTGCAATTTGTTCCAGTCATTGGCAGCAGAGAACTGGAAGGAAAGGCAGCTAAGGACGTGTTGGCTTTGGGGATGACCAGTGAAATACACCTGCTGAAGCGCATGCTGCTGGGTGCTGCTATGGTGACCAGTGAGCTGAGATAAGGCAGGGCTTTACCTAGCAAAGACTTATAGATGACCTGGAGCAAGTGGGTTTGGCGATGAATATGTAGCAAGGGCCAGCCAACGAGAGCATACAGGTCGCAGTGGTGGGTAGTTTATGGGGCTTTGGTGACAAAACAGATGGCACTGTGATTGCTGAGTAGAGTGTTGGAGGCAATTTTGTGAATGACATCGCTAAAGTCAAGGATTGGTAGGATAGTCCGTTTTATGAGTGTATGTGAAGGAGGCTTTGCTCCGAAATAGGAAACCGATTCTAGATTACATTTTGGATTGGAGATGCTTAATGTGAGTCTGGAAGGAGAGTTTACAGTCTAACCAGACACCTAGGTATTTGTAGTTGTCCACATATTCTAAGTCAGAACCGTCCAGAGTAGTGATGCTGGACGGGCGGACAGGTGCGGGCAGCAATCGGTTGAAGAGTATGCATTTAGTTTTACTAGCATTTAAAAGCAGTTGGAGGCCACGGAAGGAGTGTTGTATGGCATTGAAGATCATCTGGATGTTTGTTAACACAGTGTCCAAAGGGCCAGATGTAGACAGAATGGTGTTGTCTGCGTAGAGGTGGATCAGAGAATCACCCGCAGCAAGAGTGACATCATTGATATATACAGAGAAAATAATTTAACCCTGTGGCACCCCCATAGAGACTGCCAGAGGTCAAGACAACAGGCCCTCCGATTTGACACACTGAGCTCTATCTGAAAAGTAGTTGGTGAACCAGGCGAGGCAGTCATTTGAGAAACCAAGGCTATTGAGTCTGCCGATAAGAATGCGGTGATTGACAGAGTGGAAAGCCTTGGCCAGGTGTATGAAGACGGCTGCACAGTACTGTCTTTTATCGATGGGGGTTATGATATCGTTTAGGACCTGAGTTGTACCCATGACCAGCTCGGAAACCAGATTGCATAGTGGAGAAGGTACGGTGGGATTTGAAATGGTCGGTGATCTGTTTGTTAACTTGGCTTTCGAAGATTTTAGAAAGGCAGGGCAGGATGGATTAAGGTCTATAACAGTTTTGGTCTAGAGTGTCTCCCCCTTTGAAGAGGGGGATGACCGCGGCAGCTTTCCAATCTTTGGGGATCTCGGACGATACGAAAGAGAGGTTGAACAGGCTACTATTAGGGGTTGCATCAATTTCGGCTGATAATTTTAGAAAGAAAGGGTCCAGATTGTCTAGCCCAGCTGATTTGTAGGGATCCAGATTTTGCAGCTCTTTCAGAACATCAGCTGTCTGGACTTGGGTGAAGGAGAAGCGGGGAGTACTTTGGCAAGTTGCTGCAGGGGTTGCAGAGCTGTTGGCTGGGGTAGGGGTAGCCAGGTGGAAAGCATGGCCAGCCGTGGAAAAATGCTCATTAAAATTATCGATGGTGACAGTGTTTCCTAGCCTCAGTGCAGTGGGCAGCTGGGAGGAGGTGCTCTTATTCTCCATGGACTTTATAGTTTCCGAAAACTTTTTGGAATTAGTGCTACAGGAAGCAAATTTCTGTTTGAAAAAAAGCTAGCCTTAGCTTTCTTAACTGACTGTGTATATTGGTTCCTGACAAAAGTTGCATATCGCGGGGGCTATTCAATGCTCATGCAGAATGCCACAGGATGTTTTTGTGCTGGTCAAGGGCAATCAAGTCCAATCCACCATTTAAAGAAAACTTTAAAACATTAAAAAGTCTGGGGTGAACCAAGGGCTATATCTGTTTAGTTCTACATTTTTTAAATGGGGCATTCTTATTTAAGATGGTGAGGAAAGCACTTTTAAAGAGAAACCAGGCATCCTCTACTGACGGGATGATGTCAATATCCTTCCAGTATACACGGACCAGGTCTATTAGAAAGGCCTGCTTGCTGAAGTGTTTTAGGGAGCGTTGGACAGTGATGAGGGGTGGTCGTTTGACCGCAGACCCATTACGGATACAGGCAATGAGGCAGTGATCGGTTATGGACTTAGTAGGTTGGTAGGTTCCTTGATCATTTGTGTGAGATTGAGGGCATCACGCTTGGATTTTAGGACGGCCGGGGTGTTAAGCATTTCCCAGTTTAGGTCACCTAACAGTACGGACTCTGAAGATCGATGGGGGGCAATCAATTCACATATGGTGTCCAGGGCACAGCTGGGGGCTGAGGGGGGTATATAACAAGTGGCAACAGTCAGAGACTTGTTTCTGGAAAGATGGATTTTTAAAAGTAGAAGCTCAAATATTTGGGCCACAGACCTGGATAGTATGACAGAACTCTGCAGGCTATCTCTGCAGTAGATTGCAACTCCGCCCCCTTTGGCATTTCTCTCTTGTCGGAAAATGTTGTAGTTGGGGATGGAAATTTCAGGATATTTGGTGCTTAACTGTACACAGTTAACCTTCCTATAATTAAATTCAACAGTGCAGTATGTGACTTTCATGCATTGATACACCTATAGTGGTTTTAGAATTCTTATTCAGAAAATAATATTTACAGTTGAATGACTTACTTACTAAGTCAAATGAACGCTATTTTCCATTAATTAAGATGTGCCGTTTTAAACACACATTATTTAATTTTGGGTTGATTGTGGTTCAAAATGTTTAGCCCTATTTGTCTTCAATACAATTTATTTGCATAGCCTAATGATCCAACATACAAACCTGCACTTACAGTATATGTTTTCAATGTTCAGGCTTGATCAATGTTTAATAGTCACACACATACATAAACACACACATACTATGCACAGTCACTTTACAAATGACCTCGACTAACCTGTACCCTTGCACATTGACTCGGAACTGGTACCCCCTGTGTATAGCCTCGGTATTGTTATGCAATTTGTTTATTTTTAGATTCCAGTTAATTTAGGAAATATTTTTCTTAACTCTATTTCTTGAACTTGAAATTGTTGGTTAAGGGCTTGTAAGTAAGCATTTCATGGTAAGGTCTGTGACCTGTTGTATTCGGGGCATGTAATAAATACGATTTGACATACATACTGTACGCACACACACATACATGGATACAGCATCAGTGTAGAAGTAAGATGATACGTCCCATTAGCTGACATGATGCTCTCATCTCTGCACCAGTAATGAGCTAATTGCATTTCCTGCCGGGACGGATTCGGCTTGATGAGCCTCAGAGTAAGTCCCAAATGGCCGCCTATTTCCTACATAGTGCACTACTTTTGAACAGAGCCCCTATGTAGTGCACTATGTAGGGAATAGGGTGCCACTTTGGATGTAGCTTTAGTCAGGGAGGGAGTCCTACTTAACAACAGACAACCCATTGCCATGCTACTGGAGAATCCAGAGAGGATGCTATTGGATGCTATTTTCAACATTAACATTATAATTGAATGTGAAGCTAAGCCGCCCTTTCTCCAGTGAAGTCATTCACAGGTTTATTGAATGTTATTCTGTGTAAGAATAGGCCAATGGGGTTTTGCCTGCATGTTGCCTTTGAGATGGAATCATCTCTACAGGCCTAAAGCCCCCATGACCTCTTCCTTAGGGCTGTGTATTGTGATATTGGGGAATAACTACTGTACTGTAGGTGTTCTACCTTTTTTGAGGGAGCTGGCTCTGTGAATGAGGGGCAAATTAATGTGCCTGTACCCCTGGATAGGTTAAACACGGCTTTTTTGTTAATAGAGTTCCTTCCTTTGTTACAGTTTGCATGAGTAAATGAACGTAGTTGCTGTGGTTCCGGATTTTCTGGAACCCAGAAGTTTTGGACTAAAGATACGGAAGATTTGGGACATATATGCATGCGCGCTTCCCCCTTCGAGTACTTTCAGCTGCTGCTCAGTACTCACTCACACCTTTGGAGAATCTCAATTGCATACTCCTCATGTCCTCTTTCCTCTCTCCTCGGTTCCTTCTCAACACCCATTGGAGGAGAAGGTCAGAGGGGCGGGACCTCTGGCTCGCTTATTCAATGGGTTTTTTGAGAAGGAGGCGAGAGGAGAGGACACGAAGAGTATACATACAATTGAGATTTTCCCTGTAACTCCACTGCCGCATGTTCGAACAAACTTAGTTCTTTGTCTGTTGTAACAGTAATCGAAGAAAACATAAGCACGACACAACAGGCAGCCTAGCGATTTCGTGTTCTCTTTTCAGGAAGGGTTGGCCTACATGCAGCTACAGTATTTAGGCAAGCTATTGTATACGTACACAGCATAGCAACAAGCAGGACACAGACGGGCAGGGAATAGCAATTTAATGTGCAAACATGGACTATTGGGAGGCAGAGTTCTTTTTCAGCAGCTCTGCCTATACGACAGCCAAAGGAGGTTGGTGGCACCTTAATTGGGGAGGACGGGCTCGTGGTGCGTAAAGCATAGAGTAAAGAGAGAAGCTTGAATTTGTGTGTAAAATATAAATTGCACAAATGTGATTCGGAACCTTAGTTTTTAGATTAAGTTTCCAGAGGGGCAGGAAGGGGGCGGGACGGGACGGGGGGTGTGAACTCTGTATTCATAGCTTTGGCCATCAATTAATACTCTTTTGACTACTTTATGTAATTCTATCACATACAGACAGTAAAGGAGGATTATCAACAAACAAATGAATAATGTAGAATGCTGTGTTACTATGAGTGATGTCAGCATAAATCACGTGTCTGAATGAGCAGCTGGGGAGTTTAGTAATGTAATGTAGTCTCCGAGACTGAGTATGCATCCCAAAAGCAAAAGGTACCCTATTCCCTTTATAGTGCACTACTTTTGACCAGTGCCCTATGGGCCTTGGTCTCCCTATATAAGGAATAGGGTGCCATTTGGGGCGCTACCTAAGACAGGAAGGGGGGGAGCAAGGCTCCAGAGGGAGCTGTGATCTAACTTAACTCAGTACTCAGTGATATGCAATCCACGTGTCCACTGCTGCCGCAACAATGAGGTCAGCATCCAGGCATGGGCCTTAGCACCAAGCACTGAGCTGCGGTCCCACAGGAGTACAACTGACTCCAATACACACACACACACACACACACACACACACACACACACACACACACACACACACACACACAGGATGAGCAGCGGTCCCATAGGAGTACAACTGACTCCAATACACACGCACACACACACACACACAGGATGAGCAGCGGTCCCATAGGAAAAGCACTCCCAGCCCTGCAACACACACAGAGGGTGAGCAGCGGTCCCCTAGGAGAAGCCTCCCACACATAGTCCCCAGTGGGAATGATGTGATGCTCAGTGACATCAAACCCTGTCCTCATCTTCTCCTTACATACTGTATGTGACTCATTACGTAACTTAGAGAAGCCTAAATTACAGAGAGAGAGAGAGAGAGAGAGAGAGAGAGAGAGAGAGAGAATGCTCAGGTCCTGTCTGTTGGCTAACTCACTTATCACCTGTTTCCTGCTAGGGGGCACCCAACTCAGTCGGGTCTCAACTTACTGTTGAGAGTTAGAATGGTAGAATACACAAGGTGAAAGTTCGAAATTTGGTTCAGTAACTTTTCTCTTATGTCAGTCAAAGACAGTCATTCAATTAGCCATGTCAGCTTACAAATGTTTTAATTTGTAAATTAGTCTAGCCAGCTATCTAAACTTGTAGTAATCGTGGCCGAATACCGACCCTGAAATCCAGGGGGCCCCCCTTTGATTTTGTTTGTCACTTATTCAGATACAGTACCATTATTATGGCATAAGCCATGGCAAAATGTGTAGAATGGCAGGAAATTCACTGTGAAGCGTGAAATATTTAGCCTGAGAGGGGAGGGGGGCCTAACCAAATCTCGCTTAGGGCCCCCAAAAGGATAGAACCGGCCCTGGTGTGTGTTGTTTTTTTGTGTTGTTGTTAATGCATACCTGTTGGAGGAAATAAACTGGTCAGCCAGTTGACCCCAGGTTCACCTGTCTGTTTGTCTGCCCAATCAAATATCCTCCTCACAGACTCTGATCCACAAAATATGTGTTACAACCTGGAAGGAACTAGGTCACCTTTTTATCACCAACACTTCTGACAGTATTGTGTGATTCAATTAATAATCAATGACCAACAGAAATCACAACTTCAACACCCCTTTACTTCTTAAAATAAGGCCAGGCACCACAGGCTGAAATTACATTTCAACAACTTATCTACTTATACATTTTGAGATTTTGGGGTATTTTGGTCCTTTAAAACTTCTTAAGGATCGTGCCCTTTTTTTAAAATTTTCGCCAAAAATGACATACCCATATTTAACTGCCTGTAGCTCAGGACCTGAAGTAAGGATATGCTTATTTGTGATACCATTGTGAAATTAATGTAGGAGAATATAACACATTAGATCTGATAAAAGATAATACAAACAAAAAAAAACTTGTCCCCCCCCATCATATTTGAAGAAAGACTCCTATCTGAAAGTATGGCCTATGGGTAATTTGGATTTTGGCCACCAGATGGTAGCAGTGTGTGTGCAAAGTTTCAGACTGATCCAGTGAAGAATTACATTACTGCACAATATTTTGTATCAAGTCTGCCAGGAGTTTGCCCAAATTTGCCGAATTGGTCAATTGATACATTTTCAAGTACATAGCTATAGGGAACATACAAAAATGTTATGGTAATAAAACATTTAAGTTTACACACTCCCAGGAATGCCTTACATTATGGATCATTAGCTAAAACACTAACTTTCACACATCTAGATGGCCGGGCGGGGTGGGTGTGGAGCCAGAAACATTTTAACATAAAAAATGGATTCTATCAAACAAAACTATGCTACATTTTATCTGCAGGACCCTCAGGAGGACAAATCAGAGCAAGATTACTAAATGTAAGTACATCATTTACCTTCATAGGTGAATGTATGAAACCAGTTACCATAATAAAAGTGTTTTGTTGTTGTGCACTTTCCTCAAACAATAGCATGGTCTTTTTCACTGTAATAGCTACTGGAAATTGTTAGATTAACAAAAAGTTAGGTTTTCTGTCCATATAAGACATGTCTATGTCCCGGACAGTTGGCTGTTGTATACTATGTCATTCTAGTCACATTAGCGCACGTTAGCAGCAACCATCCCGGTTTAGGGACACCCATGAGTACTTTCAAAATATAACATTTCAAAAACTTTATGTAAATGTGCATTTTCATCAATATTTCATGAATTTGAACCCCTTTTAAATGGACATACATCCATAATTTCAAAATATAATCTTGAAGCCCATTCCATAGAGAACGTTACAAAACGGAACCAAATGTTGTAACTTACTTTGAATAGATAGTGATTGGGTCAAAATCGCATTTGGCGATTGGTAGGCTAGGTTCAATGTACTTGCCTTTAACTGTCATTTCCCGAAAGTCAGACTGTTCCCACACGCCAACACATTTTTCTTAGCTTCAGAAGCATATTCATTCACCAAGGTTGGTGTGGTTATCCTTAGATAGATACTCCAGAGAGAATTGTTGATATGTACAATTTGTAAGCTAGATGTTTGTCATATCATATCCAGCCATAAAACAATGGGAAATATGTCACAACTGGTGTAAATATATGCGTCATGACAGTGTTATGACCATATTATGACAGGTTGTGACATATTATGACTCTGGGTGTCAAGTAAAGTGTTACCCAAATGTCTTCAATTCTTTTTTTGAAAATTAAACCAAAATATTTAGGCAGACTCCATCAAGTGTCCAGAAACTGATTTGCAGTACATCTTACATTTGCATATTTTATACAATATTTCAGAAAAACATTAAATTGATAAAAGTTCTGAAATCACATCGAGTTAAATATCTCAAGTTCAATTGACTCGGTCTCATCGCATGCACCTAACACAGCCAAGCCAACCAACGCTGACGATGTTTGTTGTCTTCAATTGTTGTGCATATTTCATAGACAGTATAACTTTTATTTCCTCTATGAGCAGGGAGAGAGCCCAGTTTGGTTCCTCTGGTGCCCACATAAAGTCTGTCCCCCAAACGGCACCCTTTTCCCTATATAGTGTAAAACTTTTGGCCAGGGCCCTAGTCAAAAGTAGTGCACTATATAAGGAATAGTGTGCCATTTTGGATGCAATCGTATGATTAATCCTCCTTCCCAGACAAACAGCAGCATCATGGCTCCCAACCAGTTTAATGTCACTGCAGTCAATTGGCCTTGTGACACATGCATATTACTTCAAGGGTGGAATCCTATTTCAAGTCGTATTGTATTTATTTCGACATTTAAAATACTATGTGCCTCTGCTACCCCGCTGTGCAGAACACAGGCAGAGAAGAGAGGGCCTGCTGAGGAAACATTAATTACACTATATACCATGCTATTCTTTTGAACTTTTATTTATGCAGGGGAGACGAATTGAGACCAGGGTCTCATTTTCAATGGTTCCCTTAGGACATATATAAAACTACAAGATACAAGATACAATAATAAGTACATTACATTAGAACATCACAAACATCCCAGCCATCATAAACAAGTAATTCAAGTCAATCTTAACTTCTGATGTTCAAGGAATGTATTTATCATTCTATTAATACGAGCAAGCTATGTGTGAGAAGAAATACGTCTTGTGTTGCTGACATGAGAATTGCAACTGTATTGCATAATTCTACCACTGTAGCCGTATGCATGCACATGGAATTTACTTGCATACATGAGTGTTAGGTTATGACAGCATCCAAAACAAGCTGTGTGTGTGTGTGTGTGTGTGTGTGTGTGTGTGTGTGTGTACAGTGTCCTATGTATTGATTTAGGTCAGATCTCCATGTCTTCTGTGGGTTCAGTAGGACTGAATGTAAATGTCTGTCTGCTCAACCCCATCCACATCTCACCCTCATACGACCTCACTTCACCTCAGTGATGAACTCACTCATGTCCTGATTCCCACTGTACGATAGGATAGAGGGCAGAGCCAGTCTGCCCCAAATGGCATCCTATTCCCTATATAGTCCACTACTACTACTACCTACGGCCCTGGTCAAAAGTAGAGCACTGGGGTGCCATTTTAGGATGCAGCCCCAGAGTACTCCTGTTGTCTGCACATTGGCTGATTAAGCTCTCTGGAAACATGAGTCATTTTATTTGACATTAATCGAGATGAAAGTCAAAGTCAATGTGCGTTGACTGGGAATTGCTCATATCTTGCTTTCCTTTACGGACACCCACAGTCAGTCAGGAATGCTCAGTCTAACACAGTAGAGCATTACTCCTACTCACGTATTAAAACACGTGTCTAATGCTTAAATCATAACTCATGACTGATGTATACTGAACACAAATATAATTGCAACATGTAAAGTATTGGTCCCATGTTTCATGAGCTGAAATTAAAGATCCCAGAAATGTTTAAAATGCACAAAAAGACGATTTCTCTCAAATTTTGCGCACACATTTGTTTACATCCCTGTTAGTGAGCATTTTCTCCTTTGCCAAGATAATCCATCCACCTGACAGGTCTGGCATATCAAGAAGCTGACTAAACAGCATGTTCCTTGTGCGGGGGGACAATAAAAGTCCACTCTAAATTGTGCAGTTTTGTCACAAAACACAAAGCCACAGATGTCTCAAGTTTTGAGGGAGCGTGCAATTGGCATGCTGACTGCAGGAATGTCCATCAGAGCTGTTGACAGATAATTTAATATTAATTTCTCTACCGTAAGCGCCCTCCAACGTCGTTTTGGATAATTTGGCAGTAATAATTTGGCGTCCTTACCAGGGTCTTGACCTGACTGTAGTTTGGCATCGTAACTGATTTCAGTGGGCAAATGTTCAACTTCAATGGCCATTGGCATGCTGGAGAAGTGTGCTCTTCATTGATGAATCCTGGTTTCAACTGTACCAGGCAGATGGCAGGCATGGCATTATGTGGGTGAGCAGTTTTCTGATATCTACGTTGTGAACAGAGTGCCCCATGTGGTGGCGGTGGGGTTATGGTATGGGCAGGCATAAGCTACGGACAATGAACACTGCATTTTATTGATGGGAATTTGAATGCACAGACATACTGTGACGAGATCCTGAGGCCCATTTTCGTGCCATTAATCTGCCGAAATCACCTAATTTTCCCACATGATAATACATGGCTACATGTTGCAAGGATCTGTACACAGTTGTCCCAGTACAGAAATGTCCCAGTTGTTCCATGGCCTGCATACTCACCAGACATGTCACCCATTTGATCATGTTTGGGATGCTCTGGATCAACGTGTATATCAGCGTGTTCCAATTCCCACCAAAATATCCAGCAACTTCGAACAGCCATTGAAGAGGAGTGGGACAACATTCCACAGGCCAACATCAACAGAAATGTTTCCTCAATTTTTGGGGGACAAGGCAAATCTTTGGTCGTGTGAGCAGAAACTTGAACGTTGTGAGAATTTTGTGCATCTTCTGTACCACGTTTACAGTGAACACTGAGGCTGTACCTTTATAGTTTTACACAGTAGCTAATAGGTAATTGTGGCTATTTGAGCATAATATAGGCCTACTGTCACACCCTGATATGTTTCATCTGTCTTTGTGCATGTCTCCACCCCCTCCAGGTATTGCCCATTTTTCCCATTATCCCCAGTGTATTTATACCTGTGTTCTCTGTTTGTCTGTTGCCAGTTTGTTTTGTTCGTCAAGCCTACCAGCGGTTTTCCCCTTGTGCCTGTCTTTCTAGTTCCTGTTTTCTAGTATTCCCGGATTTTACCAGTCTGCCTGCCCCGACCCTGAGACTGCCTGCTGTTCTGTACCTTTTGGACTCTGATCTGGATTACCGACCTCTGCCTGCCCTTGACCTGTCATTTTGCCTACCCTCTGTTCCAGTAATAAAAGTGTGTTACTTCGACACTGCATCTGGGTCTTCTGTAAAATGTGATACCTACCAACAAAACCAATGGAGCAAATCCCATAACATTTTCACATAGAAATAGCTTTTCATTATATTACCTTTATTTAACTAGGCAAGTCAGTTAAGAACAAATTCTTATTTCCAATGACAAGCCTAGGAATAGTGGGTTAACTGCCTGTTTGTACCTTGACAGGTCAGGGGTTTGAACTTGCAACCTTGCGGTTACTAGTCCAACGCTCTAACCACTAGACTACCCTGCCGCCCCGTATAGCCCACAGTTGCCTATATGTGGTGTTCAATGCAGGCCTACACTACATGAGACTTTAAAAAAAAGTTTTTACATTATGAAGGGCTTGACATGAATTAATTCGTTTTTTACTTGGTCTGTAACACATACGTGACTTTAAATTGCATTGTATTGTGTTGTATGATGAAGAAAAAAACACTTTACAAAATAAAATGTAGTATTATTATTAACATACAGAGAATTAGACAATGCAGGCTAACCCTCTAGCCTGTCTCAAAATACAACACTGCCCCTTTAATTAAGACATAAGCTTTTTACTTGGCTGTTTTTCAAAGACAGCTTGAAATGTAGCCTACACGTTTTGTGCTCTTGTAGGAAGCAGTAACTCCCCATTGCTGACCTATACTTATCTATAACTGGGCTAATAACTCGCTAACTAGCAAAGAATGTCAACAAATGTGTACACACGCGACTCAGCGCTCTGATCTGAAAAGCGCATTCACTTGCAGTGATTGAAAGACTGCTCGCGGGCTACCCCCACCAATATAATTCTACTTCCTTACGCTCTGGCTCTGCTACAACAAAATCACAGACTCAATGTTGCAAAGTTAGATTTGTTTTGGTTTGTTGCATTGAAAGGGGGCTGATATAATGTTTATTCGATTACAGAAAAATATTTGCTCTATATAGTGCAAACCAATGGGGCGAATTTAGTGAAGTTCAATCTCTTGCATCTCTGCACAGCATGGCATTTGTTCTGCCCGGCAGTCCTGGAGGAGCACGCGCGGTTTAGAAGGAACATTGATCAACAGCCTGACCAACTCTATGCGAAGGAGTTGTCACGCTGCATGAGTCAAATGGTCTTCACACCAGATATTGACTGGTTATCTTATACAACCCTGCCTTTTACGGTATCTGTGACCAACAGATGGGGCGCAGAAGTCTAAGGCACTGCATCTCAGTGCTAGAGGCGTCACTACAGAACCTGGTCCGATTCCAGGCTGTATCACAACCGGCCGTAACTGGGAGTCCCATATGGCGGTGCACAATTGGCCCAGCGTTGTCCGGGTTACGTCATTGTAAATAAGAATTTGCTCTTAACTGACTTTCCTAATTAAATAAAGGTTAAATATATATATTTTTTAATCTGTATTCACAGTCATGTGAAATCCATAGATTGAGGCCTAGATTAGATTTCCTTATATGAACTTCAATGGCATTGTTAAGTATGAATATATATCAATGACGACTTCACAGCGACACTTGTCATACAAATCCTTCAGTTAAAGATACAACTTTTTGGGCGACGAGACCAAATTCACATAGAAATGTGAGTTATAGATCTTTCATTCTCATTAAAAGCAAGTCTAAGAAGCGGTAGATGTGCACATTTCTATGCTTCCCGTTCTAAAGTTTAGTTTTTACGTCTTTTACTTTCGGTTTTATACACCAGCTTCAAAAAGCTGAAAAAACAATATTTTGGGCTATGGAAAATATATTTCATAGCGGTTAGATTGTACAATGATGAGTGATTTTTAAACACAGAAGATGTCATAATTATATTTAAATGGTCTTTACTTTTATCTCTATTTTAATGTTTAAAAAATATATTTCACCTTTATTTCACCAGGTAGGCCAGTTAAGAACAAGTTCTCATTTATAACGAGACCTGGCCAAGATAAAGCAAAGCAGTGCGACAAAAACAAAAACACAGAGTTACACATGGAATAAACAAATGTACAGTCAATAACGCAATAGAAAAAAGTGTATATACAGTGTTTGCAAATGGCGTGAGGAGGTAAGGCAATAAATATACCATAGTAGTGAAGTAATTACAATTTAGCAAATTAACAGTGGAGTGATAGATGTGCAGATGATTGATGTGCAAGTAGAAATACTGGTGTGCAAAAGAGAAAAAAAGTAAATAAAAACAATATGGGGATGAGGTGGGTAGATTTGATGGGCTATTTACAGATGGGCTGTGTACAGATAGCTGATGTTTAAAGTTAGTGAGGGAGATATAAGTCTCCAACTTCAGCGATTTTTGCAATTCATCCTAGTCATTGGCATCAGAGAACTGGAAGGAAAGGCGACCAAAGGAGGTGTTGCCTTTGGGGATGACCAGTGAGGTATACCTGCTGGAGCGCGTGCTACGGGTGGGTGTTGTTATCGTGATCAGTGAGCTGAGATAAAGGCGCAGCTTTGCCTAGCAAAGACTTATAGATGACCAAGAGCCAGTGGGTCTGGCGACAAATATGTAGCGAGTGCCAGCAGACGAGAGCATGCAGGTCGCCGTGGTGGGTGGTATATGGGGCATTGGTGACAAAATGGATGGCACTGTGATAGACTATATCCAATTTGCTGAGTAGAGTGTTGGAGGCTATTTTGTCAATTACATCGCAGAAGTCGAGGATCGGTAGGATAGTCAGTTTTACGAGGGTATGTTTGGCAGCATGAGTGAAGGAGGCTTTGTTGCAAAATAGGAAGCTGATTCTAGATTTAATTTTGGATTGGAGATGTTTAATATGAGTCTGGAAGGAGAGTTTACAGTCTAGCCAGACACCTAGGTATTTGTAGTTGTCCACATATTCTAAGTCAGAACCGTCCAGCGTAGTCATACTAGTCGGGCAGGCAGGTGCGGGCAGCGATGTGTTGAAAAGCATGCATTTAGTTTTACTAGCGTTTAAGAGCAGTTGGAGGCCACGGAAGGAGTGTTGTATGGCATTGAAGCTCGTTTGTAGGTTTGTTAGCACAGTGTACAAAGAAAGGCCATATGTGTACAGAATGGTGTCGTCTGCATAGAGGGAATCACCAGTAGCAAGAGCAACATCATTGATATATACAGAGAAAAGAGTTGGCCCGAGATATTAACCCTGTGGCACCCCCATAGAGATTGTCAGAGGTCAACAGGTCCTCCGATTTGACACACTGAACTCTATCTGAGATGTAGTTGGTGAACCAGGCGAGGCAGTCATTTGAGAAACCAAGGCTATTGAATCTGTCGATAAGAAAGCGGTGATTGACAGAGTCGAAAGCCTTGGCCAGGTCAATGAAGAAGGCTGCACAGTACTCTTTTATTGATGGCGGTTATGATATCGTTTAATACCTTGAGCGTGGCTGAAGTGCACCCGTGACCATCTTGGAAACCGGATTGCACAGCGGAGTAGGTATGGAAATGGTCAGTGTTCTGTTTATTAACTTGGCTTTCAAAGACTTTAGAAAGGCAGGGCAGGATGGATATAGGTCTGTAACAGTTTGGGTCTAGGGTGTCTCCCCCTTTGAAGAGGGGGATGACCGCGGCAGCTTTCCAATCTTCAGGGATCTCGGACAATACGAAAGAGAGGTTGAACAGACTGGTAATAGGGGTTGCAACAATGGTGGCGGATAATTTTAGAAAGAAAGGGTCCAGATTGTCTAGCCCAGCTGATTTGTATGGGTCCAAGATTTTGCAGCTCTTTCAGAACATCTGGTATCGGATTTGGGTGAAGGAGAAGCTAGGGAGGCTTGGGCAAGTAGCTTGCGGGGGGTGCGGAGCAGTTGGCCGGGATTGGGGTAGCCGGGAAGAAAGCATGGCCAGCCGTAGAGAAATGCTTCTTGAAATTCTCGATTATCGTGGATTTATCGGTGGTGACAGTGTTCCCTGGCCTCAGTACAGTGGGCAGATGAGAGGAGGTGCTCTTATTCTCCATGGACTTTACAGTGTCCCAAAACGTTTTGGAGTTAGAGATACAGGATGCAAATTTCTGTTTGAAAAAGCTAGCCTTTGCTTTCCTGACTGACTGCGTGTATTGGTTTGACTTCCCTGAAAAGCTGCATATCGCGGGGACTATTCGATGCGAATGTAGAACGCCACAGGATCTCTCTGAAGTATGTCTGTAAAGGCCGCACTAGGACATCCTTCCAATTGATCCTTAATGGCTGGTCATTAGGGGTGATAAGGGTAGGCAACAACTTATCTGTCATGCTGATCCTCAACACGGGGGCCCCTCAGGGGAGCGTGCTTAGTCCCCTTCTGTACTCCCTGTTCACCCACGACTGCATGGCCAAGCACGACTCCAACACCATCATTAAGTTTTCTGACGACACAACATTGTCCTGATCACCAACAATGATGAGACAGCCTATAGGGAGGAGGTCAGAAACCTGGCAGTGTGGTGCCAGGACAACAACCTCTCCCTCAATGTGAGCAAGACAAAGGAGCTGATTGTGGACTACAGGAAAAGGAGGGCCAACACGCCCCCATTCTCATTGACAGGCTTTATTGGAGTGGGTCGAGAGTTTCAAGTTCCTTGGTGTCCACATCACCAACAAACTATAATAGTCAAAACACACCAAGACAGTCGTGAAGAGGGCAAGACAATGCCTTTTCTCCCTAAGGAGACTGAAAGATTTGGCATGGGTCCCCAAATCATCAAAAAGTTAGACAGCTGCACCATCGACAGCATCCTGACCGGTTGCATCACCACCTGGTATGGCAACTGCTCAGCATCTGACCGTAAGGCGCTACAGAGGGTAGTGTGTACGGCCCAGTACAACACTGGGGCCAAGCTTCCTGCCATCCAGGACCTACACCACAGTTCAAACGTTTGGGGTCACTTAGAAATGTCCTTGTTTCTGAAAGAAAAGCTCATTTTTTGTCCATTAAAATAACTTCAAATTGATCAGAAATACAGTGTAGACATTGTTAATGTTGTAAATTACTATTGTAGCTGGAAACGGCTGGTTTTTAATGGAATATCCACATACGCGTACAGAGGCCCATTATCAGCCACCATCACTCCTGTGTTCCAATGGCACGTTGTGTTAGCTAATCCTAAATTTATAATTTTAAAAGGCTAATTGATCATTAGAAAACCCTTGTGCAATTATGTCAGCACAGCTGAAAACTGTTGTCCTGATTAAAGAAGCAATAAAACAGGCCTTCTTTAGACTAGTTGAGTATCTGGAGCATCAGCAGTTGTGGGTTCAATTACAGGGTCAAAATGGCCAGAAACAAATAACTTTCTACTGCAACTCGTCAGTCTATTCTTGTTCTGAGAAGTGAAGGCTATTCCATGCGAGCAATTGCCAAGAAATTGAAGATCTGGTACAATGCTGTGTTCTACTCCCTTCACAGAACAGCACAAACTGGCCCTAACCAAAATAGAAAGAGCAGTGAGTGGGAGGCCCCTGTGCACAGCTGAGCAAGAGGAGAGATACATTAGAGTGTCTAGTTTGAGAAACAGATGCCTCACAAGTCCTCAACTGGCAGCTTCATTAAATAGTACCCGCAAACACCAGTCTCAACGTCAACAGTGAAGAGGCGACTCCAGGATGCTGGCCTTCTAGGCAGAGTTGCAAAGAAAAAGCCATATCTCAGACTGGCCCCAAAAAAGTAAAGATTAATATGGGCAAAAGAACACAGACACTGCCTATGGACTGGACCATGGACTATCACTAGGGTCGTTCACAGACCTTTCAGGGGGCAGGCACTCAAAATTTTGAAAGGGCACCCCTCCCCCAAAACAAAATAATATCATTGTACATGCTATAAAGAGAATAGATCTTTTAATTAACTAGAATCTTTAAAGGGGCACTCCGCAGTTGCTACATCAATTGTGTAACATATACATTAATTATATGTACGCATTGATTCTTGAAGAATGTAACTTATAAATGCCTCATGAGCTTAGTTCAACTGATGTACCCCATCAGAACCCAAAAAATAAGCTTGTTTTACTCCAATGTTTGTAAACAAAGTCAATGTAAACATCCATTAGCTGTCTATGAATTGGAGAGTGGCTACATTTCTCCAGTCCAATCTCTCAGCTTTTTACTCAAACAGGGGAAAGCTTTGTTATGGTTTTAACTGCTAATTGCGGCTTTAAAACAGATTTGCTAAAAATGAAAAATAAGACAAAACGTGAATTATGTCATCATACTGTGTTCAGTACTGTGAAAAATGAAAACTTAGATCCATGCCAAAAATTGGAAGTGAAGATGGATATAAAATGCATAAGAGCTGAAATAGAATGTAACAATCTGTCAAATGTTCCTTTGAAAGGAAAGGCATGGAACATATACAGCACCTGGCAAGTCCAGGTTCAGTCCGAAAACTGACCTCAGGTACAAGAATAGCTTGATGGGTCTGCAGTCTGGAAGCTGCTCTTGTAACGAACTGTCATTGAGTTTATGGCTGCTTGTCCCTTTTGAGGAAAGGAGTGTAGCCTTACCGTGTACTCTTGTTTGAAGAGACAAACCTTGATCGCTGCATCGGACTGTGTCTCTTGTTGCCTCTCTCAGGTGGGTCATCTGAAGAATGTATGTCTAAATCAGAATTTGCTCTTAATTGACTTGTCTGGTTAAATAATGGTTAAATACGTTTTAAAAACTCTATCTGGGTTATGCAAGACGTGATACAGTGATAGCAGTCTGAATCTGGACAGATGAAGAGAGAGAGAAAAAATGTATGTCTATAAAGCCAGGAATCCTGCATACGTCATAACTAAACAAAATATTAGAATATTATTTTATATTCATAATAATCATTGTGTTATTATCTGTATTATAATCAGGATATCATACTTTTCATAATTGTTGTTTTCAATTTCATCATGATCATAATAATGCATAAATAGTGCATTTGTTGCCATCAAACGTGTTGCTAAACTGTGTGTGTGTGTGTTAAAATCTCTTATAGAATAGCCCATTTGAAACGTGGTCGTGCGCCAGCAACAGTCTGGCGTTTAAGGGGTTAATGCTCTGTCACGTGAACTGTTCCCTGTCGCTTGAAGTCTTTTCCTTTCCAAAAGAATAGTTTATAATTGTAGCAGCCTATTGATGGACTGTCTGTTACCTGTCAAAATGTTATCTGTTATCAAAACACATTACCATGTTCTTATTTTGACCATGCATCTTATATTTTCGGAAACAGGAGCAAACGATCAAGAGTTCGGCGAAAGCAAAAGCTCGGGGTGGACTCTATGTGCTGCCAGTAGGGAGTTGGGCCATGTGCTGGGGTGTTAAGCAGCGGGGAAACACTCTTTTCACGCCACTTCGATACCGAAGTGACTTCTTCGTAGCAGGTTAGAATTTACGCTGCAGGTTAGGAGAACGAATTTAGCATGTTAAGAAACTGGAGAAGGTGATGTCGTAAAGCAGAAAGTGTCGCAAACCAGGTGCAGAGGAGGGAGGGAGGTGGAGTGGAGAGAGGAGTGGGGTACGGGGGGAGGTGGCGAGAGAGGAGGTGACTCGCCCCGGCAGGCATTATTCAGACAGAGCGAAAGGATCATGGCGGATGGCCCCAGGTGTAAGCGCAGAAAACAGGCGAACCCGAAGAGGAATAACGGTAAGCCAAACTCCGTAAACCGACGGGAAACGATTAAGTGAGATGGACTACGTACTTTTGGGTTCATTCAACTGTGTTCGCCGACTTTGGGACTTTTCTTACCCACGTTTTAGGGAGTTGAAGTGCTGGAAAGTAGTACGTATATTCAAATGTGGTGTGTACCGTTATACCTGGCTCGCTTCTCTCCGCCTAGCGCAGCAGCGCTGCCCGAGCGTACCGTTATACGCACCTATCATCCCGTGGATTTGAGTGAGAGACTGATTTTGTTCCTCGATCCAATTTTCTTTTACGGTCACTTGTCACCTTGTTTTTATAAGAGACAAGATGCGATGTGTTATATTTGTAAACAGAAATCCTTTCGTTTGCTACGCTTTTGCTCAACAAAAACTTCTTAGCTAACAGGCTAGCAGCTTGCTAACTTGCTGTCCCAGACATTCAGTTCAGTTCAACTCAGCCACCTGTAATTTTACTGAAAAATTACGAGATAGTGGTAATAGCTAGTCTGTCGTGTTTTGCTACAGGTAGCAGAGTTATTTGAATGCATAGTATATTCTTCCATTTGACTTTGTAGACTCACTAGTTGCATGTCATTCTGGACTTGCATTAGGCCTATAGTAATAGATAAATAAAATGCATTTAACCGGGCTTGTGTTGTGACTTGGGCAGCAACCCCTTCTATTATCTGCACGCAACACTGTTTGATGCATTGTTGTCGAGGGGTTTGCTAAGGAAGGAGATCTGTCTTGTACAACGTATTTTGTCGTATTAGTCCACTTTTGTTCATTTCGATTTGAATACATCACACTCAGGCTTCTCGTGGTCTCCTTTTTAGGTAGCATAACTTTGTTTTGGTCTTAACCGATCCGTTTTACTTTACATTTTAGTCCTCAAATGTCGCTTCTTGAATAGCTTGATGTTGATTTTAATTTGTGGAAGAGAAGCTGATATATTGCCTAGGCTAGTACTTACCTGTTATGCTGGGTGGTGTAAGCAATGCATGAAAGAAATGGGCGTCACACAGCCCATAGCCTTCCTATGTGTGTGAGCAACTGCTGCAGTCTATATAAGGAATCGAGTTATGCAGCAGCAACAGCGCAGCCTGGACATTCTGTCTAACGACCCAAACTTCACGTGAATGAAAGGTAACATAACATAATACACTGCACGAATGTATTTATTTATTGAATAGTTCAATTGCTACATGAGCATAAACAGGCTAATGATACTCAGTTTGCTAAATTAACAACATTATACCTACAATAGCATACAACGGCAATTGATCTTTTCGATGAAGCCTAATCGTTCACTTGATTTGATGAAGTTTGTCAGCAAATGATTGTAGCTTGGATTCCACTTTAGATTTGATCAGAAAAGAGTAGCTCCCTCTCATTGGAGGGTATCTTACCTGTGTTCTACCTCTCCTCCTCACTTTCACTCTACCTACCGGCCAATCAAATATTATAGGTAGTACCGTTATTCGAGTAGTGAGATGAGGGCTGGAAACAGGAAAGCACCTTTTCCTGTGGCCGCTGACGACACAAGATGTGACACAGAGCTGAGCGCCGTGCCGCCCAGGCAGCGTCCGTGCGCAGGCAGGAGCCATCAACATGTTCACCTGAACAGTGAAAACGGGGCTCGCAAATGTCCTCCTATAAAACCCTACCTGCGGCATTTATCTGTACGGTATTATTGGCACAGATTGGGGGAAATATTTGTTTATTTTAAACCTATCTTCATTCTAGAGCAGACGAGGGAAAAGACTCCAATATACGCTGCAGAAAATGGCAACTTGTGCAGGTAGAAAAACATTATGGTTGTTTAGTTTATCCGTGCATATCAGCGTCAGTAGATTCTTGGTTTCTCACTGTTGGTTTTGTTCTCGCGGGATTTTTCACTCATAAACATGCATGATGATGTCCAATTTGTTGATGTTTGATTATGATGGTTTTTGTTCCGTTCTTTTTCTTTTTGTCGAAACAAGTGATGTATAATCTACTCTAGTGTAGCCTACCGCCCTGTGTGTGTCACCGTGCAGCCAAGGGAAGAATAGGTTGTGAAAGAAAAGGAAAGCAGTACACAAGGTGGTTGCGAATGCGAATGACTCCGTTATTTCCTGTAATAGATAGCAATATTGTGAAACAGACAGCACACACCTAAATGTTTTCCATCTATTGTTTTCAATTATATCGTTATGCAATTTCCGAGTGGGTCGATGGAATGGAATGGCGGTGTGTACCGTTACTGCAGTGAAGGCGGGGCTGTTGCTTTTTATGTTATGAGACGGCCAGGTATGCAAGGTGATGCAACACCTATAAAGGTGCCTCGAACTATGTCGTTTCTATATTACTGTGTCATTTGTATTGTTTTAATACATATTCAGTCTGTTCGATCACGTATCATTTATGATAGCAAGGCATGCTTAGTGTTATTCTATAACGGGCAACGGTCCGCGGGCCATAGGGTTGAGGTGCAAGTCTTCATGGTGTTTTATTTTAGCCTACACCTTATGTGTTAAACCCTTCAGTGTTATTTTTGTCATTCTGTAATTTTTTATTGTTTGAAAAATAAACATTGTCCCGCTTCATATTAATAATTTGCGTTAGGCCTACATTTTAAATTATTAATTACATATTGGACTGATGTGATATTCTTACGTTATTGATGCGTAATAATGGAAAATAACAGTGTTCTTTCATGAAGCTCTCCCTCCCGGTAGCAAATCAAAAGATGTTAGAGCAGGCAGGGTGTCACGTGGTGTCTCTCCCCGGGGGGGGGCTGTTTTCATTACCTTGATGCTGTTTCTTCTCGGGTAGTTGAATCTTGTAGTTAAGCTGCTATTTCCATCTTGTAGCCAATTATGGTATCATAGCCTACTTCAGATTTTGGGACTTATTCTACCAGCTGTTGGAGAGACTAGTATGCAAGCACATTGGTGTGGTGTGTGAGCAAGACCTCCTGCTAAGGTACAGTTTATAAGAACCAAGGCTGCTCAGTGCACTGCCTTGACAGATGAAGGTTTGGGATGCATCCCAAATGGTTTCCCAAATGCACTATGTAGGGATATGGTGCCATTTGAGACTCAGTCCTGATATGATGCCGCATGCAGCTGTAAAAATCAGGGCGTGGGGTTCATAAACTGGCAGCAAGGAGGACGGTGTGTGTGTGTGTGTTCTGGCTGGGTTAAACAGGTGCTGGCCATCCCTAAGCGTGCTGCTTTTGTCACGCCTCTCTGCCGAGGCTGTAATTTTAACACTACAATTTGGGAATAGAGGAATGTGGGCCCGTGTTAACATACTTCACAGTATAAACACAGCCTTCTCAGCACTGGCCCTGTAGCAGCTTAGGATTTCACTTAGACTCACTGTCTATGTCCCAAATGGCACCATAGTATTCCCTATATAGTGCACTGCTTTTGACCAGGGCCAATAAGGTTCTGGTGAAAAGTACTCTATTGAATAGGGAATACGGGTGCCATTTGGGACTAATTGCACCTGATTAAAGACGAGCTAAATCCACGTGTAAAGTCACACCCTCAATGACTGCCTAGATGTTACAAATTGTTTCTGATAGTGGTGTCTAGATATAAATGATTTAACAGTGGGTTTTGAGTATTTAAATGAAAGCCAATCCTGCTTTGACTTTGATGTAGCTGAAACTGGCAGCTGGCTAAATCTAAATTGGCCTAGTTGATTATAAAAGGGGCTAATTCACACTTTCAATGGCAGTGATTTGCCACAGTAGCCCTAACAGTGTTGATTGACCTGTGACCGGAGACATTCCCCTTATCCTAGACCCTGAGGGTGTGTGTGTGTATATATAGTATGTGTGTATGTATGTATGTATGTATGTATGTATGTATGTATGTATGTATGTATGTATGTATGTATGTATGTGTGCTTGTGTATGTGTCCCTTTAATGAAATTGTGCTGAGGAATAACAAACCCCACCTCTCTACTTTTATGGTAAAGGGGAGGTGAATCTAGACTGGGGGAGGGGCTGCTGTGGCTAATGTGTGTGTGTGTATGTGTGTGTTTAGGAAGGTGGGAAATGTCTCTTTTCCCCTGGGCTTTGCGTGGCTCCTCTCGCTACTTTTATAGCCTCACTACTGTATATAGCCTCTCTACTGTTATTTTTCACTGTCTTTTTACTGTTGTTTTATTTCTTTACTTACCTACTGTTCACCTAATACCTTTTTTGCACTATTGGTTAGAGCCTGTAAGTAAGCATTTCACTGTAAGGTCTACTACACCTGTTGTATTCGGTGCACGTGACAAATAAACTTTGATTTGATTTACATTTAATTTTTTATATTTTTTATTTCACCTTTATTTAACCAGGTAGGCCAGTTGAGAACAAGTTCTCATTTACAAATGCGACCTGGCCAAGATAAAGCAAAGCATTATGTTATGAAGAGTGATCAGATGAATTGCAATTAATTGCAAAGTCCCTCTTTGCCATGCAAATCAACTGAATCCCCCAAAAACATTTCCACTGCATTTCAGCCCTGCCACAAAAGGACCAGCTGACATCATGTCAGTGATTCTCTCGTTAACACAGGTGTGAGTGTTGACGAGGACAAGGCTGGAAATCACTCTGTCATGCTGATTGAGTTCGAATAACAGACTGGAAGCTTCAAAATGAGGGTGGTGCTTGGAATCATTGTTCTTCCTCTGTCATCCATGGTTACCTGCAGGGAAATACGTGCTGTCATCATTGCTTTACACAAAAAGTGCTTCACATGCAAGGATATTGCTTCCAGTAAGAATGCACCTAAATCAATCATTTATCGGATCATCAAGTAGAGAGGTTCAATTGTTGTGAAGAAGGCTTCAGGGCACCCAAGAAAGTCCAGCAAGTGCCAGGACCTTCTCCTAAAGTTGATTCAGCTGCGGGATCGGTGCACCACCAGTACAGAGCTTGCTCAGGACTGGCTACAGGCAGGTGTGAGTGCATCTGCACGCACAGTGAGGCGAAGACTTTGGAGGATATCCTGGTGTCAAGCAGGGCAGCAAAGAAGCCACTTCTCTCCAGGAAAAACATCAGGGACAGACTGATATTCTGTTGGAAGCTATTTTGTAAATGACATTGCCGAAGTCAAGGAACGGGAGGATAGTCCGTTTTACGAGGGTATGTTTGGCAGCATGAGTGAAGGAGGCTTTGTTGCGAAATAGGAAGCCAATTCTCAATTTAATTTTGGATTGGAGATGCTTAATGTGAGTCTGGACAGAGAATTTACAGTCTAACCAGACACCTAGGTATTTGTAGTTGTCCACAAGTCAGAACCGTCCAGAGTACTGATGCTAGATGGGCGGGCGGGTGCGGGCAGCGACGGGTTGAAGAGCATGCATTTAGTTTTACTAGCATTTAAGAGCAGTTGGAGGCCACCGAAGAAGTGTTGTATGGCATTGAAACTCGTTTGGAGGTTTGCTAACACAGTGTCCAAAGAAGGGCCAGATGTACACAGAATGGTCGTCTGCGTAGTGGTGGATCAGAGAATCACCAGCAGCAAGAGCGACATCATTGATATATACAGAGAAACGAGTCGGCCTGAGAATTGAACCCTGTGGCACCGTCATAGAGATTGCTAGAGGTCCGGACAACAGGCACTCCGATTTGACACACTGAACTCTATCTGAGAAGTAGTTGGTGAACCAGGCGAGGCAGTCATTTGAGAAACCAAGGCTAATGAGTCCGCCAATCAGAATGCGGTGATTGACAGAGTCGAATGCCTTGGCCAGGTCGATGAAGACGTTTGCACAGTACTGTCTTTTATTGATGGCGGTTATGATATCGTTTAGGACCTTGAGCGTGGCTGAGGTACACCCGTGACCAGCTCGGAAACCAGATTGCATAGCGGCGAAGGTACGGTGGGATTCGAAATGGTCGGTGAATTTACATGAATTAAGGTGTGGCAAGGCTTAAAGGAAAACTCCACGCCAAAAAACTATCCTTTGGTGTTTGTTTCATTAGCTCATTATTGATACATTCCCGAAATGTTTTGCATGTCAGAAATCAAGTTTTCAAGGTATATTGTTTTCAAAATACCACATATGATGCAAAATGCATAATTCCGGCAATATTTCTGTATTTTGAAAGGTACCTATCTTGAAAACTTGATTGCTGACATGCAAAACATTTTGAGACTATACCAACAATGGACTAGTTTTTGGGTGGAGTTTTCCTTTAAGCACTTGTTCCTTATTGTGGGTATTTTGTGTTGAAATGAAATGATGTAGCCACTAGCCAGATAACACTTAGATTATTACTGTCCAGCTTGTTTGTGAGAGATGGCTTAATTATTCAGATGAAATAGGCTAATAAGGTTATTATTGTGTATTAGGTTTACAGGAACATTTATATCCATGTTAACAATCCTAAATTCTCAAGTGATACAAAATACGGAACTGCAGTGTCATATTCATCAGTGCACACTGTAACAATATGTTCTGCAACAGAAAAACCAAAACAATGGTTCCTTATTGGACACGTTCAGATAGTAGTCCTTCCCTGTTTTGGTTTCCATTTAGTTCCTAGTGAATTTTTATGATCATATTTTTTATTAGCCTTTATTGAACTAGGCAAGTCAGTTAAAAACAAATTCTTATTTACAATGACAGCCTACCAGAAGGCAAAAGGTCTCCTGTGGGGACGGGGGCTGTGATTATAAACATAAGGCTAATTCTCAACCCTCTGAAAGAGATCTCATCCAGTTGTAGGCCTAGTTCTAATGTCCCGTCAGCTAGGCTGTGATCAATGTTTTTCACTGTTACCAGAACAGTATAGGCCTAGTTCTAATGTCCCGTCAGCTAGGCTGTGATCAATGTTTTTCACTGTTACCAGAACAGTATAGGCCTAGTTCTAATGTCCCGTCAGCTAGGCTGTGATCAATGTTTTTCACTGTTACCAGAACAGTATAGGCCTAGTTCTAATGTCCCGTCAGCTAGGCTGTGATCAATGTTTTTCACTGTTACCAGAACAGTATAGGCATAGGTAGGCTTTTTTATAATGTCAAACTATAGGCTTATCTTAATTTTGACTTAGTACAGTTGGAATGATTTGAGAGTGGGTTGGACTGATTTCTTACAGGCTTTCTTCCAGAGGCCACCACATAATTTTTGAGAAACTTCATTCCAGAAATAACATGTTTTTCTTCTCTCTCCCTCTCACACACTAGCTGGGGCTGCATGTAGCCTAGTGGTTAGAGTGTTGGGCCAGTAACTGAAAGGTTGCTAGATCAAATCCCTGAGCTGAAAAGGTAAAAATCTGTCAATCTGCCCCCGAACAAGGTAGTTAACCCAGTGTTCCTAGGCTGTCATTTGTAAATAAGAATTTGTTCTGAACTGAATAAAGGATTTTAAAAAACTAGCTTCATTCAGTCACCTGAATACCAGCAATAGCCTATAGGTGCGTTATTGGGTCTTGTGATGGCTAAGCTATTGTGTGCTGGATTTAGAGTGAAATAAGGCCCAAGAAGGCCCCTATATCCAAAATGGCACTTTATTCCCTTTATAGTGGGAATATATTGGCCCCTAGTCAAAAGTAGTGCACAATATAGGGAATAGGGTGCCATTTTGGACGCGTCCCTAGTTACCTTTGTAATTGACTGGCCTCCCTCCTACCTTTAACCTCTCTGGGATCGTTCGGGACGCTAGCGTCCCACCTCGCCAACAGCCAGTGAAATTGCACAGCGCCAAATTCAAAACAACAGAAATCTCATAATTAAAAATCCCCAACAATACAAGTATTTTACACCATTTTAAAGATACACTTCTCGTTAATCCAACCACAGTGTCCGATTTCAAAAAGGCTTTTCGGCGAAAGCAGAACATATCATTATGTTAGGTCAGCAACTAGTCACAGAAAGTATTCAGCCATTTTCCAACCAAAGAGAGGTGTCACAAAAAGCAGAAATATAGATCAAATGAATCACTAACCTAACGATCTTCATCAGATGACACTCCCAGGACTCAATGTTATACAATACATGTATGTTTTGTTCGATCAAGTTCATATTTATATCCAAAAACCTCAGTTCAGAAATGCCTCCAAAACATCTGGAGAAATTGCAGAGCCACATCAAATAACATAAATACCCATCATAAACTTTGATGAAAGATGCATGTTTTACATAGAATTAAAGATAAACTTGTTCTTAATGCAACCGCTGTGTCAGATTTTTAAAAAGCTTTATGGCAAAAGCACAATATTCAATAATCTGAGAACAGCATTCAGCCACAAAAGCAAGCCATACAGTTACCCGCCAAATTGTGGAGGCAACAAAAGTCTTAAATAGCATTATAAATCTTCACTTACCTTTACTGATCTTTGTTGGAATGCACTCCCAGGACTCCCTCTTCCACTAGAAATGTTTGTTTTGTTCGATTACGTCCATATTTATGTCCAAATACCTCTTGTTTTGTTTGCGCGTTTAGTTCACTATTCCAAAGGCACAATGCGCGAGCGCAAAATCCAGACGAAAAGTCAAGAGTTCCATTACAGTTTGTAGAAACATGTCAAACGATGTTTACAATCAATCGTTAGGGTCTTTTTATAATAAATTTCAATTATATTCCAACGGGACAATAGCGTATTCGTTACAGAGGAAAAAGAAGGAACGGCGCGCCCACATGACCGCGCAGTAAACAACTGATTGGCCTCAGCCTAGTCCACTTGTTGAAACAGCTCTTATTCAACACCCTTCCACAATAGAAGCCTCAAACAACTTTCTAAAGACTGTTGACATCTGCTGGAAGCCTTGGGAAGTGCAATCTGGCCCCATAGACACAGCATATTAGATAGGCAATCACTTAAATGAAACTACAAACCTCAGATTTCCCACTTCTTGGTTGGATTTGTCTCAGGGTTTTTTGCCTGCCATATGAGTTATGTTATACTCACAGACATAATTCAAACAGTTTTAGAAACTTCAGAGTGTTTTCTATCCAATACTACTAATAATATGCATATATTAGCATCTGGGACAGAGTAGCAGGCAGTTTACTCTGGGAACCTTATTCATCCAAGCTACTCAATACTGCCCCCCTGTCACCAAGAAGTTAAAGTGTGAGTCAGAAAAAGAGTCCATTCATAGGCAATACTGAGAAGGGGGAACTCTCTTTCTTTCACACTCGGCTGGTGGGAAACTCTCTCCTTGTTTTCATCATCTCATTTGGAAATCCTCCCATGCTCTTTATTATGGAAGCCTCTGCAAAGAATACCGAGTTAGAGAGGCACTCCATTCCAGGAAGTTATGAAATCATTCGAAATCTCACTAGCTACGCCTAGGCTCTTAGCCCCTCTGGGCATTATGTCTTCCTGGTGGTGGTCATTGAAATACAGTAGTTTCTATTGTGATATCTGTCTTCACTAACAGGGTTCACTAACATTATCCAAAACCATAATACCAGTAATAAGGAGAGGCAAGGACTCAGTGTTAGAGTGGGATGGCTGGGGAGTTGATAGTACAGAGGAGCTGTGATGTAGCGTAATGAGGGATCATTAGCTAGTGCTAACAGCAGCTATGGTGGTTTTGGTGCTGCTATCTGCTGAGTTATGATTTGATTTGCTGGAGGGATGGAAACTGGTGGAGGGAGGGAAACTGGTGGAGGGAGGGAAACTGGTGGAGGGAGGGATACTGGTGAAGGGAGGGAAACTGGTGGAGGGAGGGATACTGGTGGAGGGAGGGAAACTGGTGGAGGGAGGGAAACTGGTGAAGGGAGGGAAACTGGAAACTGGTGGGAGGGGTGAAGGGAGGGATACTGGTGGAGGGAGGGAAACTGGTGGAGGGAGGGAAACTGGTGGAGGGAGGGAAACTGGTGGAGGGAGGGATACTGGTGGAGGGAGGGAAACTGGTGGAGGGAGGGATACTGGTGGAGGGAGGGAAACTGGTGGAGGGAGGGAAACTGGTGGAGGGAGGGAAACTGAAGGAGAGGGGGTGAGAGAGACAAAAGGAGAGTGAGAGAGGTGAGTGGGTGGAGGGAGAAAGACCTCCCAGCAGCAGGCACCTTTGCCTCAGCCCAGCTGCTTTCTGTTGTGTTCGAAATGGCACCCAATTCCCTACAGTGGCAAGAAAAATTATGTGAACCCTTTGGAATTACCTGGATTTCTGCATAAATTGGTCATCAAATTTGATCTGATCTTCGTCTGTCACAACAATAGACAAACATAGTGCTTAAACTAATAACACACAAATTATTGTTTTTTTCTTGTCTATATTGAATACATAATTTAAACATTCACAGTGTAGGTTGGAAAATGTATGTGAACACCTAGGCTAATGACTTCTCCAAAAGCTAATTGGAGTCAGCAAACCTGGAGTCCAATCAATGAGACAAGATTGGAGATGTTTGTTAACTTCTTGGCGCTACCCATCCCGTTAGCGGGATCATTTTCGTCAGCAACCGCTGAATAGCATAGCGCAACAGTCAAATAATATTAATAAAAAATATTCATATTCATGAAATCACAAGTGCAATATTGCAAAACACAGTTTAGCCTTTTGTTAATCCATCTGTCGTCTCAGATTTTGAAATGATGCTTTACAGCGAAAGCAATCCAAGCGTTTGTGTAAGTTTATCGATAGCATAGCATAACATCATGTACACTTAGCATCAGGAAGCTTGGTCACGAAAATCAGAAAAGCAATCAAATGAATCGTTTACCTTTGATGATCTTCGGATGTTTTCACTCACGAGACTCCCAGTTACACAACAAATGTTCCTTTTGTTCCATAAAGATTATTTTTATACCCAAAATACCAACATTTGTTTGTCGCGTTATGTTCAGAAATCCACAGAAAAGAGCGGTCACGACAACGCAGACGTATATTCCAAATAATATCCATAATGTCCACAGAAACATGTCAAACATTTTTTTATAATCAATCCTCATGTTGTTTTTAAAATATATATTTGATAATATATCAACCGAGTGTGTAGGTTTTTCAATAACAGCGGGAGGAACAATGGCGGCTTTACGCAGTTGCGCAAAAACTCACTCTGAGAGCCCCCACCTATCCACTTACGCAATGTGATCCTTCACGCTCATTTTTCAAAATAAAAGCCTGAAACTATGTCTAAAGACTGTTGACACCTTAGGGAAGCCATAGAAAAATGCATCTGGTTGATATCCCTTTAAATGGAGGATAGGCTTGCATAGGAACAGAGATGTTTCAAAATAAGAGGCACTTCCTGATTGGATTTTCCTCAGGCTTTCGCCTGCAATATCAGTTCTGTTATACTCACAGACAATATTTTTACAGTTTTGGAACCTTTAGAGTGTTTTCTATCCTAATCTGACAATTATATGCATATTATAGTTTCTGGGGCTGAGAAATAGGCAGTTTCAAATGGGTACGTTTTTTAGCCAAAAACAAAAATACTGCCCCCTACACGCAAAAGGTTAAGGCTGCCATGCCCTATAAAGTACACTCACAAAATTTGAGTTTGCTATTCACAAGAAACATTGCCTGAAATTAACCATGCTTCAAACAAAAGAGATCTCAGAAGACCTAAGATTAAGAATTGTTGACTTGCATGAAGCTGAAAAGGGTTACAAAGGTATCTCTAAAAGCCTTGATGTTCATCAGTCCATGGTAAGACAAGTTGTCTATAAATGGAGAAAGCACTGTTGCTACTCTCCCTAGGAGTGGCCGTCCTGCAAAGATGACTGATAAATTCCCAATTTATTAAGACATTTTGCAGGAGAATGTTAGGCTATTTGTCCACCAATTGAAACTCAACAGAAGTTGGGTGATGCAACAGGACAACGACCCAAAACACAGAAGTAAATCAACAACAGAATGGCTTCAACAGAAGAAAATACGCCTTCTGGAGTGGCCCAGTCAGAGTCCTGGCCTCAACCCGATTGAGATGCTGTGGCATGACCTCAAGAGAGCTGTTCACCCCAGACATCCCAAGAATATTGCTGAACTGAAACAGTTTTGTAAAGAGGAATGGTCCAAAATTCCTCCTGACCGTTGTGCAGGTCTGATTCGCAACTACAGAAAACGTTTGGTTGACGTTATTGCTGCCAAAGGAGGGTCAACCAGTTATTAAATCCAAGGGTTCACATATTTTTCCCACCCTCCACTGTGAATGTTTACACAGTGTTTTCACAAGACATGAAAACTTGTAATTGTTTGTGTGTTATTAGTTTAAGCAGACTGTGTTTGTCTATTGTTGTAACGTAGATGAAGATCCGATCAATTTTTATGACCAATTCATGCAGAAATCCAGGTATTTCCTAAGGGTTCACATACTTTTTCTTGCCACTGTATATAGTGCACTGCTTTTGCATGGGCTCTGGTCAAAAGTAGTGCACTACATAGGGAATAGGGTGCCATTTGGGATGATGATCTTGTCTTTGAGGACATTAATCAGGGCCAGACAGGTGGGTGAGGGGTACTGTACTCTACAAAGAGGCCCCTGGGAGTGTGTGTGTGTGTGTGTGTGGGGGGGGGGGGGGGGGGGGTACGTTAGTATAAAGAACACTGGAAAGGTTTGTTGTTTTGGAGAAGATTGATGATCGAAAGACATGGCCTAATATGGGTTTATGTTGCAGGGTGTGTGTGCCGAGTATATTATATGTGTGTGTGCACGTGCAATTGTGAGTGTGTGTCTGCTCGGTGCAGTGTGTGCGCTGTGTGTGTGTGTGTACATGTGTGGTATTGAATTGGAGGTTATGTCAGCTAAATGTCCTTTTCAGAGGTGATGTGAGCAGAGGGTGTGTCAGCGGAGGCTGTGTTGATGAGGCTGTTAGGAGAAAGCTGTATGTCTACTGTGTGTGTCGTCTTTGTCTGAAAGAAACCCACTATGGGTTAACAGTGGGCTAATGCATTAAACATCTTGACTCACTTAGGTGATTGGGTCTAGGTACAGAGTTCCCCCCTATATATCTGTCTCTCTCAGTCTCCACACAATATTCACCTCCCCTCAGAGTTGTCCTCTGTCATTGTGGTTGTTGTTTTTGTTGTTGTTTTGGTTTACCTTCTTGCTGAGTGGATACGATCTGGAACACTTGCTCTCTTTCCTGTATCCTGGAGAATACCATACGCTCCCTAGTTCCTGAAGTATATGTGCACCCCAAAAGCCAATCTATTTCCTATGTAGTGTACTATTCTTTACTAGGGCGCCATTTGCGATGTATCCAATGTTTTCCAGTTTGCCCTGAGCTCACTCACGGTCTAATTTCACAGTCAAGGGCCGAAAAATGGCCAAAGACTCCAGCCACCGAAGCCATAGAATGTTCACTCTGCTACCGTCCGGCAAACGGTTCCAGAGCATGGGTTCTCGGACCAACAGGCTCCGAGACAGCTTCTACCCCTAAGCCATAAGACTGCTAAATAGTCAGTAAAGGGTACCCAAACTATCTGCACTGATTCTATCTTGAACTGACCCCACACACAATTGCTAGAACTATATATACACACCATAGACACACTCACTCACACACACACTACATTGACACTCCCTCACAAAACCACCAAACATTCATATACACTACATACACGCATACATAACACACACACACAGACCGACACAACATAAACACACATACATACACATTACATGCACACACACTTTTACACTCATCATTTGCTGCTGCTGCTCTGTTCTTTATTTTACTCTTATTATTATCTATCCTGATGCCTAGTCACTTTACCCTGCCTTCATGTACATATCTACCTCACATACCTTATTATTATCTATCCTGATGCCTAGTCACTTTACCCTGCCTTCATGTACATATCTACCTCACATACCTTATTATTATCTATCCTGATGCCTAGTCACTTTACCCTGCCTTCATGTACACATCTACCTCAAATACCTTATTATTATCTATCCTGATGCCTAGTCACTTTACCCTGCCTTCATGTACACATCTACCTCAAATACCTTATTATTATCTATCCTGATGATGCCTAGGTACTTTACCCTGCCTTTATGTACATATCTACCTCACATACCTTATTATTATCTATCCTGATGCCTAGTCACTTTACCCTGCCTTCATGTACATATCTACCTCAAATACCTTATTATTATCTATCCTGATGCCTAGTCACTTTACTCTGCCTTCATGTACATATCTACCTCACATACCTTATTATTATCTATCCTGATGCCTAGTCACTTTACCCTGCCTTCATGTACATATCTACCTCAAATACCTTATTATTATCTATCCTGATGCCTAGTCACTTTACCCTGTCTTCATGTACATATCTACCTCACATACCTTATTATTATCTATCCTGATGCCTAGTCACTTTACCCTGCCTTCATGTACATATCTACCTCAAATACCTTATTATTATCTATCCTGATGCCTAGTCACTTTACCCTGCCTTCATGTACATATCTACCTCAAATACCTTATTATTATCTATCCTGATGCCTAGTCACTTTACCCTTCCTTCATGTACATATCTACCTCAAATATCTTATTATTATCTATCCTGATGCCTAGTCACTTTACCCTGCCATCTTGTACATATCTACCTCACATACTGTACCTCGTACCTCTGCACATTGATCTGGTACTGGTTCTCCCTGAATATAGCTCCATGTTTATTTTATTTTATTCCTCTCGTGTGACTATTTCTAAACTCTGCATTGTTGGGAAGGGCTCGTAAGCAAGCATTTCACTGTAAAGTCTACACCTGTTGAATTTCGTGCATTTGACAAATACAATTGTATTTAATTTCCTTGTAGTCAGATCCAAATACAATTTTATTCGTCACATGCATCGTAAACAACAGGTGTGGACTAAAGGTGAAGTGTTTACTTACGAGCCCTTCCCAACAATACAGAGAGAAAGAAAATAGAGAAATAATAGATAAGTAAAACACGTAATAACAAAAGTAATAATACATACATATTGACTAATGATAACTTGGCTATACAAGGGGGGTACCAGTACAGAGTGGATGTGCAGGGGTACCATGTCATTTAGGTAGATATGTACATATAACTAGGAATAATGTAACAGGTAGTAAACAGTAGCAGCAGAGTATGTGATGACAAAGAAAAGTTAGTGCCAAAAGGGTCAATGCAGATAGTCCGGCCAGCTATTTGGTTAACGAGTTAACTAACTATCTAGTAGTCTTATGGCTTGGGGGTATAATCTGCTCAGACTCGTGTTGGTTCCAGAGTTGTTCATCGGTACCCCTTGCCATGCGGTAGCAGAGAGAAGGTAGCAGAGATAACAGTCTATGACTTGGGTGGCTCTTTGACAAGTTTCAGGGCCTTCCTCTGACACCGCCTGGTATAGAGGTCCTGGATGGCAGGGAGCTCCGCACTACCCTCTGTAGCGCCTTGCAGTCGGATCCCAAGAAGTTGCCATACCAAGCAGTAATGCAGCCAGTCAAGATGCTCTCAATGGTGTAGCTGTATAACTTTTTGAGGAGCTGAAGGCCCATGCCAAATTTTTTCAGCCTCCTTTGGGGGAAGAAGCGTTGTCGTGCCCTCTTCACGACCGTGTAGGTGTGTTTGGACCACGATAGATCCTTAGTGATGTGGACCCCGAGGAACTTGAAGCTCTCAACCTGCTCCACTACTGCCCAGCTCCCCTATCACTAGTGAGAGCCCGGTACTCCTCCACACCTCCCTACCTAGACCTAACTATACACCTGGCAGTTTGTGCCTGTGCGAGCGTGTGTGTGCACACGTGTATGCGTGTGTGTGTCTGTGCTGTCAGGGAGAGAGGAGGTGGGTCTGTCATGGCAGGATGTGAATGGCTGGTTGGTTTCCCTGGGTTTCTCTTAACTTTTTACATGGTTTCCTCTGTCAAAGCAACAGACAGAGGGATAGACATCATCATCTATCAGGCTCTGTGAAGCTTGCTACTAGTGTGGCTACTAGTATTAGCAGGAGGTCCTGGTATAGTCTACATGTAATGCCTTAACTGTAATGTCTGTTTTCCAAATGGCACCCTATTCCCCATGTAGGCTAGTGCACTACTTTTGACCAGAGCTCTTTAGCTGAGCTTTATATAGCATGCTAGATCCCAGTGTCACCTTTTGGTTAGGTATTCAGCTCGGCTAAGTCCTACTATATACAAACCAAGGGAGGAAGGAACCTCGTGTCCAGGTTATTCTGTTAAATGGCATTTGAAAGGTGTATCACTTTTTCCCCTTGAAACATGTTAACATAATTGTCCTGAAGGCCTTACTGCACGCTCGCGCCACGGAGGAAACAGTTCTAAAATCCTCCTGACCAAACTCTGTCAAGTGTTCTTTATGAGAGGTTTAACGGGACTGGAGCCCAGAGGGATCTATCTGCTCTGCTGGAATAGATGGGGCGAGGGGAGGCAGAGAGGAGGTGGGGAAGACAGGTGAAGAGGAGAGGGAGGCAGTAGGAGGCATGGAATATTAGTGTCATAGTGTCTTAGTGTCAGCAACCGTTTTCCAGGCATGAAAACTGTTGCGCCTCAAATGGCACCCTATTCCTTATGTAGTGCACTACTTGACCATGGCCCATAGGGTCGCAGACAATGTTTAGAATTTGCTAATAGGCTGAAAGACACTGACATTCTCTTCAGTTTCATTTGCGTGTGCAATGACCGTCAGACGTTTTCAAAGGTACCTGAAATATCTGGTTAACATGCTTCTCAGAAACAAACAAAAACTGTCACGTATCTTATTTCTGTCTCAAATTGGTTACCACATTGTTTGTGTTGTGTTTTGTTTAGTTTGTTTGTCATTGTGAGTCAGTTTGCCATTGTGAATGTTAGTTCACAGTGTGTGTGTACTGTAAATGTAAGACTGGTTCTCATACTTTCATTGCAGCTATCTGCATGGTTTTTGTCATTTAATTTTATTTATGTATGTGTGTGGCATTCTTCGCTGCATGCACGCACCTCCGTATCTCCCCCCTCAGCTTCAGCTCTCTCCTGCCTCCTCATCTGGGTGACATTTTAGATGACGGCTCTCTGAATGCGCCTGACATTTGCTAAACTGCATTCGGAGGGTCCTGCCTGTCCTTGCGTTTCCTTCCTTCTCCCCCACTCTGCACTGCATCGTGTAACTGGAGTGTGAATCGCAAATGGTACCCTATTCCCTATATAGTGCACTGGGCTCAGGTGAAAAGTAGTGCACTATGTAGGGTGCCATTTGGAATGAAGTCAGGTTAAACGTGCAGTGAAAACACTGTGACAGACTGCATGCCCCTTGGGGATAACAGTGCAGCAGTACTTGTACAGCTAGGCTGAGGATTATTGTTCCTGTATACATACATACAGTAATACCCTCTTTTTATTTTTCTCCCATGTAGTACAGTACAAAGGCTTCAAACACAATCATTTACGTTTCATCCTCCCACCAAATGAACATTATATTATTATTATTATATATAGGTACTCTAGTCAGAGTCAATTGAATTACCAAATTCACACAATTTAATTATGTTGTAAAAGGGGAATCACTTTTAACCTGCACCGTGTGCAGGTCCCTGTGAGGTCAAACTGACTGAAGAATGATTGTGATCGTGTAATGAATACGATGGGAGACAGAGTGCTGGTTTCAAGCACAGGGCACAGCAGGTGTTTATTAGTAAAGGACAACAGGAAGATGCAGGTAGCTGGGTCCAGGGGCAGGCAGAAGGTAATAAACATGGACTCCAAAAAGGTAACCGTACAGGCAGGGAAAAGGCTAATAACATAGTCCGGGAGATCAGGCAAGAGGTTGACGACAGGAAATCTGATAGGCAGGGAATAGGCAAAAAGGCATCGTTAGTGAGCTGCTTTTCAGCTACATGGCTGCTGATGGCCAAAACAACGATACACAGGAGTACTAATACGGAAATAAACAGAGCTCCGAATAGAACGTGTAACAAAACAAACAATACCTAACAATGATGCGGTACAAAGAACTGAACTAAATGGTGTGTGTAAATGACCTATCAGGTGTGTGAACAGGTGATCAGAATTCAGGTGATTGGGATCACGAGAGTGAGCTGCGTTCAGGGGATCTACGTGTTTGAGAGTGTGAGTTGGAAGCAGACGTTACAGATCACCTCTCCATCGTGCCTAGCCTATCCTGGACACAACTCCTTCCCAGCCCAGTCCTCACCCCAGTGGTTCAGTCAAGCTTCTAATATAACGGCACTAGCAAAGCTTTCTCCACTCTTGGTCTGTGCCTAATGGCACACTATTACCTTTATAAAGCACTACTTTAGAGTGTATTACTTTTGACCAAGGCCCAGGGTCAAAAATAGTGCGCTATATAGGGAATAGAGTGCCATTTGGGGTCTGTGCCACTCAAATATCAACTCAACTGACTAGCTGCCAGCTTCTAGTGTCCTAGCGGTCCCATCCCACCGCTTGATGCTGGTTCATTTACAGCCATTCAAACTGTAGCTAGCCTTGCCCACGCTAACCTAGACCTAATCTCGTTCGCAGACAGTTCCGCCCAAGTACGCAAAGAGTCTGGTGGACCAACATGTCAAACTTGGCCTTCATTGGGCAAAAGAGAAAGACCGGGAGAAACTTCTGGCGCATAGGCATTGGCTTCATCGGCTTAACCCTTTGACGTGTACCATCACATATTTGTGATCATTGTTGAGTGGTCCCTGCAGCGTATCATCGCAAATATGTGATTGGAATAGTAGCAACAGAACGTATGACGCAACAAACGTGGCTAAGCAGCATTGTTGTCTGAAAAGCATCTAAACAATGTTTTGTACTGATGGGAAATAAAGGTCTTCACAACTCATCAGATTTTTTAAAATGCTTTACGGTGAAAGCAAACCTTACAATTATTTGAGAACATAGCCCAGCAGACAAATCATTACAAACAGTAACCAGCCAAGTAGAAGAGTTACACAAGTCAGAAATAGAGATCAAATGAATCACTTACCTTTGATGATCTTCATATGGTTGCACTCAGAAGACATTCATTTTTTCAATAAATGTTCCTTTTGTTCGATAAAGTCTCTCTTTATATCTGAAAACCTCCATTTTGTTTGCGCGTTTTCTTCAGTAATCCACAGGCTCAAACGCAGTCAAAACAGGCAGACAAAAAAAATCCAAATTGTATCCGTAAAGTTCATAGAAACATGTCAAACTATGTTTATATTCAAATCTCAGGTTGTTTTTAGCCTAAATAATCGATAATATTTCTAACGGACAATAACGTTGTCAATATAAAAGGTAAACAAGAAAGGCACTCTCTCGGGATTGAGCATGAAAAAGCTCTGTGACACGGCAGGGTCCACTCATTCAGACTGCTCTTACTCCCTCATTTTTCAGAATACAAGCCTGAAACTATTTCTAAATACTGTTGACATCTAGTGGAAGGCATAGGAACTGCAATTTGAGTCCTAAGTCAATGGATACTGTAATCGAATTGAAAAGAAAACTATAAACAAACAAAAAAATACTACTTCCTGAATGGATTTTTCTCAGGTTTTCGCCTGCCAAATCAGTTCTGTTATACTCACAGACATTATTTTACCAGCTTTGGAAACTTTAGAGTGTTTTCTGTCCAAATCTACTAATTATATGCATATCCTATCTTCTGGGCCTGAGTAGAAGGCAGTTTAATTTGGGCACGCTTTTCATCCAAAATTCCAAATGCTGCCCCCTACCCCAGAGAAGTTATTGGACAAAAAATGTGCTTTTCTTTCCAAAACAAGACATTTGTAAGTGACGCCAAACTTTTGAACGGTATATCTTAAGAATTTCATGGAATATAATAGAACATTTTTGTTTCTCTTTGGATAAAAACCTTAGTGTAACAGCAGTTTTAGTAAGTAAAAACCTTAGTGTAACAGCAGTTTTAGTAAGTAAAAACCTTAGTGTAACAGCAGTTTTAGTAAGTAAAAACCTTAGTGTAACAGCAGTTTTAGTAAGTAATACTGACAAGTAGAAACCAACAAATATTTTTAATTGTGTGCTCTGGACATTATTTAGTGTAAGGTAGTATAAGTAGGCCTGTTGTAAAATAAATATCATTAGCTTATTGCTGTCATTTGTTGGATACGGTAGGCACTGGCCTTACTTGGTAATTGCTGCAATATAGCCTGTAAAACACTTTTGTGTTCGGAAGTGTTTTATTTAATTCTGTTGAGACATTTTCTTTAGACAAATTAAGTTCTAAATGTAATGTTGTGTTTGCCGCAATATAATACAGTATCTTGCTCGTATTTTTCCAATAAACAATGACGTGACTTAGGCCTACTTTTGATATTATCCTAGTGAAGTTTGAAAACTTTTGTGAAGGTTTAATGTGGTGTGGCTTTTATCCTATTATACTGCAGGCCTTTGATTTGAAGGCATTGCACACCGGCGCGCCAACTGACTCTGACAGTTGAACTTGAGGCCATAGGGTGGAGACAAATGTTTGCAGGTTTTATTAGCTGGCCGGTGGACTAACTAAAACATTTGAACTGACATAGGCTAATTGTGTCACGATCACTGTCTTCAAACTCTCTGTCATAAATGAGCCAAGGCACAGCGTGTATGTAGTTCCACATCTTTAATAATAAAGTGAAACCTTCACAAATAACAGGTAAACAGAAACCGAACCGTGACGCAACCGTGGCGTACACAAACACACACAGAAAATAAATAATTACCCACAAACACAGGTGGGAAAAAGGCTGCCTAAGTATGATTCCCAATCAGAGAAAACGATATGGAGCCTCTGATTGGGAACCACACTCGGCCAAAAACAAAGAAATAGAAAACATAGAATGCCCACCCAAATACACCCTGGCCTAACCAAATAGAGAAATAAAACGTCTCTCTAATGTTAGGGCATGACAAATTGAGTGACTGGCATACTGTAACAAGGGAAAAACTGCTGATGCACATCCAAATTTTGAAATTGCACCTTAGAATAGTATTCTACTATTCTAACTCTCAACAGTAAGTTGAGACCTCGGCTGAGTTCCTAGTTGCCCATCCCCAGGCAAAAGAATCCATAGGTTCTTCTGAAATATGAACACAGAAATACTGGACATTTTGAATTCTTATTCGACACAATTACAATTATATTCTTGAATTGGACTCACATGTTATTGGTCTCTGTCTTGGACCCCTCGTCCCCCTTCCGGTATCAGTCTTGACTCTGACTTGATTTTGGTCGGTCTTGGTCTTGAATCGGTCTCGCTTTAGGTGGTCTCGAGCACAACCCTAAAACAAAACCTAACCCTAATTCCTAACGCTAAACCTAACATCTAACTTTAATTTGAACCCTTACCCTAATTGTTACACTAATCCTAAACCTAAACCCTTAAACCTAAAATAGCCTTTTTCCTTGTGAGGGCCGGCCACTTGTTGTACTACACTTGTTTTAATATCCTAATTTTTACATACCCTACATTACTCATCTCATATGTATATACTGTACTCTATACCATCTACTGCATCTTGCCTATGCCGTTCGGCCATCGCTCATCCATATATTTACATGTACATATTCTTATTCATTTCATTACACGTGTGTATAAGATAGTTGTGAAATTGTTAGATTACTTGTTAGATATTACTGCACGGTCGGAACTAGAAGCACAAGCATTTCGCTACACTCGCATTAACATCTGCTAACCATTTGTATGTGATCAGTAAAATTTGATTTGATTTGTGAGGACTTCTGGTCCCCACAAGGATAGCAAAATCAAATCACACACACACTACACAGAAAGAGTCATGGCATGTCCTATGCAACTTGTGCCTACAGGCTTGTTTATTTGACTGTTCCACCATCACCACATCCCACCCCTGGCAGATTTGCCATGATGTGGTTGCTCTTCTCCATCACACCATGGAAAGCTCTTCTCATGCAAAGTGTGTGTGTCTGTGTGTGTGTGTGTGTGTATGTGTGTGTGTGTGTGTGTGTGTGTGTGTGTGTGTGTGTGAAGTGGATGTTGAGAATCAGTAGAGAAAATGAAGAGTTCAGAGCTAAGCAGTAGTACATTATTATCAAATCAACATCAGCGTACCGTGCTTAGGCCTACCTGCTGCGTGCCTGTATGATGTACTATCAGACCCATAGAAGCTAGTGGAGTGACTTCCTGTCATACAGGGTAGGGTTTAGTTGCTAGAAAATAGATATTACATCTTCGGCAATGAATTTCCGTATTAGAGACTTTGTAATAGTTATCTTCATTGATATAGGCCTACGCCTACAAACAGTGCATCGGCACACACACACACACACACACACACACACACACACACACACACACACACACACACCAACAGAGAGAATATGTTTTATAATCATGTAGGGGCTTTCTATATGATTACATGGTTATTGCTATTCTTCAGTTCGGCAGACTGAGGTGGATGACAAAGATTGGATTGAGCTAAATGGAAATAATATAATGTGTTGGTACTGCAAACGGAAAGTCCATGTTAGAGACCCAGAGCCTCTGCAAAAGCACATTTCGTGTGTGTCCCAAATGGCACCATATTCCCTATATAGTGTCTAACTTTTACCAGAGCCTTATGTGCCCTGGTTAAGTGTAGTGCACTACAATGTGAATAGGGCACCTTTTGGGAGGCAACTTAGTGTGGATTTATTGGTAAGGAAGTTCTAGGTAATGCAGTCATCTTTTGCACTGTTAACTACATTGGAAATTCTAAGCAGTACTTGTATTTCACTTGAAATCTGTTATTCAGCATTGCTTCTGAAATACATACACAGTTCATTGTGTCAAATCGGAGGGCATGCTGTCCGGTCCTCTGGCAGTCTCTATGGGGGTGCCACAGGGTTAAATTCTCGGGCCGACTCTTTTCTCTGTATATATCAATGATGTTGCTCTTGCTGCGGGCGATTCCCTGATCCACCTCTACGCAGACGACACCATTCTATATACTTCCGGCCCGTCTTTGGACAATGTGCTATCTAACCTCCAAACGAGCTTCAATGCCATACAACACTCCTTCCGTGGCCTCCAACTGCTCTTAAACGCTAGTAAAACCAAATGCATGCTTTTCAACCGTTCGCTGCCTGCACCCGCACGCCTGACTAGCATCACCACCCTGGATGGTTCCGACCTTGAATATGTGGACATCTATAAGTACCTAGGTGTCTGGCTAGACTGTAAACTCTCCTTCCAGACTCATATCAAACATCTCCAATCGAAAATCAAATCTAGAGTCGGCTTTCTATTCCGCAACAAAGCCTCCTTCACTCACGCCGCCAAACTTACCCTAGTAAAAGTGACTATCCTACCGATCCTCGACTTCGGCGATGTCATCTACAAAATTGCTTCCAACACTCTACTCAGCAAACTGGATGCAGTTTATCACAGTGCCATCTGTTTTGTCACTAAAGCACCTTATACTACCCACCACTGCGACTTGTATGCTCTAGTCGGCTGGCCCTCGCTACATATTCGTCGCCAGACCCACTGGCTCCAGGTCATCTACAAGTCCATGCTAGGTAAAGCTCCGCCTTATCTCAGTTCACTGGTCACGATGGCAACACCCACCCGTAGCACGCGCTCCAGCAGGTGTATCTCACTGATCATCCCTAAAGCCAACACCTCATTTGGCCGCCTTTCGTTCCAGTTCTCTGCTGCCTGTGACTGGAACGAATTGCAAAAATCGCTGAAGTTGGAGACTTTTATCTCCCTCACCAACTTCAAACATCTGCTATCTGAGCAGCTAACCGATCGCTGCAGCTGTACATAGTCTATCGGTAAATAGCCCACCCATTTTTACCTACCTCATCCCCATACTGTTTTTATTTATTTACTTTTCTGCTCTTTTGCACACCAATATTTCTACCTGTACATGACCATCTGATCATTTATCACTCCAGTGTTAATCTGCAAAATTGTAATTATTCGCCTACCTCCTCATTCCTTTTGCACACAATGTATATAGACTCCATTTTTTTCTACTGTGTTATTGACTTGTTAATTGTTTACTCCATGTGTAACTCTGTGTTGTCCGTTCACACTACTATGCTTTATCTTGGCCAGGTCGCAGTTGCAAATGAGAACTTGTTCTCAACTAGCCTACCTGGTGAAATAAAATACATTTAAAAAACATGCTTTTGTTGATCTATTTTTGTTTAATGCACATATAAATATTATTCATCTTGATATTATTCATATTGCTAATATGCCTAATCTGTAGGCTATTCTATAATGTCACAGCTTTTCCTGTAAGATACACTGTATATACAAACGTATGTGGACGCCCCTTCAAATGAGTGGATTTGTCTATTTCAGCCACACCCGTTGCTGACAGGTGTATAAAATCAAGCACACAGCAATGAAATCCTTAGACATACATTGGCAGTAGAATGACCTTACTGAAGAGCTCAGTGACTTTCAAAGTGGCACCATCATAGGATGCCACCTTTCCAACAAGTCAGTTTGTCAAATTTATGCCCTGCTAGAGCTGCCCTGGTCAAATGTAAGTGCTGTTATTGTGAAGTGGAAATAGCTCAGCCGCAAAGTAGTAAGTCATACAAGCTTACAGAATGGGACCGCTGAGTGCTGAAAACCATCTGTCGTTGGTTGCAACACTCACTACCGAGTTCCCAACTGCCCCTGGAAGCAATGTCAGCACAATAACTGTTCGTTGGGAGCTTCATGAAATGGGTTTCCATGGCCGAGCAGCCGCACACAATCCTAAGATTACCATGCACAATGCCAATTGTCAGCTGGAGTGGTGTAAAGCTCGCCGCCATTGGACACTGAAGCAGTTGAAATGCGTTCTATGGAATGATGAATTACAATTCACTATCTGGCAGTTCGACGGACAAATCTGGGTTTGGCGGATGCCAGGAGAACGCTACCTGCCCAAATGCATAGTGCCAAATGTAACGTTTGGTGGAGGATAAATAATGTTTTTTCATGGTTCGGGCTAGGCCCCTTAGTTCCAGTGAAGGAAAATCTTAACGCTACAGCATACAATGACATTCTAGATGATTCTGTCCTTCCAACTTTGTGGCAACAGTTTGGGGAAGGCCCTTTCCTGTTTAAGCATGACAATTCCCCAGTGCACAAAGCATGGTTCATACCGAAATGGTTTGTCGAGATCGGTGTGGAAGAACTTGACTGGCCTGCACAGAGCACTGACCCCATCGAACACCTCTGGAATGAATTGGAATGCAGACTGCGAGCCATGCCTAATCGCCCAACACCAATGTCCGACCTCACTAATGCTCTTGTGGCTGTAGCAGGGTGCGTAATGGGCGGGAGAGAAGTCAGGCGCAGGAGAGCAGAACTTGGTAATAACCAGAGATTTATTAAGCAAAACCAACGGCATCCAGAACAACAAGAGTAAATGGGCACAAAATAACCCAAAGTGCGCTCCAGGGAACGTGCACAAGCACTACAATAAACAATCCCACACAAAGACATGGGGGGAACAGAGGGTTAAATACACAACAAGTAAATGAGGGAATTGAAACCAGGTGTGAGGAAAAACCAGACAAAACAAATGGAAAATGAAAAGTGGATCGACGATGGCTGGAAGACCGGCAACGCCGACCGCCGAGCGCCGCCCAAACAAGGAGAGGACCAGACTTCTGCCGAAGTGGCTGAATGGAAGCAAGTCCCCACAGCAATGTTCCAAAAGCTAGTGGAAAGCCTTCCCAGAAGAGTGGAGGCTGTTAAAGCAGCAAAAAGGGGACCAGCTCCATATTAATGCCCATGATTTTTGGTTAGAGATGTTCGACAAGCAGGTGTCCACATACTATTGGTCATGTAGTGTGGAGATATCGCTCAAGTTATCACAATATTATTGGCCAGTTCACCTTCTCTTCTGTCACTTTGTTGGAGCAATCAAGGATCCTTTTGGGAGGGCGAATTGCGAGGCACAAAACCCCCAGTACCTCAGCTGTTTTATAAAAGTGTCAGCCCTGCATGTTTGTCTGTTTGTTTGATTGTGCTTCATGCACAAGCGTACTGTACAGTACTGTATGTGTGGGATGTGGAAAGAGAAGCGTAGGCTCTTTCTGGGGGAGTCTGGGGTGGGATGTTGCTTTACGCTAACGAGCTGGTTTAGGGGCTGGGCTGTGTTCTCCAGATGTGCCCAAAGCTGACACACACAGCAGGGGAGGACAGGGAGAGTCACATGGCTGCTGATGGCAAATTCTAGTGGAGCTTCCAGGCTGTTTTTGTTGCTATCGTAGCACAATTCTCAATTCTCACGTCAGGTGTTTATGGTAGTGTTGCTGCGCGGCATCATTTCCATCCTCAAGGTTTAGTTGATGGCTTTTGATGAGCGTATCTCTTCTTGAGTGTCATTCAAGCATGTCATTTTGAATCAAGGTAGGATTTTAACACATTTATATTATTTCACAATCTCTTTTGGTGTATTACGATTGTTTTTAGACAATGACCAATAATGAGCTGCCTCAGTCTGACACAGTGATTGGTTGACTGATGCACTAAAACGGTGTCAGTGTGGCATGTGCACTAAACAAGTTGCGCCAATCACCTCAGTCATTGGCTTACGTCTGACAGCGCTTCGATTCTGCCTGCACTGATCTCTCTCGTATCTCGCAAAAGGTAATGAGATCGCACAAAAGTAGTTTGGCTACAATGTGCTGTCTAACGTTAAAAAAAACATGACCTGTGTAACTTCCCCTAATGAACCCCATTTAATTCCTCATAACAGACTGAATTAATAAAAGCTAAAACAATACATCTGTAAATAATGTTGATGTGTTTTGGTTAGGAAAGTCATAGTCGAACCATTTCACATCTATTTAATAACTTCTTAAATGTAACTACAAGTAATCTAAAATGTAATCAACGTAACCCCCTAAAGTAATTATTTATCATGAGATGTCACGCCATGTACGCCGGCCCGAGTTCTGACCTTTATTTCCTTTGTTTTGTCTTTATATAGTATGGTCAGGGCATGAGTTGGAGTGGGCAGTCTGTTTGTTTTTCTATGTTTGGTTTCTGTTTTGGCCTAGTATGGTTCTCAATCCGAGGCAGGTGTCGTTAGTTGTCTCTGATTGAGAATCATACTTAGGTAGCCTGGGTTTCACTTTTGAGTGGTGGGTGTTTGTTTCCGTGTCAGTGTTTGTCGCCACACGGTACTGTTTTGGTTTGGTTTCTTTACATTTATTTTGTTATTTTTGTATTCAGTGTTCAATGCTTTCTTTGATTAACGTTATGGACACTTACCACGCTGAGCATTGGTCCTCCGATCCTTCTCGCTTCTCCTCCTCCTCCTCAGAGGAGGAATGCCGTTACAGAAACACCCACCAACCAAGGACCAAGCAGTGTGGTAACAGGCAGCAGCAGGAGAGGCAGCGATATCTGGAGAGATGGACTTGGGAGGAGATTCTGGGAACAGCCAGGGGAATATCGCCGCCCCAAAGCAGAGTTGGAGGCAGCGAAAGCAGAGAGGCGGCATTAGGAGCTAGCACGGCAGAGCGGCTGGAAGCCCGAGGGCCAGTCCCAAAAATGTATTCGGGGGGGGGGGGGGGGGGGCACACGGGGAGTGAGACCTGCGCCAACTTCCCGTGCTTACCGGAGAGAGAGAGGGACCGGGCAGGCACCGTGTTATGCGGTGGAGTACACAGATTCCCCAGTGCGTGTGCATAGCCCAGTGCGGTACATTCCAGCTCCTCGTATCGGCCGGGCTAGAGTGGGCATCGAGCCAGGTGCCATGAAGCCGGCTCTACGCATCTGGTCTCCAGTGCGTCTCCTCGGGCCGGCGTACATGGCACCAGCCTTATGCATGGTGTCCCTGGTTCGCCAGCACAGCCCAGTGCTGGCTATTCCACCTCGCCGCACTGGCCTGGCTACCAGGAGCATTCAACCAGGTAAGGTTGGGCAGGCTCGGTGCTCAAGAGCTCCAGTGCGCCTGCACGGTCCGGTCTACCCAGTGCCACCTCCACGCACCAGCCCTCCGGTGGCAGCCCCCCGCACCAGGCTGTCTCTCCGTCTTCTGCCTACAGGGTCTCCCGCCTTTCCAGCGCTGCCAGAGCCTTCCTCCTCTCCAGCACTGTCAGTCTCCCATCTGTCCTGAGCCGCCGGAGTCTCCCGCCTGTCCAGCGCTGCCAGAACCTTCCTCCTCTCCAGCACTGTCAGTCTCTGATCTGTCCTGAGCCGCCAGAGTCTCCCGCCTGTCCAGCGCTGCCAAAGCCTTCCTCCTCTCCAGCACTGTCAGTCTCCCATCATCTGCCTTCCTCCTCTCTAGCACTGTCAGTCTCCAATCTGTCCTGAGCCGCCAGAGTCTCCCGCCTGTCCAGCGCTGCCAGAGCCTTCCTCCTTTCCAGCACTGTCAGTCTCCCATCTGTCCTGAGCCGCCAGAGTCTCCCGCCTGTCCAGCGCTGCCAGAGCCTTCCTCCTCTCCAGCACTGTCAGTCTCCCATCTGTCCTGAGCCGCCAGAGTCTCCCGCCTGTCCAGCGCTGCCGGAGTCTCCCGCCTGTCCGGCGCTGTCAGTCACCCATCTGTGCTGAGCCGCCAGAGTCTCCCGTCTGTCCAGCGCTGCCGGAGCCTTCCTCCTCTCCAGCACTGTCAGTCTCCCATCTGTCCTGAGCCGCCGGAGTCTCCCGCCTGTCCAGCGCTGCCGGAGTCTCCCGCCTGTCCGGCGCTGTCAGTCTTCCATCTGTCCTGAGCCGCCAGAGTCTCCCGCCTGTCCAGCGCTGCCAGAGCCTTCCTCCTCTCCAGCACTGTCAGTCTCCCATCTGTCCTGAGCCGCCAAAGTCTCCCGCCTGTCCAGCGCTGCCAGAGCCTTCCTCCTCTCTAGCACTGTCAGTCTCCCATCTGTCCTGAGCCGCCAGAGTCTCCCGCCTGTCCAGCGCTGCCAAAGCCTTCCTCCTCTCCAGCACTGTCAGTCTCCCATCTGTCCTGAGCCGCCAGAGTCTCCCGCCTGTCCAGCGCTGCCAGAGCCTTCCTCCTCTCTAGCACTGTCAGTCTCCAATCTGTCCTGAGCCGCCAGAGTCTCCCGCCTGTCCAGCGCTGCCAGAGCCTTCCTCCTTTCCAGCACTGTCAGTCTCCCATCTGTCCTGAGCCGCCAGAGTCTCCCGCCTGTCCAGCGCTGCCAGAGCCTTCCTCCTCTCCAGCACTGTCAGTCTCCCATCTGTCCTGAGCCGCCAGAGTCTCCCACCTGTCCAGCGCTGCCGGAGTCTCCCGCCTGTCCTGCGCTGTCAGTCACCCATCTGTGCTGAGCCGCCAGAGTCTCCCGTCTGTCCAGCGCTGCCGGAGCCTTCCTCCTCTCCAGCACTGTCAGTCTCCCATCTGTCCTGAGCCGCCGGAGTGTCCCGCCTGTCCGGCGCCGCCGGAGTCTCCCGCCTGTCCGGCGCCGCCGGAGTCTCCCGCCTGTCCGGCGCCGCCGGAGTCTCCCGCCTGTCCGGCGCCGCCGGAGTCTCCCGCCTGTCTGGCGCTGCCGGAATCTCCCGTCCATTCGGGACCCGTGGCGTGGGTCCCCAGTCCAAGGTCGGCGGCGAGGGTAGCCGCTTTTAAGAGGCAACGAAGGCGGACAATGAGGCGGAGAAAAACTGTGGTGAAGTGGGGTCCACGTCCCGCACCAGAGCCGCCACCGCGGACAGACGCCCGCCCAAACCTTCCCCTATAGGTTCAGGTTTTGCGGCCGGAGTCCGCACCATTTGGGGGGGTGGGGGTACTGTCACATTCTGTCCTTTATTTCCTTTGTTTTGTCTTTATTTAGTATGGTCAGGGCGTGAGTTGGGGTGGGCAGTTTCTGTTTTGGCCTAGTATGGTTCTCAATCAGAGGCAGGTGTCGTTAGTTGTCTCTGATTGAGAATCATACTTAGGTAGCCTGGGTTTCACTTTTGAGTGGTGGGTGTTTGTTTCCGTGTCAGTGTTTATCGCCACACGGTACTGTTTCAGTTTCGTTTCTTCACGTTTCTTTTGTTATTTTTGTATTCAGTGTTCAGTGCTTTCTTTGATTAAAGTTATGGACACTTACCACGCTGCATCTTGGTCCGATCCTTACTCCTCTTCAGACGAAGAGGAGATCTGCTGTTACATGAGAGGACCATAAACAATAACTAGTAATGCTGCATACTCCAACAAAAAATCAAAGAATCTCACCTTTCTGATCATTTGTTTTTATAAATTACTGAGGTGCAGTCACTTTTAAGGACAAGCTCAAGTACACAGTACAAATATGATGAAAATAAGAAATATTTATATGACCTATTTCCTATTCAATAAAACTGTATGAATAAGGCTTGGCATGACTTATATGCTTTCTAAATATAGTATAATCAAATGATAAAACCACTAACTATAATATTTAACCTTCCTTATAACTGTAAAATACATATTTGTATATTTAGTGTTAGAGAAAATGTGCATATCTCTCTTGATCAAAACATCTGCCCCCACTGCTGTGAAGGTCACGCAGAGCTCGTTCTTGGCTTCCTGAACTCGTGAGGAACTCTCTTTTCATGTCATGTTGATATTTTCCGTTTATGACAAACAGGAAGGGTTGTTGTTTAAAATCTATGAATTATTTTAAATGAATGGCTATAAATCTGAATGTGCAATAGTGACGAAACCACTCTCTCCTGCTGCATTACGATGGATAGCAGGCATCTGCTTTGTCAATGGCTGTGACGTAGGGTTCAGCCAGAAAAACGCATGTCAAAAATGTTATGAATTGATTTGCATTTTAATGAGGGAAATAAGTATTTGACCCCCCCTCATCTCAGAAAGACTTCTGGCTCCCAGGTGTCTTTTATACAGGGAGGGAGTGCTCCTAATCTCAGCTTGTTATCTGTATAAAAGACACCTGTCCACAGAAGCAATCAATCAGATTCCAAACTCTCCACCATGGCCAAGACCAAAGAGCTCTCCAAGGATGTCAGGGACAAGATTGTAGACCTACACAAAGCTGGAATGGGCTACAAGACCATCACCAAGCAGCTTGGTGAGAAGGTGACAACAGTTGGTGCGATTATTCGCAAATGGAAGACACACAAAAGAACTGTCAATCTCCCTCGGCCTGGGGCTCCATGCAAGATCTCACCTCGTGGAGTTGCAATGATCATGAGAACGGTGAGGAATCAGCCCAGAACTACACGGGAGGATCTTGTCAATGATCTCAAGGCAGCTGGGACCATAGTCACCAAGAAAACAATTTGTAACACACTACATCGTGAAGGACTGAAATCCTGCAGCGCCCGCAAGGTCCCCCTGCTCAAGAAAGCACATATACATGCCCGTCTGAAGTTTGCCAATGAACATCTGAATGATTCAGAGGACAACTAGGTGAAAGTGTTGTGGTCAGATGAGACCAAAATTGAGCTCTTTGGCATCAACTCAACTCGCCGTGTTTGGAGGAGGAGGAATGCTGCCTATGACCCCAAGAACACCATCCCCACCGTCAAACATGGAGGTGAAAATATTATGCTTTGAGGGGGGGGGGGTTCTGCTAAGGGGACAGGACAACTTCACCGCATCAAAGTGACGATGGACGGGGCCATGTACCGTCAAATCTTGGGTGAGAACCTCCTTCCCTCAGCCAGGGCATTGAAAATGGGTCGTGGATGGGTATTCCAGCATGACAATGACCCAAAACACACGGCCAAGGCAACAAAGGAGTGGCTGAAGAAGAAGCACATTGAGGTTCTCCTGGAGTGGCCTAGCCAGTCTCCAGACCTTAATCCCATAGAAAATTTGTGGAGGGAGCTTAAGGTTCGAGTTGCCAAACGTCAGCCTCGAAACCTTAATGACTTGGAGAAGATCTGCAAAGAGGAGTGGTACAAAATCCTTCCTGAGATGTGTGCAAACCTGGTGGCCAACTACAAGAAACGTTTGAAAATTATAGACTGATCATTTCTTTGTCAGTGGGCAAACGTACAAAATCAGCAGGGGATCAAATACTTTTTCCCCTCACTGTAGGTGTCTGAACAATGTGGTGACAATTATATAGGTCTAGTTTAGTTCATGCTTAAATCAGCCACAGCATATATAGCCACAGTAAGGCCTATATTCAGGCTCTACAGAGGCCGCCCCTGCACAGTTTAGAATAGGCCAAAATGGAATGTAAAGGGTTCTGACTATGGAATCAGGAACAACCCTGGATATGAGATTGATGTAAGAACAGTATGTGCCAACATGCCTTCTTCTCCCTCTAGTTGTCCATTTCTAATGAATAGAAATATAATCACTAGAATGGCATTCCTATTCAAGTTAGTAGGTCTGTAATGATGAATCTATTTCTATGGTCACAAGGCATCAGAGGAGACTGTGACTTTGTCCCTATTCCCAATATAGTTCACCCACAGCGGCCTCTCTCTTTCCACGGCTTTGCGGCTGTTCCCAGTCAATGGACACCCAGATGCCTCTCTGGTGACCTTTACGACCTCTTTAAGAGTGTTTAGTGTAGCCTGCTCTTCTGCTTGGCTCCCTCTGTCTGCTAGCTCCTGGTTTTACACTACTAGGCCTACACAATGCCTGGCTGCACTACAACTGTTCACTTAAAGCTAGGTTGTGTTCCAAATGGAACCCTATTCCCCATGTAGGACACTTTTTTTGACCAGAGTCCTAGGTCCTACTTTACACTTCACTCTGCCTGGCTGCACCCTATGTATTTAGAAGTGGACCAAGATTATAACTGCACAGAGGTGTAGGCAGAATGAGTGTTCCGTTACATTATTTTCTTGCTGTTGAATACAAGTGCATTTCTGACATTCATAATATGTTATAAAAACCCACTTAGCAGCCTAGTTTACACTTTAAACCTATGTTTGCATTCACATAGCATAATGCTGTAATCTCTATCACAGATTGCCATGATTTTGTGTGATGCACTTCCTCCCAAGGTTATAATATAGAATTGATTCTAAAGATGCGTCCTCTTTTAAGACATGGGATTGGAATGGAGAATGTGCTCAATGATGAAATGAAAAGGACCAGTTCCTGAGACTGTAACTGAATGAAACATGGCTCTGTTATTGAATTCACCCGATATTACCTTTGGCCCTTTGAGTTAAATCGAGTTAGGTTTTTAGTAGAGTGCTTCGGGGAGACATCCTGAAACATGCACAAGGTCTGCTGCTTGCTGGAGAAGATATTTTAGACTAAACTTATCATAAGGTGTGTCCCAAATGGAGCCTTATTCCTTATTTAGTGCACTACTTTTGACCAGGGCCCATAGGGTTCTTGACAAATGTAGTGCATTATATAGGGATTAGCAATTTCATCTGCTTTGAGGTATATTTCATTCAATTAGCCTGAGAAGGCAATGATGAGTGGGACCTTTCAGTGGTAGTTGGCTGAAAGGAGAGAGAGAGAACGGTTCATGTGTACAGGATAGGTTCACATCAGGACAGCAGCAAGCAGAAGCTGTGTGTGTGTGTGTGAGTGTGTGTGTGTGTGTGTGTGTGTGTGTGTGTGTGTGTGTGTGTGTGTGTGTGTGTGTGTGTGTGTGTGTGTGTGTGTGTGTGACTGGGCTTCCAGCATGGATGTGGACCAGCCTTCTCCTCAGGGAGTAGTAGAGCTTGTCACGTGACTAGGGTCTGCTAGTGTTTTACGGTTAGTGCTGCTTCCTTTATGTTTTGGGCAATAGGATTGTGTGTGTGTGCGTTTGTGTGTATGTGCATGAGAGGCAGAGAGAGTGTGTCTGTTTGAAAGGGATAGTACAGCATGTACGACTGTGTATACCGTCTGTGTTTGTACATTTTTTGGGGGGGGTTGCTGAGTCCCCTGAGGTGAGTCAACTCCTGGGGAATGTAAACAGGGGACAGTGGTAAAACTGAGGAGAGGAGATGAAAGGGGAGCTCAGGGACTGTGGAGAAGAAACTAGAGCCTGGGGACTGACAGCACTCTGGGGAGCAGTCCACTGAGGGGGCGATAGAAAGAGAGATAGAGAAAAAGGTCATGTCAGACAGAGAGTAAAGTTAACACTGGAAGAAACAGTTGTGTGGTGTATATGGCCTAGTCATTCGCAGTGTGGTAGTGCGGTAGGTTTAATAGCTTTTCTGCCCTGCATGTGCCTCATTCTGCTCCCAGACACAGCAGGATTTTACAGGAACTATAGACTGTGAGGGTGGCTGCCTACACCTAGAGAGAAAGAGAGAGGAGAGAGGTGTGGAGCTCATTTAGAGGAGAAACTTCCCTCACTCTTTCTATTCCTCTTTCCTTCCCTCCCGCCCTGTCTATCTTGCTTTCCTTCCTTCCCTCTCTTTTTCATGAGTCAATGTGGATTGGATCAGCGATGATACTGCTGCACTCTGAGGTTGTAAAAGGCTTGAACTTATTTCTACCTCGACAGGTCCCTTAGCTCAGAGTAGAGAAGGGGCCACAACCGGATTGAACCGGTTTCAATCCCACCTAGGTGGTACTGCTTCTGGGGAGCTCAGCTGCTGCATTGTGGGAACAGGTGACTGGAGCCTGTCTGGGCATTCCAGAGTAAGATTCTAAAGTGTTATTCTTGTTACGGGAGTTGTTGCATGGGGGAGACCTGGTGGTGTGGCAGAGAGGGTTCAGATGAGAGAGTGCACGAGAAAGAGAGAGAATGAAAGCAAGGTAGAAAAAGGGAGGGAGAAAAAGAAAGAGGAATCAACAAAGAGTCAGGGGAATTCCGTCCCCTACATTGTTAGGAAGAAAGTGCTACGTAGAAACCCTCTATGACGGGGTTTTCATAGAACCGAATGTAATTGGTTTTACCTGGGACTTGTGGTGTTACGTTTGACACCGGAGCTCCGAAGCACACGGTCGAAGTCGCTAAGCTGTTTACTTTGCCTGATGCCTCCGTCACTTTATCAGAAGCACAGCGATGACGTCCGGAGCTTTGATACCGGAGCTCCGAAGCACACGGTCGAAGTCGCTAAGCTGTTTACTTTGCCTGATGCCTCCGTCACTTTATCAGAAGCACAGCGATGACGTCCGGAGCTTTGATACCGGAGCTCCGAAGCACACGGTCGAAGTCGCTAAGCGGTTTACTTTGCCTGATGCCTCCGTCACGTTATCAGAAGCACAGCGATGACGTCCGGAGCTTTGATACCGGAGCTCCGAAGCACACGGTCGAAGTCGCTAAGCGGTTTACTTTGCCTGATGCCTCCGTCACTTTATCAGAAGCACAGCGATGATGTCCGGAGCTTTGATACCGGAGCTCCGAAGCACACGGTCGAAGTCGCTAAGCGGTTTACTTTGCCTGATGCCTCCGTCACGTTATCAGAAGCACAGCGATGAAGTCCGGAGCTTTGATACCGGAGCTCCGAAGCACACGGTCGAAGTCGCTAAGCGGTTTACTTTGCCTGATGCCTCCGTCACGTTATCAGAAGCACAGCGATGACGTCCGGAGCTTTGATACCGGAGCTCCGAAGCACACGGTCGAAGTCGCAAAGCGGTTTACTTTGCCTGATGCCTCCGTCACTTTATCAGAAGCACAGTGATGATGTCCGGAGCTTTGATACCGGAGCTCCGAAGCACACGGTCGAAGTCGCTAAGCGGTTTACTTTGCCTGATGCCTCCGTCACTTTATCAGAAGCACAGCGGTTTCGTCCGGAGCTTCGTTTCGGCGAACAACCACCCGATCGGTTTGGTATTGGTTATGGTAGAAGACAAAAAGTGGCTACTCTGCGCACCCTCTACAATGTATGGGACGTCATCTATAATCATTTGACTTTCGTTTTACTCAACACAGCAACGCTGGTTATTAACTCTGGTTATTAACAACACTAGGGTTATTTTACTGAGTGTTAATTTAACTCCTGAATCAACACTATAAATATTACACTGAAAAATCAACATTTGGTAAAACGGGACAATTTGCTATGTACCATACAGTACAATACAGTGCTGGTTCAGTCATACTCCTCAGGCGTTCGGCGCTCGACGTCGCCGGGTTTCTAGCCATCGCCACTCATGTTCTCATTGTTCCATTTGTTTTGTCTTGTTCCCACCTGGTTTACTAATCACACTGCATGTATTTATTCCTCTGTTCCCCTCCATGTCTGTGTGTGAAATTGTTTTGTTATGTGTTTGATGTGATGCGCCAGACTGGTTTTTCCCTCCGGTATCATATTTTGACCCGTTGTATGTACATTTGTATATTTGTGAATGTTTTCGCGCTTATTGACTTTTATCTGTGGCTGGAGGGTTTTTGACGCAGTTGCGTCTGTCTTTTGTGCTTTTGCCAAATAAAAGTGCGCCTGATCACAACTCACTTCTCTCCTGCACCTGACTTCGTACCAGCAGCGCACAACATTGACAGGGAATACCAGAGTACCACAAGTATTTCCATATAGCTACAGTTTTAAAAGATTCTCAGACTTATCTTTTTTACATTTATGAGATTACTCAAACTCCTGATGTTGAAGTTTAAACACTGAAGTAAACCCTAATGCTCAGGCACTATAGAAAATAAGAATACAATTTCTCTCTCTCTCTCTCTCTCTCACTCACACTCACACTCACACACACACACATAGCCTAACCAACACATGCTCAATATCGGCACTATTTTGGTCATGGTGTGGTTCTTACTTGTTGCTTATGAGAGAAGGTGACTGTAGTGCATGTAGACTCACCCGCCCACCCAGTCACACTCACTCAGAGAGACTTCTGGGTGCTTGGATGATGGCTGACTGCATATTAACACGGCCTTCACCTGAAACCATATGGCTCTGATAAAGCTTCTCTCTGAACGCATATAGTCTAATAACTTATTGCCTGTTAGCAAGGGTAACCGAAAGAAAAGAGGCAACATAGACGATGTATAAGAGCTTTGAGTCTAACAATAGAGGGGAGAAATAGGTTTCTAGCCAGAACTGCTGACACTGGCTATTTACAGTGGTTCACAAATGACCAATCAGGCCATCTAGGGAGTTGTTCCTGATCAGGACATGTGGTAAAAAACTAACTCCGGACCCTAGCGACTGTAAGCCTGATTAGAGCAGTGAATGTTAGTGGTAAACTACTCAGTGGTGAGGCCTGTCTCTGCCCCTCTGGGTGCATCTAAAATGACACCCCATTTCCCTACATAGTGTACTACTATGCCCCATGGGGAATAGGGTGTCATTTGGGGCAAACTCCATCTCTCTGCCAGGCTGTTCAGCCAGAGGGAGTTCTGTTCTGCCAGTAGCTGTTCCCCTCAGCCCCCTCTTCCCTCCGCCCCCCAGCTGCCAGGGTCAATGCTGCTAGGCACCAGGTGTGAAGTCAGTAGTCTCAGCCAGGCGGAACGCTTCGCCTTCAACCCCTCCTGCTTTATCTCCAAGCCCCTGGGAGAAACTCCTCCTACCTCCACTCCTCTCCTGAGCCCTCCTCTCCTGAGCCCCCCTCTCCTGAGCCCTCCTCTCCCAAGCCCTCCTCCCCTGAGTCCTCCCTTCCTGAGCCCTCCTCTCCTGAGCCCTCCTCTCCTGAGCCCTCCTTTCCTGCTGCCTCTGGCTTAATCACACACATCTTACTGCCAAAACAGGAACTCAACAACTGCCTGTAATAGCCTACTTGAAAACAGGAGTAATCTGAATCAGGCATTCTACAGGGAGGTGAAGTGAGGACCCCATTTTTAGCCATGCTCTGTCTGGTGAGTGATAGAAGAGAAGCAGAGAGAGAGAGAGAGGACTGAGGGAAGAGAAACTGCTAATGACTCAAAAACACAAAACCTGGCTTGTCAGTCCTCTGTGCTCATTTGTGCATGACGCCGGCCTGGGGGGGTGAGTGTGTCACAGCGGACAGCCCGATATTGTTAGACCAGGAGGATGGAGAAGAGAGAGAGAGAGGGTGAAGAGACAGGACAGAGAGTGAAGAGCGGGGGGCGTAGAGGGAGAAGAGAGAGAGAGTGTCAAAGGGGAGGGGGCAGAGGTGAACTAAGGTGGGATGCTCTGCAGCATTGCGCTCCTTTTCTCTGTCAGTGTTAAAGGTAAGACATTGATGATGCGGCACGTGAGCTGCTCTGACAGACAGTTTAGTGACGAGGCCCAGAGAGAGAGAGAGAGTAGATAGAACCGCAGAGGGATAGAGACAGATAAAGAGAGAGACAGACAAAACGAGAGCGAAAGAGGGGTGGAGGGGGTGGAGAGCGAGATAGAGAGAGAACCACACAGGGAAGAGAACTGTGAGAAGAGAGGCCCTGCTACTAAACTGACTATAATAAGGCTAGAGAGAGAGAGAGAGGCCCTGCTACTAAACTGACTATAAGGCTAGAGAAAGAGAGAGAGGCCTAATGCTGCATTTCTTTAACAGAATAGTTGAATTCAGGTGTCGTTGCAATTTGTCACGCCTCTGATGATGGTGAATCGCTTGTAAATTGATGGCATTCCCACCATTGTTTTTGCCAGGTGGTGATGAATGACGGTGCAGATTGACACTGACAAACAATGCGGTGCGTGGATCACTTTACTAGCTCGTTCACTTAAGCACGGACAATCACATGAATACCGCAACAAATAACCCACATACAGTGTGAATATAACCATGATAAATGGCAACAGAGGGAGAGGCAGATGAGAGATGAACGTTTCTGTGGCTTAGGGCATCATTGGAATGAATCCAGTATTGTAGTTACGATGCAGGTTAAAAACAGAGCTCTTTCCTTGTGTCATATAGCTACACGGCGTCTGGCAGAATTCTGAATCATGAAGTCAGACCCAGGAATCGTAATTTCCATGGAGATGAGAGGCAGCCAGTAATTCCCAGGCACACTACGAGTGTATCCATGCCCACTCTCAGCAAGGAACACACACACCCTGACACACACACTCACGCACACCCGAACACACAGAGGAAAGCCCCTCTAGATGTAGCCAGTGCTGTAAGCTAGGGACTTCCCCCAAAACCTTTGAGTACATATGGTTGTGTGTTTGTAGGTGTGCGCTGTGTGTGTGTTCGTGTCACATGTGCGTGTGTGTGACATAGTGGAACGTAGTGAGAGAGACCCCAGCAGGGAGGGAAGTGTGTTGGAGTCATCAGGGTTAGCAGTAATCAGGCCTCTCCAGCTGCTTCCTGTGTGGGGAGACCCAGGTGCTCAGGCCCTTTCTCCCCCAGAGACACAGCTTGCGCCAGAGTCCCAAATGGCACCCTATTACCTATAGAGTGCACTACTTTTGGCCAAAGCCCAATGGTCTCTGGCCAAAAGTAGTGCACTATATAGGGAATTGGGTGTCATTTGGGACACAGACAGAGCCAGTGCTGGCCCCCAGCACAGAATGGCAGGAACTTGGAACGGGAGAGGAGTTAACCTCTGTGCCTCCACACACACAAATACAGGCACACAAGACAGAAATACACAAGCACATAGACATATACAGAAGCAAACACACATGTGACACACACTAACTCTCACATTTGTTTTACTATCCTTGTGGGAACTAAACATTGAATTATCATTCAAAATCTTATTTTCCCTAACCCCTAACACTAAACCTTTAATCTAACCTCACTCCTAACCTTACCCCTAACTCCTGACCCTCAACCTAACCACATAACCCTAACAATAACCTTAATTAACCCAAAATAGCATTTTTCATTGTGGGGACCGGCGAAATGTCCCCAATTGTCCAAATTTTCCTTGTTTTACTATCCTTGTGAGGACCTCTGGGTCATTTACAAAATAGCCTCTAACACTCTACTCAGCAAATTGGATGTAGTCTATCACAGTGCCATCCGGTTTGTCACGAAAGCTCCATATACTACCCACCACGGCGACCTGTATGCTCTCGTTGGCTGGTCCTCGCTACATATTCGTCGCCAAACCCACTGGCTCCAGGTCATCTATAAGTCTTTGCTAGGTAAATCCCCGCCTTATCTCACCTCACTTGTCACCATAGCAACACCCACCCATAGCACGCACTCCAGCAGGTATATTTCACTGGTCATCCCCAAAGCCAACACCTACTTTGGCCGCCTTTCCTTCCAGTTCTCTGCTGCCAATGACTGGAACGAATTGTAAAAATCACTGAAGCTGGAGACTTATATCTCCCTCACTAACTGTAAGCATCAGCTGTTAGAGCAACTTACCAATCACTGTACCTGTACACAGCCCATCTGTAAATAGCACACCCAACTACCTCATCCCCATATTGCTGTTTATCTTCTTGCTCTTTTGCACCCCAGTATCTCTACTTGCACATCATCATCCCCACATCTATCACTCCACTGTTAATGCTCAATTGTAATTATATAGCCTCTATGGCCTATTTATTGCCTTACTTCCCTAATCTTACTACTTTTGCACACACTGTACATAGATCTTCCTATTTTGTTTATGTGTAACTCTGTGTTGTTGTTTGTGTCGCACTGCTTTGCTTTATCTTGGCCATGTCGCAGTTGTAAATGAGAACTTGTTCTCAACTGGTCTACCTGGTTAAAAGGTGCCACCCGTGACACATGCACATACAAACACACTGCGCACACAAGCAGTCTCCTTAATAGCTCCCCATTCCCTCTTCAGTGTTTGAACACAAACTAAGGGCCATGACCTCAGCTATTCTCTGGCCACAATCATTCAGCTGATGGATGACAGGGGGAACTGACCCCAGATCTGTAACCATTGGTTATCTAAGGTAAAGTCAGTCTCTTAACAGTAATACACTGAGTAACGATTACACTGAGAACCCCCAGGTGAAAATATTGGGCAAAGTCCAATTTGACACAGTCACTCTTGATGAGATTAGCTTTCCTCTGTTTGCAGAGACTTTCATAGTGCATGTCTGAGTCTAATCAATATTGGAGGAGCTCCAGTGTAAAGCTCTAGGATTTTAGACTAGAGCCCAGGGCAGGTTGCCTTTACGGTGGCTCGGAGTGGATCAGATGAGACTCTGCCTGGCAAACCTAGTGATGTCGTGAAATCAGTCTGCTGTGTTCGTGTGTGTGTGTGCTACCTAGCAAATCCAATGACATCATCGTGATTTAGTGATGTAGTCGGAGGGGAAATTTGGTGACTCTGTTCTCACTCAGCGCAGATGCTTAGAGGGAAGTGTGGGGGAGATTTTGAGGTGTGTGTGTGTGTGTGTGTGTATGTGTGAGGAAACCATCCAACATTCTATAGAAGTAATATCTTAATTAGGCTAACTAGGCTACCTATTCTCCACATGGTAAAACACCGAACTGCTGATAGGCTATAGTTCAGGAGACAGGCGCAGGAATGCGTAATCGGGTTTTTTATTACACCCAAATGACGGCGTGCCATGTAAAGGCATGGGGACAAAGACCAAACAAACACTATACATAACACAGGTTTGAAACCCAAACAAAAGAGCGAGGAGTATCTCGAATAAATAACACAAGCGCACAATGATTATCACACGGGACGAGACCCATAATCATATGCGCAATCCACAATGACACGACAGCCAAAACACACAGCACAGGTACTCACATACACCAACGGACATTGTAACAATAATGGACAGGACAATGGAAACCAAGGACACACTTATACAATTACTAATCACTGGGAATAGGGGCCAGCTGTGCGTAATGAAAGTTCCGGAGGGAACCGTGACAATGTCCTTTTTTGTCTGTTTTGCCTTATAGTCACTGCCAGTTTGGTAGGCCTCTAGAAGTCAAGTGATGTAAAACACCAAACATTCATTAATATGCTGTAATGTTTGTAAACACTTTACCTAGCAGCCAACCAGCTTGCACCAATCCCTTGTAATTACAGTAAAATACTTTGAAATACAAACCCCTCCTCTCAAAGAATTTAATTCATCCATTCATTCATACCGATTACAGTAGCCTTGACTTTTTTTTACAGTAAAAGTCCTTTGATAGCGTATTTATATTACAGTAGGTGTACTGTAATATGAAATACATTATTATACTTGTGACTGAGCTGCCTGTAAGCTACTGTCAAATTCATGGTAACCCCTTTACAATGTGGAGTGTTAGCTTTAGTAATGTGGTTTTCAATCCAGACAACACTTTAGGATGTGACATTTACCTGCCAGAGAGAGTTACTGTACTGCTGTACTGGAGACGAGGTAACACGTCATCACAATCACACAGAGTCCATCAGAGAGACAAGAGAGAGATGGAGAATGTGTGTGTGTGTGTTTGTGTGCATTTGTGCGTGGGGGCATGCTTGTACTGTGTACCTTCAGCAGTACCTAACACACTCTTACACCTTTTGGACTAATCACTAAGGAAGGGCTGCTAACAAGACACATCAGCAGCGTCCTCAGTGAGTACACTACAGTACCATCACCACCACCACCACCATCATAATCCCCATCACTTCCACCACCACTATCACACATGTACAGTATCTGTGTGTTATGTCTTTATCCACAGAGTGTTTTCCGTGGTTCTAAACCAGTATGACAGTGCTAGCAGAGCAGACCCACAACCTTATACTGTGATTTGACAAAGTAGAGCAGTCAGTTCCTGTCAGTCAGTCAGCTTCATTCAGAGAGGCTATTTATCTAGGAGAGAGGGCAGGGCAGTGTAACCTGGCAGACTGGAGACAGACATACACACACCATGCGATCTGCTCTTCCTGCTATCTGTCCAGTGAGGTGTGATTGGAAGCAGCCAAGCGTGACAACAGCCATTTAAAATACCCACCGGCTCCCTGACCAGATAACTGTAGCAGTACAGCTAAAGTCACACAGGCACAACCTAGCACACACACACACACATATATACACACACACAAATCTAGCAAAATGTCTGAATTGTCTTCTCTGAAGAGATAGAGAAGAAGACAGATGATCTAATAAGTAGAATGCACTAAGAGGATGTGATGTATAGCTACAGAGGAAAGGGTAGAGTCCTCACCTCAAAACCCATTGGAGGAGAATGTCAGAGGGCGTTCTCATCCAATGGGTTTTGAGAAGGAGGAGAGGAGAGAGGACGGCAGGAGTATGCAATTGAGATTACTCCCTCTGTCTCCACCCCCTTTACTCTCATTTCTCCATTTAGCTTCTTCGAATAGCTTCCGGATCACTCAAGGGATCATCTGTTTGATAGCAGACAGACACTGTGTGTGTGTGTGTGTGTGTGTGCCTGTGTGTGTGTGTGTGTGTCTGTGTGTGTGTGCCTGTGTGTGTGTGTGTGTGTGTGTGTGTGTGTGTGTGTGTGTCTGTGTGTGTGTGTGTCTGTGTGTGTGTGTGCCTGTGTGTGTGTGTGTGTGTGTGTGTGTGTGTGTGTTACATTATGCATGGTGGCACATGGTCTTTAAATACTTCAGTGATCAAATGAAGAAGCCTGCCTGCTTACAGCGATCACGTTAAAGAGGAGGGGTATCTGGTTACCTAGTGCTATCTGTCTGCTGTGTGTGTGTGTGTGTGTATTAGGGCTGAGAATGGCCAGGGAACTCACGATATGAAATGATCACAATACTTTGTTCTGCGATTCTCACGATTATGTATTGCGATTCGATACTGTGATTTTACCGCGATAGAGCTTTTCAAACATATTGCTCACGATATGTCTGCTGCAGAGGGACAAGAGAGAGAGCCATGAGTAAACACATTTTGATCATTCATGGAAATAAAAGTGCTGAAAACAAGTTGGCTCCCTATTTAAAAAGATGGAGAACCAGCTATGAAGGAGAGTTTTGGTGCAGGTACAGCCAACTAGTGCCAAAATAATATTGAGATATTGTCAAAAACGACATCGTCAGAAATAGTATCCTGATATGTAACTATTGATTTTTTTCCCATCACTAGTGTGTGTGTGTGTGTGTGTGTGTGTGTTGCACTCTGAGGTACCTGGTGCATGTATAACATGATCGACTGCCCGCCTGCCAAAGTCCCACACACACACACGCACACACACGCACCCACGCACAGGGTGTGGCCCCTCTTCCTCTCCAAACAACCTGCAGATAGACGACCAGAGCTGATATACTGAAGATAACAAGTACAGTACTAATCTACTGTGACAACAACAGGCCAAACACAACCAGCCTCATAATCTCATGTGACACTCTGTTGTTGATATTGGCTCTCTCCTGGATTATAGGGATTTATAATCCATGATTAATGAATGAATCTGCATCATGCTCTTTGCTCTATTGTTTATACAGTGTGTGTAACACTGATGTAGCCTTCCTGTGTTTATACACCAGGCTCAGAGAAATACTGGTGTAGCCTAAATAAAATCTGTGGTATTATGTAAACATGTTTGTGAGGTGATTAGAGAGGGAGTGATCAGGCCCCAACTGTATGTGTCTACCTCCGGGTCATATTCGTTAGTACACAGTACTAAACTATTTGCAACGGGAAACGAAAACAAGTTCATGTAGTCCCGTTTGGTGCCTAGTGAATACAGCCAAGGTTTTCCATGAGTCTCCTTCTGGAGCCTTGTTTGACTGGAATATTAGAGGATGATTTAGTCTGCGTCCCAAATGGCACCCTGTTCCCTATGGGCCTATGGTCAGAAGTAGTGCGCTATATAAGGAGTAGGGTGCCATTTGGGTCACAGAAATGGCCTTCCTCCTCCCTGTGGCCGTGGCATGTCTGTGTTTGGTAAGAGCCTCCCCCTGGGCTGGTGCAGGGCTGAGGGGAGGGACTGGAGAAGGCAGAAATAGCACAGGTGTGTGTTTGTGTGTGTGTGTGTGTGTGTGTGTGTCTCACAGCTAAGGCTGCTCTGCCAAGAATAAGAGATTAGGAGAAACTGTGCTGACCCCCTTTCCTTCCTTCTTTGAAACTGACCCAGAGGATAATGACGTGAAGTACGTTACACAACTTATCACAGGAATTACACATATTCCACACACACATCACAGCCTATATACACTACTATAAGACGTAGCCTTAAGACGTAGCCTATATACACTACTATACACATAGCCTATACTGTAGAAAATACAGAGGTATATAATGTAAGCAAATAGTGTAAAGCACCCATAAACACACACACACTTGAACAAGTCACACACACACTAAGGTGGGAGGAGCAGGAAAGTGGTCTGTGCTGTGTGTAGTTGATGTCACCTATGATGCTTCTTCACAGAGCAGAGCAGAAGACCCAGAGGGCTTACGGTTCTTCTGCATCCATTCAGTCACTCTGTCTCTCTCTGTCTCTCTCAGAAACCACTCAGCTAGCACACAAATGCCAGAAAAGAGAGTGGAGAATAATGAAAATCTACGTGATAGAGTTTCAAGCCAGGGGCAACACAGGTCCAACTCCAACCTGTGAGAGGAACTGATTCAATGTACCTAAGGACCCCAGCTGTCACAGTGTGAGTGTGTGTGTGTGTCTGTGCAAGTCTTTATACTGAGAGTGCTTTGAAACATAGCAACCTGTATGTTCTTCATATTTCCTATATGATTTCACTGTTGACGTTTTCCTGGCTGTTTTCTTCGGCAGTTCATGTCAGGGCGGCCGGAGAAGGTGGAAAGTTTGTCTAACAGCGGATTCTGCTGTGACGTGGCTACAGAGGACTCCTACGTTGTTGATGGGCCTCCCTGTTCTATGTTAACAGCTCAATCAAACAGACAGGCTGTGTCCGTGTGAATGCAGGAATGTACTTGACTCTTGCTGCTCTTTCCTATGTAGTGTACTACTTCCAGAAAGACGCACACACACATACAAACACACACACACACACACAATACCAGGAGAAGCTGCTGCTCAATAAATAACTAGCAGTGTGTGTATGTAGCAGCTTTTGTATTGTTTTGTCTGTCGCTAAACCTGCTCTGTGCTGCCCCCTATCGTTCTGATTTATATGACCACTCATTAAAGGCGGTGTTAGCACCATCTGGATACGTCTCAAATGGCACCCTATTCCCTACATAGTGCACTAATTCTGACCAGAGCCCTATGGGCCCTGGTCAAAAGTAGGGCACTATATAGGGAATGGGGCACCATGTGGGACACAGCCTATGCCTCCTTCTCCCCTTTAGTCCAGTCATATTTCCTTCTGGGCTGATTCAGTGTTTTCTGCCGGGCAGGCAGACGATCATGCCATCATGACCAGACAAGAGCAGGTCGGGGTCGATGACAATCTGGATCGATGTGGAGGGTGGGTGTGTTGGTGACCGTGTGTGTGTGTGTGTGTGTCTGTGTGGAGTTACGGGTACATGCACCTAACCACAGAGTAATGAAGAAGCACTGTGACTGCAGCACCTGTCACCTGTGAACAAACAACCACTTCTTAGCCCTCATTAAACAACCTCCTCATCGCTCCCAACACACACACACACACACACACACGCACACATACACTCCCTCCTGCATTTTCAAATGGGTCTCGTTCCTCACTCCAGCACCATGCAAACATCTTTCCTCCCTCCCACCTCCCTCCTCCTCGTAGTCTTCTTCACCCACCTCCCTGTGCCCCTGTACAGGAGCAGTTCATTCAAGCAGTATGGACGGCAATTCTTCACACAGTCCCCCATTAAAACAAAGTGCCTACAGATAAAATCAGTGACTGCAGCCATGTGAAATACATTTGCTCTCTCCAGGGTGATAAGCAAGTGATTATTTTTCCTCTTGGTTGCAGTTTGTCCTTTTCAGATGAACTCTCCAGGAGAAATAGCTCTGGGATGAAATGATGTGTAGGTCAGCCGGTGTCTGGTTTCAACCTGTAATGAGTGATGAGAAGTGCCATACTGATACATCATCTGCCATAGATTGGAAAGTACATCTTAAAAGCCAGATTCAACATATAGCCTAGGCTAGAATGTCTGCTTTGTTCTTAAGAGGCCGTAGTAAGTACATCTGAAAAGCCAGATTCAACATATAGCCTAGGCTAGAATTGTTGTGAAATTAACCGAAAATGACGGCCGATGTTCTGTGGTCAGAGGCGATAGTAAGGCGATCTGTTGTTTTTAACCATTCATCTGCGCTGTCTGCTTTGTTCTTAAGAGGCAGTAGTAAGACAGACAGATGGCAGCCCCGGGGCATCTAAGTCTTATCTGCATGTTATCACCATGCTACACTCACAGTGTTTAGATAACAGCCAGTCGTCACAGCTTGCCGCTAAATCCATTTCCCATCTCCTCCTATGGCTGTGTGTAATTAGACCTGCATAAACACCTGGCTGAAACAAGGCATGCACAGGGTGAGTATGACTGTGTGCAGCTGGTGGGATGGTGTTGGGTAGGGAGGGCTGGGCTGGGGTGGACATAGACAATCACGGGTGCAGCCGCAGCTGGGGGATAGTGGGGGGATAGTGGGGGGGGTGTAACACAGAGAGACTCTAATTGTATTTGCTCATACTAGAGGCTTCTATGACAGAGGCACAGCCTGCTACTGATGATGTGAGGCAGGGTGTGGCATCATTCCCTTGTCTTTGTGTGGAAGCTGGCAGACCAGGGCCATGATATGATAGCAGAGGAGAGAAGCTTGAGTAGTGGGCCAGTGGTCAAGATGGAGAGCAATGCCTCAGCCAGTGATGTATTTCAGTATGGTACTGCTGGTGAAATTGAGATTATAAAAAAAATATATGTTTACCTTTATTTAACTAGGCAAGTCAGTTAAGAACAAATTCTTATTTACAATGGCAGACCGCGGCCAAAACCTAACCCGGACCACGCTGGGCCAATTGTGCGCCGCCCTATGGGACTCCCAATCACGGCCGTTTGTGGTGCAGCCTAGAATCGAACCAGTGTCTGTAGTGACGCCTCTAGCACTGAGATGCAGTGCCTTAGACAGCTGCACCACTCGGGAGACTTCATTATTAATATAATAGCAAGTGTGAAAAACTATACACCCTTTTCAATCAACCATAGTGTCTCAACCCATAGACGGGTAGGTACAATACCAACGTGTGCACAACTATGGGGTTGGTGTCACGATCGTCGTAATGAGCGGACCAAGGCGCAGCGTGAGTATAGTTCCACATATCTTTTAATCTCCTTGAAACAAACAAAACAATAAAGAAACAACGCAACGTTAAGTCACGACGTGCAACTAAACACAAACAATATCCCACAAAACACAGGTGGGGAAATGGCTACTTAAATATGATCCCCAATCAGAGGCAACGATAAACAGCTGCCTCTAATTGGGAAAGATATTACCACCAACATAGAAATAGACATACTAGAACACCCCCTAGTCACGCCCTGACCTACTACACCATAGAGAACCAAGGGCTCTCTATGGTCAGGGCGTGAGAGTTGGTTTAGATTACGTGTCAAACTCATTCCACGGAGGGCCGAGTGTCTGCGGGTTTTCGCTCCTCCCTTGTACTTGATTGATGAATTAAGGTCACTAATTAGTAAATCACTTCCCTCACCTAGTTGTCTAGGTCTTAATTGAATGGGAAAAACAAAAACCTGCAGACACTAGGCCCTCCATGGAATGAGTCTGACACCCCTGTAAGATTGCTGACAACATGTAAACCATTGAGGTCACCAGACCCAGGCTTTCAGGGTTTTAGCCCCAAATTATATTCTCTCCGTCCCGAGGCTTTTTCACTGCTGGGATGGTTTAAAACAAGCTAGGCTACACTGCAATTAATACTCCCAAACATGAGCCCTTGCCTGCCCTGCCTTTTTAGTGCTGCCTAATAACAGCATTTTTGTGTACGGTGGCACTTTAGAAGGCAGAGTCAAAGTGGTTTTCTAAAGTCTTTTCTTATTTGTCAAAAGAAATTATAATCCGGCACACTGCGTCTGTTCATTCTCTGAGGAAGCCAGCGCAAAAATGAGAAGGAGAACCGGAGGTTAACTTTGTTAGGTTGCTGTTACTATAGCACATTTTGTTAGCCCATGATGATGTTATTCAGAGTTATTGACCTCGTAAATCAGATTCGAGTAATTTACATTTAAACATGTTGACTCAAAAGCTTCACTGAGGGACTACCCAGTCTAGCTAGCAGTGCTGCTTTATTAGCAACCTAGCACATTTTATGCGCAGGGTTTTGACAGGAAAGTGAAAGGGGGATACCTAGTCGGTTGTACAACTGAATGCCTTCAACTGAAATGTGTCTTCCGCATTTAACCCAACCCCTCTGAATCAGAGAGTTGCGGTGCAGAACGACATATTTTTACTTTGTCAGTACAGTTATTGATTAGCTATCTGGACACTGAATACAACTGCTGGAGCTCTGCATCACCAACCGACAAAGTATCACTAACTAACCAATTACTGTCTAATCAAGTACTGTCCAAATATGCTAAAATTACTAATAAAGATAGCTAGCTAACTTAAGGCTAACATGACCGTAGCTACGTTTTGGTAACGTCAGCTCAATTAGCTAGCTAACATTAAGGTTATCTGTTGAAAAAACAAAGCTGGCTATACAGAATTGAAGATGTAGCTCAGCAAACACAGAGGCGGTTGTTGTATTTGCAGAAGTAAGTTAATAGATTGTGTGTGTGTTTACAATACAATTATTTAGCATCTAGCAACATAGATGGGTTGGCTGACAACGTCATGAAAACGATGTGTGCGCTTCCATGGGGCAGAAATATTTGAGCTGTTCTCGCCATAATATTGTCTTGGTCTTTTACCAAATAGAGCTATCTTCTATATACCATCCCTACCTTGTCACAACACAACTGATTGGCTGAAAAGCATTAAGACGGAAAGATATTCCACAAATGAACTTTTAACAGGGCACACCTGTTAATTGAAATGAATTCAACGCCTCATGAAGCTGGTTGAGAGAATGCCAAGAGAGCGCAAAACTGTCATCAAGGCAAAGGGTGGCTGCTTTGAAGAATCTCAAATATAAAATAGATTTAAATGTGTTTAATGCTTTTTTGGTAACTACATGATACCATATGTGTTATTTCATAGTTTTGATGTCTTCACTATTATTTAAAAATAAAGAAAAACCCTGGAATGAGTAGGTGTGTCCAAACTTTTGACTGGTACTGTACATACTAACACCCTTGGGAAAGAGTGAAGTCATAGACAGGTTTGCACCTACAGTTTGATTTTGTTACATTTTTTATCTTTATGGATGGACTAACATCCTAGTACTGTGTAATATAACCCGCAAACATTGTGAATATTTAGTTGGAGAAAGGATTGTATGCCGGTATGTACATGTGTGTAATAGTGTGAAGTGTTTTTACTACAGGGGTGTATTTATTTTTGTGTAATTAATTAGGTAGAAATATTGTCCTGTAGCTAATTGACCTTGGAATCTGTGATTTATTACCCCAAATATTCTAAAATCATGATTTTCAAGCATGTTTGTACATATTATCTGCAAAAGTTTGACCCCCACTACAGTTATAATTCAAGCCTACTGCTAACGTGAGGTTATGCAGTTCAAACGTAATCCAAAAGTTGTCACCCCCCACTCTACAGTTATAATTCAAGCCTACTGCTAACGTGAGGTTATGCAGTTCAAACGTAATCCAAAAGTTGTCACCCCCCACTCTACAGTTATAATTCAAGCCTACTGCTAACGTGAGGTTATGCAGTTCAAACCTAATCCAAAAGTTGTCACCCCCCACTCTACAGTTATAATTCAAGCCTACTGCTAACGTGAGGTTATGCAGTTCAAACCTAATCCAAAGGAAGTCAACCTAAAATCCCAATCCTGCTATATTACATGTAACTACTAAAGTGTTTTGTGCAAAACATGCATTAGTGGTGTAGGCTGCCACCATTTTGAAACTGCACAGTGAGCGCAGCATGACAATCTCACATTAGTTAGCAGTAATGTCACCAACATCAACAAGAGGCTTTTTCTATTGACAATCAAATATTGGACATGGTTTATGAAAACATTGCAACAAAATTATAAATACTTTTCCCAACTATTTTTCTTCATGGAAAATTAAGATATAGTTATGCACTTGTAATTTGTACTTGCTAATAGATATTCCATGGGTTTACTGACTGGTTTACTGACCCCAACCCATTGAATTAATATTAAGAAGTGTTAATTATTAGGCGTCAGGAGAGCACAGCGCATGGAGGAAAGCAGTGAGATATGCAACATAGAGTTATGTTTTTGCAAAGTGTTCACGGCTAGCGTGCGAGGCCAAGAGTGCGCGGGACGCTTCATTTTGGTCACGCAGAGATAAAATCCCCCCTTCCGGAGTTAGCCCCAGGTCTTCAGGGCTGAGATCCGGATGTTCTGAATGTCTAGTGACGTCTCTGATGTAAACTATATTTTGTCTCCAAATGTTTATTGATAACATAAATACATTTGCACAATGTCACACTTGTTGTCTCTCAAATACAATGAGCACTTGTTGTCTCTCAAATACAATGTCACAGTTGTTGTCTCTCAAATACAATGTCACAGTTGTTGTCTCTCAAATACAATGTCACAGTTGTTGGTTCGCTAGCTAGTGAATTTGAGCCACACTAGCATTGACATGAAATCAGTCAAAACAAGACATGGCATCAAGACAAGATAAAACGAGCTAAAATGAGCCACCTATGATTCCCCAAATTGTTGGTAGCGATCTGACCATTCAGAATCATAACAAAGCACGGCTTCTGGCCCCATCGATGCGCGCTCATCGTTTTTGTGACGTTGTCAGCCAACCCCTCTATAGGACTCTAGCCAAAGTAGATCACTATAAGAATAGGTGCCAATTGGCACACACATCACCAACTCAGCATAGCAGCTCTTTACAGAAAAGATGAGACGCCACTTTGTGTGTGACGACCTGAAAGACCATGAATCATGAATTCAAAGTTAGAAAGCTATTTATACTTACCTGGGTCACCTTTCATCTTTTTTAAGACATAGCCTACCTATTACATGTAGCTTGTTTTCTGACTACTTCTGTGAAACTGGGCAGAATACTATATAATCTACCAATGACTGCTTAGTAACAATATGAGCCTGTTTTTTTTTACTATGTCCCAAATGGCCCTAAGGGCTCTTGTCAAAAGTAGTGCACTACATAGGGAATAGGAGGTCATCTTATTCCTCCTGTCCAATGCAGCATCCACTTCAATATACTGCACATCTTCCTGGTTTAAAGTGACATTCCTAGTCTTCTGAAAACCATACTGTACTTCCTGATTCCCTCTACAGGCTCATGAAATAGTCTAGCAGCACATAAACTGAGTCACACAGTCACTGCCCTACTAGTCCCCATCACACATTTTTATTTTTTATTTTACCAGGTAGGTTGACTGAGAACACATTCTCATTTACGGCAACAACCTGGGGAATAGTTACAGGGGAGAGGAGGGGGATGAATGAGCCAATTGTAAGCGGGGGATGATTAGGTGGCCAGATTGGGAATTTAGCCAGGACACCGGGGTTAACTCTTACAATAAGTGCCATGGTATCTTTAATGACCTCAGAGAGTCAGGACACCCGTTTAACGTCCCATCCGAAAGACGGCACCGTACACAGAGCAGTGTCCCCAATCACTGCCCTGGGGCATTGGAATGTTTTTTAGACCAGAGGAAAGAGTGCTTCCTACGGGCCCTCCAACACCACTTCCAGCAGCATCTGGTCTCCCATCCAGAGACTGACCAGGACCAACCCTGCTTAGTTTCAGAAGCAAGCCAGCAGTGGGCTGCAGGGTGGTATGCTGCTGACACGTGTCAACCTATTCCCTATATAGTGCACTACTGTCGACCAGAGCCCTATGGGGCCAGGTCAAAAGTAGTGCACTATATAGGGTGCCATTTGGGATGCAGGCAGTATGCCTATCAACCTGTGTAACCAATTTAAGTCTATTACTCTATATTTGGCAAATGAGCATGCATCAGGAGGAGGTAAAATTAGACAAACTAATTTGAAACACACCTGAAACAAATGTGGGCCAATTTGAAAACAGCGTGTCCATTTCTGGGAAGAAACAATAGCTAGGTCTAATGCTGAGGTGCTGGTGACCAAGGAGGTGTAGGCTACTTGACAGACTGTTGGAGCAGTCTACTCACAGAGGATGCATCTCAAATGGTACTCAATTCCCTATATGGTGCCCTACTTTTGACCAGGGCCCATAGGGCTCTGGTCAAAAGTAGTACACTATGTAGGGAATAGTGTGCCATTTGGGATGCATCATTAGCACACACATATTCTTAGCATACACAGCCTAGCTTATGTAAAGGTGCTACTGCTCTGCATCAAATCAACACGTTCTTCTCCTCTCTTATCCGTCAATGGGTCTCTCTCTCTCTCTCCCTCTCTATTTCGCTTTCTTTTATCTGTCAATGGGGCTGTGTAAACACTGGAACAGAGGTCTCAGGGTTCATCACTTGAGAAAATTACATTCAAGATAGCTAGCAGTGTTATTATGGATCATTTCAACTTTCAACATGTCGTACAGAGCAAAGGTTAGAGGACAAAGGTTACTCTTTATTTGTTGTATTTGGAATGATTTTTAGCATTTTCCATTACGTTTTCCAAACTTTTTATATCAGTTTTTCCCACTTAACAATTCCAACGCATCTCCATGTAGGCCTAGTAATTCTCTTATCTTTCTACTGAGCAGGTATAATAGTATGTTAGATTTCTACAACAACAATGCAACAGTGACCCACTAAACTGTAAGCCCAGGCACTTCGACTACCAGATTATTTTCCTCTATCTCTCATTGATTTAGCGTCCTGTCCAGGGGGTGTACTTGTACAACAAGCTACCTTACTACAGAAACAGGAGATAGGCTCCTGCTCTATGGGCTGTTCTGGCTGAGACTTACTTCTTTACTTACTTATTCATTGACCATCCTCTTTCTCTTCTCTCTGTGTCTCCACAGTAACAAATTACAACAATGTTGTGGAGGGCCAGTCAGACTCTGATGATGAGGACAAGCTACACATAGTGGAGGAAGACCCTGATGGTGACAGCACGCTGCCAGAAGACGCCTCAGTAGTATTAACCCAGAATGGTACAGAGACTCACCAAGACACCTGGGATGGAGGTGAGACTCTGGGCTAGAACATAGAATACGATAACTTTGTGTGTGTGTGTGTGCGTTTGTGTGTGGTTAGACTATACAGTACATACAGAACAATTACTTTTCAATTGTATTAATTTGTCTGATGCTCTAATCTAGAGCGATTTACAGTCAATGCATCAACTAAGTTTAGTAGGGAGAAAATATTGCATATGACAGTCATTGCCCTTCTTCGAAATAGCTGCTATCAGCAGAATCCGTGCCAGGAAGAGAAAAACAATTGCAGGTGTGAGTGCAAAAAACAGAACATACAACCACATTGCTGTTTCGTTTTTTTGTTAACATCTTTTCATTGACTTTAGAAACACACCAACTTCAACTGGTAATGACACTGACACATCAGGCATATTCAAGAGGTAGGACAACTACATTCACATTATCCTGCTCGACAAAGACTGTGGGCAACTTCAACTGGTAATGACACTGACACATCAGGCATATTCAAGAGGTAGGACAACTACATTTACATTATCCTGCTCGACAAAGACTGTGGGCAACTTCAACTGGTAATGACACTGACACATCAGGCATATTCAAGAGGTAGGACAACTACATTTACATTATCCTGCTCGACAAAGACTGTGGGCAACTTCAACTGGTAATGACACTGACACATCAGGCATATTCAAGAGGTAGGACAACTACATTCACATTATCCTGCTCGACAAAGACTGTGGGCAACTTCAACTGGTAATGACACTGACACATCAGGCATATTCAAGAGGTAGGACAACTACATTTACATTATCCTGCTCGACAAAGACTGTGGGCAACTTCAACTGGTAATGACACTGACACATCAGGCATATTCAAGAGGTAGGACAACTACATTTACATTATCCTGCTCGACAAAGACTGTGGGCAACTTCAACTGGTAATGACACTGACACATCAGGCATATTCAAGAGGTAGGACAACTACATTTACATTATCCTGCTCGACAAAGACTGTGGGCAACTTCAACTGGTAATGACACTGACACATCAGGCATATTCAAGAGGTAGGACAACTACATTTACATTATCCTGCTCGACAAAGACTGTGGGCAACTTCAACTGGTAATGACACTGACACATCAGGCATATTCAAGAGGTAGGACAACTACATTTACATTATCCTGCTCGACAAAGACTGGGCAACTTCAACTGGTAATGACACTGACACATCAGGCATATTCAAGAGGTAGGACAACTACATTTACATTATCCTGCTCGACAAAGACTGTGGGCATTTGGCCTAAGCTTCAACTAAGACATAACCTTTCTCCTGGACCTGGAATGGTCTTACATGGTTTCCGTGATGTTTGTTTCACGTGGTCTGTCTCAAGGCAGTGAATTTCAGTCATTCTTCACACTTACGTCTGATTCCCAAATGTCACCCTATTCCCTATGCAGTGCACTACTTTCGACCAGAGCCTTATGGGCCCTTGTCAAAAGTTGGTGCACTGTAAAGAGACTAGTTGTGGTTAAGATGTCTTATTGGGTGTGGTCTGTTTGAGGATGTGCTGTAGTATTGAAGATTGCACACATGGACTGGACACCTACATGACTGCTGGCAGTTTATGCACCATTTATGCTGTTGTCTGCGTGCACACACAAAACAATGCTGGGTTAAAACAACACAATTTGGGTAAATATTGAACAGAACACACATTGGTTTATATTGACTCAGCCAGTTGGGTCACAAACAACCCACTGTTTTCTTTAAGTTGGGTTGTTGATGTTGGCTTTTTGAGCTATGATCCATTTGGCTCAGATCAGAAGACTGGAGGCGTGGTTTAGCAGCGGTGTGGGTTTCAGATAGTTCTTTTTTGCCACCTGTGAGCATATGTAATTCCATTTAATCTGTTCTGTTGTGTTGTCAACACATGTTAAGGTTGAGCACTGACACTTTTGTAGCTTTAATAAAGCTAACACAAGTGTCGGAGTTCCTTAAATACCTATGTATTTCCCTATGCTGGGATAGTTACCACTGTGTTTTAATATTTAAATAATTATAAATTGTATATGAAATATCTCATGTGCAAAAATATTGAAGGAACATTGAAATTTGCAGTGTACAAACTTAACACGATGAACATGAATGACATTAACTCTCACGGGTGGCCTACAATAACTATCTGAAAGCCACGCCGCAATAGGCCACACTTTTGGATTACCCAAACACGGGCTAATTTAACCATCAGTTGGGTTTTTATTCACTTTCATGCTGGGTTGATCCAGCAGAGGGGTCTTTTTTAATGTAATCCATAGGCTATTTTCAGGAGAGAGTAAATGGCGTTCCTGTTCATCATGTTATGTTCACCCTGAGGAAGGCACAGGGATGCCGAAACATTGGTGTTTTACCCAATAAATACCCACTCCATAGTTTATACATATGGAGTGTACGACTCTCTTTTTTTTTATAGCTTACTGTTTATTCGCCATTAGTCAGCACTTCTACACTAAATAATTGTATCTGGGTGTGCGCCAGCTCATGCTTTTTATGTTTGTGCACTGCAAAATTACATTTCCCTTCAATATTTTTGCACATTACATATTTGTATATAAAATGAATGACATTATATACCATAAAAAGGGGTAACTATCCCAACATTGGGATACACATAGGCACTTGAGGAACTCAAACCGTGTGAGGCTCATTAAGCTACAAAAGTGTCCGTGCTTAACCTTAACATGTGTTGACAACAGAACAGATTAACCGGAAATACATTTACTCTCATATGTGGTCAAAAATAACTATCTGAAAGCCACAATCCTATCAAGCTTCGCCTCCAGGCTTCTGGTCTGACCCGGAAGATCATAGATCCAACTAAGTGACCCAACTGGCTGGGTCAAAAATAACCCAACACGTGCTCTGTCCACTATTTACCCAGCTTTTTTCTCTCTCTCTCGCTCTCTCTCTCTCTCTGTCTGTCTGTCTCTCTCTCTCCCTCTCATCAGGTAGACTAGATATGATGGTATTCGGCGGACACTTGCTGCCATCTTATTTACACACTTTCATACTGAAAAATGCTTGTCTAGTCCCACGTCTTGCATCAAATCAGTACTGCATTACTCAACTTTCCCCTGATACTGCAAATCTTCCTCACATAGACCCACAGAGGACCATGTTATATGTGATAGGCTGCATCCTGTTGTAAAGTAGTGCACTATATAGGTCAGGGTTTCCCAAACTCGGTCCTGGGGCCTCCCAGGGGTGCACGTTTTGTTTTTTGCCCTAGCTCTACACGGCTGACTCAAATGATCAACCCTTTTAGGTTTCAATGTAGAACTCTCTGTGGAAATACTTCAAGATGGAACCCAAAAGGGTTCTACCTGGAACCATAAAGGGTTCTTCAAAGGGTTATCCTATGGGGAAAGCCAAAGAACCCCTTTAGGTTCTAGATAGCACCTTTTTTTCTAAAAGCGTACTGTAATCCAGTGCCTGTGCCAACACTAGCCTTACTAACTCTGTCCATTTGGAAACAGTTGTGCACCCTGATCCCTCCACCTGCTCCAATACGTCTCACACAGTACGAGTGCCAAAAACATGCCTCACTTACCAAATCCCTCTTGCGCCAGGGTTGGTTCATCGTGAGAATATCTTGAGTGAGTAGGGATTTAGTAGCAGAGAATGCAACTAAAGCAGTGACACTTTTTTCTCCTTCAATCTATTGGAATATGAGTCTTTCTGAAAATTGTTTAATAAAATGTATGTTAAGGGCATATAAAGGCATTTCTTCTGTAAAAAACACCTTTCTAGGAAATAATTAAGGTGAACATGATATCCTCTGTGAGTGTCCATTCTATGTGCTGTGGGAAAGAAGAGAGATGGGAAGTTACTCCATTACGCTCTTGATTTCATATAGCCCCTGTTGGCTGGCGTCACCTGGCTTCCTGTGAGCTGCCTGGGAGTACTGTACTCAGAGCCTGGGAGTACTCTCTCTCCCTCTCTCAATTTTCCTGAACAGATTATCTCTACTCTCCTCAGACAGGGCGGCTACCTTTGGGAGATCTGACACAGGCACGTGCACACACACATACACATACTCATTCACTGGGAACACAGGCACGTGCACAGACACATACACATACTCATTCACTGGGAACACAGGCACGTGCACACACACATACACATACTCATTCACTGGGAACACCATGGCATTTCAACATGGACATTTGGGTAATATTTGGTTGAGACTTTGATCAATGAGATTTCACCCTTTATTCACCCACTTTCAACCATTTAAAAGCAAAACAAAGTTCAAATGGGAATACAATGTCAGATATTTTGTATTTATACAACAACTTAATGAGTTATCACTGTGCTTCATCTAATAGTACAACCAAATGTCCTGGATTGCACTAACCGAAAGGTTGCTGGTTTGACTACCCGAGCCGACAAGGTAAAACCTTTGCCCTTGAACAAGGCACTTAACACTCATTTTTGGTTTGAGATTTTGTGCAGATTATTATAGCAGTTGTGAAGATCTCCACAGACCTGCAGCCTTTACATGCTATCTTGAACATGCAGACTTTCTATGATTACATAAGAGGACATTTAGTAACAGTGACCTCAGATTGTGGCCATAGATGTGTTAATCATTTTAAGGTTAAACTAATACGGTTATATTCGTTTGTAAGATTAACTTTAGGCTATTACAAAATTAATATGAAATTGTGTTTGGTTGACAATGCAGACAAATATCAACATTCAAAGGAGATTATTATATATTGTTTTAGTTTTTTTACCTGTATTTAACCAGGTAGGCCAGTTGAAAAAAAGTTATCATTTACAACTGCGACCTGGCCAAGATAAAACAAAGCAGTGCGACAAAAACTACAACACAGAGTTACACATAAACAAATGTACACTCAATAACACAATAGAAACATTCATTTGCAGTGTGTGCAAATGTAGAAGATTAGGGAGGTAAGGCAATAAATAGGCCATAGAGGCAAAATAATTACAATTTAGCATTAACAGTGGAGTGATAGATGATAGATGATTATGCAAGTAGAGATACTGGGGTGCAAAAGAGCAAGCAGATAAATAACAATATGGGGATGAGGTAGTTGGGTGGGCTATTTACAGATGGGCTGTGTCCTGGTACAGTGATCGGTAAGCTGCTCTGACAGTTGATGCTTAAAGTTAGAGAGGGAGATATTAAGTCTGCAACTTCAGTGATTTTTGCAATTTGTTCCAGTCATTGGTAGCAGAGAACTGGAAAGAAAGGCGGCCAAAGGAAGTGTTGCCAACGAGAGCATACAGGTCGCAGTGGTGGGTAGTTTATGGGGCTTTGATGACAAAACGGATGGCACTGAGATAGAGTACATCCAGTTTGCTGAGTAGAGTGTTGGGGGCTATTTTGTAAATGACATCGCCAAAGTCAAGGATCGGTAGGATAGTCCGTTTTACGAGGGTATGTTTGTTGGCATGAGTGAAGGAGGCTTTGTTGCAAAATAGGAATCCGATTCTTGATTTAATTGAAGGTACGGTGGGATTCGAAATGGTTGGTGACCTGTTTGTTAACTTGGCTTTCGAAGATTTTAGAAAGACAGGGCAGGATGGATATAGGTCTACAACAATTTGGGTCTAGAGTGTCTCTCCCTTTGAATAGGGGGATGAACGCAGCAGCTTTCCAATCTTTGGGGATCTCAGACGATACACAAGAGAGGTTGAACAGGCTAGTAATAGCGGTTGCAACAATTTCGGCGGGCCATTTCAGAACGAGAGGGTCCATATTGCCTGGCCCAGCTGATTTGTAGGGATCCAGATTTTGCAGCTCCTTTAGAACATCAGCTGACTGGTGGGGGGCTTGGGCAAGTTGCTGCAGGGGGTACAGAGTTGTTGGCCGGGGTAGGGGTAATGCTTATTGAAGTTAGATTTATCGGTGGTGACAGTGTTTCCTAGCCTCACTGCTGTGGGCAGCTGGGAGGAGGTGCTCTTATTCTTCATGGACTACAGTGTCCCAAAACTTTTTGCAATTAGTGCAACAAGATGCAAATTCTTGTTTGAAAAAGCTAGCCTTAGCTTTCCTATCTGACTGTGTATATTGATTCCTGACTTCCCTGAAAAGTTGCATATCACGAGGGCTATTCGATGCTAGAACAGAATGCCACAGGATGTTTTTGTGCTGGTCAAGGGCAGGCAGTCAAGTCTGGGCTATATATGTTCTTAGGTCTACATTTTTTGAATAGGGCATGCTTATTTAAGATGGTGAGGAAAGTACTTTTAAAGCGCAGGCATCCTCTACTGACGGGATGAGGTCAATATCCTTCCGGGATACCGGGTCAGGTCGATTAGAAGGCCTGCTTGCTGAAATGTTTTAGGCAGCGTTTGACAGTGATGAGGGGTTGTTGTTTGACCGCTGGTTGAAGATGGCAGAGGTGTATTTAGAGGGAAAATTGATCAGGATGATATCTAAGAGGGTGCCCATGGTTACGGATTTAGGGTTGTACCTGGTAGGTTCCTTGATAATTTGAGTGAGATTAATGTCATCTAGATTAGAGTGTAGGATGGCCGGGGTGTTAAGCATATCCCTGTTTAGGTCACCTAACAGTACGAACTCTGAAGATAGATGGGGGGCAATCAATTCACATATGGTGTCCAGGGCACAGCTGGGGGCTGGGGGGGGATCTATAACAACGGTGAGAGACTTGTTTCTGGAAAGATGGATTTTTAAAAGTAGCAGCTCGAATTGTTTGGGCACAGACCTGGATAGTATGACAGAGCTCTGCAGGCTATCTCTGCACTAGATTGCAACTCCTCGGCAGTTCTATCTTGTTGGAAAATGTAGTAGTTGGGGATGGACATTTCAGGATTTTTGGTGGCCTTCCTAAGCCAGGATTCAGACACGGCTAGGACATCAGGGTTGGCGGAGTGTGCTAAAGCAGTGAATAAAACAAACTTAGGGAGGAGGCTTGTAATGTTAACATGCATGAAACCAATGCTTTTATGGTTACAGAAGTCAACACATGAGAGCAGCTGGGCAATGGGAGGGGTGCTGGGGGATGCAGGGCCTGGGTTAACAACTACATCACCAGAGGAACAGAGGAGGAGTAGGATAAGGGTACGGCTAAAGGCTGTAAGAACTGGTCATCTATTGCGTTCAGAACAGAGTGTAAAAGGAGCACATTTCTGGGCATGGAAGAATAGATTCAAGGCATTATGTACAGACAAGAGTATGGTAGGATGTGAGTACAGTGGAGGTAAACCTAGGCATTGAGTGACGATGAGAGCAGTTTTGTCTCTAGAGGCACCAGTTAAGCCAGCTGAGGCCACTGCATGTGTGGGGGGTGGGATAAAAGGGCTATCTAAGGCATATTGGGCAGGGCTGGGGGCTCTACAGTGAAATAAGACAATCACTAATCAAAACAGCAATAGACAAGGCATATTGACATTCCAATGAGTAGCAATGGGTGAGTCAGGGAGCCGATTCAGTAGTCACTCCTACGCTAGGCGAGCTGGAGACACAGCGATTCATACAGCTAGCGTGCCGGGGATAGCAGATGGGCCTTCGGCGATGTCACAACGGAAGAGACTGTTGAAACCACCTCGGACATTACATCGGCAGACCAGTCGTGATGGATGGCCGGGGCCCCGTGTCGGCAGTAAATGGTCCAGGCCAATTGGCAAAAGAGGTATTGTAGCCCAAGAGTTAGCTGGTGGACCTCTTCGGCAAGCCGGGAGAATTATTTATTTAACCTTTATTTAACTTGACAAGTCAGTTAAGAACAAATTCTTATTTACAATGACGGCCTAGGAACAGTGGGTTAACTGCCTTGTTCAGGGGCAGAACGACAGATTTTTCCTTGTCAGCTCGGGGATTCAATCTAGCAACCTTTTGGTTACTGGCCCAATACTCTATCCTCTAGGCTACCTGTCACCCCAATGGGCCTAGCTCGAGGCTAGCTCAAGGCTAACTGGTGCTTGCTTCGGGACAGAGACGTTAGCCAGGAGTAGCCACTCGGATTGGAGCTAGCTAGCTGTGATGATCCGGTGTAAAGGTTCAGAGCTAGCGGTAGGAATCCGGAGATGTGGTAGAGAATTGAGAGATTTGTCTGCCCTAAATCCACCACCATCAAGCATCTTAGGAAAGAGATCCTCTGGCTGTTAGCAGGCGGCGAGAAAAGGAAAACCTGCTTAAAACACGATGAACACGAATGACATGTACACTGACCTTGCTGTAAACCAGGCAAACCGATCTGACTTTTAAATGCAAAGCTGTCAATGATTTGGGCGGTGTTGATCTAATGGACAGATGTTAAACTCAACTGCACGGCCACATGGGAGACCTGGCCACCCATCTATCTGAGAAGATCCGATCCAGCTATCAAGCAGCTTTGCCCCTCTTGAGACGGACCTACCAGCCCCGGGAGTCAGCACGAATCCTGCGCGTATACCAACAGGGGGGGTGGCACCCTCCCCCACGGCCACCACAGTTCAGCAGGTCATTTCCCCATCGGATTCCATCACTACCACCTGTCACACCTGCTCCCGCTCTCCCTCCCTGGCGTGCGAAGAAGAGAGGCTTCCCAGCATTACGCACTCCTGCCACCATCATAGGGTGGAGGGGCAGCCTCTATTTTTACTAATGCTCTCAGCTGTTAGGACATTTCATTTGGCGACTTTGGGTCTTTAGAGCATCATGCTATACTGTTTAAATGTCACACCAGTGCTGTCCATAACCCTGTATTATCCACCAAAGCACTGCCCCACCTTCCTTACTGATTTATCTGAACTATTGTCTGTTGTCCTTGAGAACTATGATAAAAATCATTGTGTTGGGTGATTTTAATATTAATGTTGACAAAGAGACTGACTCCAAGGCCATTGAATTTATGAATCTTTTGAGCTCTATGGACTTTATCCAACATGTTTTACTGGGCCCACCCATAACCGTGGCCATACTCTGGACCTGGTTATTACCAAGGGGCTTTCTACTGTTGATGCTGCTTTATCTGATCACCACTGTGTATTTGTATCTACCTTGTTGCCATAGCACAGGTTAATACTGAATGCATTATTGAGAAACACTATCTTATCTCTGAAGTTGCTACAGATTTTATTGAGTAGAAGAACAATACTCCATCACCTATTCTGCCTTCCTCTTGTGGTGATTTCATTGATAACTTTAATAGCAAATTAAGGGCAACCATTGATGCCATAGCTACAGTAAAGTTGAAAAGGCCACATCCAAACGGATACCCATTTGGATGAGTGAAGAAACTAATAAATGATAGAGAAATTGCAGAAAGGCAGAGTGGGAGTGGGGAGTCAACGTTGCAGGTCCATTATGATACTCTGAGAGAGCAACTTGGCATATATAACAAGGCAATTGGATCAGAATAATGTGAGAGTGCTCTTCTCAACCATTGATGGCCTGATAAATCCTAACCCCGCAAATCTATGTGAACTTTCCTCCACATCTAAATGTGATGAGTTTGCGACATAAGATAATATAACAAACATTAGACCGGGTATAAGTCAAGCAAGACCTGATGAGAAGTTTGATGATATGTGCCCTAGTTTACCACGCAGAGGCACTATGGATTTATTTTCCCTGGTTGACATAGACATGTTCAGGAAAGTGATATCACTACTTAAGCCTTCTACCTGCGTTCTCGATCCTATCCCCACCACCTTCTTCAAAACAGGTTTTATTTTATATCTGAAGAAGTGCAAGCTATTGTTAATCCCTCCCTGTTCACATGCACTGCATTAAAAACTCCTATGATGAAACTCCTTCTGAAGAAAAGTAATCTAGATTCTCCAGCTCTTAACAGTTGCCAGCCAATCTCCAACCATACAATCTTAAGCAAAATTCTGGAGAAATTGGTTTTCAAAAACCTACATGTTTTTTTAAGTGCCAACTGTTTTTATTTTTCTGGTTTTCGGGCCCACCACTGCCTTAGTTAAAGTGGTAAATTATCTTAGAGCCAACACAGATGCCAAACAGCTCTGTGTCCTTGTACCTTTGGATTTAAGTGCTGCATTTAACACTGTTGACCATGATGTTCTTCTGGACAGACTGGAGAAGTGGGTTGGCCTCTCCGGTCCAGTTTTTAAATGGATTAAGACCTAGTTTACTGGTCAATAGTTTTTTTGTCACCCTTGGTGAACATAACTCAAAGAAAATGGTTCCACAAGGTTCGATTTTGGGTCCGGTACTGTTCAGTTTATCAGAAAGCACAGCATTGATTTTCAATACTATGCAGGCGATACACAACGTTACATGTTTGTGTCACCAGAGGATTTTTAGCTCCACGGATAAATTATTAGAATGTGTTAGTTTTTTAAATACTTGGATGGCTCACAACTTCCTAAGCTAAATCAAGACAAGAATGAGGTAATTATTGTTGGAGCCAAAGCACAGAGAGAGAATCTGGCCGCATATTTTAATTCACAGGCAAAAAAGATAAAACACCAGAGCTGTGTTTGAATACTAACATACTAACTTACTGTATACTACATACTTAATGAATATATACTACATACTATTAATACATTTTAGTATACCGTAAACAAACAATATCCTTTCAGTTGAGTGTAGTAACGCTTCGCCTGTCTACTGGAAGTTGATGCTGTTGATATGCAACTTCTTGCTAGCTTGTTAGTATGGCTAACAAATTACTAGCTAGACATCTTACGACTTCATTAACAAAAATCCATTGAGAACGCACAAGAACAGTACCGCTTAGCTAATAATGACGTGAATAATCAACATAACATACCGGTACATACAAGCAACTGCTGTAATGCTATGCTAGAATATTGTGAAGCCACTCCCATTTTCTGAAGAACTATGTCCATTGCGTGTATGCTTCGTATTTTGGCGAATGTAGTACGACTTCTGGGAACTTTTGAAAGCCATTGGTCAACTGCTAAACATACAGAATGCTGCAGCACGGGTACTGATGGGTACTGATGGGTACTGACCAAGACCAGATCTCTGCACCGCCTGCCTGTGAGTTTTAAAATTCATTTTAAGATTATTTTGGTTTTTAAATCCTTCCACCATTATGCATCCCAATACATGTCAGACATGCTTTTGAGTTATGTACCTAATAGGTCCCTCAGGTCCTCTGGCACTGGCCTTTTAACTATCCCAAAGCCTAGGACCAAAAACCATGGAGAGGCAGGTACTATGCCCCCAGCCTCTGGAATAGCCTGCCAGAGAACCTGAGGGGGGCCAAAACTGTGGGCATCTTAAAACACACCTTTTTGGCTTTGCGGTTCCTCAGGGTGCTTTTTAGTCATTCAGTTTTTATTGTAATTCTTTAGTTTTTTATCCTCTTATGTTTGTTGTGTAGTAAATATGTTTTTATTTGTTTTTTCCTGTGAAGCACATTGTGTTGCATTCCATGTCTGAAATGTGCTGTTTAAATAAAGCCTGATTTGACGATGACATAATCCTGTGGTTGAAATTTCACCCTCAAAACAACTGTTCGCATTGATGACAGACAGTACGACAGACAGGCAGACAGGCAGGCAGGCAGGTAGGTAGTTGGCAGGTAGGTAGGCAGATAGGTAGGTAGGTACAGTTGAAATCGGAAGTTTACATCTTAGCCAAATACATTTAAACTCAGTTTTTCACAATTCCTGACATTTAATCCTAGTATATATTCCCTGTTTTAGGTCAGTTAGGATCACCACTTTATTTTAAGAATGTGAAATATCAGAATAATAGTAGAGAGAATTATTTCTTTCCGCTTTTATTTCTTTCATCACATTCCCAGTGGGTCAGAAGTTTACATACACTCAATTAGTATTTGGTAGCATTGCCTTTACATTGTTTAACTTGGGTCAAACATTTCAGGTAGCCTTCCACAGGCATCCCACAATAAGTTGGGTGAATTTTGGCCCATTCCTCCTGACAGAGCTGGTGTAACGGAGTCAGGTTTGTAAGGCCTCCTTGCTCGCACACGCTTTTTCAGTTCTGCCCACAAATTCTCTATAGGGTTGAGGTCAGGGCTTGTGATGGCCACTCCAATACCTTGCCGTTGTTGTCTTTAAGCCATTTTGCCACAACTTTGGAAGTAGGCTTGGGGTCATTGTCTGTTTGGAAGACCATTTGCGACCAAGGTTTAACTTCCTGACTGATGTCTTGAGATGTTGCTTTAATATATCCACATAATGTTCATCCTCATGATGCCATCTATTTTGTGAAATGCACCAGTCCCTCTTGCAGCAAAGCCCCCCCACAACATGATGCTGCCAACTCCATGCTTCACGGTTGGGATGGTGTTCTTCGGCTTGCAAGCATTTGCCTTTTTCCTCCAAACATAACAATGGTCATTATGGCCAAACAGTTCTATTTTTGTTTCATCAGACCAGAGGACCAAAAAGTACGATCTTTGTCCCCATGTGCAGTTGCAAATCGTAGTCTGGCTTTTTTTATGGTGGTTTTGGAGCAGTGGCTTCTTCCTTGCTGAGCGGCCTTTCAGATTATGTAGATATAGGACTTGTTTTACTGTGGATGTATATACTTTTGTACCTGTTTCCTCCAGAATCTTCACAAGGTCCTTTGCTGCTGTTCTGGGATTGATTTGCACTTTTTGCACGAAAGTACGTTCATCTCTAGGAGACAGAAAGCATCTCCTTCCTGAGCGGTATGACGGCTGTGTGGTCCCATGGTGTTTATACTTGCGTACTATTGTTTGTACAGATGAACGTGGTACCTTCAGACATTTGGAAATTTCTCCCAAGTGTGAACCAGACTTGTTGAGGTCTACAATTTTTTTCTGAGGTCTTGGCTGATTTCTTTTGATTTTCCCATGATGTCAAGCAAAGAGGCACTGAGTTTGAAGGTCGGTCTTGAAATACAACCACAACCAATTGACTCAAATTATGTCAATTAGCCTATCAGAAGCCATGACAATTTTCTGGAATTTTCCAAGCTGTTTAAAGGGACAGTCTACTTAGTGTATGTCAACTTCTGACCCACTGGAATTGTGAACTATAAATGAAATAATCTGTCTCTAAACAATTGTTGGAAAAATGACTTGTGTCAAAGTAGATGTCCTAACCGACTTGCCAAAACTATAGAAGGTTAACAATACATTTGTGGAGTGGTTGAAAAACGAGTTTTAATGACTCCAACCTAAGTGTATGTAAACTTCCGACTTCAGCTGTAGGTAGGTAGGCAGGTTGGTAGGTAGGCAGATAGGTAGGTAGGCTGGCAGACAAACTCTCTCGCTCTCGCTCTCTCTCAATAACCCTGACCTCTTACACTCTTTCTAACCTCCATCACTTTAAGTCACTGCCCAAAACAAACAGTCTCTGTTGACCCTGTTGGTGCTTAATGCTGGTAATTTCCTCTACTGCAGGGATAATTAGTAAAATAAAAACTCCATTTGGTTTTGTCTGGACTCCTAAATACACCGATAGAGAAATAGAGGGGGGAAAGAGGAGAGAGAGAGAGAGAGCATCTTATTTGAAATGGCTATATAGAGTGCATGCAGAAAGTATTCAGACCCCTTGACGTTTTCCACATTTTGTTACTTCACAGCCTTACTCTAAAATTCCTATTCAATCTACACACAACACCCCATAATACCAAAGCTAAAACAGGTTTTTAGAAATGTTTGCAAATCTATTAAAAATAAAAAACTGAAATATCAAATTTACATAAGTATTCAGACCCTTTACTCAGTACTTTGTTGAAGCACCTTTAGCAGCGATTACAGCCTCAAGTCTTCTTGGGTATGACACTACAAGCTTGGCACACCTGTATTTGGGGAGTTTATCCCATTCTTCTCTGCAGATCCTCTCAAGCTCTGTCAGGTTGGACGGGGAATGTCGCTGCACAGCTATTCTCAGGTCTCTCCAGAGATGTTCGATCAGGTTCAAGTCCGGCCTCTGGCTTGGCCACTCAAGAACATATAGAGACTTGTCCATAAACCACTCCTGCGTTGTCTTGGTTGTGTGCTTAGGTTCGTTGTCCTGTTGGAAGGTGAATGTTTACCCCACTCCAAGGTCCTGAGTTCTCTGGAGCAGGTTTTCATCAAGGATCTCCCTGTACTTTTCTCCATTCATCTTTCCCTCGATCCTGTCTAGTCTCCCAGTCCCTGCTGCTGAAAAACATCCCCACAGCATGATGCTGCCATCACCATGCTGGCACCATCACCATGCTGCTCCCCCCCCCTTAGTTTGGCGGGTGACCAGCTCTAGGAAGAGTCTTGGTGGTTCCAAACTCAGGCCACTGTGTTCTTTGGGACCTTCAATGCTGCAGAAATGTTTTGGTGCCCTCCTCCAGATTGCTGCCTCGACACAATCCTGTCTCAGAGTTCTACAGACAATTCCTTCGACTTCATGGCTTGGTTTTTGCTCTGACATGCACTGTTAACTGTGGAACCTTATATAGACAGGTGTGTGCCTTTCCAAATCATTACCAATTATTTGAATGTACCACAGGTGGACTCCAATCAAGTTGTAGAAACATCTCAAGGATGATCAATGGAAACAGGATGCACACACCTTCAATTTCGAGTCCCATAGAAAAAGTCTGAATACTTATGTAAATAAGGTATTTATTATTTTTATTTTTTATATACATTTGCAAAAATGTCAAAAAAACTGTTTTCGCTTTGTCATTATGGAGTATTGTGTATTGTTTTAGAATAAGGTTTTAACGTAACAAAATGTGGAAAAAGTCAAGGGGTCTGAATACTTTCCGAATGCATTGTAGCGAACCATCTGCACCCACCTACCTCAGTAAACCTAGCACTCCCAGTGTTAAACTCTCTGTCTCCACCCCCTCCCTTTCTCACTCTGTGTTGACTAAAACCTAGGTTGAGTTATGTGAAAGGCTCTCCTCTGTATATTTAAGCCTGGTCCCTGCTCTAGTTCCCCTCCTCTCCTGCCTAGCAGAAGAGATATATACTGCAGCAGGTAATGGCTGCTGTCACCTTATTCGATTGGCCTGATAATAGAAAAACCTCTGACTTTACACTGCTAAATCAGACGCTGAGCCACTCCACTCCACACCATTTGAACAGTCTGAAGTGCACTATGGGCCTGATTCCGATTTAGGAAATGTACGTTTTTCCTATGCACGCCTTTTCCTACGTACTTGTCAGTAGTTGGTATTCAGCCTTGCCTCAAGCAGGTGCGTAACACGCTTTGCAGGTGTGGTTCCCTTTGCGCACGCTGAATACATTTAATTCAACTGCTGAAAACCCTCCCACTTGCTGGCCAACAGATTTTCTCGTGGAGTTTTCATTCAATAGGGTTTTCAGGACAATTGTCTTAAGCCAGTCCTTTAAATACGGTTTACCTTTAATTACAATTGTGTCGATAGACTAGAATACATCAAGAGAACGGGTTCAGAATACAGGGATCAGTGAAAGGAAGCCATCTAAATATATGCATATTCGTCTCTGTTTCGGCACCAATTGGTAGATTTAAAAACACTCAGATTTTGTAGATTATTTAGGGTTAGTAAAGTATGTCTGAATCATAAAAAATCTGGTTTGGAGAGCCTTTACACACAAAATATATTGATGGATGAAAAATACAGTTTGATTCATCCTGAAAATGTTCATATTTAAGTTCCTTCAGTAAAATATTGGTTGAAAAAAGTGTACATTAACGGTTGAACATGAATCCTATAAATCTACCCTAATCCTCACTAATCATGGAACTGTATGACAGTGGCCGAGTCCTCGTAAAGTGTACATTAACGGTTGAATATGAATCCTATAAATCTACCCTAATCCTCACTAATCATGGAACTGTATGACAGTGGCCGAGTCCTCGTAAAGTGTACATTAACGGTTGAACATGAATCCTATAAATCTACCCTAATCCTCACTAATCATGGAACAGTATGACAGTGGCCGAGTCCTCGTAAAGTGTACATTAACGGTTGAACATGAATCCTATAAATCTACCCTAATCCTCACTAATCATGGAACTGTATGACAGTGGCCGAGTCCTCGTAAAGTGTACATTAACGGTTGAACATGAATCCTATAAATCTACCCTAATCCTCACTACTCATGGAACTGTATGACAGTGGCCGACTCCTCGTAAATTGTGCGTTCCATAATGATTCAAACAGGCTACATGTCCCAAATGATTGCACATTATTATCTTAATATGATCCACTAATGCTTAGACACCACCAGGAACAACTACACAGACGTGACAGAGGAAAGAAAGTATAAACTACAAATGAAGGACACTAACACTAAAGTGACAGTTATAAATGTATGTGGGTATTACTGACGGTGGCTCCTGATAGTGGCTAATATTTAACATGATACAAATTGTAAAATAAAAAGGTGCAAAGCCTGGTTATATAATTAAAACGTTCCAAAGCGCATACATCAACTCGGCAGGTTCAAACCTACAGAAGCATCTCCAAATGTCATCCACGCAAATGATGATGGCACGCAATAAAAATTCTAAATAAAGGCACAGTTATTTATAGCCTACTTTACTGTGGAAAAGGGGCCACAATATATGTCATGTTCATATGATTTTCAGTTTGCTTCTATTTGACTGGTTTCACATTCGTCTCCAGAGATCGTAAGGAAAACCCATCTCCAAGCGAGTTACTCATTTACCTAGCTGTTATCAGTAGCTTTTGTTTTTTCTATTGGAAAAAAAAGAAAGTAGCCTAGATGCTTTTTCCACTTGGAACCGGTAGGTTCGCTAGACCTTGTTCATGGTTTCCTCGTGCATATTATGAGATAATTAAGTCAAACTCAGAATACGGTGTATCTGTAGACACACTCCGCCACACCTTCATCTCGAATAGCATGCTATTCTCATGTTTAAATTCAAGATCAGAATACGCACTGAGAGAAAAGTGCATAAAAAGGGGATTACTTTCTATTTACGTCCACTTAACTCTGGTCAGAATCAGCCCATAGAGCACTGTGTTGGGAGAGGAGAGGCAGGGAGGATTGTATAACATATTAGTAGTGTCTCTTACTCTCTACACTCACTTAACTCTGGTCAGAATCAGCCCATAGAGCACTGTGCTGGGAGAGGAGAGGCAGGGAGGATTGTATAACATATTAGTAGTGTCTCTTACTCTCTACACTCGACTCTCAGCTGGTTATGTTTTGGTCTCCTCTCTCGTTTCTGTCTCCATCATTCTACACTGTTGCTACTTCAGAAGCTTGAGGAATAAAACAGTTGCCGTGTTGTTTACAATTGTAAATAAAAAGACCCAGGCCAACATAGATAATAGAACAGTTCCATCTCTGTGGTGGCCAGCCTGTCCGTGGGGGTGGATTCATCTCTGTGGTGGCCAGCCTGTCCGTGGGGGTGGATTCATCTCTGTGGTGGCCAGCCTGCCCGTGGGGGTGGATTCATCTCTGTGGTGGCCAGCCTGTCCGTGGGGGTGGATTCATCTCTGTGGTGGCCAGCCTGTCCGTGGGGGTGATCCATCTCTGTGGTGGCCAGCCTGTCCGTGGGGGTGGATCCATCTCTGTGGTGGCCAGCCTGTCCGTGGGGGTGGATTCATCTCTGTGGTGGCCAGCCTGTCCGTGGGGGTGGATTCATCTCTGTGGTGGCCAGCCTGTCCGTGGGGGTGGATTCATCTCTGTGGTGGCCAGCCTGTCCGTGGGGGTGGATTCATCTCTGTGGTGGCCAGCCTGTCCGTGGGGGTGGATTCATCTCTGTGGTGGCCAGCCTGCCCGTGGGGGTGGATTCATCTCTGTGGTGGCCAGCCTGCCCGTGGGGGTGGATTCATCTCTGTGGTGGCCAGCCTGCCCGTGGGGGTGGATTCATCTCTGTGGTGGCCAGCCTGCCTCCGTGGGGGTGGATTCATCTCTGTGGTGGCCAGCCTGTCCGTGGGGGTGGATTCATCTCTGTGGTGGCCAGCCTGCCCGTGGGGGTGGATTCATCTCTGTGGTGGCCAGCCTGTCCGTGGGGTGGATTCATATCTGTGGTGGCCAGCCTGTCCGTGGGGGTGGATTCATCTCTGTGGTGGCCAGCCTGTCCGTGGGGGTGGATTCATCTCTGTGGTGGCCAGCCTGTCCGTGGGGGTGGATCCATCTCTGTGGTGGCCAGCCTGTCCGTGGGGGGTGGATTCATCTCTGTGGTGGCCAGCCTGTCCGTGGGGGTGGATTCATCTCTGTGGTGGCCAGCCTGTCCGTGGGGGTGGATTCATCTCTGTGGTGGCCAGCCTGCCCGTGGGGGTGGATTCATCTCTGTGGTGGCCAGCCTGTCCGTGGGGGTGGATTCATCTCTGTGGTGGCCAGCCTGTCCGTGGGGGTGGATTCATCTCTGTGGTGGCCAGCCTGTCCGTGGGGGTGGATTCATCTCTGTGGTGGCCAGCCTGTCCGTGGGGGTGATCCATCTCTGTGGTGGCCAGCCTGTCCGTGGGGGTGGATCCATCTCTGTGGTGGCCAGCCTGTCCGTGGGGGTGGATCCATCTCTGTGGTGGCCAGCCTGTCCGTGGGGGTGGATCCATCTCTGTGGTGGCCAGCCTGTCCGTGGGGGTGGATTCATCTCTGTGGTGGCCAGCCTGTCCGTGGGGGTGGATTCATCTCTGTGGTGGCCAGCCTGTCCGTGGAGGTGGATTCATCTCTGTGGTAGCCAGCCTGTCCGTGGGGGTGGATTCATCTCTGTGGTGGCCAGCCTGCCCGTGGGGGTGGATTCATCTCTGTGGTGGCCAGCCTGTCCGTGGGGGTGGATTCATCTCTGTGGTGGCCAGCCTGCCCGTGGCCAGCCTGGGTGGATTCATCTCTGTGGTGGCCAGCCTGTCCGTGGGGGTGGATTCATCTCTGTGGTGGCCAGCCTGTCCGTGGGGGTGGATTCATCTCTGTGGTGGCCAGCCTGTCCGTGGGGTGGATTCATCTCTGTGGTGGCCAGCCTGTCCGTGGGGGTGGATCCATCTCTGTGGTGGCCAGCCTGTCCGTGGGGGTGGATTCATCTCTGTGGTGGCCAGCCTGTCCGTGGGGGTGATCCATCTCTGTGGTGGCCAGCCTGTCCGTGGGGGTGGATCCATCTCTGTGGTGGCCAGCCTGTCCGTGGGGGTGGATTCATCTCTGTGGTGGCCAGCCTGTCCGTGGGGGTGGATTCATCTCTGTGGTGGCCAGCCTGTCCGTGGGGGTGGATTCATCTCTGTGGTGGCCACCCTGTCCGTGGGGGTGGATCCATCTCTGTGGTGGCCAGCCTGTCCGTGGGGGTGGATTCATCTCTGTGGTGGCCAGCCTGTCCGTGGGGGTGGATCCATTTGATTTTCAACTCAGTTAATGAAAGAGCTTGTCAAACAAAAGACAGAGATTGAATGGAGTTCCCACAACTGGAGTTCCCACATATGCTGAGCAATTGTTGGCTGCTTTTCCTTCACTCTGCGGTCCAACTCATCCCGAGTGGTGCAGTGGTCTAAGTCGTCCGGGTTAGGGTTTGGCCGGGGTAGGCCGTCATTGTAAACAAGAATTTGTTCTTAACTGACTTGGATGGTTAAATAAAGGTTAAAGGGTTAAATAAATAAAAATAGGTTGGGTGAGGTCAGGTCAGGTGATTGTGGAGGCCAGGTCATCTGATGCAGCACTCCATCACTCTCTTTCTTGGTCAAATAGCCTTTACACAGCCTGGAGCTGTGTTGGGTCATTGTCTATTTGAAAAACAAATTATAGTCCCACTAAGGGCACACCAGATGGGATGGCGTATCGTTGCAGAATGCTGTGGTAGCCATGCTGGTTAAGTGTGCCTTGAATTCTAAATAAATCACTGACAGTGTCACCAGCAAAGCACCATCACACCTCCTCCTTGCTTCACAGTGGGAACCACACATCCTGAGATCATCAGTTCAGTACTCTGCATCTCACAAAGACACGGCGGTTGGAACCAAAAATCTCAAATTTGGACTCATCCGACCAAAGGACAGACTTCCACCGGTCTAATGTCTATTGCTCGTGTTTCTTGGCCCAAGCAAGTTTCTTCTTCTTGTTGATGTCCTTTAGTAGGGGTTTCTTTGCAGAAACCTCCTATGAACAGTTGATGTTGAGATGTGTCTGTTACTTGAACTCTGTGAACTCTAATGAACTTATTCTCTGCAGCAGAGGTAACTCTGGGTCCAGTTTCATCTTAGCGCTTTATCGTTTTTGTGGCTGCAATTGAATGAACTTTAAAAGTTCTTGAAGTTTTTTGGATTGACTGACCTTCATGTTTTAAGGTAATGATGGAATGTTGTTTCTCTTTGCTTATTTGAGCTGTTTTACCATAATATGAACTTGGTGTTTTACCAAATAGGGCTATCTTCTGTATTGCACCCCTACCGTTTCACAATACAACTGATTGGCTTAAACACATTAAGAAGGAAAGAAATTCCACAAATGAACTCTTAACGAGGCACACCTGCTCATTGAAATGCATTCAGGTGACTAGCTGATGAAGCTGGTTGAGAGAATTCCAAGAGTGTAAAAATGTCTCTACCACATCTCCGGATTCCTACCGCAAGCTCTGAACCTTTGCTCCGGATCATCGCAGCTAGCTAGCTGCTATCCGAGTGGCTACTCCTGGCTAACGTCCCCCGAAGCAAGCACCAGGTAGCTTCAATTACCTCTTTTGCCAATTGGCCTGAACTCTTTGCTGCCGACACAGAGCCCCGCCGATCCATCACAACTTGTCTACCGACGTAACCGTCCGAGGGGGTGTCTGTCCCAAAGCAAGCACCAGTTAGCCTTGAGCTAGCCTCGAGCTAGCTGTTTTGGTTAGTCATTTTTGTCTTATTTCACTGTAGAGCCTCCAGCCCTGATCAATATGCCTTAGCTAGCCTACTCCTCCTCTGTTCCTCTGGTGATTTAGAGGTTAACCCAGGCCCTGCAGCCCCCAGCACCACTCCCATTCCCCAGGCGCTCTCATTTGTTGACTTCTGTAACTGTAAAAGCATTGGTTTCATGCATCTCTGGCCTTCGAGCGCTGGAGAGGGAGAGCGGGTGCAGGCGTGACAACTGTACTGTATACAAAACTGTGAATATGTACAGTTGAAGTCGGAAGTTTACATACACTTAGGTTGGAGTCATTAAAACTCGTTTTTTAACCACTCCACAAATTTCTTGTTAACGAACTATAGTTTTGGCAAGTCGGTTAGGACATCTACTTTGTGCATGACACATGTAATTTTTTCAACAATTGTTTACAGACAGATTATTTCACTTATAATTCACTGTATCATCCCAACCGTGAAGCACGGGGTTGGCAGCATCATGTTGTGGGGGTGCTTTGCTGCAGGAGGGACTGGTGCACTTCACAAAATAGATGGCATCATGAGGAGGAACATTATGTGGATATATTGAAGCAACATCTCAAGACATCAGTCAGGAAGTTAAAGCTTGGTCGCAAATGGGTCTTCCACATGGACAATGACCCCAAGCATACTTCCAAAGTTGTGGCAAAATGGCTTAAGGACAACAAAGGCAAGGTATTGGAGTGGCCATCACAAGCCCTGACCTCAATCCCATAGAAAATTTGTGGGCAGAACTGAAAATGTGTGTGCGAGCAAGGAGGTCTACAAACCTGACTCAGTTACACCAGCTCTGTCAGGAGGGATGGGCCAAAATTCACCCAATTTATTGTGGGACACTTGTGGAAGGCTAACCGAAACGTTTGACCCAAGTTAACAACGGTTTACTATGTGACTCTGGAGGCAGTGTCCCACATGAAAAATACTACACTTTACTGTATAATACTACATTACTTACTATACTACACACAGTGGTATCCCTCGATCATGTGTAGAATTTTGTAGAATACTATAGTAAATAATATAGTATTATTCACTCAAAAAAACAATGTACAGTAATGTCTGCAAAAAACCTACCGTTTTTTAAACTATAGTAAACACTACAGTATTTAATTTGCATACTATATACCCTGGCCATTCTCCTTCCCCATGTTAAAATTATGCCACCCATATTTGAGAAACCTACATGCCAAGTATGGACCATATATTGTGTTCCCTACAGGTTATCGAAAAGAGCAGAAGCGCTGAAAAATCAGTTTATACACAAGTTATACCTACCTACAAGTTGTGGGGAATGTGCTCTTACTATTTCTCCAGTCGGTTTCCTCAAGGTTTCCTCACTTCTATGTCAAAGATAATAAAACAAAAACACTATAGTTAATACAACAGTCATGTTCACAAAAACACTACAGGAAATGCTACAGTAAACTGCAGTCCGCAAAAACACTACAGTAAATACTACAGGAAACTGCAGTCCGCAAAAACACTACAGTAAATATTACAGTAAACTGCAGTCCGCAAAAACACTACAGTAAATGCTACAGTAAACTGCAGTCCACAGAAACACTACAGTAAATGCTACAGTAAACTGCAGTCCGCAGAAACGCAACAGTAAATGCTACAGTAAACTGCAGTCCGCAGAAACACTACAGTAAATGCTACAGTAAACTGCAGTCCGCAGAAACACTACAGTAAATGCTACAGTATACTGCAGTCCGCAAAGACACTACAGTAAATGCTACAGTATACTGAAGTCTGCAAAAACACTACAGTAAATGCTACAGTAAACTGCAGTCCGCAGAAACACTACAGTAAATGCTACAGTAAACTGAAGTCTGCAGAAACACTACAATAAATGCTACAGTATACTGAAGTCTGCAAAAACACTACAGTAAATGCTACAGTAAACTGAAGTCTGCAGAAACACTACAATAAATGGTACAGTATACTGCAGTCTGCAAAAACACTACAGTAAATGCTACAGTATACTGCAGTCTGTAAAAACACTAGACTAAATACATCAGTATACTGAAGTCTGCAGAAACACTACAGTAAATGCTACAGTAAACTGCAGTCCGCAGAAACACTACAGTAAATGCTACAGTATACTGAAGTCTGCAAAAACACTACAGTAAATGCTACAGTATACTGCAGTCTGTAAAAACACTACAGTAAATGCTACAGTAAACTGAAGTCTGCAGAAACACTACAATAAATGCTACAGTATACTGAAGTCTGCAAAAACACTTCAGTAAATGGTACAGTATACTGCAGTCTGCAAAAACACTACAGTAAATGCTACAGTATACTGAAGTCTGCAAAAACACTTCAGTAAATGGTACAGTATACTGCAGTCTGCAAAAACACTACAGTAAATGCTACAGTATACTGAAGTCTGCAAAAACACTACAGTAAATGCTACAGTATACTGCAGTCTGCAAAAACACTAGACTAAATACATCAGTATACTGCAGTCTGCAAAAACACTAGACTAAATACATCAGTATACTATTCTGAACAAGAATAGAATTGCAACATGCAACAATTTCAACAATTTTACTGAGTTACAGTTCATATAAGGAAATCAGTCAATTTAAATCAATTTGTTACGACCAATGCATTTCACATGACTGGAAATGACGCAGCCACTTAGGAGCCAGGCCTAGCCAATCAGAATGAGTTTTTCCCCACAAAAGGGTTTTATTACAGACAGAAATACTTCTCAGTTTCACCAGCTGTCCAGGTGGCTGGTCTCAGACGATTCCACAGGTGAAGAAGCCGGATGTGGAGGTCCTGGACTGGCGTGGTTACACCTGGTCTGCGGTTGTGAGGTCTGGTGGACATTATTGCAGTCAGTATGCCAATTGCATGTTCCCTAAAAGCTTCAGACATCTGTGGCATTGTGTTGTGTGACAAAACTGCACATTCTATTGTCCCCAGAACAAGTTGCACCTGTGTAATGATCATGCTGTTTAGTCAGCTTTTCGATGTGCCACACCTGTCAGGTGGATGGATTATCTTGGCAAAGTAGGATGCTCACTAACAGGGATGTAAACAAATTTGTGCACATCATTTGAGAGAAATACGTTTTTGTGCGTATGGAACATTTCTGGGATCTTTTATTTTATAAGATCATATTGCGTACATTTTTTGGTTCAGTAGACAATCCACAAAAGACTACATGTATTACTATAGAATACACTACAGTTTTATTTCACTACAGTATTTATACTATAAATACTACAGGGAAGTCTGCAGAAACACTACAGTGAATTTATGCCATAGTATATTATAGCATTTTTTTTTATGTGGGGTTCTATATACAGTATATCATTTCCATTGCAGTTGGACCCATGTTGGGTTGTACATTCAGTTGGGTCTGTGTGAAATGTTGTAGCGCGGTGTGGGAAAGCCTAAACAGTGGTGCACCATACGCTATTCAGACCTGGGTGGGTTCTAGCCTACCTAGAGTGCCAGATGGGTGGGGTTTTCACCTTTTCAACTATTCTATTAGTGCCATTGTACCAGGCAAGCTCAATCAAGCGCAGATAAAGTATTTACAAATATTTCAAATAGTATTTGAACCGAGGTCTGATGATTTACTGTGTTCCTCATTGAATTGAACATTTTCCATTGAGGCTTTGACTGCTGCCATTCATTTTTGTATTTGAATGGGAATTACTCAAGTCTGATGATTCACAGAGAGATCAAGCATAATTAAAGAATGTGGAAGAAAATACTCAGAGGTCTCTGAAGAATGAGCTCAGAGAGTGAGAGAGAAAGAGAGAGAGAAAGAGAAGGAGAGTAAAATAGAGAAAGGAAGATAGCGAGAGAGTAAGAGAAAGGGGGAGAGGCAGAGAGAGAGAGGTGGAGAGAGCAGGATTGTTTTGGAGAGCTGGTAAAGAATGAGGTCATGGGAAGTGAAAGGATTGAGGGTTAGCAGGAGTCCTGTAGCCTGGGCTCCTCCCCTCCTTTTATGAGACGGCCTTTAGCAACAGTGCCCATAGAATTAGAATGAGTAGAACGGGGGCAGAAGCTCTGACCATGGCAATTGTGGATGGTGAATGGGGATGTCCGTTCTACTTTATTCCAATTCTATGGCAGAATCTTCTCTCTCCAGCTGCACCTGTCCCTCTCTGGGTTGCTCTCAGCAGGAAGGGCCAGGGCCTCCTGACACAGGTCCTGGCACCGTTTAAAATGCTTAATCCCCATGGCAACGCTATAGCTACCTGCTGAAGTTTCGGTCGTATTAAGCGATGGCTCGGATCCACTGAGTGGTGGAACCACTAAGAGGTCTTTTCAGTGGAGGAGACTGAGACTTTAAACTGTATGACTGTCAGTCATACTAGAATCAAGTGTCTTCTTATCTTATCCATGCTACCTAACATAAAACCCATCCATGGGAATTCAGTTTCTCTCTCAGGTTGGATTCTGTCAGAGAATTCCCACGGAGCAGTATACAGGAATAAAAGGTCCCTTTCGTTATGGCAGCGTGGCCTAGTGGTTAGAGCGTTGGACTAGTAACCGCAAGGTTGCAAGTTCAAACCCCCAAGCTGACAAGGTACAAATCTGTCTTTCTGCTCCTGAATAGACTGTTCCTAGGCCGTCATTGAAAATAAGAATTTGTTTTTAACTGACTTGCCTCATTAAATAAAGGTAAAATAAAAATAAAATCATCATAACCAAGTTATGTTAACCAGGTCGTGTGTGTGAGCGTGTGTGTGCTCTGAGGCCAGTTTGAGCAGAGTATGTTGTGTTTATTAGAGGAAGTGGAGGAAGGGTGGTGAAGGGGAAGGGCAGAGCTGTGTATCATTGCATCCTCAGGTCAAACATACACACACAGATCACATTCCTCTCTAGTGTCACATTTTAATCAACCTTAATGACCTCGTTATTGTCTCTAAGGCCTAGATTCAATCAGATCAAGCGTTAACCGGCGATAGCCGACACCCGCATAGCCGATGTTTTGGCGTGTCGGAATTGTAACTGCGTTGGAGCTGTCAAATCGGTGAGCGACTGCTCTTGATCATTGTCATGAAGCCACACCTGCACCACTCGTGTTAGAAGCTCTCTCTCTCTCTCTCTCTCTCTCTCTTAAGGCTTGTAAGGATGTGAGTGTGTCATAAGTGTGGTGTGAGTCCAATATTGAGACAGGAGGTGTAGAACAGAATAACAATACGTTGTGGACACTACAATACCTGTGCTCAAGTTTCTCAGAGTTTCTCTTTTATCCTTATTGGTTGTTGTAACATATGTGATCTGCATCTGTTACTATGGTGTTACTAAGAAGAAGGGCTATACGGTAGAGTTAGAGTACGGGTCAAAAGTTTGAACACACCTACTTATTAAAAGGTTTTTCTTTATTTTTACTATTTTCTACATTGTAGAATAATAGTGAAGACATCAAAACGATGAAATAACACATATAACACCAAAAAAGTGTTAAACAAGTGAAAATATATTTTATATTTGAGATTCTTCAAAGTAGCCACCCTTTGCCCTGATGATGGCTTTGCACACTCTTTGCATTCTCTCAACCAGCTTCATGAGGTTGTACATGGAATGCATTTCAATTAACAGGTCTTGTGGGAGTACAGGTCTGCAAGGAAAATGTTACAGTTGTGTAATATTCTCGACAACACAAATGCAACAGTTGTGTCCGCAGTAGAGGGTGAGTTGGTGGTTAGAGAGGTGGTGCTGGGAAGGAATGTTTAGTGGGGTGTTAGTGGGGCTGGGAAGGAATGTTTAGTGGGGTTTTAGTGGGGCTGGGAAGGAATGTTTAGTGGGGTTTTAGTGGGGCTGGGAAGGAATGTTTAGTGGGGTGTTAGTGGGGCTGGGAAGGAATGTTTAGTGGGGTTTTAGTGGGGCTGGGAAGGAATGTTTAGTGGGGTTTTAGTGGGGCTGGGAAGGAATGTTTAGTGGGGCTGGGAAGGAAGGTTTAGTGGGGTTTTGTGGGGCTGGGAAGGAAGGTTTAGTGGGGTGTTAGTGGGGCTGGGAAGGAAGGTTTAGTGGGGTTTTAGTGGGGCTGGGAAGGAAGGTTTAGTGGGGTGTTAGTGGGGCTGGGAAGGAAGGTTTAGTGTGGTGTTAGTGGGGCTGGGAAGGAAGGTTTAGTGGGGTGTTAGTGGGGCTGGGAAGGAAGGTTTAGTGGGGTGTTAGTGGGGCTGGGAAGGAAGGTTTAGTGTGGTGTTAGTGGGGCTGGGAAGGAAGGTTTAGTTGGGTTTTAGTGGGGCTGGGAAGGAAGGTTTAGTGGGGTGTTAGTGGAGCTGGGAAGGAAGGTTTAGTGGGGTGTTAGTGGGGCTGGGAAGGAAGGTTTAGTGGGGTGTTAGTGGGGCTGGGAAGGAAGGTTTAGTGGGGTGTTAGTGGGGCTGGGAAGGAAGGTTTAGTGGGGTGTTAGTGGGGCTGGGAAGGAAGGTTTAGTGGGGTGTTAGTGGGGCTGGGAAGGAAGGTTTAGTGGGGTTTTAGTGGGGCTGGGAGGAAGGTTTAGTGGGGTGTTAGTGGGGCTGGGAAGGAAGGTTTAGTGGGGTGTTAGTGGGGCTGGGAAGGAAGGTTTAGTGGGGTTTTAGTGGGGCTGGGAGGAAGGTTTAGTGGGGTGTTAGTGGGGCTGGGAAGGAAGGTTTAGTGGGGTGTTCTGCTTGGAGTGGCGTGAGAAGGAGAGGAGGAGAGAAGGTGTCACTGGAGAAGAAAAAAGGAGGAGACAAAGAAGTGATCGACAGTGAGGGGAGGGTGCTGCCGGTGGAGATCTCAGATTGGATGTCCAGCAGGCAGTCCTACTAACTCTCATGGCAGGCAGACCTTCCTGACCTGGGCCAGAGAAAAGGAAAACCTGCACCCACTGAAATAGTATTTTATGTTCTTTAGCAGCAGCAGAGGTCAAATGGACGTGTTTCGATGACAGCCTTCGTCAGCTTGTAGGGCTCTCATGCCACCTTATTAGATGGAAAGAGTCAGTCATTGTGAAGGCTTGGAGTGGTGAGTTTCACACTAATATGTGGTTATGGTTTAACCTTTCACACTTTCACTTTGTTCAATATTACTAAGGCATAGGCCTACATCAACTTGGTATATGCATGTTTTCATTTTATCCTTGCATTATTTTCAGGCCATGGTTGGAATTGTTATTCTTTTAGACACTGTTTTCAGGTGTAATTGAAATCCAATGTGCTGTGTGTATGTTTGTTTGTGAGTAATATGTGAGAGAGAGAGAGAGAAAGAGAGAGATGGCCCAGGGTCTTGTGCTGTAGTCATGGCTATACCGTGTGAAGGGAGAGCTGGTTGAAGGCTGATTGAGGTTACAGAGACCCTGAGGCGCCCTCCAGCTGTCTGCTGTCACACTGCACACGGTCTGGAAGACTGGTCACACAATCCTGTGGTTATCTGAGAGACTAGTCACACAGAGGGAGAAGGGAGAACTGTTCTCTCACAATCTACAGACTAGATCTGAAATGATTTTAAAGTTTACATGGCTTTTGGGGATGAGTTAAGAAGGAACCCTAATATTTTGCAGTGACATTTTAGTCCACATTAACCTGTCAACAGATTATGGTTATATGCAAAGAGTTCCTTGTAGATACAAATGTGTGAGAGAGCCACTAGACATATAAAACAACCTGAACCTGCAACAGCTTCATGATATATTAAACCATGTATCCCTGTGTTTCTGTTTTGCAGTGAAGGAGGACTGTGGCTCTGAAGAGGAGGATGAGGAGGAAGGGGGGGAGGAGGAGGAGGAGGAGGGGGTAAGGATGCCCTGGTAGAGGAGATGCTACAGTTGGAGGATACAGCGGTCATCTACCCCGAAGCTCCAGAGGACGAGCAGAAGAGCATTTCTGAGAGACGGGTCCCAGACGAGAATGGTACATCACTGCACCGTAAAACTCGTACCTTATTTTTCTACTCATAATGATGCTATCTTCAGAGAGACAGCAGAGCTTTTCAGTGATTTGGCACATAAAACATGGTCTTCCACGTTTAATGTATTTTCCTTCTCTCTATCTATATATACAGGCACGCCAGACGCTCTTTCCCAGCTCCTGACCTGCCCGTACTGCTCGCGGGGCTACAAACGCTGCACTGCCCTGAAGGAGCACATCAAGCTGCGCCACGAGAAGAGTGAGGACAACTTCAGCTGCTCCCAGTGCAGCTACACCTTCGCCTACCGCACACAGCTGGACCGTCATATGACCCAACACAAGACTCAACACAAGGAACCTGTACAGGTACCACAACCAACATGTTGGTTTGTGTGTGTGTGTGTGTGTGTGTGTGTGTGTGTGTGTGTGTGTGTGTGTGCGGGTATGCCTGTCTCTGTGCCTGTTTCTTTCCTTGTCCCTGTGATTGGAGGATACCCTGTTGGAGGATTCTGGCATTCCTACCTATTCCCTCCTGATTCCAGGGATCTCCAAACGGGATTTCTGGAAAACCTGTGTGTTTTGGGACAGATCCCAGACTTTTGCAGCACTAATGCTGTCATTGCTTGAGCTCACTCCCCCTCACAGACTGCCTGTTATTAATATACGATCAGTCCTCCCACTTTTATACAAATAAAAATATATTTTATATTCTTCAAAGTAGCCACTCTTGGCATTCTCTCAACCAGCTTCATGAGGTAATCATCTGGACTGCATTTCAATTAAGAGTGTTAAAAGTTAATTTGTGGAATTTCTTTCCTTCTTAATGCGTTTGAGCTTTAAGGTAAGGGGGTATACAGAAGATAGCCCTATTTGGTAAAATACCAAGTCAATGTTATGGCAAGAACACCTCAAATATGCAGAGAGAAACGACAGTTCATCATTACTTTAGGACATAAAGGTCAGTCAATCCGGAAAATTTCAAGAACTTTTAAAGTTTCTTCAAGTGCAGTCGCAAAAACCATCATGTTCAATGATGAAACTGGCTCTCATGAGGACCGCCACAGGAAGGGAAGACCCAAAGTTACCTCTGCTGCAGAAGATAAGTTCATTAGAGTTACCAGCCTCAGAAATTGCAGCACAAATAAATGCTTCACAGAGTTCAAGTAACTGACACATCTCAACATCAACTGTTCAGAGGAGACTGCGTGAATCAGGCCTTCATGGTCGAATTGCTACAAAGAAACCACTACTAAAGGATACCAATAATAAGAAGAAACTTGCTTGGGCCAAGAAACACGAGCAATAGACATTAGACCGGTGGAAATCTGTCCTTTGGTCTGATGAGTCCAAATTTGAGATTTTGGTTTCCAACCACTGTGTCTTTGTGAGATGCAGAGTAGGTGAACGGATGATCTCCACATGTGTGGTTCCCACCGTGAAGCATGGAGAAGGAGGTGTGATGGTGTGGGGGTGCTTGGTTGGTGACATTGCCTGTTATTTATTTAGAATTTAAGGCACACTTGACCAGCATGGCTACCACAGCATTCTGCAGCGATACGCCATTCCATCTGGTTTCGGCTTAGTGGGAATATCATTTGTTTTTCAACAGGACAACGACACAACACACCTCCAGGCTGTGTAAGGGTTATTCGACCAAGAAGGAGAGTGATGGAGTGCTGCATCAAATGACCTGGCCTCCACAATCACCCGACCTCAACCCAATTGAGGTGGTTAGGGATTAGTTGGACCGCAGTGTGAAGGAAAAGCAGCCAACATGTGCTCAGCATATGTGGGAACTCCTTCAAGACTGTTGGAAAAGCATTCCAGGTGAAGCTGGTTGAGAAAATTCCAAGAGTGTGTAAAGCTGTCGTCAAGGCAAAGGGTGGCTACTTTAAAGAAGTAGCCATCCTTCCCAGCCCCACTAACACCCCACTAAACGTAAATAATTTTGATTTGTATGACACTTGTTTGGCTACTACATGATTCCATATGTGTTATTTCATAGTTTTGATGTCTTCACTATTATTCTACAATGTAGAATATAGTCAAATGAAAAGAAAAACTGTTGAATGTGTCCAAACTTTTGACTGGAACTGTATATTATAAAAATTCCTGGATGTTTATCTGCTCCTGTGGAATAAATTAACTTTATGGATTTCTGTTTTGCATTACGATTCATAATTCTGTCTTATCTCAGCACTGTTTTTATCACTGTCTGCTGACACAGATGCAAACTAAATTTGCGTCTCAAATAGAACCCTATTCCCTATATAATGCATACTTTTTTCTGGTCAGAAATGTGCACTGCATCGGGAATAGGGTGCCATTTGGGATGAACACAACATTTTAGCTGACCTATTAAATGTTTAAACCCGTATTTGAATTGTACTGTACAGAACTCTCCCTTTATTCTTTGACAGAGCAATTTGAACCAAGATGTCTTTATCCAGAGTGACTGCATACATTTTCATACTATTTAGTACAGGTTCCCCATGGGAATGTAGCCCACAACCCTGGCATCCAAGCACCATGTCCTACCAACTGAGCCACGCAGGATTACTGTTACTGTTGACTGGGAATGCATTACACGCCCTTCAGACAGCAACATGAGTATGCACTGACTTCAGACAGCAACATATGAGTATGCACTGACTTCAGACAGCAACATGAGTATGCACTGACTTCAGACAGAGTACTGTTGTGACATGTAATATATTCACCCAGACCAAAACATCCCCATGAACAACACACACATTAACTACACTGTACACGTTGACTGAAGAGGCTTCTCACCATGCACAACAAACACATTGCCTGTGTCCCAAATGGCATGCTATTCCCTATATACCACACTACTTTGCACTACTTTTGACCAGAGCCCAGAACCCTGGTCAAAAGTAGTGCACTGCATTGGGAATAGGGTTCCATTTGGGACGCAAAAATTAACTATGCTGTACCCGTTGACTGGAGAGTGTCCTCACTCACCCGTCTGTCCTTCTGTCTGTCTGCTAGCGCCACACACCCCAAACCACCACAACAACAGGGGGGAATAGGAAGTTCATGTGTACAGAGTGTTCCAAGGCTTTTAAATACAAGCACCACCTGAAGGAGCACCTGCGTATTCACAGCGGTGAGTAATACTGGCAACACCTTGGTCACCATGGCAACACACACATGGGATGACTCACATGGTTAAGTCCCAAATGCTATCCTATTCTCTAATATAGCGCACTAATTTTGACCAGAGCCCTATTGGCCAATTGGGACACAGTCCTGGTCAAAGGTAGTGCACTATAGGCTATAGGGAAGAGGATGTCATTTGGGACAGAATCCTAGTGACTATATTCACAGCACTGCTGGTCCAGATGTATCTAACCATTTCCTTTGATATGTTTATAATATGCCGCTCTATAATTTCTGATTCTTGATTATGATAATTATTGAATCTGTGCTTCTGGCCAATGTGTCATAATTCTGTTGCTGTTGGCTTCAGGGACATGACTCCATTACCTCAGCCTGTTTGTTAATAATAGGTGCATCTGCATCCCAAATGGCACCCTATTCCCCAGGTAGTGCACTACTTCTGACCAGGACCCATAGGCGTCAAACGTAGTGCACTATATAGGGAATTGGGTGCCATTTGGGACACAAACCTTATGTTTTCAGATGTTTCCTGGAAGTAGCTTTATTTGATTACTCTATTCTTCTTATTTGACAAATTTCTCTCAGGAGAGAAGCCATACGAGTGCCCCAACTGTAAGAAGCGATTTTCCCACTCCGGGTCCTACAGCTCCCACATCAGCAGTAAGAAGTGTGTTGGCATGGTGCCTGTCAACGGTACCCCGACCAGTCATGAAGGCCTCCCAGACCCCCACCACCCAGAACCAGCTTTCCGGCACTGCCCCCGTAGCCCCTACCCGACTGCTCCTCCGGGGGGAGAAGACAGATGGCAAGCCCCTTCAGGAGCAGCTCCCCGTCAACCAGATCAAATCCGAGCCGGTGGAATATGAGTACAAGCCGGTGGCGGTGGGGCCTAACGGGGCAGCAGGGACTAACGGGACAGTGTTTACCGGTGGCATGGCGGTACCCCAGGGCACGGTCCAGGCGGTGGTACTGCCCACCGTTGGTTTGATGTCTCCTATCAGTATTAATCTCAGCGACCTGCAGAACGTACTCAAGGTTTGATTTGTATTTATTTGCCGATTTAAAAACAGAATTCAACCATGCATTTAAAATGATTATTTTTTTAAATACAAAAAGGTGTAAAAGGCCCCTTGCGGTCAGAAATGACCAAATCTAGCTATTGTATGGAGCCCCTTGATGTTGTGGTCATTTGTTAACCTCGCAGTTGGTGTGTCTATCATCCCAGTGACTTTTCACATTTGAACATGAAGCTTTAGTACCACTACTCATCAAGGATAGCACCAAAAAAAGGTTTCTTATTTCCATTGTGGTGCTCTTATTTCCAAGGTGGCCATGGATGGGAATGTGTTTCGCCAGGTGCTGGGGACGGCCAACGGGCTGGTGACGTCCAAGCAGGGGGTGGTGGGGCAGGCTGGGCAGCAGGTCATCTCAGCCATCAGCCTCCCTGGCTTCGTGGACCAAGACGGAACCACCAAGATCATTATTAACTACACCCTGGAGCCCAGCTTGGCCCAACAGCCCAGCGCACCTCAGCTCCTCAAGAAGGAACCTCTCCCTGCCCCCACCACCACAAACACACAGCCAGCCTCCAAAGTAACAGAGATACTCACCCAGGACCTCAGCATCATCAAGACCGAGCAGCCCGACTCGGAGTCTGAGAAGGAGATGGAGAAAGAGGAGGCTCAGACCGAGGCAGAGGCAGAGCAGAGTAAGGAGGGTGAAACAGCAAAGGCCCAGACAGGCAAGACAACATGTCTGCTGTGTGATGACTGTCCTGGTGGTTTGGATGCACTACACATGCTCCAGCACTGTAAACCTACCAATGGGGAGGGGGGTGACGTCAGCCCCCTGGACCCCTCTATCGCCGCCCTGCTGGCAGAAGCAGGGATAACACCAGGCCAGCCCCCTCTGAAGAACCTGCTCTCCCTCCTCAAGGCCTACTTTGCCTTAAACGCAGAGCCCACCGAGGAAGAGCTGGCCAAGATCTCTGACAATGTCAGGTTGCCCGTGGACATAGTCAAGAAATGGTTTGAGAAGATGCAGTCCGGTCAGATTACTGTAGAGCCCCCTGGTTCCTCTTCCCCTCTACCTTCAACAGGTCCTAGCACAGAGACCCAGGCGGCCCAAGAGAAGAGCGGAGAGCAGACAGAGGAGCAACTCGCCTCGGCCCAAACCCAGGAGACATCATCTTCCCAACCTCCCAAAAGTTCCCCTGCCTCGACCTCCGCCTCCCCCTTGGTCTCAGCCTCGGCTCCTTCACCACTAAACCTCTCCTCCAGCGGCCGGGTCATCGTGAAAACGGAGGAGGACTCAGAGGGCGAATCTCAAGATCTTCCCCTGGACCTGTCCCTTCCCAAGCAGCCCCAATCAGAGCCCCAGGTCCCCCATGTCCCCCAGGAGCAACCCCTCAACCTCACCTGTTTGAAGAAGGAAACGTCCCATCCCCAGCTCCAAACCCAGCTCCAGTCCCAGCTCCAACCCCAGCTCCAGGCCCAGATCCAGGCCCAGCTCCAACCCCAGCTCCAGGCCCAGCTCCAACCCCAGCTCCAGGCCCAGCTCCCAGGGTTCCAAACCCAGCTCCAGGCTCAGGGAACCACCAACACCATCTACGTCACTTCCCCCCCGCAGATGGCCACCTCCAGCCCGGTTAACATCATGACCACCCAGCTAGTAGCCATCACCAACCAGGGCAGCGGTGTGCCCTGTCTCAGGGCCATCTCCACTGGCACCACCAAACGGACTATTCTCATCCCCCAGCTTACCTACACATACACCACTAAAGCAGGCAGCAACGCCACTGGGGCCGACGGAGCCCAGAAGACTGTCATACTCAATGGTTGCCAGGTTGGTTTGTGAGCAAAGCTATTCACAATGTGTGAGATGAGACAATAGGAATATATACAGTAGATGGGACACAGAGATGGTTATTCATCAATATTAGGGGAAAATCAATCAGTGAAGGAGAGGGATACCACACACACACACACACACACACACACACACACACACACGTGTCTAACAGAACACATTGATTCAGTTGAAGAGCAGAGGAGAAATGAGGAGGAATGCACTGTGAGTTTCCTGCAGTTTTACTGAGTAGCCTGAATAACCCAGCACCAAGAAGTAAGTCTGCATCTCAATTGGTACTCTATACCCTATATAGTGTAGAACTTTTGGCCAGGGCCCATAGTGCTCTGGTCAAAAGTAGTGCACTATATAGGGAATCGGATGCAATTTGGAACGCTTTCCCCCTGCCTGTGGAAAAATGAAAGCAGTCCTGGCTGAATGGTTTGGGCTCCCTCCAGGCTTCCCTGAGCTGGATGATGTATGTACCAGGTGAAGTTACCTAATACTCTGTGCGTGCATGACAGCAGACAGAATTATCTGCCGCAGCCTGGAGTTGAGTTGGATTCTTCCAGTAGGAGTCAAGGGATGGTGTGTGTGTGTGTGTGTGTGTGTGTGTGTGTGTGTGTGTGTGTGTGTGTGTGTGTGTGTGTGTGTGTGTGTGTGTGTGTGTGTGTGTGTGTGTGTGTGTGTGTGTGTGTGTGTTTGTGTGCGTGTGTGTGTGTGTAAAGAAAGACTAGCAGAATGAATCCTTGCATGTTTATACATGTGAGCAGCTCACAGCGCGTTGTCTGTCTGAAAACCCACGTCTGTCAGTGTCTGGCAGACAGATCTATCTAAGTACTCCTGCTGGCTCACTAGAACTGACACAAAGGCCTGTGACAGTGGAAACACTGTGTTTTACATACTGCTGCTTTTATGGTCTAGTCTTGCATGATTATACAGTAATAGCAATGTCACATTAGAACAGATTTCGGGTTTTGCATTATCATTATTTTGCTTTGTAAGAACTGGGAAAATGTTTATGTAAAGAAAAGCATAATAAGTGAAATACTTAATAATAATGATAAATGATTAAAGCATCTCTCTTTTACTTTGAGGAGGAGGAGAAGGCAGACACCAGTTCAGAGAGCGTGTCGGCGGTAGAGGAGCAGAACGACTCGGACTCAGCCCCTCCACAGAAGAAGATGCGTCGGCTGGAGAGTGGCATGTATGCCTGTGACCTATGTGACAAGATCTTCCAGAAGAGCAGCTCCCTGCTCAGGCATAAATACGAACACACAGGTAAATCATATGCCCGGCGGTTGCGGGTCCATTGGGTCAGGGGCCGTATATAGCATCTCAGAGTGGGAGTGTGGATTTAGGATCAGCTTTGCCTTTTAGATCACGATGAATAAGATTATACCGACAGGTGGGAACCTGATCTTAGATCAGCACTCCTACTCTGATAATTCTTGACTTTTTAATGAGTGCTGCCCGGCCTGTGCCATTCCTTCTCGTCTTGCTATGAGACATTACTTCACTTCTTGCATGATATGAAGAATGTGGATGGCATTGACAGGCATTTAAAACACCAAGGTCTTTACTTTACCTGGCACTTTCATATGGTAAACCAATGGTTCTTCCCTGAAGATGGTATTTTAGCCAGCTTCAAACAGCTGAAAATACAATATTTTTGGTTATGGAAAATATATTTCACAGCGGTTTAGATTGTACAGATTCTACCCAATAACTGCTTGTTTTGTCACATTAACTGAAATTAGGCAAACTATTTGAATTTTTGCAACCAGGAAATGGAGGAGCCATTTTTCTGCATAGTGCATCTTTAAACCACCTAATGTCCTCCTAAAACACACATGAATTATTTCCTATCAGATGCATGCGTAACTACTGGCTCCAGCACTTTGATTCGATTTGGATTTGCCAAAAAAGGCTCTGTGTGCATCCCAAATGGCACCCATGTAGTGCAAATGTAGTGCACTACTTTTGACCAGGACCCATAGGAGAATAGGGTGCCATTTGGGACACAAAGTCTGTTTACAATTAGCCGTACTCCATTCTATTCTGAGTGGGCAGGTGGGTATTGCTCTGGTCCAGCCATGACTGCACTACTCCCAGACCACACATAGCCAATGGCATTGTGAAGCCTGGGCCAAATGGCCCCATATCCCCTATACAGTGAACAACTTTTGACCTGGGTCCATATAGGAAATAGTGTGCCATTTGGGAAGCGAACCTGGCCTGGCATAGGACAGGCAGGCAGTGTCCAAATCACTTCAGAAAAGGGGATGGGCCCAGTTGAACCCTTTATAGTGCACTACTTTTAACCAGGGCCCCTGCTTGATCTCCATTCACACTAAGATGTTTGTTTATTTTACTGAAAAATATTCCTGTGCAACAGACCTGCTGGAATCCGTTTGGGAGAATATTCTGAAGTGTTTTATGCTGAACAAAAATATAAATGCAACATGTAAAGTGTTGGTCCCATGTTTCATGAGCTGAAATAAAATATCCCAGAAATCTTCCATATGCATAAAAAGTGTATTTCTCTCCAATTTTGCGCACAAATGTGTTTACATCCCTCTTAGTGAGCATTTCTCCCTTGCCAAGGCAATCCATCCACCTGACAGGTGTGGCATATCAAGAAGCTGATTAAATGGAATGATCATTACACAGGTGCACCTTGTGCTTCGGACAATGAAAGGCCACTCTAAAATGTGCAGTTTTGTCACACAACACAATGCTACAGATGTCTCAAGTTTTGAGGGAGCGTGCAATTGGCATGCTGACTGCAGGATTGTCTACCGGAGCTGTTGACAGAGAAATGTATGTTAATTCCTCTACCATAAGCCGCCTCCAAATTTGGTAGTACGTCCAACCGGCCTCACAACCGCAGACAACGTGTAACCACTCCAGACCAGGACTTCCACATCCGGCTTCTTCACCGGCGGGATGGTCTGAGGCCAGCCACCCGGATAGCTGTTGAAACTGAGGAGTATTTCTGTCTCTAGTAGAGCCCTTTTGTGTTGAAAAACTCATTCTGATTGGCTGGGCCTGGCTCCCCAGTGGATGAGCCTATGCCCTCCCAAGCCCACCCATGGCTGCACCACTGCCCAGTCAATCCATAGATTAGGGCCTAATGAATTTATTGAAATTGACTGATTTTCTTATATGAACTGTCACGCGGTAAAATTATTGAAATTGTTGCATGTTGCATTTATATTTTTGTTCAGTAATACTTAATTGTGAGGATTTGTGTTATGATACTGTTTCCATAACAAATGCTGTTGATTTCACAGGTCACAGTCTACAGGCAGGTCAGTGTAATGTAGACAGTGACAGACCTGATGTAATGGTAAAAGCAAGGTGCACACACACACACACACACACACACACACACACACACACACACACACACACACACACACACACACACACACACACACACACACACACACACACACACACACACACACACACACACACACACACACACACACACACACACACACACACACACACAGAGCAAATCAAGAGTAATGGGTTGCGGATTGAAAAAAACTTGTTTACAGGGTTAAGCAGACATCTGTGGTGTGTTTAATGGAGAAGTTGGTTGAGTTTGAAACTCTGTTTCTCTCTCCAACTTTTCCAACCCAAACTCAGTATGTGGCTGTGTGTCTTTCAGAGGGTTTTAAATCAAGTTTCTGTTAAACATCCATGTACATTGGACACTAAAGTAATCTACTCTTCTCTCTTCTTCTCTTCTGTTTTCAGGAAAACGTCCACATGAGTGTGGCATCTGCAACAAAGCCTTCAAACACAAGCACCACTTGATAGAGCACACGCGTCTGCACTCTGGAGAGAAGCCCTACCGGTGTGACAAGTGTGGCAAGTGTTTCTCCCACTCGGGCTCCTACTCCCAGCACATGAACCACCGATACTCATACTGCAAGAAGGAGCCCCAAGGAGATCATCAGGTGGGGCGTCGGCTCAGGATGACCCCCGAAATGAGCCCCCAAGCAGAGGAGCAGCAATCAGATAGCCGGCCCACCTCCCCTCCCTCCCAATTGGACTCAGACGAGAGGGAGAGTGAGGAGGAGCTGGAGGAAGAGGAAGGAGAGGAGGAAGGCATGGAAGCCATGAGCATGGACGACATACGGGTGGTGCAGGTGGGCGAGGATGATGAAGAGAGTGAGATCTACGAGGTGGAGGAGTTTGAAGGGGAGAGGCAAGAGGAGGAGGAAGAAGGGAGCAGAGAGGAGGAGGCACAGCAGGAAGAGGAGGAGGGACAGCAGGAAGAGGAGGAGGGACAGCAGGAAGAGGAGGAGGAAGAAGGGAGCAGAGAGGAGGAGGCACAGCAGAAAGAGGAGGAGGGACAGCAGGAAGAGGAGGAGGCACAGCAGGAAGAAGAGGAGGCACAGCAGGAAGAGGAGGAGGAAGAAGAGAGCAGAGAGGAGGAGGCACAGCAGGAAGAGGAGGAGGGACAGCAGGAAAAGAAGGAGGAAGGGAGGAGAGAGGAAGAGAAGTCTGTACAGCAGGAGCAGGTGTGTGAGGAAGAGGAGGAAGGGAGAAGAGAGGAGGAGGAAGAAGGGAGGAGAGAGGAGGAGGCACACCAGAAGGAGGGGGAGGAAGAGGAATGGAGGAGAGAGGAAGAGAGCAGAGAGGAGTCTGTACAGCAGGAGAAAGATGTGTATGAGGAGGAGCAGGAGATGGAGGTACAGGTGATGGGGGAGGGGGAGGAAGGAGAGGTAGAGAAGGAAACTGTGGTAACAGAGAAGGCTAAGGAAACAGAGGACAGAAAGAAACAGGAGAAAGATGTGTATGAGGAGGAGCAGGAGATGGAGGTACAGGTGATGGGAGAGGGGGAGGGAGGAGAGGCAGAGAAGGAAACTGTGGTAACAGAGAAGGCTAAGGAAACAGAGGACAGAAAGAAACAGGAGAAAGATGTGTATGATAAAGAGAAGGAGGAGGAGATGGAGGTACAGGTGATGGGAGAGGGGGAGGAAGGAGAGGCAGAGAAGGAAACTGTGGTAACAGAGAAGGAAACTGTAGGAACAGAGAAGGAAACAGAGGACAAAGAACCGCATGTGGACAAGGAGAAGATTACAGAAACATTAGAAGATGGACAGAAAGAAACAGAGGAAAACAAGATGAACAGTGAATGAAAAATACATTTTGTGTTGAAAATGTCAAATAGCAGGACAGGAAAATATTGTCTTGTTGTCAGAAGAAGAAACAAAACAAACATGGCTGCCATGTTGATGCTGTGTTGTCGGTCCACTACTGTGTTCAAACCCAGGTGTGCCTGAACTAGACAAAAAAAGAAGTGACTTTTATTTGTGGAAAAAAATCAGTGTTACTTAGACCTTGTTTATAGAAGTATTATACATTTGAAAAGAAAGAAACACCCATGTGGACATTTGTTACTGAGAGTGAGACATCCGATCCCAGGTCATTTCTGTTTGTCAGTGTTATTACTCATTTTGCAGCTCATGTTTTAACCTTTTAACCTGTACAGTTGAAGAAAGATTTCTATACCTTTTTATTGCCAAATGATGGTGTTTGCTAAAATCAGTATTTTATTGAGTTGTAAAAAAACAAAACATCTGCACTACAGTATTCCTGGTTTACCTATGGATAAAACATGCCTCATGATGTGTTGTGCACCCTTTAGTATGATTATGTACACACTAGCTATAGATCGTCTTTATGTTAGCTAATCTTAGCATAGCATTTTGTTTTAAGTTGGATTGTTAGCCTTAAGAAGAAAAGAGGATTCTGGGGTATGGGTGGGAAGGGGTTAGCCTGAGTGCCAGTCTGTTTGTTCTATCGTGTTAACTCCTTGTCACTCATTGTCTTGCCATGTTTGGCTTGTCGAGGACAGCAATGGAATTGGCAAGAGCACAAACAGATCTGGGACCAGGCTAGGGAGAGGTGAGAGGGTGGGGATGATGATGTGGCATCTGATGCCATAACCAAACTGTCCTATCAGGGAAGGTGTCACAACCTCAAATCCAGCATTCTTACCATGCTCCTCCTTGGTCGCGCCCCAATAATCTCTCCTTCCTGCAGTGTGCACTTGTTTACTACTCCCCACAAATTGAAAAGCATTGGATTGGTGTAGGCATGGGCTAAACTACAAGAAGTTTACACAATATTTTGTATACCAGTCATTTCCTTTCAAATCCATGAAGGGAAGAGAGCAAGTGCGCACGTTTGGAGAAAGGTTTGATTATTGGGACACCCCTTGTTTTCGGTTAGGTAGGTTGTTAATCAATGATCATCAGTGTTATAGGGTCATATGAAGCAGGAGGGGGGCAGTTCTCTGCATTGTACCCCACCCCAATGCCTCCAGCCTTATGCAAGACCAGTCCTGTGTGCTGTAAGTGCCATTGAACAGTGTTATTTTTACTTCACGGATGTAGCCAGTACATCTTTCAATCTGCGCAAGGCCCATATTGAATAATGTTTGTTTACTTGCTTGGACACATTTTTTGTTAAATAGTGCTTCATCCCAAATGGCACCATATTCCCTATTGGTGCACTATAGGGCTCTGGTCAAAGTACTATACTATGGAGGGAAAAAGTGGCCATTTGGGACGCGGACAATAGCACGAATAAGGAATCTTTCATGTGACAAAAGTGACAAAGAGAATAAGATGGATGGGAAAGGTTTTTACTGTGTTTAAGGGGATTTTCCTGTGTTGGAGCGTCAGCCATTATTAGTTGAGTGCACTTGTTTTAAAAAATGGTGGCAAACTAACCCTCACTTCAGGTAACAAATGTTAGTGAATATGGTCCCTGTGTTTTATGACGTGTTTCAGTTGATTTGACCTAACAGTGTTACTTCATTCTTTTTCAGTTTGGCTTTAGTATTTTTCATGTGTGCATTTGGCAGTATTAGAACCCTTGTCACTGATGAAAGTGTACCTATTTAGTTTTTAGAGGACTTTTTATATTTATGTGTCTTATTTTTATATTTCTTTATGGTTATTTATTACACACATTGTAGTGTACAATACTGTAGTTTGAATTGATACAATAATAATATATTTTAGTATGAAAAATGATTTGACGGTCAATGAATCCAGAGCGGTCTGAAGTACAGCTCTAGGAGTCACGAAGTTTGTTTTCAAAAAAAGCAACCTGAAGTATTACGTCAACATGATGTCTGTTTAAGCTGTAAAAAAGAAAAGAACAAGAAAAGCCACAAATGAAGAGAGAAATGAAAAGTGTTCCATGTGCATCCATCATCGGACGAGTCGGTTAGACTGACCTCGTCCTTAATTTGATATGAAAGCTACTGAAAACTAACTGTGTGACTAAACGCATGAGTCCTCGCTGTTGTTATGAAGATATACGTAACTCCCTTTTTTTGTCAACATACTCTTTTTCTTTCAGTTTTGTGCCAATTTGTTACATTGTTGTTATTATGTCAGAGGCTACTCTTTGTTTTATACATTTCCTGTTTAATCTGTCTGTTTTTATAGTTGTTTTTTTATGACCCCACCATCACAATAAAATACAAGAAAGCGTTTCTGAGATTGGGTGATCTTTATTTTTATGTAACAATGTTTAATTCATCTGTAATATATCATATACTTGCTCTTTAGTTCTTAGTGGGAGTCAGGAGACAATGGTTGATGTAGTGATTGATGCGTGTCGTTAGTAGGGGTAGGGGTTAGTATGGTTATATTTTACATTAGGTATGGGGTTATTCTCTGCTTATGCATCCTGATTTCCACGCCAAATAAATACATTTATATCATCCAACCAATGTAAACATCCTTTATGGAGGAATGGTCTAAGATCCCTCCCAATGTTTTTTTCCAATCTCATAAAACATTTTAGGAAAAGGCTCAGTGCCTTGCAATGTGAAGTATTGAAAGATATTGAAAACAATACTTTTGACCATCTTTGAGAAAAAATGATTACTTGTTAAACAAAATCTCTCTAAGCAATTAGTATAACATATATTTTTTTAAATGATTACAATATACAATTGAAGTCGGAAGTTTACATACACCTTAGCCAAAAATATTTAAACTCAGTTTTTCACAATTCCTGACATTTAATCCTAGTAAAAATTCCCTGTTTTAGGACAGTTAGGATCACCACTTTATTTTAAGAATGTGAAATGTCAGAATAATAGTAGAGAGAATTATTTATTTCAGCTTTGATTTCTTTCATCACATTCCCAGTGGGTCAGAAGTTTACATACACTCAATTAGTATTTGGTAGGATTTCCTTTAAATAGTTTAACTTGGGTCAAACGTTTTGGGTAGCCTTCCACAAGCTTCCCACAATAAGTTGGGTGAATATTGGCCCATTTCTCCTGCCAGAGCTGGTGTAACTGAGTCAGGTTTGTAGGCCTCCTTGCTTGCACACGCTTTTTCAGTTCTACCCACACATATGTCAATTAGCCTATTGGGAGCTTCTAAAGACATTACATAATTTTCTGGAAATTTCCAAGCTGTTTAAAGGCACAGTCAACTTAGTGCATGTCAACTTCTGACCCACTGGAATTGTGATACAGTGAATTACAAGTGAAATAATCTGTAAACAATTGTTGTTAAAATTACTTGTGTCATGCACAAAGTAGATGTCCTAACCGACTTGCCAAATCTATAGTTTGTTAACAAGAAATTTGTGGAGTGGTTGAAAAACGAGTTTTAATGACTCCAACCTAAGTGTATGTGACTGTTCAGGTTTTGTTTTATATGGAGTTTTTAGTTCCCAACCTGCATGCGCATTATTGTTTAAGAATGAACAACAAATGGCTTGCTTGTACTGATCACCAAGGTAGTGGTCATGTTGTTAATTCCTCCAATGGAGTGTCACTGCTACTGGAGGTGGAAGATGTGGTCTACATGCATCTCAGGGCTGGGAATCAGATAAATGATCATGGAAATCGCCACAGCACTTTTAGTGGTCACCTACTCTTCACCAGAAGATAATTGAAGGACTTTTTGACACAGTTTGAAACAGTTCATATGTATTTCATCTTAAAAACAAATTGATTGATTTCTGACAATATGGATGAAAAGAACATCATAATCTGTACGGCCTATAAGCAATAAACCAAATGTTGTTTAAGGAATGAACTGAAACATTATTATTCATTGATTTTGAGTGTGTGTATGTATGTGTGCTTAGTGCTTTATAACTAATACTGTCATACCTGTACACGCCCCTATTTCTCTCTCTCTCTCTCTCTCTACTAACATGCCAGATGGCCCTGGTAGCATGTATGTTACTGTAGATGGACTCCTAATGCCTGGGGGAGTTCTGCTAGACCAAACCCCTCTCCCAGCCTCTGTGAACACCTCACTTTCTCTTGTTTCTGGGCCTGTATTCATAAAGAATCTCAGAGTAGTAGCGCTGATCTAGAATCAGTTTAGCTTTTAAGATCATAATGAATCATATTTTATGTCAACGGATGGGTTCCGGATCCTAGATCAGCGCTCCTACTCTGGGATGCTTCAGGACTATGTGCCACGGTCATTATCAATACAAGATGGCTTAAGAATAGCCTGGTCCCAGATCTGTTTGTGCTATCATTCCAACTCCTTGTCATGCCAATCGTGACGTTTTTGGCACGACAAGGAGAGGAAAGGAGTGGAATGATCGCACCAACAGACTGGTATCCCAGGCTATCTTAGGAATGGTAATACACAGGAGAGCCTGAGGGAAGCACAGGCAGGAGGAGAACAACTGCTGAGAAGCAGCACACTCGGCTGCTCGGTTCTTCGGCTGTCCCCATAATGACAACTCCTTTTGGTTCCAGGTAGAACTCTGTGTAGAAAGGGTTCTCCAGTGGGGAAAGCCAAAGAACCCTTTAAGGTTCTAGATTGCACCTTTTTTTTTACATTTTAGTGACAGTAACCCTGACAGTGAAGTGAAGGAACACTTCTTATCGCCAGAGATGCTCATGAAGAGATTCCACTCTGCCCTCTGCTGCACAGATGAAGACATTTCAGCTGACGTGTTTATTTGCTGTCTGATGTCATTAATTGAACCAATAACCTTGTCAATGTTTTCCTAATAAAATAAATGCTGCATAACCATTCGACCATCTTTGATAATGGAGTGAAATGCTGACAAATGTATCTCCCAATGGCACCCTATTCACCATAGAGTTCTGGTCAAAAGTTGTGTAATATAGGAAATATTATAAGGTACCATTTGGGCCATGGAAGTGGAGAGTGACACTCTGAAAAGGGTTCATCAAGTGTAGACCCACAACAGTTACAAAGGTAAGGAGAACAATACTCCTAAATACACTTTAAACAACATTTCAAGACTAGAAAAATTAAGTGTTAAGATTGGTTTAAATCACCTTTGTGATTGAGTGAGCTCTTGCCAGGTGGGAGCTCTGATGTGTCCAAAATGGCACCCTATTTCCTACATAGTGCACTAATCTTGACCAGAGCCCTATGGGCCATGGTCAAAAGTAGTGCACTACATAGGGAAAAGGTTTGGACACAGCTACTCATTCAATAGTTTTTCTTTATTTTTTCTCTATTTTCTACACTGTAGAATATTAGTGAAGACATCACAACTATGAAATAACACATATGGAATCATGTAGTAACCAAAAAAGTGTGAAACAAATCTAAATATATTTGAGATTCTTCAAAGGAGCCACCCTTTGCCTTGATGACAGCTGTGCACACTTTTTTTTTCTCCACAATTTCGTGGTATCCAATTGTTAGTAGTTACTGTCTTGTCTCATCGCTACAACTCCTGTACGGGCTCGGGAGAGACAAAGGTGGAGAGCCATGCGTCCTCCGAAACACAATCTAACCACCATCGATAAAAGGCAGTACTGTGCACTGCTTCTTAACACAGCGCGCATCCAACCCGGAAGCCAGCCGCACCAATGTGTCAGAGGAAACACCGTACACCTAGCGACCTGGTCAGCGTGCACTGCGCCCGGCCAGCCACAGGGGTCGCTAGTGCGCGATGAGATAAGGATATTCCTACCGGCCAGGCCCTCCCTAACCCGGGTGACGCTAGGGCAATTGTGCGTCGCCCCATGGACCTCACGGTCGCGGCCGGCTGCGACAGAGCCTGGGCTTGAACCCAGGGTCTCTGGTGGCACAGATAGCACTGTGATGCAGTGCCTTAGACCACTGTGCCACCCGGGAGGCGCCCAGCTTTGCACACTCTTGGCATTCTCTCAACTAGCTTCACCTGGAATGCTTTTCCAACAGTATTGAAGGTGTTCCCACGCTTGTTGGCTGCTTTTCCTTCACTCTGCGGTCCAACTCATCCCAAACCATCTCAATTGGGTTAAGGTCGGGTGATTGTGTAGGCCAGGTCATCTGATGCAGCACTCCATCACTGTCCTTCTTGGTCAAATAGTCCTTACACAGTGTGTTGGGTCATTGTCCTGTTGGAAAACAAATGATAGTCCCACTAAGCGTAAACCAGATGAGATGGCGTATCGCCGCAGAATACTGTGGTAGCCATGCTGTTTAAATGTGCCTTGAATTCTAAAGAAATCACTGACAGTGTCACCAGCAAAGCACCCCTACACCATCACACCTCCTCCTCCATGCTTCACGATGGGAACCACGCATGCGGATATCATCCGTTCACCTACTCTGCATCTCACAAAGACACTGTGGTTGGAACTGAACATCTCAAATTTGAACTCATCAGACCAAAGGACAGATTTCCATCGGTCTAACGTCTATTGCTTGTGTTTCTTGGCCCAAGCAAGTCTCTTATTATTATTGGGTCCTTTAATAGTGGTTTCTTGCAGCAATTCGACCATGAAGGCCTGATTCACACAGTCTCCTCTGAACAGTTGAGGTCACTGGTGCACCTGAGCCACGCTCAAGGTCCTAAACCATATCATAACCACCATCGATAAAAGACAGTACTGTGCAGCTGTCCGAATTCTTATCGGCAGACCCAACAGCCTTGGTTTCTCTAGTGACTGCCTCGCCTGGTTCACTAACTACTTCTCAGATAGAGTTAAATGTGTCAAATCGGAGGGCCTGTTGTCAGGACCTCTGGCAGTCTCTATGGGTGTCGACTATTTTCTCTGTATATATCAATGATGTCACTCTTGCTGCGGGTGATTCTTTGATCCACCTCTACGCAGACGACACCATTCTGTATACATCTGGCCCATCTTTTGACACTGTGTTAAAAAACCTCCAAACGGGCTTCAACGCCATACAACACTCCTTCCATGGCCTCCAACTGCTCTTAAATGCTAGTAAAACTGAATTCATGCTCTTCACCCGATCGCTGCCCGCATCCGCCCGCCCGACTAGCATCACTACTCTGGAGGGTTCTCACTTAGAATATGGGGACAACTACAAATACCTAGGTGTCTGGCTAGACTGTAAACTCTCCTTCCAGACTCATATTAAGCAACTCCAATCCAAAATTTAATCTAGAATCAGCTTCCTATTTCGGAGCAAAGCCTCCTACACTCATGCTGCCAAACATTCACTCGTAAAACTGATTATCCTACCAATCCTTGACTTCGGCTATGTCGTTTACAAAATAGCCTCCAACACTCTACTCAGCAAATTGGATGCAGTCTATCACAGTGCCATCCGTTTTGTCACCAAAGCCCCATATACTACCCACCACTGCGACCTGTATGCACTCGTTGGCTGGTCCTCGCTACATATTCGTGGCCAAACCCACTGGCTCCAGGTCATCTACAAGTCTTTGACAGGTAAACCTCCGCTTTATCTCAGCTCACTGGTCACCATAGCAACACCCACCCGTAGCACGCGCTCCAGCAGGTATATTTTACTGGTCATCCCCAAAGCCAACACCTACTTTGTCCACCTTTGCTTCCAGTTGTCTGCTGCCAATGACTGGAACAAATTGCAAAAATCACTGAAGTTGGAGACTTATATCTCCCTCACTAACTTTAAGCATCAGCTGTCAGAGCAGCTTACCGATCGCACACAGCCCATCTGTAAATAGCCCATCCAACTACCTCATCCCCATGTTTGTTTTTGTTTTTCCCCTCTTTTGCACACCAGTATTTCTACTTGCACATCACCATCTGCACATCTATCAATCCAGTGTTAATGCTATATTGTAATTACTTCAATACTATTGGCCTATTTATTGCCTTACTGTATACACACTGTATACAGATTTTGGCCAGGTCGCAGTTATAAATGAGAACTTGTTCTCAACTGGCCTACCTGGTTAAATAAAGGTGAAATATATATATATTTTTTAAACAGTTGATGTTGAGATGTGTCTGTTAATTTAACTCTGTGAAGCTTTTATTTGGGCTGCAATCTGAGGTGCAGTTAACTGTAATGAACTTATCCTCTGCAGCAGAGGTAACTCTGGGTCTTCCTTTCCTGTGGCGGTCATCATGAGATCCAGTTTCATCATAGAGCTTGATGGGTTTTGCAACTGCAATTGAAGAAACTTTCAAAGTTCTCGAAATGTTCTGTATTGACTGACCTTCATGTGTTAAACTAATGATGCACTGTTGTTTCTCTTTTCTTATTTGAGCTGTTCTTGCCATAATATGGATTTAGTCTTTTACCAAATAGGGCTATCTTCTGTATACCGCCCCTACCTTGTCACAACACAACTGATTGGCTCAAACACATTAAGAAGGAAAGAAATTCCACAAATGAACTTTTAACGAGGCAGACTTGTTAATTGAAATGCATTCCAGGTTATCCAGCCTCAGGTTATCCAGCCTCATGAAGCTGGTTGAGAGAATGCCAAGTGTGCAAAGCCGTCACCAAGTTAGGGTGGCTACTTTGAAGAATTTTAAATATAACATATTTTTTTTATTTGTTTAACACTTTTTTGGTTACTACATGATTCGATATGGATTTCATTTGTGTTATTTCATTGTTTTGATGTCTTCACTATTATTCTACAATATAGAAAATAGTAAAAAATAGAAAAACCTGTGAATAAGTAGGTGTGTCCAAACATTTGACTGGTACTGTATGTATATACGAAAATATGTTTTTATTTGAACAGTTTTCTGGAAGAAATTGTGCATTACTTTAAAAAAGTGCAAGGGTGCCAATATCTACTGCACGATGCTCCAGTTTCATAAACCCCATAGGCCGATTTACAGCTTTACGAGCTTGTGAAACTACAGTCTGTGTGTGTGTGTGTGTGTGTGTGTGTGTGTGTGTGTGTGTGTGTGTGTGTGTGTGTGTGTGTGTGTGTGTGTGTGTGTGTGTGTGTGTGTGTGTGTGTGTGTGTGTGTGTGTGTGTGTGTGTGTGTGTGTGTGTGTGTGTGTGTGTGTGTGTGTGTGTGTTTGGCTGTGTCAGGGACTGAAGTTTGAACCAGAATAAGTTGGTGAGATGACAGTATGGACGCCTGTCTCCTGGGCTGCACCACTTTCTGTGCCTTTTTGTGTGTTTGTTTGGTTTGATTTAGACCACGGGCTCTATTTTCAGCTGGCGTTTAAGGTGTCCGCATACATAGGTTCGTTTTGCTCCTAGCATAACTCAGCTAGGCGAAGCGAACGTATGTACTCGTATCTCCCTAAATACCTTTGCTTGAAAAACAAGAAAAAAGCGGCAATGTTACTGTCGTTTGTCCCACTTGACCCAACTTAGCAACAACATAGCCAAGCACTGAATTGAATTCATCTAAGATTAATAAATAAATATGTCATTCATTTGGATGTTTTTGCCAAAGAGGTCTTAGTCATGCAGTTTTACATCTAACTAAGATGTTTGGTGCATTATTTCTCAAGTGAAAACGTTTGCATAATAATGAGTCGATTCTTGTTGAATGACAACTAACGCTTCACTGGAGAATCCCCTCCATAGTTCCCACTTCTACGAAGAGTAGTACTGTTGACCAATCAATCACCCATGAATCACATAGACTTTGGTTACCGAACTTCGATTTGCCTCAAGAAACAATGTTGTGTGCACAAACAGCCGGGAAAAACCCCTGCCAAACACCATAACAAACAAGAATGTCACAAAAGCTTGTCATAATACGTGCACTAACTGTTTCGACTGGGAAGTGACTATATAACGTCTGTTTAGGAACATAAAGTCAATACAATGGACTGCTTATTTTTGGACTTTTATCACTTTGTAAAAATTGCATCTTCCACTTTCATCTGTTGGACCTAACTGTCACATCACGGGAATCCCGATCGTTGTCCTTGGTGCTGAATCCACTTGTAGCCGAGGCTATTTCACTTGTTATGTTTTTGTGAGCAGTACAACAGTGACTGGACATTCCCCTTCTCTCTTTGTATTGGATCTTTGTGGAGCTCCTGTGAAGAGTTTGGATGTGTGTAAAACCCTCCATAGTCCAAGTTGTCTTCTCTGTATTACACGCACACAGAGAGCAATAATGGGGCCTGTCACTGTATTTAAAGCCTATTTAAAACAACTTGTTGTTTCACTTTCATTACAATTGGATTCAAATTATACACTGTCTTTTTAAGCATCATCAAAATCCTAGTAAATGTAATCTTGTTTATTGACTAAGTCTGGCATGTCCATGTCCAGACTGCAATCTAGAGTATGCCTAGCCCCTATATCAATGTGAAGGCTATAGTCTATGTCATGTCCAGACTGCATTCTAGAGTATGCCTAGCCCCTATATTGATGTGAAGGCTATAGTCTATGTCCAGACTGCATTCTAGAGTATGCCTAGCCCCTATATCAATGTGAAGGCTATAGTCTATGTCATGTCCAGACTGCATTCTAGAGTATGCCTAGCCCCTATATCAATGTGAAGGCTATAGTCTATGTCCAGACTGCATTCTAGAGTATGCCTAGCCCCTATATCAATGTGAAGGCTATAGTCTATGTCATGTCCAGACTGCATTCTAGAGTATGCCTAGCCCCTATATCAATGTGAGGGCTATAGTCTATGTCATCCAGACTGCAATCTAGAGTATGCCTAGCCCCTATATCAATGTGAAGGCTATAGTCTATGTCATGTCCAGACTGCATTCTAGAGTATGCCTAGCCCCTATATCAATGTGAAGGCTATAGTCTATGTCCAGACTGCATTCTAGCCCCTAGTCAATGAAGGCTATAGTCTAGCAGACTGCATTCTATATCAATGTGAAGGCTATAGTCTATGTCCAGACTGCAATCTAGAGTATGCCTAGCCCCTATATCAATGTGAAGGCTATAGTCTATGTCATGTCCAGACTGCATTCTAGAGTATGCCTAGCCCCTAATATCAATGTGAAGGCTATAGTCTATGTCATGTCCAGACTGCAATCTAGAGTATGCCTAGCCCCTATATCAATGTGAAGGCTATAGTCTATGTCATGTCCAGACTGCATTCTAGAGTATGCCTAGCCCCTATATCAATGTGAAGGCTATAGTCCATGTCATGTCCAGACTGCAATCTAGAGTATGCCTAGCCCCTATATCAATGTGAGGGCTATAGTCTATGTCATCCAGACTGCAATCCAGAGTATGCCTAGCCCCTATATCAATGTGAAGGCTATAGTCTATGTCATGTCCAGACTGCATTCTAGAGTATGCCTAGCCCCTATATCAATGTGAAGGCTATAGTCCATGTCATGTCCAGACTGCATTCTAGAGTATGCCTAGCCCCTATATCAATGTGAAGGCTATAGTCCATGTCATGTCCAGACTGCAATCTAGAGTATGCCTAGCCCCTATATCAATGTGAAGGCTATAGTCTATGTCATGTCCAGACTGCATTCTAGAGTATGCCTAGCCCCTATATCAATGTGAATGCTATAGTCTATGTTTAACAATCTATTTCCATGCTAAAGCAATGCAATTAGAATAATGTGGACTTCAAACATGTTCAACATCTGACAAATATGGGGCTATTTAAAGAGCTAGGCTGTAACAGACTAACATTCGAATTTGAGTTGAGGACAACACAATACATAAACGTAAATACACAACTGGAAGCAACCACATATTTAGCAAAGGAGCACGTTCTGATTGGCCAGTGAGGGGTCAAGCATTGCCACACCTACAACTTGTTTATTCATCAAAACCCAGGCCTTTTGCGACCACCACCAGCGCCCATAATTGCAGTTCTGAATCAGAGAGGTACAGGGGCTGCCTTAGACATCATCTGCGCCCAGGGATTTGAACCAGCAACCTTTCGGTTACTGGTACAACACTCTTAACCACTAGCCTACCTGCATTTGCAATATTTGAGTTGATCTGAATAATGGTGACAACCTCTGTGTCAAATCAGACACGTCATCAACAGTAAAGTCAGTTATTCAGAGTATCATAATAAAATCATCCTGTCAGGGGTTTACAGAGCTGGGCTATGTATTAGCTACACATTGTAACTGTGATATTTGAATGCTTCCTTAGCTAGTGGAAAGCCCCGGCAGCAATTTTTCAACTAACCTTTTCTTGGTGATACTTCCTTCCATTTCTATTGGGAAGAAACTTGTCCCATAACCTTCTGTGTCCTGTTGCAGATGGATCTCCAAAAACCAGAGAATATTCAGAAAAATATAAAATTAACTTTTTGTATCGGGTGAGAAATCAAATCAAATCAAATCAAATTGTATTTGTCACATACACATGTTTAGCAGATGTTAATGCGAGAAATGCTTGTGCTTCTAGTTCCGACAATGCAGTAATAACCAACAAGTAATCTAGCTAACAATTCCAAAACTACTACCTTATAGACACAAGTGTAAGGGGATAAAGAATATGTACATAAAGATATATGAATGAGTGATGGTACAGAGCGGCATAGGCAAGATACAGTAGATGGTATCGAGTACAGTATATACATATGAGATGAGTATGTAAACAAAGTGGCATAGTTAAAGTGGCTAGTGATACATGTATTACATAAAGATGCAGTAGATGATATAGAGTACAGTATATACATATAAGATGAATTAATGTAGGGTATGTAAACATTATATTAGGTAGCATTGTTTAAAGTGCATAATTTCCCATAATTTCCCATCAATTCCCATTATTAAAGTGGCTGGAGTTGAGTCAGTGTGTTGGCAGCAGCCACTCAATGTTAGTGGTGGCTGTTTAACAGTCTGATGGCCTTGAGATAGAAGCTGTTTTTCAGTCTCTCGGTCCCAGCTTGGATGCACCTGTACTGACCTCGCCTTCTGGATGATAGCGGGGTGAACAGGCAGTGGCTCGGGTGGTTGTTGTCCTTGATGATCTTTATGGCCTTCCTGTGACATCGGGTGGTGTAGGTGTCCTGGAGGGCAGGTAGTTTGCCCCCGGTGATGCGTTGTGCAGACCTCAATACCCTCTGGAGAGCCTTACGGTTGTGGGCGGAGCAGTTGCCGTACCGGGCGGTGATACAGCCCGCCAGGATGCTCTCGATTGTGCATCTGTAGAAGTTTGTGAGTGCTTTTGGTGACAAGCCGAATTTCTTCAACCTCCTGAGGTTGAAGAGGCGCTGCTGCGCCTTCTTCACGATGCTGTCTGTGTGGGTGGACCAATTCAGTTTGTCTGTGATGTGTACGCCGAGGAACTTACTACCCTCTCCACTACTGTTCCATCGATGTGGATAGGGGGGTGTTCCCTCTGCTGTTTCCTCAATCATCCACAATCATCCACAATCATCTCCTTAGTTTTGTTGACGTTGAGTGTGAGGTTATTTTCCTGACACCACACTCCGAGGGCCCTCACCTCCTCCCTGTAGGCCGTCTCGTCGTTGTTGGTAATCAAGCCTACCACTGTTGTGTCGTCCGCAAACTTGATGATTGAGTTGGAGGCGTGCGTGGCCACGCAGTCGTGGGTGAACAGGGAGTACAGGAGAGGGCTCAGAACGCACCCTTGTGGGGCCCCAGTGTTGAGGATCAGCGGGGTGGAGATGTTGTTGCCTACCCTCACTACCTGGGGGCGGCCCGTCAGGAAGTCCAGTACCCACTTGCACAGGGCGGGGTCGAGACCCAGGGTCTCGAGCTTGATGACGAGCTTGGAGGGCACTATGGTGTTAAATGCCGAGCTGTAGTCGATGAACAGCATTCTCACATAGGTATTCCTCTTGTCCAGATGGGTTAGGGCAGTGTGCAGTGTGGTTGAGATTGTCTGTGGACCTATTTGGGCGGTAAGCAAATTGGAGTGGGTCTAGGGTGCCAGGTAGGGTGGAGGTGATATGGTCCTTGACTAGTCTCTCAAAGCACTTCATGATGACGGAAGTGAGTGCTACGGGGCGGTAGTCGTTTAGCTCAGTTACCTTAGCTTTCTTGGGAACAAGAACAATGGTGGCCCTCTTGAAGCATGTGGGAACAACAGACTGGGATAGGGATTGATTGAATATGTCCGTAAACACACCAGCCAGCTGGTCTGCGCATGCTCTGAGGGCGCGGCTGGGGATGCCGTCTGGGCCTGCAGCCTTGCGAGGGTTGACACGTTTAAATGTTTTCCTCACGTCGGCTGCAGTGAAGGAGAGTCCGTATGTTTTAGTTGCGGGCCTTGTCAGTGGCACTGTGTTGTCCTCAAAGCGGGCAAAAAAGTTATTTAGTCTGCCTGGGAGCAAGACATCCTGGTCCGTGACTGGGCTGGTTTTCTTTTTGTAATCCGTGATTGACTGTAGACCCTGCCACATACCTCTTGTGTCTGTGCCGTTGAATTGAGATTCTACTTTGTCTCTATACTGAAGCTTAGCTTGTTTGATTGCCTTGCGGAGGGAATAGTTACACTGTTTGTATTCTGTCATGTTTCCGGTCACCTTGCCCTGATTATAAGCAGTGGTTCGCGCTTTCAGTTTCATGCGAATGCTACCATCAATCCACGATTTCTGGTTTGGGAATGTTTTAATCGTTGCTATGGGAACGACATCTTCAACGCACGTTCTAATGAACTCTTTCACCGAATCAGCGTATTCGTCAATGTTGTTGTCTGACACAATACGAAACATATCCCAGTCCACGTGATGGAAGCAGTCTTGGAGTGTGGAATCAGATTGTTTGGACCAGCGTTGAACTGCCTCTTGCCTCCGTACGTAGATCTGTTTTGGTCGCACTGTGTGATGCGCTGTCATCTACTTCTACACGTGGCAGGGTGGCATAGAAACGACTAGTTCCTGCAAAGATGTTGGGAAATGCAAGATGTCTTACAGCTAAGATGGCGAGGGAACTCCTCACTCTGTGCAAAAAGGGGATTTAATATCTTTCTGTATATTCTCTGTTTTTTTGGAGTACCACCTGCAACTGGACACGGATTTTTACAAGAGACTAGTTTCTTACAAATCTACAACAATAAAAGTATAGCCAAAAAAAGGTTAGGTACAATATTGCCATCAGGTGTAACAGCCATATGGAAGCATTAACATATCACATTACTATGTGTAGCTAGGCTGTGTATCTAAACTTCTTTTATTTGGTTTATTTTCTATTCTATTTAACCTTTATTTAATTAGGCAAGTCAGTTAAGAACAAATTATTATTTACAATGATGACCTACCAAAAGACAATAAGCTTTGCTGGTGACACTGTCTGTGATTTAATTTCAAGCCACACTTAACCAGCATGGCTGCCACAGCATTCTGCAGCAATACACCATCCCATCTGGTTTGCACTCATAGTGGGACTATCATTTGTTTTTCAACAGGACAATGACCCAAAACACACCTCCAGGCTGTGTAAGGGTTATTTGACCAAGAAGGAGAGTGATGTAGTGCTGTATCAGATGACCTGGCCTCCACAAACACCCGACTTCAACCCAATTGAGATGGTTTGGGATGAGTTGGACCGCAGAGTGAAGGAAAAGCAGCCAACAAGTGTTTAGCATATGTGGGAACTCCTTCAATACTTTGGAAGAGCATTCCAGGTGAAGCTGGTTGAGAGAATGCCAAGAGTGTGCAAAGCTGTCATCAAGGCAAAGGGTGGCTACTTTGAAGAATCTAAAATCTAAAATATTTTTTAAATATTTTTTTGGTTACTACATGATTCCATATGTGTTATTTCGTAGTTTTGATGTCTTCACAATTATTCTACATAGTAGAAAATAGTAAAATAATATATATTAAAAAACTTGAATGAGTAGGTGTGGCCAAACTTTTGACCGGTACAGTATATTTTTGTGATATTTTTATGACTATATTAAACATTTTTAGTGTTATAAAAAAAGAGAAGTTCCTTTTCTGTGCACACAATATAGCTCAAGATTTGTACTCTTTATTTATACATCATTTTTTGCTCATAATAATTTGGGATACGACTGTTTAGTTTTTGCACATGGTCACCTAAATAGCTGTTAATACCACAAACACTGCTGCTGGAGGTAGGAGATGAGGTCTACACGCATCTCAAATCTGGAAGAAAGCTATACGATGATGAATATCGCCACAGCACCTTCAATGGTCACCTGCTCTTCACTATGTAAGAGGATTGTTCAAATCTTGTGGTGCCATCTTGTGGTGTTTGTCATGTAAACACCACGCTGTAGCTACAAAATGTATTGAATAAAAGCAGATTATTTTTCAATCCTGTGATGAAATGACATACAGTGGGGCAAAAAAGTACTTAGTCAGCCACCAATTGTGCAAGTTCTACCACTTAAAAAGATGAGAGAGGCCTGTCATTTTCATCATAGGTACACTTCAACTATGACAGACAAAATGAGAAAAGAAAATCCAGAAATCACATTGTAGAATTTTTAATGAATTTATTTGCAAATTATGGTGGAAAATAAGTGAGGGGGCATAGGTTCTGAGGGGGAATAGGTTCTGTCGTGCCCTCTTTACTGTCTTGGTGTGCTTGGACCATGTTAGTTTGTTGGTGATGTGGACACCAAGGAACTTGTAGCTCACAGCCCCGTCGATGAGATGGGGTAGTTTTCGGCCCTCCTATCATGTCATGCACGTGTTCTCTCTCTCTCCTCTCTCTCAAACACACACACACACACTTGTGCACACACGAGCGCTGATACTTTTAATGTGGACCAGAGCTAGACCAATGCTACTAGCTATGGCCTGGTCCGGAGCTAGTGCAGACCAGAGCTAGAGCAGACCAGAGCTAGCTAAGCCCTGGACCAGAGCTGGAGAAGAGCGAACTAGCTACACCCTGGACCAGAGTTAGTTAGTGCAGACCAGAGCTAGTGTAGACCAAAACTAGCTAGACACTAGCTATGCCCAGGACCAGAACTTGCCCAGAGCTAGTGAAATATTCATAGTGAAGTAGTGGTAGTGATGGCAGTTGTAATGGTAGTATTGGCAATGGTAGTAATAGGGTTGTCATACGCTATGGGCTAGGTCTTGGGGTGGTTTGTAGGTGTGGAGTTACTGTAAGGTACTGTAATTTTAAGCTCTCAAAATGTTTTTAGTTTGAACATTCTGAAGTTTTTGTGGCAGGGATTGCAGTTTAGAATGTTGAAGCCTGCGTTCCGCCATTGAAATGAATGGGGATAGAACAAGCTTTATAGTTTATGAAGTATGAATGGTGGCCAATAGCTCTGTTGAAGCCATCTAAGTTCAGTCAGTCTGCACATGTCAATGTTGTAGTGGTGTTTGTAACTGAAATGGACCAAGAGCAGTGGTGAATCCAACATTTTACCTTAGAAGTCTATCGAGTTTTTATGCCAATTGCCCTTACAGAATAAACGTGATACGTGCAGATATGAAGCCAAACAAAGTTCAAACTGGTTCACCACGATTACTTTTATCTGATTTGGTCCAATGACAACCATGTGACACACAAAGCAGAACAAAGAATGCCAATAAGCATATTCCCAAAACACAATTAAATATAATCTGCCTTTTGGCTGAGGAGATTGTTTTCTAATCATTAGGTATGGAAGTATATGAATGATTGAATCATATTTTTCACCACAAAGGTCAAGTAGAAACGTTTCCGATCAACAAAATTAAAGAGACGTGACCTCTGAGCAAAAACTCATATCATGATATACAGTATGAACAAGACCCATCTGAATGAACTTTGCCTCGTGTGCATGGATGGCGGAAACGTGCACGTTTCTGGTTGCAGGTATCAGTGCTCACGTGTGCAGAAATGTGTGCGTGTATATCAGATGAGAACGTATGATAAAACAAGACTGCCACAGGTTTTTACAGGGTCTCAATGGAGGCCTTTATTCCCATTAAACAAAGAAGTCATGAACAGCAGTTAGTTTGGAAAATAATTACATTCAAAATGTGCCACTTACCAAAAATACAGCTAAACTTTTAAAACCGCAGTTCATATAATAGTTCTAGGTTTGTACAATTCCAGTAACTTTCCCCAAACTCCCAGGCTTTCCAACAATCCTGGTTTGAATGTTCCCGTAATCAGGAGGAAATTGCTGAATACCCGGAGAATCCTCCCAACAGGGATTTCTGAAAAACCTGGGAATTTTAGGAAAGTTAATGGAATTTCTCCACCCTAAACAGTTCATATGATTTTGGTGGAATGGGTCTTAAATAAACATGTTTGTTTCCTCAAGTTTCTAATGGTCACCATAAAGTCGTACTTGAATTACTATCAGAGATCTGTACAACATACTTCCTGTCCATCAGTCCCCTGTCCATACACACACATTCACACGTTGTTTACATATATTTATTAACTGTTGCTTGCCTTATTATAATACATTTACAACCAGTCCAAAGATACACATCTCAGTACCATTTCTGTGTTTTTAAGTTATCTGACTGATAGGTGAGGACTTGTTCTAAAAACCAGAGAAGTAGAGTAGTTTTGGTATGGGTATGGCTGAAGTAAAACCATGAGTCAGTCGGAGCATCCCAAATGGCACCCTAGTCCCTATATAGTGCACTACCTTTGAGTAGTGAAAAACGGACTGCTTCCAGTATCTCCAGAGAGAGAGAGAGAGAGAGAGAGAGAAAAGAAGTGTGTATATTAGAGGATATGGGTCATTTCTGAGGCGTGCTGGGGCCTTTACACAGGCACGCAAGCGCACACACAAATGCACGCCCACATAGGGCTGTATTAGGAGGTAAGAGTCTACCATATAGTTCATTACATGACATACACGTACATACGGCCTGCGTATCTAATGGCACCCTATACCCTATATAGTGCACTACTTTTGATGATGCACTAGATAGAGAGTAGAGTACCATTTGGGACGCATCAACACTCTCCCAGCTCTGTACTTTAGAAACAGCAGAGGGAGACAAAGCCACTTTATTTACAGACATTCATTGATTCGCTAGTTGAGCCCACAGAGAGAAGAGGTGCCTGAACGAACAGCATATAGAAAATAAAGGTAAAGTATTTCCCCCTATATAGCTCAGAATTTTCATTTTTGACCAAGGCCCATAGGGCTCTGTTCAGAAGTCGTTTTGGGACGCCGACATTGTGTTGGTAGAGGAGCTGAAGGTGTCCCAGCAGACAGACAGACCTCTCTATACAGTCTGGTCTGTATGTCCTTAACAGGTAAATATACTGTACAGTGTAGGCTAAATACTGTTTAGTGCAGCCAGAATAGTGGATAGATAGACCCTCCCCCTGCAATACTGACACCACTGTTGGGAAGACTGAGGTTACTGAGGCCTGCCTGACAGACCCACCTTTCCTGAACATATCAAGGTTGTTACTCCACCCTAACCATTATATAGTGTCTGTCCTCTCTTCCATGCTCCACCCGGACAGTAGCCTCCATTCGACCAGTCTATCCAGACGAGAGGCTAACTCAGGTACTGGCCATGGAAATCCAGTGTATGGACAGAAGTGGATTTTTGTCTTTGGCAGTAAGTCCCTCAAATCCAGCCATGGTGAGAAGAGGAGGGGGGAAGCACACATGTTTGCAGCCAAGTGCAAAGAGTCTCAACTTGGTTGGTTTATTGGTCGTGGATAATAAGTCCACCTTTTGCTTTTTACCATGTATCCATACAGGTCTGGTCTGTGGGGATGGAATCTGAGGTGTGCTGTGAATGACCACGGGTTAGAGGAAGAAGAGGCTTGGGATTGGTCTGGTTGGGCTGGGTTGAGAGCTCTGTATGGTCATGGTGGTGGTGTTGTTCAGAGAGTAGGCCGGGGTTGTATTCATTACCATAGACCGTAACAAACACTGATCCTGGGTCAGTTTGGCATTCTCCCCACCAATGGTTAAGGTTAGGATTGGGCGAGCATAAGCTGGTACTAGATCTGTACACGGGGAAAAGTCTCTCCTCTGGTTTCTACCTAAAGATACCCTCATACTCCAGCAGGATGAGCTCCACTATCTGGTTCTGATAGACCATGTGGACTGCCATGTTCCAGGTCTCTGTCTCGGGTCTGAGCAGGGTGGGGCCAAACACTATGGCTACGCTCTGGGTGGTCATACGGTTCTCCTCACCATGGTCAATCACCCTGCAGACAGACAGAGAGAGATCAAGTTGCTTTATTTAACCAGCCAGTTAAAATAAACACAACTTCTTCTTCACATTGACGGGCCTGGCAAGAGGTGATGAAAGTAAGTAAAAGCACAGTATGTGTGTGTGTGTGTGTGTGTGTGTGTGTGTGTGTGTGTGTGTGAGTGAGTGAGTGAGTGAGTATGAGTGAGAGAGAGAGTGAGAGAGAGAGAGAGAGAGAGAGAGAGAGAGAGAGAGAGTGAGTGAGTGAGTGAGTGAGTGAGTGAGTGAGTGAGTGAGTGAGTGAGTGAGTGAGTGAGTGAGTGAGTGAGTGAGTGAGTGAGTGAGAGAGATGCGGGGTTATTAGAGCCAAAGCTGTAACATTATATAATTGTACAGAACATTTATATTTCTAGAAAACCTAGGAATTTTGCAACCCTACTCCTGTTAGCCAGTAGATCAACATGAATAACACAATCAGATCACATTGTAATTTAGTTCACTGTTGAAGTGTGACTTACTTCCTGAGGTGTTTGAAGAGGGCCTGCATGGTGTCCTGATTGGGTTTGGGCAACTGTTTGACCAGCTCCTTGATAGACTGGACACGCTGCATGTAGTCTGGGATCTCTGTTTAACAGGAAGTCAGGACAAACGTTACAGAAAAAAATGGTCTTAGACACAGTAAAAACAACACTAAAAAGCCTTTCATGAACTAACACTCACATTTCACTTGTCCCCCCCCCCCCCTAATATACTGATCAAACATATAAATGCATCACGTAAAGTTTTATTCCCATGTTTCATGAGCTGAAATAAAATAACCCAAAAATGTTCCATATGCACACATTTGTGCACAAATGTATTTGCGTCACTGTTCATGAGCATTTCTCCATTGCCAAGATAATGCAGCCACCTTACAGGTTTGGCAAATCAAGCAGGTGATTAAACAGCATGATCATTACACAGGTGCACCTTGTGCTGGGAGAATAAAAGGCCACTCTAAAATGTGCCGTTTTGTCACACAACACAATGCCACAGATGTCTCAAGTTTTGAGGGTGCGTGCAATTGGCAGGCTGACTGCAGGAATGTCCACCAGAGCTACTGCCAGAGAATTGAATGTTCATTTCTCTACGCCCAACTGGCCTCACATCCGCAGACCACGTGTAATCACGCCAACCCAGGACCTCCACATCCGGCTTCTTCCCCTGCGGGATCGTCTGAGAACAGTCAGTCGGACAGCTGATGAAACTGTGGGTTTGCACAACCAAATAATTTCAGGACAGACTGTCAGAAAACGTCCCCGGGAAGCTCATCTGTGTGTTCGTCGTCCTCAGCAGGGTTTTGACCTGACTGCAGATCGGCGTCGTTCGGTTGGCAAATGTTCACCTTCGACTATACCGGGCAGATGGTAGACAGTGTGCGCGGCGTCGATGTCACCGTTGTCAACAGAGTGCCTCATGGTGGCCGTGGGGTTATGGTACGGGCTGGCAAAAGCTATGGACAATGATCACATTTGAATTTTATTGATGGCTATTTGAATGCACAGAGACGAGATCCTGAGGCCCATTGCCCTGCCATTCATCCGCCGCCATCACCTCATGTTTCAGAAAGACAAAGCACGACCCCATGCCGGATGGGACTGTCTTTCTGTACATGTCCCAGTCCAACCGGTAATTTGACCATGATAACAAGTTTAGATAGCTAGGACCTAAACTAACTTAGCAATCCAAAAAATGCTAGCTGACATGGTCAAATTGACTGACTATCAGTGACTGACATAACAAGAGATGCACAAACACATTTCTAAATTGCACTTTGTGTGTGTGTGTGTGTGGGGGGGGGGTTGATCCGAGGGCCTTCAAAAGGGCATCAGTTGCCCACCCATGATCTAATAACTCAATGACATGTATGCCATGTATTTACAGTAGTCACAACCTTCATCAACATTAAGTAATAGCACACTTGTAATGTCACTAATGATGATAAATGAAGAACATTTTCAATTAATGGAACAGTGTACTCACTGATGGCATTGACAAAGTCATGGAATAAGTTGTAAGTGAAGAGCGGTTCAGGTAGCTCTCTAAAGAACATCTTCAACGCTCCCGTAATCACGTGGATATCTTCCCATTGTCCCTCCTCAAGGTCCACCTTCTCATCTACACACACACACACACACACACACACACACACACACACACACACACAAACACACATAAAGACACAGGGTTATTCAGTGTACTACGTAGTGTGTACGCTATAGGTACAAGTATACATGTTTGCAGTTAGAGTTGCACAATTCTGATAAATTTCCTAAAATCTCCAGAAGTCCTGGTTGGAGGGAATAAGCAGGAAATCCTGAATACTCTAACCGGGACTTCTGGAAAACCAGGAGATTTTGTGGTAAAGTTGCAGTAAAAAGAGAGAGAGAGAGAGGAGCACCTACCATGATTGACAGTGAAGCGAGGGGACAGTAGCACCTACCATGATTGACAGTGAAGAGAGGGGACAGGAGCACCTACCATGATTGAGAGTGAAGAGAGAGGACAGTAGCACCTACCATGATTGACAGTGAAGAGCGAGGACAGGAGTACCTACCATGATTGACAGTGAAGAGAGAGGACAGGAGCACCTACCATGATTGACAGTGAAGAGAGGGGACAGGAGCACCTACCATGATTGACAGCGAAGAGAGGGGACAGTAGCACCTACCATGACTGAGAGTGAAGAGAGAGGACAGGAGCACCTACCATGATTGTCAGTGAAGAGAGAGGACAGGAGCACCTACCATGATTGACAGTGAAGAGCGAGGACAGGAGTACCTACCATGATTGACAGTGAAGAGAGAGGACAGGAGCACCTACCATGATTGTCAGTGAAGAGAGAGGACAGGAGCACCTAGCATGATTGACAGTGAAGAGAGAGGACAGGAGCACCTACCATGATTGACAGTGAAGAGAGAGGACAGGAGCACCTACCATGATTGACAGTGAAGAGCGAGGACAGGAGTACCTACCATGATTGACAGTGAAGAGAGGGGACCGGAGTACCTACCATGATTGACAGTGAAGAGAGGGGACCGGAGTACCTACCATGATTGACAGTGAAGAGAGAGGACAGGAGCACCTACCATGATTGTCAGTGAAGAGAGAGGACAGGAGCACCTAGCATGATTGACAGTGAAGCGAGAGGACAGGAGCACCTACCATGATTGACAGTGAAGAGAGAGGACAGGAGCACCTACCATGATTGTCAGTGAAGAGAGAGGACAGGAGCACCTACCACGATTGACAGTGAAGAGAGGGGACAGGAGCACCTACCACGATTGACAGTGAATAGAGGGGACAGGAGCACCTACCACGATTGACAGTGAAGAGAGGGGACAGGAGCACCTACCACGATTGACAGTGAAGAGAGGGGACAGGAGCACCTACCACAATTGACAGTGAAGAGAGAGGACAGTAGCACCTACCATGATTGACAGCGAAGCGTAGTTTCTGGATGACAGCCAGGTTCCCACTCACTCTGTACAGCCCGTCCACATTCAGAGCTACAGACAGAGAAACACAGCACCATCATCACACAAACGTTGGCAGTAGCCCAATTGTTTGCATTGTTTTAACTTTCCTTCATGGATATGCAAACTCAACAAAGGCCTTTAAATTGCACTCTATCTACCAGGCGCTCTATCTGTTTAGAGTGCCTGGTAAGCCTTTATTCTTCCTGCTAATATCATCACAGCATCAGAATGAGAGACAACCGACAGACAGACACAGGAGCACATGGTAACACTGTCTCCGACCCCTGGCATCATAACACGCTATTACACGGTCATAACCATGTCATAATCTGTCATAACAGCTGACGTAACCTGTCATAATATGGTCATAGCACTGTCATGACACATATATTTACACCTGTTGTGACATATATTGTGTTATTTTATGGCTGGTCAGGACACCTAAATAAGAGCGTCAAAACACACATTTATTCAAATGCGTTTCTTCCCTGTCAAGAGGTTTCCTTTCGTTTGAAAGTTTGTTAAATCCTTTGTTGTTGTAATGAAATCTTTAAGTCATTTTTTTTCATCATATTTTAAAGAACTTGAAGAAAACACACTTTATGACACTGTTCTGAAGCATTATGACATCATATATGACACTGTCCTGAAGCATTATGACATCATATATGACACTGTTCTGAAGCATTATGACATCATAATCATACAAGCCAGATAGGCCTGTCACGTACATGCCCTTGTGTCAGTTATCAGTCATAAAGAAGGTGTCTTCATCCTGCTCCTGAAATCTGATCTTTCATTCAACCTGGTCATCAGCAACACAGCATTGGGACAGCTACATGTCTGACATCAATGTGTGCGCAATTACAATGGTAATTTAATATGGACAATTTCAGAAAATGTTACATAACAGAAAAGTACTATTGACAAGTAGGCTATAGAGTAATGGAATGTTGGAAGGTTTTGTGTGTTTTGACACTCACGTAGGTGTGTCATGACAGTGTTATGACCATATTATGACAGGTTATTACATATTATGAGAACGTTAGGTGTAAAGTGTTTCCGAGCACACATACCATTGTTTTCCATGTGGTCGATGCACATCGTGAGGAAACTTGGCACGGATGCGTTCTCTCTCTGACAGAGGTCACTCAGACTGCAGCCAAACACCTGGTCTGAGACACACAGACAGGGAAAGGTTTATTATTATAGAGGTCCAAAGTACTTCGCTACTGGAAAACAAAGGCTCTTCTATCTTTAACACAACAAGTCAATGGCATGGATTTAGTTTGCCAAAATGGAGTCCTAATTGTGCACGTGTGGTAAAGTTCTCTGTTTAGAAATAGAATCACTAGAATGGACATCACCATGTCAGCTACACTGAGTGTATCAGGGTCGGGGTCAATTTGAAATTCCTGAATTTAATTAAATTCGACCCACACATTTGAATTTTAATTGGTTACACCCCACAGGAAGCAGAATTTGAATCAAATTAAAATAAGTAGAATTGAATTCAAACCAATTAAAATCAATTTAACTTAGACATATGACACTCATTCTTTATACAAAGATTTTGCCAAATGCACCTGCCACCTCTTAAGAAAACAGATGCCCTTTGCAAATATTAGTTTGATTCTAATTTAATGATGTCAAACCATATTTTGTTCGTATTTTTGTCATTAGATGTTAGGTTGTTACCTTACATTCTGGAGTGTTTGATAATGCATTCTGGGAAATATATACATCTAAGTGAATAATTAATTATTATAGACAACCTACAAAATTATCTTAAAATATTTCCAGACCACTGTAATTATTTAAAACTTTAAAAGAATGAATTAAATTCTACTTTCTTTAATTCAAATTAAATTAGCATTCTGCTTCCTGTGGGGTGTGGCCAATTAAAATGAAAGAATTCAAATTGAAAGACCAATTTTCAACTCAACTCAGAATTGACCCCAACCCTGTCAACCCTGTCAACTTGCTTTGGTCTGAGAGGCTATTCCCATTCTAGCATTTCTATTTCTATGGTTCAGTGCTGTCCCTCTGTAATACCTTTGATGTAGCCCTTGTCTCTGACGGCTTGCAGAGTGGGTCTGCGTGTGAGGAACTTCATAAGTTTGTGTCTGGTCTTCTTGTCATCTGATGTGTCCATACTGGTAGAACTCTTCATGGCTACAGACCAATGAGAATAGAAGTTCAGGTGACACATTTACTGCTAACTCTAGAAACACTGACAGGTTTCATGGCTATAGACTAATAACAATGGGATTTGACCATATTATTAACAACTTAACAAAATAAATGGATCATCAACAGCTTCTGTAGAGAAATAGCAATGGGAGATGACTTAAAACACTGACACGCATGATGATCAACAATAACATCATTGGTAGACAAAGATTAACGATCTCAAACGTATATGTGGGTTTGGGTTAGGGTAACAGACAGACAGAGACAGACAGGCTGCACGAACCTCTGCTCTTAGAGTCTCTGTGATCTTTCTCTTTGTCTTGTTTCTCAGCTCCAGGAGACTCTGGCATGTCCTCCTCTATGGCCTCATCTGACTCCCAGGCCTACAGTGTGGTAGGTAACACACAAACAGGGAAGCAAGAAGGGGACAGTCAGAAACAGGTAGGATACCTTTGGGCTGGCAATAGCATCAAGGCCCAATGACTAAACATGCCAACACCGCCACTTAGTGGATATATGTGGAACTGAATCAAGAATTTCAAGATCATTTCAATTTCAAGGTGACAAACATTATGATGAATCAGATTTGTGTCGTGTGTGTGTTTGTGTAGACTCACGTGTGTGCTGATGGTGTCCGTCAGTGCTCTGTACCAGTCATTGACGAAACTGTCATTCTCTGACTGGATCAGCAGCTCTGTGCCCTGACGGGTTTTCAGCTGCATGAGGAGACAAATACGTTTTTGAACAGTAAGACCAAGACTCCAACATGAAATAATCCTCCCTGTCATCATTCATGTTCTATACACGTAGTGCTACCATTGTCTGAGGCACCGCTATAGCCTAAAAAAAATTGCCCCAAGGGGACATATTCAAGCAGGTTTTATTAATATTATTATTTATTTATTGAACCTTTATTTAACGAGGCAAATCAGTTAAGAGCAAATTCTTTATTTACAGTGACGGCCTACCGGGGAACAGTGGGTTAACTGCCTTGTTCAGGGGCAGTCAAACCCAGTTTGAGTTTTGTGTAGGAGCTCACTCACCTCTATAACATGTTTCTTGCTGGACTTGTCTTTGGAAGCCCACTCTATAGATCCTCCTCTCAGGTCCACAGTAAACTCTGGCTTGGACTGGATGCCTCCAAACTACAGGGAGAAACAAGTACACTACATGACCAAAAGTATGTGGACAAATAGTATGCTCGTCAAACATCTCATTCCAAAATCATTGGCATTAATATGGAATTGGTCCCCACTTTGCTGCTATACCAGCCTCCACTCTTCTGGGAAAGCTTTTCACTAGATGTTGGAATATTGCTGCGGGGACTTGCTTCCATTCAGCCACAAGAGCATTGATGTTGGGCGATTAGGCCTGTAGGCCTGGCTCACAGTCGGCGTTCCAATTCAGGTCAAGGCTCTGTGCAGGCCAGTCAAGTTCTTCCACACCGATCTTGACAAAACATTTTTGTATGGACCTCGCTTTGTGCACGGGGGCATTGTCATGCTGAAACAGGAAAGGGCCTTCCCCAAACTGTTGCCAAAGTTGGAGGCACAGAATCTTCTGGAATGTCATTGTATGCTGTAGCGTTAAGATTGAACTTTACTGGAACTAAGGGGCCAAGCCAGAAACTATGAAAAACAGTCCCAGATCATTATTCCTCCTCCAAACTGAAGAGTTGGCACTATGCATTCGGGAAGATAGCGTTCTCCTGGCATCCGCCAAACCCAGATTCATCCGTCGGACTACCAGATGGTGGCAAGCTTTACACCACTCCAGCACATGCTCGGCATTGCGCATGGTGATCTTAGGCTTGTGTGTGGCTGCTCGGCCATGGAAATCCATTTCATAAAGCTTCAGACGAACAGTTCTTGTGCTGGCGTTGCTTCCAGAGGCAGTTTGGAACTCGGTAGTGAGCGTTGCAGAGGACAAATAATTACAGTTGACCAGGGCAGCTCTAGCAGGGCAGACATTTTATGAACTGACTTGTTGGAAAGGGGGCATCCTATGACACAACGTGCAACGTTGAAAGTCACGGGGCTCTTCTGTTAGGCCATTTTACTGCCAATGGTTGTCTATGGAGATGGCATGGCTGTGTTGCAAAATGTTATACAACTGTCAGCAACGGGTGTGGCGGAAACAGCCGAATCGACTAATTTGAAAGGGTGTCCACATACTTTTGTAAATACGGTGAAGAAACACACGACACCACAATGTGGTGTCAATGGAGCTTGTCAATCCCACTGTCAATCCAGTGTTTTTGGTGAGATATTACTGAGGTAATGTTGTGTCTAAGTTAGAGTTTGTCATCTATTACTAAACAACAGGTGCATCATTGAGATTTTATATATATACACACAGTCATTAAAACTAGTTTTTCAACCACTCCTCAAATGTCTTGTTAACAAACTACAGTTTTGGCAAGTCGGTTAGGACATCTACTTTGTGCATGACACAATTAATTTTTCCAACAATTGTTAACAGACAGATTATTTAACTTTTAACTCACTGTATCACAATTCCAGTGGGTCAGACATTTACATACACTATGCTGACTGTGCCTTTAAACAGTTTAGAAAATTCCAGAAAAGGATGTCATGGCTTTAGAAGCTTCTGATAGGCTAATTGACATAATTTGAGTCAATTGGAGGTGTACCTGTGAATGTATTTCAAGGCCTACCTTCAAACTCAGTGAGTCTTTGCTTGACATCATGGGAAAATCAGAAGAAATCAGCCAAGACCTCAGAAAAACATTTGAGACCTCCACAAGTCTAGTTCAACCTTGGGAGCAATTTCCAAACGCCTGAAGGTACCACGTTCATCTGTACAAACAATAGTATGCAAATATAAACACCATGGGACCACGCAGCCGTCATACCGCTCAGGAAGGAGACGCATTCTGTCTCCTACAGATGAACGTACTTTGGTGTTAAAAGTGCAAATCAATCCCAGAACAGCAGCAAAGGAAGTGAAGATGCTGTGAAGATTCTGGAGGAAACAGGTACAAAAGTATCTATATCCACAGTAAAATAAGTCCTATATCGACATAACCTGAAAGGCCACTCAGCAAGGAAGAAACCACTGCTCCAAAACCGCCAAAGAAAAGCCAGACTACAGTTTGCAACTGCACATAGGGACAAAGATCGTACTTTTTGGTCCTCTGGTCTGATGAAACAAAAATAGAACTGTTTGGCCATAATGACCATCGTTATGTTTGGAGGAAAAAAGGGGAGGCTTGCAAACCGAAGAACACCATCCCAACTGTGAAGCATGGGGGTGGCAGCATCATGTTGTGGGGGTACTTTGCTGCAGGAGGGACTGGTGCACTTCACAAAATAATCATCATTATCATCATCATCATGAGGATCAAAAATTACGTAGATATATTGAAGCAACATCTCAAGACATCAGTCAGGAAGTTAAAGCTTGGTCGCAAATGGGTCTTCCAAATGGACAATGACCCCAAGCATACTTCCAAAGTTGTGGCAAAATGTGTTAAGGACAACAAAGTAAAAGTATTGGAGTGGCCATCACAAAGCCCTGACCTCAATCCTATAAAACATTTGTGGGCAGAACTGAAAAAGCGTTTGCGAGCAAGGAGGCTTACAAACCTGACTCAGTTACACCAGCTCTGGCAGGAGGAATGAGCCAAAATGTATTTATAGTGGGAAGCTTGTGGAAGGCTACCCAAAACGTTTGACCCAAGTTAAACAATTTAAAGGCAATGCTACCAAATACTAATTGAGTGTATGTAAACTTCTGACCCACTGGGAATGTGATGAAATAAATAAAAGCTGAAATGAATCACTCACTACTATTATTCTGACATTTCACATTCTTAAAATAAAGTGGTGATCCTAACTGACCTAGACAGGGAATTTTGACTAGGATTAAATGCCAGGAATTGTGAAAAACGGAGTTTAAATGTAGTTGGCTAAGCTGTATGTAAACTTCCGACTTCAACTGTACATTTATGTACAGTACCAGTCAAAAGTTTGGACACACCTACTCATTCAAGGGTTCTTCTTTAATTTGACTACTTTCTACATTGTAGAATAATAGTGAGGACATAACAACTATGAAATAACACATATGGAATCATGTAGCAACCAAAGAAGTGGTAAACGAATCAAAATATAATTATTTTCATGTCTTCACTATTGTTCCAACAATATAGAAAATAGTACAAATAAAGAAAAACCCTGGAATGAGTTGTGTGTCCAAACTTTTCACTAATATATATATATATATATATATATTATATTATGACCTCTAAGTCCTCATTTGGACTAATCTTCCAAGAGTCCTTAAACATTAAAATACAATTTATAATACAGATCACATTTTCACATAAACACAGCAAAAAAAGAAACGTCTCACTGTCAACTGCGTTTATTTTCAGCAAACTTAAGATTCAACAACAGACAAACTGAAGAAGTTCCACAGACATGTGACTAACAGAAATGGAATAATGTGTCCCTGAACAAAGTAGGGGTCAAAATCAAAAGTAACATTCAGTATCTGGTGTGGCCACCAGCTGCATTAAGTACTGCAGTGCATCTTCTCCTCATGGACTGCACCAGATTTGCCAGTTCTTGCTGTGAGATGTTACCCCACTCTTCCACCAAGGCACCTGCAAGTTCCCGGACATTTCTGGGGGGAATGGCCCTAGCCCTCACCCTCCGATCCAACAGGTCACAGACGTGCTCAATGGGATTGAGATCCGGGCTCTTCGCTGGCCATGCCAGAACACTGACATTCCTGTCTTGCAGGAAATCATGCACAGAACAAGCCTTAAGGCTAGTGGCATTGTCTTGCTGGAGGATCATGTCGGGATGAGCCTGCAGGAAGGGTTCCACATGAGGGAGGAGTATGTCTTCCCTGTAACGCACAGCTTTGAGATTGCCTGCAATGACAACAAGCTCAGTCCGATGACAGTGACACACCGCCCCAGACCATGACGGACACCACCACATCGATCCCGCTCCAGAGTACAGGCATCGGTGTAACGCTCATTCCTTGGACAATAAACACGGATCCGACCATTACCTCTGGTGAGACAAAAACGTTTTTGTCCAAGGAATGAGATGTTTGGATGTACCGATCCTGTGCAGGTCTTGTTACACGTCTGCCACTGCGAGCACGATCAGCTGTCCGTCTCCCTGTAGCGCAGCCTTAGGCGTCTCACAGTACAGACATTGCAATTTATTGCCCTGGCCACATCTGCAGTCCTCATGCCTCCTTGCAGCATGCCTAAGGCACGATCACGCAGATGAGCAGGGACCCTGGGCATCTTTCTTTTGGTGTTTTTCAGAGACAGTAGAAAGGCCTCTTTAGTGTCCTAAGTTTTCATAACTGTGACCTTAATTGCCTACCGTCTGTAAGCTGTTAGTGTCTTAACGACCGTTCCACAGGTGCATGTTCACTAATTGTTTATGGTTCATTGAACAAGCCTGGGAAACAGTGTTTAAACCCTTAACAATGAAGATCTATGAAGTTATTTGGATTTTTACAAATTATCTCTGAAAGACAGGGTCCTGAAAAAGGGGCGTTTCGTTTTTTGCTGAGTTTATAACACACTGTTTAAAACAACAGACATACAGTAATACTCTGACATATTGACCAGATAAATACTCTAGCAGTTTGAAAAGATAGATTGATTACTTCATCTACCATAGTCCTGCACAACCATCCAATTCATTATATTTAAATGGTTCTAAAGTATGGTTTGAATTTATATATTGAAAAGTTTCTGGTTTGCTCCGATAAAATTATTCAATTTCTTTATTACACTAAATCGAAATGTTCTTTTAAGCATTTCTCTTTTCGGCCTATATACAGTAGTACACTACTTTAGACCAGACAGGGTGGGGCTTGACCACCGAGGAGAGCCTCCAGTTGCCTAGCAGCGAGAGTAGCAGCTCAGCGAAGGAGGAGCCACCAAGGTACAATTGGCCGAGCGTCGTCCAGGTTAGGGTTTTGCTGGGGTAGGCAGTCAGTGTAAATCAGAATGTATTCTTAAATGACTTGCCTAGTTTAATAAAGGTTAAATAAAAAAATACAACAAAAAAAAAAGTTATATGTTTTGCTGTAGAGACGGATGGGGTAAATTGCCATGTAAGAGGATCTATTCCTGTTCTACTCTATTTCTAATGGTTTGAACACTCGAGTGTAGAGTACAGTAGCAGATTGACACTACTCACCCAGCTGGTCCCGCCCCCCTGGCTTTTAGTGAATAGTAGCAAGGAGCCCCGAAGGACTGTCCAGGACGACGTCCAATTTTTCCTGTAAAAAAACACACACACACACACACACACACACACTCAGGCTGAGGCCACACAGAGACGTAATAAAGAAAACATCTGAATTTATCAGTGTCAGTTTTTGTCTGTCAAAAGTTCCAACTTAAGTCAACGTTTGTATTTTTTCAACAGACAATCATGCCAGTTGTCCGTCCTCCATCAACGGATGACTCCCATTGAAAGACGATTGGCTCAAGCCGCTATTTCGGACACAAAATCTATTTTTTGCTTTGGGGCAAAAACATCATCGATACATCTTATTTCAACTCAACCAAACACTCCATGTTGTGTTGCTTTGACCAGCAGCTTATCCATGTCTGTCGGATATTCCTGCTCCTCTTTCCTAAAACAGTACTACTCACCGTACCTTCTTGCCGTGCTCAGTGATCTTGGTCACATTAAGAACACCACACTTCTCTGAAGGCTGCAGAGAAACAGAGAGGCACACATCATCATCACATGTAGACAGGGCCAGACACGACTGACAGGGGGGAAAAAACGCAATACACATTCTCTGTCACAAATTACACCCTATTTCCTATGTAGTCCACTACTTCTGACCAAAAGGCACACAGACATACAAAAAGCAGCCCAAACCAGAGAGACTGAAGGAAAGAGTAGACGAGAAAGTAGGAACTTTAGTATGACTGAAATCATGCAGTGAAACCACAGCAGGACAACACTTAATAGTTTCCCCACAGTCTAGTCTGTGATACTGTGTTACAGTCACCACCACTAGTCGGTTACAATACAGGTAGAATATTTACAGAGTCACCAGTAACAATTCAGGCACAACAAGTGACCAGAGTTTCTACAGATTTTCTACCATTTTCTATGAAAATTGACATCAGTCGACCACACAGTAGAATAGAAGACAGAGGAGCACAAAGGGAAGGCCACACTTCAGGAGAGGAGAGAGAGAGAGGGGGATACTAACAGAGGTGGGGGGCTTGAGGGACGAGGGGTCTGAGGAGTCAGAGTCAGAAGAGGAGAGAGAGAGAGAGAGAGAGGGGGTTACTAACAGAGGTGGGGGGCTTGAGGGACGAGGGGTCTGAGGAGTCAGAGTCAGAAGAGGAGAGAGAGAGAGAGAGAGAGAGAGGGGGGGGGGGTTACTAACAGAGGTGGGGGGCTTGAGGGACGAGGGGTCTGAGGAGTCAGAGTCAGGAGAGCCGGGGACCTTGGGGCCCAACGCCGCATCCTAGTGATGAGAATGACAACACAGTCTAAGAACTACTGAGTACTTCAGAGGGATGTTGCAGAAAGCACGATCAATAAGTTAGCCAGCTAACTGTCCGAAATATTCTGAAATACCTGGCTTGAAATTAGCATGGTATAATGAAGTTGACAACTAACAACACATACCTGTATTCAAGATTATATTTGAAAATGAACCAGGAAATAACGAGATCTCCAGTATCTGACTGCTTTTTTGAATGATCCTGCTTTCTGCAACAGCCGCAGAAGTAAACCAACACATGGTTACATGGACAGTTAAGGACAGATAGAGTTGTTGAACGTTGTCAAATATTCTTTCAAAATAACATAATTAAACCATGCAATTAATATATTTAGATTGAACCTCAAATCAAACTAACTGAGGGAAAGGAAAGGTTGATATCGCCATGCTTACATGCTTACATGGATACTAGATATATCATTGTAGATTATAGAAGTGATTATAGATATGATATATTATTATAGAAGTGATCAATGGGTCATCATTAAATGTCATATCGTTTTTCAGATCAATAGGAATAATAATTAACAGGAGGAAGTGCACTCAGGGGTGGCAGCAAGCTCGGAACGTGATAGGCCTGATTGGATGAAGGCATAATTTGATTAGATGAAGGATAGTGATCATTCTCGCTCTCTGTGATTATCAAGCGAGGTGATTGGCTGCTGGGATTGGAGGGTGTAGGGGCACTGACTTTTGTCTGTCTGTAATGGTGGGGGCGGCCAAAGCCTGTACGGAAACGCAGAGCAGAATCATGAGTCTACAACTACCCCCTCACATTCACATCATGATCGTGTTCGTGTTCCAAATGGCACCCTATCGGGGAGGCAGGTAGCCTAGTGGTTAGAGCGTTGGGCCAGTAACCGAAAGGTTACTGGCCCAGAAGGACAAGGAAGAAATCTGTCGTTCTGCCCCTGAACAAGGCAGTTAACCCACTGTTCCTAGGCCGTCATTGTAAATAAGAATTTGTTCTTAACTGACTTGCCTAGCTAAATAAAAGTTAAATAAATTGTACTTTTGACCAGGGCCCTGGTGCCATTTTGGGACTCAAGACCTTACATTCACATAATAAACAAACTCACTAGACAAGATACCCCAGAGACTAGAAATGTGACCTATAATGAAACTTTAATTTTTGGGGGGCATCTCACCTTGTCGTTGGTGTCCAGTGCGTAGGTGCTGTGTCTCCACTTGGTCAGGACGATGGGCTCTACATGCTTCCTGTCCAGACTGCGGCTCTTAGGGGTGTCTCCTCCGCCCGGCAGGGGAGGAAGGGAGTGGTTGTACTGCAGGCAGACACACAGAGAGAGAAAGAGAAAGAGAGAAAGAGAAAGAGAAAGAAAGAGAAAGAGAGAGAGAGAGAGAGAGAGAGAGAGAGAGACAAACATCATACAGAGGTACTAATAAACATTAACACTTTCAACGAGAAAGACAAACCTATATGAAACAAATAAGCATAACTATGTTTGGGGACAAGCAACCAGTCCAAACTATTAAACTAATGCTGTGTTCATAACCAACTGGGAAGGTGGAAATTACCAGTTGTGAAGTCCAGTTGGATGCATTCATGTGCTTTGAACTCATTGAGAAACGCAGACTGGATCCCAGGCTATGACGCAGCCGGCCGCGACCGGGAGACCCATGAGGTCACGCACAATTGGCCCAGTATCATACGGGTTAGGGGAGGGTTTGGCCGGCCGGGATGTCCTTGTCCCATCGCACTCTAGCAACTCGTGGTGGGCAGGGTGCATGCACGCTGACACGGTCGCCAGTTGTACGGTGTTTCCTCCAACACATTGGAGCGGCTGGTTTCCGGGTTAAGCAAGCAGTGTGTTAAGAAGCAGTGTCGCTTGGCAGGGTCGTGTTTCGGAGGATGCGTGACCTTCGTCTCTCCTGAGTCCGTACGGGAGTTGGAGCGATGGGACAAGACTGTAACTACCAATTGGATACCATGAAATGGCCAACAAGCTGCGTCAACCATAAAAGTACAGCTACCATGTCTGTAAACAAATGACAGTGTTTAAAAAACATATGCTGTTGCATTTAACTACAGAAAACGCTGTTATGGAGATAATTTCCTTGGTAAGTGACGTCAGAGGTCACCATGTGGGAGATGTCGGAGCTCAGGGATGACAGACGAGTTCCCCACTAGTAATTGCCAGTTGGAGGTGCATTCAAGTAGATTTTTCCCACTTGGTTATGAACGCAGGGTAAACTGGAGGTAGTGTACTTGTCCTGGGCCATACCTTGGGCAGCTTCCATTCAGATCTTGAGCCGTCAGCACTGTAGTAGTAGGGTCGGCCCTGTTCATCAACATGCTTTATCCACTGGACGGACACACACACACACACACACACACACACACACACACACACACACACACGACTAGATGAGCATCACTGACACACTAAAAAAGCACCTAGTGTGGTGCAGTGGTCCGGTCTAAGTGTAATATAGAGAAGAACTCAGAGGCCATGACAGTGAAGACAGACACAGAGCGAGTCCCCAGTACCTTCTCATTAGTATAGTCACTAACATACAGAGTGTGTCCATGCTCATCCAGCTCTTCTGACCAACCTCGAGGCGGGGAGCCATACTGGCTGTCTGATTGGCTAGAATACGTGCTGTGGCAGTTGTCCTCCAACGACAGAGGCTGGTAGCGACCAATGGCGAGCGAGAGGAGAGGAAGGAAGGATGGGGAGAAAGAGAGAGGCAGAGTTGTCTATGATTAGGGGGAAACGGAAGAGGGAGAGAGAGGGGGAGGCAGAGAGAAAGAGGCAGAGAGAAGGAGAGAGAAAGAAATAAAGAGAAAGGGAGGGAGAGAAAGAGAAAAAAAGAGAGAGAGAAGGACCAATCACCATTGCGTTATCTATGCATAGAGAATAGAAAGCACCAATCACGATTAACCACAGTCAGAGCTACAGTATAGAGGTCACAGTCACCCACAATGTACAGCCAAGAACACTGCAGTCACTCACAGCATAGCACCAATCCTTTGAAATCTTTCAAATACTTTAAGCATTTGCTCTAGCCTGCCTGGAGTGCCAGATGAGAGGGGTTTACAGTTGTGGGACTATTCTATAGGTCCATTAAAACCCTCTAGAGTCTGCCTGAGGCTGGGTTTTTACTAAGCTAAAATATGGAATTGTTTTTAGAGGGTCATACCAAGGATCATTTAGCTATTTGTTTTTGAATTTTAGGACCACTGTAGGTATAAAAAATATATATAAAAAAAGTATTTGACGAAACATTGAATTGGGCCTCACTGCCATTAGCCCATAGAAACGCTTTGAATAACTTTCAGTTTTTATTTGTTTTATTTTTTATAATTGAACCTTTATTTAACTAGACAAGTCAGTTAAGAACAAATGATTATTTACAATGACGGCCTAGGAACAGTGTGTTAACTGCCTGTTCAGGGGCAGAACGATAGATTTGTACCTTGTAAGCTCTGGGATTCGATCCAGCAACCTTTCGGTAGTTGGCCCAACACTCCAACCACTAGGCTACCTGCTGCCACGGTTCCGGTGGCATGCATTGAAACGCGGGGGTCTTTTCGTGGCTTTCTTTTGCAAATTACTATGAATTAACAGACTTATTTCCTAAAACGTTTCAATACTAATCATCATATTAAGATGTGGGACATTCATTGTGTGACAATAAATATCTAGCATGTCTATTGTGCTCCAGAAGCCAGAATTTGTCCATCCGCTCTCAACAGAAAGAGCTGGCCGTTACTATACGAGAGAGATTGGAGGACTCTCTCTCTCTACTTATGGAACCCGATGGAGGACTCTCTCTCTACTTATGGAACCCGATGGAGGACTCTCTCTCTCTACTTATGGAACCCGATGGAGGACTCTCTCTCTCTACTTATGGAACCCGATGGAGGACTCTCTCTCTCTACTTATGGAACCCGATGGAGGACTCTCTCTCTACTTATGGAACCCGATGGAGGACTCTCTCTCTCTACTTATGGAACCCGATGGAGGACTCTCTCTCTACTTATGGAACCCGATGGAGGACTCTCTCTCTCTACTTATGGAACCCGATGGAGGACTCTCTCTCTACTTATGGAACCCGATGGAGGACTCTCTCTCTCTACTTATGGAACCCGATGGAGGACTCTCTTTCTACTTGTGGAACCCGATGGAGGACTCTCTCTCTCTACTTATGGAACCCGATGGAGGACTCTCTCTCTACTTGTGGAACCCGATGGAGGACTCGCTCTCTACTTGTGGAACCCGATGGAGGACTCTCTCTCTACTTGTGGAACCCGATGGAGGACTCTCGCTCTACTTATGGAACCCGATGGAGGACTCTCTCTCTACTTGTGGAACCCGATGGAGGACTCTCTCTCTACTTGTGGAACGCGATGGAGGACTCTCGCTCTACTTATGGAACCCGATGGAGGACGATATGAAAGAAAATACCGTCTGTACTTTAACCTCATAGTCATTCTATTATTTCAACTCCAAAGTGCTGGAGTAAAGAGATAAAACAACAAAACATTTGTCACTGTGCCAATATCTCTAGCTGAAACAGACAGATTTTGATAGAAGATTTTGTCATGATGATTATATTTCTGCGCACAGACAAATCAAATCAAATCAAACCGTAAGGCTCTCCAGAGGGTAGTGAGGTCTGCACAACGCATCACCGGTGGCAAACTACCTGCCCTCCAGGACACCTACACCACCCGATGTTACAGGAAGGCCATAAAGATCATCAAGGACATCAACCACCCGAGCCACTGCCTGTTCACCCCGCTATCATCCAGAAGGCGAGGTCAGTACAGGTGCATCAAAGCTGGGACCGAGAGACTGAAAAACAGCTTCTATCTCAAGGCCATCAGACTGTTAAACAGCCACCACTACCATTGAGTGGCTGCTGCCAACACACTGACACCGACACTGACTCAACTCCAGCCACTTTAATAATGGGAATTGATGGGAAATGATGTAAATATATCACTAGCCACTTTAAACAATGCTACCTTATATAATGTTACTTACCCTACATTATTCATCTCATATGCATACGTATATACTGTACTCGACTGCATCCTTATGTAATACATGTATCACTAGCCACTTTAACTATGCCACTTTGTTTACATACTCATCTCATATGTATATACTGTACTCGATACCATCTACTGCATCTTGCCTATGCCGCTCTGTACCATCACTCATTCATATATCTTTATGTACATATTCTTTATCCCCTTATACTTGTGTGTATAAGACAGTAGTTTTGGAATTGTTAGTTAGATTACTTGTTGGTTATTACTGCATTGTCGGAACTAGAAGCACAAGCATTTCGCTACACTCGCATTAACATCTGCTAACCATGTGTATGTGACAAATACAATTTGATTTGATTTGATTGATTTGAAACTTCGACTCTAGCCAGGCAAACTCAATCAAGCACATGTACATTTTTTTTGTTGATGATTTCAAACAGTATTTGAACACAGGTCTGAAAATCACAGAGAGCCAGAGATCCCATACAGTATTTCACTGAGCCCTGCTCTAAACATTGTGACCAGGTGTCGAGAGTTAGACATGAAAATTAAAATACTGCAGTGACATAACCCACAAGAGTCACAGTTTAAGGAACACTGAGTGCTTCTGGCCACAAGATGGCAGTGTGGTGTTCTACAAACCACTCCAAAAGATAACTGTGATACTGCCAGAATGCAGCAGTGATTCTTTCTGTCAAATGTGTTTGGATGGGCTTATGAGAGTACAAGCACATACTCCATTAGTGTTCATGCATGCGTTTGCATTTGCTTGTGTCTGTGCCTGAATGTGTGTTTGAGTAAGTATGTGTGTGTGTTTCCAATATACAGTATATGTCCCAGTATCTACGTACCTCTGCCTCCCCAGTACCTTTGCCGTGAGTCTCCCCCCGGCTGCTGCTACCACTGCTAGCGTCCTTGGCTCGGGGGGGCTTCCATGTCCGCTCCTGGGTGGCGCGGTTGAAGTAGTAGTGTCTGCCGTTCTGGTCCTTGGAATTTAATTGAATTTAAAATCTTGAATTGTCCATTAAAATATTATTTCATAAAGAAATGGACATTTGTCTGGTGGTTAAAAAAAAGTTAAGTGACAAAGAAACGTAGACCAGGCAACATGATATAGGCTTGTATTCCAAATGGCACCCTATTCCTTATATAGCTGGGCAATGGTGAAAAGAAGTGCACTAAATAGGGAACCATTTGGACGGCATTCTTATATGATACGTAAAGTTACAATACACAACACAGTGACAGTACAGACCTTGTGTGTCTCCCAGTCTCCCAGGACATGCAGTGGGGAGCTGGAGGGGTTGGGAGGTCGGCTCGACCGAGAGATCTTCAGCTCCTGAAGGTTAGAGTAGACAGGAGACTCCGGTCGACCACCCTGACCCGATGGAGAGACAGTCTGGAGCAGAGGGAAAGAGAGGTGTTGTTGAATGGCTTGTTTCATAGAGACAGTGGAGGAGAGATGAGGGAGTGAAAGAACGAGCTTCCGCAAACCAACAGTAGAGTCCGGCGATAGCAAGTGAAGGAAAGTTCCCCTTTTGCATTCAGCTGACCTTCGTTATGTTGAGATCGGGTCCTTTATAGAAAGGGCCAGGGGCCTCATTTATCAATATTGCGTAGAAACTATTCTAAAATCCTACTTAATGGAATTTTGAATGTTCGCAGGCATAGAAAAAGTGATTTATCAAACAATCCAACGTGCATTATAAGCCAGTCGGTAGGAGATGACCATTGATATATACCAAGTCGGTAGGAGATGACCATTGATATATACCAAGTCGGTAGGAGATGACCATTGATATATACCAAGTCGGTAGGAGATGACCATTGATATATACCAAGTCGGTAGGAGATGACCATTGATATATACCAAGTCGGTAGGAGATGACCATTGATATATACCAAGTCGGTAGGAGATGACCATTGATATATACGTTCTTAGCCTTAGTATTGGTGTTTGACCTTGACAATTTGCATTGAGAAACGCCCCTCATTGACCATATATAGTTGAAGTCGGAAGTTTACATACACCTTAGCCAAATACATTTAAAATCAGTTTTTCACAATTCCTGACATTTAATCCTAGTAATAATTCCCTGTCTTAGGTCAGTTAGGATCACCACTATATTTTAAGAATGTGAAATGTCAGAATAATTAGGAGAGAATTATTTATTTCAGCTTTTATTTATTTCATCACATTCCCAGTGGGTCAGAAGATTACATACACTCAATTAGCATTTGGTAACATTGCCTTTAAAACTGTTTAACTTGAGTCAAACATTTCAGGTAGCCTTCCACAAGCTTCCCACAATAAGTTGGTTGAATTTTGACCCATCCCTCCTGACAGAGCTGGTGTAACTGAGTCAGGTTTGTAGGCCTCCTTGCTCGCACAAGCCTTTTCAGTTCTGCCCACACATTCTCTATAGGATTGAGGTCAGGGCTTTGTGATGGCCACTCCAATACCTTGACTTTATTGTCCTTAAGCCATTTTTCCACAACTTCGGAAGTATGCTTGGGGTCATTGTCCATTTGGAAAACCCATTTGCGACCAAGTTTTCACTTCCTGACTAATGTCTTGAGATGTTGCTTTAATATATCCACATAACTTTCCTACCTCATGATTCCATCTATTTTTGTTTCATCAGACCAGAGGACATTTCTCCAAAAAGTACGATCTTTGTCCCCATGTGCATTTGCAAACCATAGTCCGTCTTTTTTATGGCGGTTTTGGAGCAGTGACTTCTTCCTTGCTGAGCGGCCTTTCAGGTTATGTCGATATAGGACTCGTTTTACTGTGGATATAGACACTTTTGTACCCGTTTCCTCCAGCATCTTCAAAGTACAGGTAAACACTCGGCTGACCAGTATTTATTATCCAACCACTAAAACCATGATAAAGTAAATAATAGTCAACCGAAAGGGAATAGGCCTACAGGTAAACACTCGGCTGACCAGTATTTATTATCCAACCACTAAAACCATGATAAAGTAAATAATAGTCAACCGAAAGGGAATAGGCCTACAGGTAAACACTCGGCTGACCAGTATTTATTATCCAACCACTAAAACCATGATAAAGTAAATAATAGTCAACTGAAAGGGAAAAGGCCGGAAGGAAGGGAAAAGAGGGAAGAAATCAGCCGAGAAAGGAAAGGAAACACTAAAATGTATTTTGTACATTGACCTACAACCGTTGGCGTTGACTTGGTTTAGTTGGTTACATAAATCATTTAGAAGGAAGGCCCTCTGCAACTGCAGTAAATACAGAAGTAAAACTGTGTTATGTCTCACAAGGGTCTGAGTGAGAGGACTAACTGGTGTGTCCAAGTGGCCACACACCTCTCCATAGTGTGCACATTTCAATGTCATTACAAGGGTCTGAGTGAGAGGACTAACTGGTGTGTCCAAGTGGCCACACACCTCTCCATAGTGTGCACATTTCAATGTCATTACAAGGGTCTGAGTGAGAGGACTAACTGGTGTCTCCAAGTGGCCACACACCTCTCCATAGTGTGCACATTTCAATGTCATTACAAGGGTCTGAGTGAGAGGACTAACTGGTGTCTCCAAGTGGCCACACACCTCTCCATAGTGTGCACATTTCAATGTCATTTCAATGCACTTTAATGACTCAAAGAAGATTCTTCAACTATAAAGTGTTGGTTTTTCTTAACTCTCCTAGCACATCACACAATAACTGTTGTTAACACAACCCTGCATCAACACCATCACACAATAACTGTTGTTAACACAACCCTGCATCAACACCATCACACAATAACTGTTGTTAACACAACCCTGCATCAACACCATCACACAATAACTGTTGTTAACACAACCCTGCATCAACACCATCACACAATAACTGTTGTTAACACAACCCTGCATCAACACCATCACACAATAACTGTTGTTAACACAACCCTGCATCAACACCATCACACCAATAACTGTTGTTAACACAACCCTGCATCAACACCATCACACAATCAACACCATCACACCATCAACTGTTGTTAACACAACCCTGCATCAACACCATCACACAATAACTGTTGTTAACACAACCCTGCATCAACACCATCACACAATAACTGTTGTTAACACAACCCTGCTGTTAACACAACCCTGGATCAACACCATCACACCATAACTGTTGTTAACACAACCCTGCATCAACACTGCATCATCACACAATAACTGTTGTTAACACAACCCTGCATCAACACCATCACACAATAACTGTTGTTAACACAACCCTGCATCAACACCATCACACATCAACAACTGCATCAACACCATCACACAATAACTGTTGTTAACACAACCCTGCATCAACACCATCACACAATAACTGTTGTTAACACCCTGCATCAACACCATCACACAACTGTTGTTAACACAACCCTGCATCAACACCATCACACAATAACTGTTGTTAACACAACCCTGCATCAACACCATCACACAATAACTGTTGTTAACACAACCCATCACACAATAACTGTTGTTAAACAACCCTGCATCAACACCATCACACAATAACTTGTTAACACAACCCTGCATCAACACCATCACACAATCTTAACACAACCCTGCATCAACACCATCACACAATAACTGTTGTTAACACAACCCTGCATCAACACCATCACACAATAACTGTTGTTAACACAACCCTGCATCAACAATCACCATACACACACAATGTTGTTAAACAACCCTGCATCAACACCATCACACAATAACTGTTGTTAACACAACCCTTGTTAACACAACCCTGCATCAACACCATCACACAATAACTGTTGTTAACACAACCCTGCATCAACACCATCACACATCAACACCCCATCAACACCATCACAATAACTGTTGTTAACACAACCCTGCATCAACACCATCACACAATAACTGTTGTTAACACAACCCTGCATCAACACCATCACACAATAACTGTTGTTAACACAACCCTGCATCAACACCATCACACAATAACTGTTGTTAACACAACCCTGCATCAACACCATCACACAATAACTGTTGTTAACACACTGCATCAACACCATCACAATAACTGTTGTTAACACAACCCTGCATCAACACCCTGCATCAACACCATCACACAATAACTGTTGTTAACACAACCCTGCATCAACACCATCACACAATAACTGTTGTTAACACAACCCTGCATCAACACCATCACACAATAACTGTTGTTAACACAACCCTGCATAACAACAACCCACATCAACACCATCACACAATAACTGTTGTTAACACAACCCTGCATCAACACCATCACACAATAACTGTTGTTAACACAACCCTGCATCAACACCATCACACAATAACTGTTGTTAACACAACCCTGCATCAACACATGCATCAACACCATCACACAATAACTGTTAACACAACCCTGCATCAACACCAACAATAACTGTTGTTAACACAACCCTGCATCAACACCATCACACAATAAACAACCCTGCATCAACACCATCACACAATAACTGTTGTTAACACAACCCTGCATCAACACCATCACACAATAACTGTTGTTAACACAACCCTGCATCAACAACCCAATAACATCAACACATCAACACCATCACAATAACTGTTGTTAACACAACCCTGCATCAACACCATCACACAATAACTGTTGTTAACACAACCCTGCATCAACACCATCACACAATAACTGTTGTTAACACAACCCTGCATCAACACCATCACACAATAACTGTTGTTAACACAACCCTGCATCAACACCATCACACAATAACTGTTGTTAACACAACCCTGCATCAACACCATCACACAATAACTGTTGTTAACACAACCCTGCATCAACACCATCACACAATAATCAACCCTGCATCAACACCATCACACAATAACTGTTGTTAACACAACCCTGCATAACTGTTGTTAACACAACCCTGCATCAACACCATCACACAATAACTGTTGTTAACACAACCCTGCATCAACACCATCACACAATAACTGTTGTTAACACAACCCTGCATCAACACCATCACACAATAACTGTTGTTAACACAACCCTGCATCAACACCATCACACAATAACTGTTGTTAACACAAATGGTCGATTATAAATCTAAATCTGGGTCAGGTGAGCAACATGACTAGCTATTCAATCACATACGATATTACAGTGTTAGGCTAACCCAGGCTATGACACCATGTCTTCTTGTAACTGTACATCAAACATAGTGATCATCAACATTGTATATGACATGAGTTTTATTACATGGAAATGTGAAATACACATTTGGACTCAAGAGTGTTTGGCAGTATTTATTATAATCCTCAATGTCTAAACTTTCAAAATACATTTGCATTTTCCTCACTCACTCAACAAACGGGAGGGAAGGGAGCTCAAGTTCAGAACGGCTGTCAACAAAACCCATACAGCACTGTGTTGCACAGAGCCTGAGGTCTGACGTCATGTCTAGCACGTTACTGTACAGCCACTAGGTTCAAATGTAGTCTTTTATCAGTGCCTAAATATGTCATTTTCAACCCGTATATGGGTACGAGTGTAAAGGCTCTCATAGCTCTCTGGTCCTAATTGACCCCTCAGGAAGCCACGCTGCCCTCTGTCCAACCATCCAGTGTGTGTGTGTGTGTGTGTGTGATCTCTAAGGGGAGGTCCTGTCTGACTCTGCCATTAAGCATCAGTTAAATAGAATCCTCATTTGATCAGCCACAAAACCACAGGAACACTCCTCTCTCTCAGCCAGACAGAATATCATCATTCATCTGCAATGTTTGTGTGTGTAATTTCACTGTAGGGAATAATGGTGGTTAGGATACTCCCAACTAAGCCTCCCCCGCCCTTCTTCTGAGGTGACAGTTATGTTTTTAAAATCGTCAATGTTATGTCGTCAGTTATGTTTTGAAACCGTCAGATCAACTAGTCTACACTTTCACATTACCCTGATATCCCACCTATGGAACACACTCATATGACTGATCCAGGATGTGTTCTTAAGGGTCAAGGTGTTTGAACAAACAGTTACCAGAGTTTGCAGTTGGGTACAGTAGTTGTAGACTGGTCCATAGAGCCCTGGTTAAAAGTAGTGCACTATATAGGGAATAGGATGACATTTGGGACACACATAGGTTCATTTCTGTTTTTACTCCATGTCATCAGTTGTATTGTATGGAGCCCACCAGCTGGTGGACAGATGGACATCTGGGAGCATGGAGACTGACTGGACAGATGGACATCTGGGAGCATGGAGACTGACTGGACAGATGGACATCTGGGAGCATGGAGACTGACTGGACAGATGGACATCTGGGAGCATGGAGACTGACTGGACAGATGGACATCTGGGAGCATGGAGACTGACTGGACAGATGGACATCTGGGAGCATGGAGACTGACTGGACAGATGGACATCTGGGAGCATGGAGACTGACTGGACAGACTGGGCTCTGGATCAATACTCTCTCAGTCTCAACCCTGAAGTACACAATGGGACCACTGGACCAGGTGACATAAAATGGTTTCCTAAATGGCACCCTATTCCCTAGAATACGGAACTACTTTTTGACCGGGGCCCAAAGAGCTTTGGTCAAAAGCATTGGATTTTATTGGGAATATGGTGCCATTTGAGATGCAGCCATTGGGTGACTCAATAGTGCTCCCTTGCGGAACAGACGTGTTCAATGAAATGAAATGATCAGACAATTATACTGTAATTCCACACCTCTGTAGCTTCAGTTTATCTGCTGTACAGTGATAGAGCTACTGAAATCCCAGAGCGAACACACACAAAGTCATTTCAAAGAATGAATGACTGTACCCTTGCAGCACGCCACAGCACTGTCCGCAGTGCAGTCAATTATGCAGCATCTCTCACTATCACTGTGATTTAGGAGCAGACAGGATAAACAATGAGCACATTCCAAATTCCAAATTCCAGCCTAGGCTGAGGGCTGCTGGGGGCTGATGCAGCAAATTCCAGATAGGAGACCTGCAGGGGTCTTTCTCTCACCCTCCGTGTGTGTGTCTCTGTGCCAGCCTTTCTCTCAGTTTCTCTACTTCTGTTTCTCTCGCTCTCCCTCCCACTCTATATTTCCCTCCTTCTCCAGCTCTCTCACTCTCTTTTCTGCCAGCGGGGCTGTTGCTGCATACTGAGTGGGCCACTCTCACCCTCTGGCTGCAGCTAACCCAACCACAGTCACACACTCAGGGAGAGAGGGAGGAAGAAAAAGAAAGAGACAGAGGGACAGAGACATGGGGAGAGAGAGAGAGAGAGAGAGAGAGAGGAGGAGGAGATTGGTCCAACAGTGACAGTGAATATATTAGCTTAATATTAGACTGCCCTGGCCAGCTTGGCTGCCAGACTTCATATTTATCTAGTCTATACATATATATATACACATACACTGCTCAAAAAAATAAAGGGAACACTTAAACAACACTCCAAGTCAATCACACTTCTGTGAAATCAAACTGTCCACTTAGGAAGCAACACTGATTGACAATACATTTCATGCTGTTGTGCAAATGGAATAGACAACAGGTGGAAATTATAGGCAATTAGCAAGACACCCCCAATAAAGGAGTGGTTCTGCAGGTGGGGACCACAGACCACTTCTCAGTTCCTATGCTTCCTGGCTGTTGTTTTGGTCACTTTTGAATGCTGGCGGTGCTTTCACTCTAGTGGTAGCATGAGACGGAGTCTACAACCCACACAAGTGGCTCAGGTAATGCAGCTCATCCAGGATGGAACATCAATGCCAGCTGTGGCAAGAAGGTTTGCTGTGTCTGTCAGCGTAGTGTCCAGAGCATGGAGGTGCTACCAGGAGACAGGCCAGTACATCAGGAGACGTGGAGGAGGCCGTAGGAGGGCAACAACCCAGCAGCAGGACCGCTACCTCCGCCTTTGTGCAAGGAGGAGCAGGAGGAGCACTGCCAGAGCCCTGCAAAATGACCTCCAGCAGGCCACAAATGTGCATGTGTCTGCTCAAACGGTTAGAAACAGACTCCATGAGGGTGGCATGAGGGCCCGACGTCCACAGGTGGGGGTTGTGCTTACAGCCCAACACTGTCCAGGACGTTTGGCATTTGCCAGAGAACACCAAGATTGGCAAATTCACCACTGGCGCCCTGTGCTCTTCACAGATGAAACAGGTTCACACTGAGCATATGTGACAGACGTGACAGAGTCTGGAGACGCCGTGGAGAACTTTCTGCTGCCTGCAACATCCTCCAGCATGACCGGTTTGGCGGTGGGTCAGTCATGGTGTGGGGTGGCATTTCTTTGGGGGGCCGCATAGCCCTCCATGTGCTCGCCAGAGGTAGCCTGGCTGCCATTAGGTACCGAGATGAGATCCTCAGACCCCTTGTGAGACCATATGCTGGTGCGGTTGGCCCTGGGTTCCTCCTAATGCAAGACAATGCTAGACCTCATGTGGCTGGAGTGTGTCAGCAGTTCCTGCAAGAGGAAGGCATTGATGCTATGGACTGGCCCGCCCGTTCCCCAGACCTGAATCCAATTGAGCACATCTGGGACATCATGTCTAGGACTAGAAAAATTGTGTAAGTCAGGAGTTTCAGTACTACAACCCCAATGCTGCACAGCAACCTGCTCTACTGCATATCAGTGAGAGTGCACAAACTAACATACATAAGTGTTACAGGTTTACCTAAATCACACATAAGCATGCAAACAAAAGCAAGGTAAGTACACATATGTACACACACACATATCCTGTCCCCTTTACTTCTTCCTCATTCACACAGAGAGCTGGATTTGATTGAACAGGCAAAAAGAGTAACCCAGGTACTGTACTAACACCACCTCTCCTTGTCCGCTACCTACTGTAACACCACCTCTCCTCGTCCCCTACCTACTGTAACACCACCTCTCCTCGTCCCCTACCTACTGTAACACCACCTCTCCTCGTCCCCTACCTACTGTAACACCACCTCTCCTCATCTTACCTACTGTAACACCACCTCGCCTCGCCTCGTCCACTACCTACTGTAACACTACCTCTCCTCGTCCCCTAACTACTGTAACACCACCTCTCATCGTCCCCTACCTACTGTAACACCACCTCTCCTCATCCCCTACCTACTGTAACACCGCCTCATCTCGTCCTCTACCTACTGTAACACCACCTCTCCTCGTCCCCTACCTACTGTAACACCACCTCTTCTCATCTTACCTCTCCTCATCCCCTACCTACTGTAACACCACCTCATCTCGTCCTCTACCTACTGTAACACCACCTCTCCTCGTCCCCTACCTACTGCAACACCACCTCTCCTCATCTTACCTCTCCTCATCCCCTACCTACTGTAACACCACTTCATCTCGTCCCCTACCTACTGTAACACCACCTCATCTCGTCCTCTACCTACTGTAACACCACCTCATCTCGTCCTCTACCTACTGTAACACCACCTAATCTTGTCCTCTACCTACTGTAACACCACCTCATCTCGTCCTCTACCTAACCTACTGTAACACCACCTCTCCTCGTCCTCTACCTACTGTAACACCACCTCGTCTCGTCCTCTACCTACTGTAACACCACCTCATCCTCTACCTACTGTAACACCACCTCTCCTCGTCCCCTACCTACTGTAACACCACCTCTCCTCGTCCCCTACCTACTGTAACACCACCTCTCCTCATCCCCTACCTACTTTAACACCACCTCTCCTCATCCCCTACCTACTGCAACACCACCTCTCCTCATCCTCTACCTACTGTACACCACCTCTCCTCATCCCCTACCTACTGTAACACCACCTCTCCTCGTCCTCTACCTAACCTACTGTAATACCATCTCTCCTCATCCCCTACCTACTGTAACACCACCTCTCCTCGTCCCCTACCTACTGTAACACCACCTCTCCTCGTCCCCTACCTACTGTAACACCACCTCTCCTCGTCCCCTACCTACTGTAACACCACCTCTCCTCGTCCCCTACCTACTGTAACACCACCTCTCCTCGTCCTCTACCTACTGTAACACTACCTCTCCTCGTCCTCTACCTAACCTACTGTAACACCACCTCTCCTCGTCCTCTACCTACTGTAACACCAACTCATCTCGTCCTCTACCTACTGTAACTCCACCTCATCTTACCTCTCCTCGTCCTCTACCTAACCTACTGAAACACTACCTCATCTCGTCCTCTACCTAACCTACTGTAACTCCACCTCATCTCGTCCTCTACCTAACCTACTGTAACACTACTTCATCTCGTCGTCTACCTAACCTACTGTAACACTACCTCATCTCGTCCTCTACCTAACCTACTGTAACTCCACCTCATCTGACCTCTCCTCATCCTCTATCTAACCTACTGTAACACTACTTCATATCGTCCTCTACCTAACCTACTGTAACTCCACCTCATCTGACCTCTCCTCATCCTCTATCTAACCTACTGTAACACTACTTCATATCGTCCTCTACCTAACCTACTGTAACACTACCTCATCTCGTCCTCTACCTAACCTACTGTAACTCCTCCTCATCTTACCTCTCCTCGTCCTCTACCTAACCTACTGTAACACTACCTCATCTTGTCCTCTACCTAACCTACTGTAACTCCACCTCATCTGACCTCTCCTCGTCCTCTACCTAACCTACTGTAACACTACCTCCTCGTCCTCTACCTAACCTACTGTAACTCCTCCTCATCTTACCTCTCCTCGTCCTCTACCTAACCTACTGTAACACTACCTCATCTTGTCCTCTACCTAACCTACTGTAACTCCACCTCTCCTCATCTCACCCAACATAACCTCTCCCGTTTGGACACTGTAGGCTACTCAGGGCTCACCTCAGCAGCATTACCATTAGCATCATAGACCTGATTCTACACAACACCACTCATGCATATGATAAGCAGCATATAACATGCATGCATGCATAACGCAGGGATATATAGATGCTAGAAGTTAGCACACACTGATGATTATATGCAAGCTAAAACAGTAGCCTGATATTTTGCATTATAAGGTGAGTCATTACGACCAGGGGTATTAGACTCGCATGATGGATAGACGGTCTGTCACTGTAGAATCAGAAAACACTGTGGTTTATGGGAACCATTAAATCAACTGCGTCCCAATTGGTACCCTATTCCCTATAAAGTGCACTCCTGTTGACCATTGCCTATATGGCTCTGCCCAAAACTAGTGCACTGCATAGGGAATACAGTAGGGTGCCATTTGGGACACAACCCTCCTCTCTCTGCTAAATAAGGCAGAGAGCAAACAGAGCCCCCTTCTCCAGCCAACTCCACTTGTACAATCTATGTTCTGGATGGTTCCTGTCTCCAGTCCACTATTGATACAAATTGGTCAAGGGAGAAGAAAGGACATTCTTTTAGACAAGCCAAAACCAGTCGGCCAAACATTCAGCTAAATGTGTATAGTGTTCTTAGGCTGTAGCGAACAGTATCTGGTCACCCCAGCAGGTGAACCACCACCATAGCGACCTAGCATAGCGACCAGCTGAGGAGATAGCTACAGTAGCTCCAGAGGCAACAGCAAGGCAACATTAACCCTATTGCAGCCATAGCTGGTGTGTGTGTCCACTACTGGAAAGAAGGACAGTTGTGTGTACAGCATTCTTTATGCCCAGTGCATTGTGGCGGGCTTTCAGTCCCTCCAGTGAATGTCCCTCTATATCTCACACACACACACACTGAGCAGAGTGTGACTGCATCTGGGAGCACAGCTGCTGCAGCTGCTGCCTACTGATCAATGTCGGTGTGTCTCCCCTCAGGGCAATGTCTGAACGCCAGGGGGTCTCTCTCTGTGTGTGTGTGTGTATGTGTGTGTGTGTGTGTGTGTGTGTGTATCTCAGCAGCCACTGACTAAAGGTCTTCTCAGACTGCACCACATGAGGGGATCCCTCCAGCTACTGTTTGAGGTTTGTTTCAGTGTTGGGCTGGGGACTGGTCACACACCATTACAGTCCAGTGGGTCATAGTGGCTCAGCAGTGTTCGAGGATAACTTGTTGCTTCAGGACAGAGCCAACCATCAACAACTTGAAGGAGCCAAGACAAATCTATGTATATACAGGTAACGGCCAAGTAAATTGGGTATACAAAGTATTTTGAAAGCATGTGCTTCCACACAGTTCTGGTGGCTCGTGGTGGCCCAACGCCCTATTAAGAAACTTTATGTTGGTGTTTCCTTTATCTTGGCAGTTACCTGTACCTTTAATCATCTCGATGAACACAGATTCAATACAAGTCTTTTCTTCATGAAAGACAAAGCAGGAAATCTGGTATTCTCCTGGAAATCCTTGGAATTTTGCAACCCTAGTTATTTTTCGGTAAGCGTTTTTCGGCTGTTCGGGCACACAACATTAGTTTCTGGAGCCAAGTGTATGGCGTCTCAAAATGGACAAACGGTACTATTGCCGCCTTTTCTCGTTTTTCAAGCAAAAGTCTTCCAAGGGAGTATGCGAGCACACTCATTCGGTTTGGCTAGCCGAGTTCGGCAAGGCGCCAGCCGAACTGAAGCATGCTGACGCCTTTAGTCTTCCAAGCAGAACCAGTGACATTCTGTGCTGCAGGAGAACAGCTAACAGCTAAACCTCTAACATGCTAACCACAGCATGCGCGAGTGTTGCAAAACAAATTTAACATGCATGTTATTCAATCATTGCACCCACACTGTTCGTGAGCGTCTGCGTGGCCAGGCGCTAAAATAGAACTTGGTTCTATTTGTGACGCTCAACGCACTGCAAGTCCGGCCTCTCCCATTTCCTCATTGGTTTTCAGGAGCATATACTAGACGTCGACCAATCGGCATGGCCGATTATTTAGGGCCGATTTCAAGTTTTCATAACAATCGGTAATCGGACGCTGATTATGGCCGATGACATTGCATTCTATGGAGGAAACTGCGTGGCAGGTTGAACACCTGTTACGCGAGTGCAGCAAGGAGCCAAGGTAAGTTGCTAGCTAGCATTAAACTTATCTTATAAAAATTTAAAAAATCTTCACATAATCACTAGTTAACTACACATGGTTGATGATATTACCAGGTTAACTAGCTTGTTCTACGTTGCATATAATCAATGCGGTGCCTGCTAATTTATCATCAATTCACAGCCTACTTCGCCAAACGGGGGATGATTTAACAGAAATGCATTCGCGAAAAAAAAGCACAATCATTGCACGAATGTACCTAACCATAAACATCAATGTCTTTCTTAAAATCAATTCACAGAAGTATATTTTTGTGCATATTTAGTTAAAAGAAATTCATGTTAGCAGGCAATATTAACTATGGAAATGGTGTTACTTCTCTTGCGTGCAATGAACGCAGAGTCAGGGTATATGCAACAGTTTGGGCCGCCTGGCTCGTTGCGAACTAATTTGCCAGAATTGTACATAATTATGACATAACATTGAAGGTTGTGCAATGTAACAGCAATATTTAAACTTAGGGTTGCCACCCGTTCAATAAAATATGGAACGGTTCCGTATTTCACTGAAAGAATAAACCTTGTTTTCGAAATGATAGTTTCCGGATTTGACCATATTAATGACCAAAAGCTCGTATTTCTGTGTTTATTATACTATAATTAAGTCTATGATTTGATAGAGCAGTCTGACTGAGCGGTGGTAGGCAGCAGCAGGCTCGTAAGCATTCATTCAAACTTTACTGCGTTTGCCAGCAGCTCTTAACAATGCCTGAAGCACAGTGCTGTTTATGGCTTCAAGCCTATCAACTCCTGAGATTAGACTGGCAATACTAAAGTGCCTATTAGAACATCCAAAAGTCAAAGGTATATGGAATGCAGATGGTATATAGAGAAATAGTTGACGCGTCATAATTCCTATAATAACTACAACCTAAAACTTCTTAACTGGGAATATTGAAGAACTGGGAATATTGAACCACCAGTTTACATATGTTCTGAGCAAGGAACTTAAACATTAGCTTTTTTTACATGGCACATATTGCACTTTTACTTTATTCTCCAACACTGTGTTTTTGCATTTTTTGAACCAAAATTAGCATGTTTCATTATTTATTTGAGACTAAATAGATTTTATTTATATATTATATCAAGTTAAAATAAGTGTTCATTGTTCATTCAGTATTGTTGAATTGTCATTATTACAAATAAATATATAAATAAAAATATATAAAAAAATCGGTATCGGCGTTGAAAAAGTCAGAATCGGTCTAGCATATACCCACGTGGGTGATTGAAAGATGAACTGAGGTCCACACTCCAGTGTTTTTAAACGCTCCTATCCTGTACTACAAGCACAGAAGCCCAATTTACTCTCCTCATGGTAAGAGCCCTTCATCATCTGACTGGGCCAGATTAGGATAATGGTGAACAGGAGAGAGGTTGGTTATTTAAAGTATTTGAATAAACATGAAAAGTTCAATGTAAGAATAGCTCATCATTTCAAATGTCATATTAAACAGCATATAAACACTCTAAATAGGTCAGGAGACTAATAATATTAAATAATAAATCATATTTAGGCTATATTATTTCAATTATTTTAAGGCTATAGCCTACAAAGAAATACATTGTGAAGCATTTGCGAGTGCGACAATAGGCTGGTAGGGACATAAAGCACTCAACATTTCATTGTACTAAATCATTATAGTCTATCAATTGAGCATTTGGTTGTGACTTACTTAGAATTAAATACAAATTAAACAAAAAATGCCTTATTAGGCTCAGTCTACAGTGCCTTTGAAATAATTTTTAGAAACACAAGTTTTGCCAGTCTGTGGTTTCAGGCTCATTCGACGGTGCCTGGAGATCAGGCCAGCAGTAGAGAATATCCTCTCCACACATGCAGAGTCACTGGGGATGCTGAACACCATTTTAGCCACTCTTGCCAAGCTGGGCAGAGATGTAGTTGTTTTTTAAAATTTTTCTAAAGCTTTTTAGGCAAAATACCCCAATCAAAACAGAAAGCTCCTTGATAGTGGGACAAATCTATTGTGGCCTATTGTATAGATAATAGAACAAAAATGAACTAAACTTTAAGAGATCATATTTTGATTTATTTATAAATACTTTGCTACAATGACACAGTTATCTACCCACCTCGTTCCTTTCTTTTAGCATGTGCACATAATAAGTAGGTTACACCATCATGCTTTTGGGATACGTGTCTTATCAGATTCCACAATGATTCTTTAGTTGTGGACATTACATCACAGCTCTCCCTCTCTTGCTCTTGGGCCTCATCTTTGTAAGTCACCTTGATTTAGCACCTGTGTTTTATCAGCTTCTTAAGGAAAATATTTTACGAACTCCATGACAGTAGCTAAAGCAAGGGGCTATAGCAGCACACAAGTAGACTACAAATGCATGCTGGGCCAGGCGTGCCCTGAGCTCGTGAAGTGAGCGCTACTGGAGCGAAATTGGAGTGGGCGAGAATGCCGACACGCCGGCCTTAGGGATTCTCTCTCCACGCTCCAGTCAAATTGGGCACGCTCCGCTCCAGCTCCCATACTCTGACTCCTACTGAGAGGTCGGCTGTGTTCTCAAAGTGCACCTGCCATGGGTACCCACTACCCGGGCCAAAGCACTAAAAGAAGGCCAGACACTGGGTTTGGTTCTGGACAGCCATGCAGATGGCCGCCTGTTTATAATCCTACAGATGCAAGGCAAACCCAGTTCAACAGTCTCTCCCACTGAGCAGCCAGACAAAACTATTAGGTGTTCTATCATGAATAGCCCTGTCCCCCTGCCGTCACTCTGACCTGGCATCAACCAGACTGGTTGGTTGTCCTTCAGTGTGGCATCAACCAGACTGGTTGGTTGTCCTTCAGTGTGGCATCATAGAGGATTGAGGTCTGTCTACAGAGGTTTTCTATTATGAATAGCCCTTTCCCCTGCCAGTCACTCTGCCCTGGCATCAACCAGACTGGTTGGTTGTCCTTCAGTGTGGCATCAACCAGACTGGTTGGTTGTCCTTCAGTGTGGCATCATAGAGGATTGAGGTCTGTCTACAGAGGTTTTCTATTATGAATAGCCCTTTCCCCTGCCAGTCACTCTGCCCTGGCATCAACCAGACTGGTTGGTTGTCCTTCAGTGTGGCATCAACCAGACTGGTTGGTTGTCCTTCAGTGTGGCATCATAGAGGACTGAGGTCTGTCTGTCAGATCGCATTACTCCATGTCTACAGAGGCTGGCACTAAGGCCAGCTGAGACCACTCAGATCAGATGAGACCATGGTGGTAAAAGTTCCCCGTAGGCACACAGATAGAGGATCAGCTCAGCATACCCAAACCCTAACCTTGAGGAAATACAATACTTAACTACCTGACCTTAGATCAGTGTCTAGGGGCAACATCTTACAGCCATATGAGAGGTCTAATTCTGTAATGTATGCAAAAATGCACAGTGGTTTAATAACCATCCTGTGTATTTGATGTCACAGATAACCGTCAATGCAACAGAACACAGGCCCCATACAGTCATAACACTAAGTATTCCTACACAGAGTGATGATGAATGTGCAGGGGGATGAGTGGCCCTTCCCTTTGGGAGTGGGAATTAGAATGAGTTCTAATTCACTAATTCTCTCATTCTAAATGTCATTCTAATTCTATGGGACTACCATACCAACGTGACTACCTTCCTGCAAGCAGAGTTCCCCAGTGACACAGCTCATCCTTGTCTGTGGCCCAAAATGGCATCCTATTCCCAATGTAGTACATTACTTTTGACCAGAGCCCTACGTCCCCTGGTAAAAAGTAGTGTACTAGAGAATCAGGTGCTATTTAAGACACAGTACTGTAGGAACCAAACACCCGTCATTACGGTCTCATGAAAAAGACCCATTATTGGCCCTCATGCATGATGGCCTGTACTGCATGGGTGGGTGGGGGACCCAAGTCCAATGCCGACAGTGTCGGTAAGTGCGTAACCGACTGGGAATAGTGGGCCTGTAGGATGGGTCTGCATACCAAAGAGAACTACAACCACAGGCAGAGTCTAACATTGAAACCTGGACATTAGATATTACAGGCTGAGATAGAGTCAGGGAAAGACGCAAGCATAGATCGACAAGGAGTGAGTAAAAGAGCCTCTATGCATCCAGTTTAGTGGGTGAAGAAAATTAATACTATAGGCTAGAGAGACGGTTGTTTATTGCACAGAGACACAAGGAGTAAGGAGAAGAGATAACACGATTGAGTGTGTGCTGTGAACAGTCTGGGAGCAGGCATTCATGTCGCAGACAGACACAACAATGGTTCCTCATAGACCAGACGGAACGATGGGGTTATAGAAGAAAGAGTGGGCAACGGAAAAGAGAGTGAGTCACGTTTTTTCAGAGGAGATTTTAGTAGCACAATTTTACAGTAAAACAAATTGCATGAAAAACTAGCCTAGTCAGTGCCCTGCAGACAGTATCAAGACAGCTGCTGCTGGACTGTGCTTAGGACTGTTTTCAGAGAACATGTCTACAACTTCATCATCAGCAAGCTGTCAACACACCATAAATAAGCTACATGCTGTTTATCAGTGCCCAAAAATCACTAGCTAGCTAGCTAAGTTCCATCTCCGTGTTTGCTAATGAAGATTGCTAGTAGTAGCTAGCAGGCACATTGAACTGATTTAGCTAAATCTTATCAAGTCAAAATAGGTCGCGGCGGGACATAAGATGCTCATGAATGGGTTTAGAATGTTGGAATAGTGACAAGTGACAGTTGGGGTGCAAGTGGACATCGTCTCAATTCTCCTTTCTCCCAAAACAGTGGCAGACTGGAGTGATCACTATCAAACACATCAACAAGTGGCCACTCCATCAAGGGCTTAGAGACAAGTGTTCTTTCAACAGAACCCTGGCGACGTCTTCTGTCGACAAGTCCGAGACACTGCGTAATGGGACAGGTCTTTCTCACTGTCTGGAGTCTACGTTTGGATAGAGTCCAATCAGAGCAGTCGTTGTTCCAAACCCAAACCTCATGTAAGTTGTGAGGATTTTCTGTGGAATATACAGATTTTATTACAAAAATTATCCTACTTAAAAATCTTTTGGTCAATTTTCGGACTAATATCGATGCCACATTGGCCGTTTTCAACAAGAGGTTCGTTTTTGTGTACAGTTTCTCTTTAAAGGACTCTTCAAAGACAAGGCAAATAGCTACAGTACCAACTGGAACAGCTATTCCACAGTTTAACAAACCATACGACTCCATGCACAAGGATGCCACCTTTGGGGCGGCAGGTACCTTAGTGGTTAGAGCGTTGGACTAGTAACCGAAAGGTTGCAAGATCGAATCCCCGAGTTGACAAGGTAAAAATGTGTCGTTCTGCCCCTGAACAAGGCAGTTAGGCTGTCATTGAAAATAAGAATTTATTCTTAACAGACTTGCCTAGTTAAATAAAGTTTTTTTTTTTTTTAAATGAACAAGGACTACTTTTAACAATATACACTAAACTACAGTACATGAAGTGGATTTACAGCCAGTAACGGAAATTCCTCATGTGTCCCTGATCTGTACTAAACAGAAATGCTTAATACTGAATATGATGAGTATGTTTCAACATCCATGGACGTCCGGTGTCAGTCGGTGCTCAGTGGGTGACGATGCTGGTTACAGTTGATGGAGAGAGAGGGGGCTCATGGGTAGGAGTCAGTAAGAGCTGGGAGAAGTGACATTAACCTTTTCACCCTCTTGCTTTGACCACCAGAAAGAAAAACAAAACAGGTATCAGCAGAATTTCGTTACCAATTTTTCATCAATTCTGTTACCAATATTGTAACAACATTTTGAGTTATCACTTAACTGACAAACAAAATTGTTATCAGTGAAAACACTAATTAATTGCTAAACTATATATACAAAAGTATGTGGACACTTCAAATTAGTGGATTTGGCAATTTCAGCCACACCCACTGCCAACAGGTGTATACAATTCAGCACACTGCCATGCCATCTCCATAGACAGACATTGGCAGTAGAATGGACTTACTGAGAAGAGCTCAGTGACTTTCAACGTGGCACCGTCATAGGATGCCACCTTTCCAACAAGACACATTTCTTCCCTACTAGACCTGCACCGGTCAACTGTGAGTGCTGTTATTGTTGTGGAAACCTCTAGGAGCAACAATGGCTCAGCCGCGAAGTGGTAGGCCACACAAGCTCACCAAATGGGACCACCGAGTGCTGAAGCGCGTAGCATGTAAAAATCGTCTGTCGTTGATTGCAACACTCACTACCGAGTTCCAAACTTCCTCTGGAAGCAACATTAGCACAAGAACTGTTCGTCAGCAGCTTCAAAATATGTGTTTCCATGATCGAGCAGCCGCACACAAGCCTAAGATCACCATGTGCAATACCAAGCATCGGCTGAAATTATGTAAAGCTCGCTGCCATTGGACTCTGGAGCAGTGGAAACTCGTTCTCTGGAGTGATGAATTAGCCTTCACCATCTGGCAGTCCGACGGACTAATCTGGGTTTGGCGGATGCCAGGAGAATGTAACCTGCCCCAATACATAGTGCCAACTGTAAAGTTTGGTGGAGGAGGAATAATGGTCTGAGGCTGTTTTTCATGGTCCGGTTACTGTAGGCCCCTTAGATCCAGCGAAGAGAAATCTAAATGCTACAGCAAACAATGACATTCTAGATGATTCTGTGATTCCAACTTTGTGGAAATAGTTTGGGGAATTCCCTTACCTGTTTCAGCATGACAATACCCCCTTGCACAAAGCGAGGTCCATACAGAAATGGTTTGCCGAGATCGGTGTGGAAGAACTTGACTGGACAAAGCCCTGACCTCAACCATCGAACACCGTTGGGATGAATTGGATCGCCGACTGTGAGCCAAGTGTAATCGCTCAGAATTGGTGCCAACCTCACTAATGCTCGTGGCTGAATGGAAGCAAGCTCCAACATCTAGTGGAAAGCCTTCCCAGAAGTGGAGGCTGTAATAGCAGCAATGGGGGACCAACTCCATATTAATGCCCATGATTTTGGAATGTATTGTTCGACGAGCAGGTGTCCACATACTTTTGTTCATGTAGTGTAGGTCTACCTTTACTTCTTACCTTTGTGAGGGAGAGAAATTAGCAACTATGGTGAAAGATATGTGGATTTCATGAGGGAGAGAAATCTGAAGAATGTGGATTTTTGGTAAGGGAATTACAAGGCACCAGGCAATGTTTCTTAAACGTACAGAAGGAAGAAAAACACATCCTAAACCTAGATACAGTATAAGTGTTAATATTAGTTGAGGTCTTTACTTCAACATTATTGTGTTTTGAAGTCCTTCTAATACCTTCCAAGACTTTTTTCTGGAACTGTAGATGTTTTCTAGTAAATCATAGTCTTTGCTTATTCCACAATCTTTGGATGTTAAAATGGTTGAAAAGTGTTTATGTCTCAATAAAACATGATGTTTTTTACTTCGCTTTAATTTGACCGCCAATTAATTATTCTCCCATGAACTTCAAATGTTGGTGCTCATGGGTCCTTTTTACATGAAAATGACCTAAGACTGAAAATATGACGGGAACTGGAGAGTACTGTGTGCATAAATTATCACATTATCTAAATAATTACACAAGGTGGAGGACATTGTGCTTGTGCTTCACAAATCAAATCAAATGTATTTCTATAGCCCTTCTTACATCAGCTGATATCTCAAAGTGCTGTACAGAAACCCAGCCTAAAACCCCAAACAATGCAGGTGTAGAACCTTTCTCAGTTCAACTTCAATCAATTCGCCCATGCACAACGTGCCAGGTGCACAACAAGAAAGTATATACAGGAAACTCTAACAATCTACTAAACACACTAACCCCTAAAGGAAGATTAGTTCAACTAAAAGGAATCTAGGCTGACTCAAGATTACGGGCGTTACTCACCAGTTGGGAGGAGTACAGCTAACAACAACACAGCAACATGTGCTGCCTGAAAGGCCAAACACCACTGTGCAGGAGAGCAGAGCCAGCATGATATGGCACACTATGACACTTCAGAATGACAGGGCTCAACGATTAGAGCAGCTCAGAGTCACATTATATTTGGAGCTGCTGTGACTGTGCTGTCCGTATTGTGTTCTCTCTTCAAATAGGGCTGGCATGAGAGGGACAATGTCTGTCAGAGACACAGAAAGACGGAGGGAGAAGGAGAGAGTGGTACTGACAGAGAATGTGTGAGAGTCTACTTGGCTAAAGGTTGTATGTGTATATTGTGTGTGTGTATAGTGTGTGTAGAGCTCAGGAACCGACTGATATCCTACTTCCCCACTGACACAGAGCTTTGATTTCTACTTATCTACAGCAGCACTGTCTTTGTGCCTCTGCTTAGAGTACACAGACACCGTATAAGCATAATGTGTTTAGTTCACCTACATTCTGTGTTTGCTGCATCCCACAGAAAACTGAGTCAATACATTGGTCTTGCTCAACTGGTTTTGAGGGGTGTTTTTGTTCAGTGTTGCCAACCAGAAATACATGTTTGGCAGTTAGGGTTTAAATGACAGAAATTCTGAATGGAAAGATAACGGTTTTTCAAGGACAGTTGAGATTCTCAATAACTATGAATCAAATGAAGTCTGTCAGAATGGCACTTCGACGAACCTTGGCTCTGCCTGCCTGGCTGCCGACGCGATCCATTTCACATTCTATCCCTGATCGAAGAAAAGCCCATCCTGAAACTACTTCAAGGCCATAGCCTAGTGTATACTTTTTCCTCTGCAACCTGTGTCTCAAATGGCACCTTATTCCACAAGATCCTCTGGTCAAAAGTAGTGCACTATATAGGGAAGAAAGTGCCTTTTGGGATACATGCTAAACTGTGACTAGATTAATGAGAGTAGTGTGGTGGGAGAGACAGTAGGATGCTTAATATTTACTGTCTAACTGCGGCCAGCCTTAGAGCCACATCCTCTTGACGCATCACCCAGCAGTTGTATCTGTCAGCAGAGAGGAGAGGAGATAAGGTGGAGGAGAGACAGCAGCAAAAGGACAGGAAGTAGAGAGTGTTGAGAGACGCTGACGCAGTGACTGCTCTGTCTCTCTCTGGCTGCATCTCAAATGGTGCCCTATTCCCTAGTGCACTACTTTTGATCGGGTCCCAGAGCAGATAGGGTGCCATTTGGGACTCATTCTCTTTTTCTGTCGCTAGTGTCTCAACCTTGGTGCTGCTCCTGTGTTTTGGCAAGAGCCTGATAATCAGCATCATGTAGTGGCCATGCCCTCCCTCCTACTCAGACCAAGGTCAAGAGAGATAGAACACAGAGGGAGAGAGAAAAAGGGGAGAAAAAGAGAGAGTGAGAAAGAGAGAGAGAGAAAGAGAGAGAGAGAGAGAGAAAGGGAGAAGATCAGCTCTCTACCAGCCTGCCCTACTCCCAACCACAGTAGTAGCGCGAGAGGCAGGCCATTGTGGTGTCTAGTCCTGCTGGATACTGCTGCCTGGGAAAAGTCAACAGATCAGGTGTCCTGGTTTCAACTCTTCTTAAATACCACTTCCATGTGCTAGCTACTAGCTAGACTGTCTGCCTGAGCATTTGCTGGATGATTTTATACCTTGTTAGCCTATTTCTTGCCCAGCTAAATGTGTTCGACATGGCTGTGTGGCCGATACAGACCTAGACCTATATAGCCAACTCAGGAATTCAATGCTCCTGAAGAGCATTGCCAAGTGGTACTTCTGTGTTAGTTTAGAGTCTGGCACTTAAGACAAATGAGACATTTTACTATGTCCAAAGAACCATGGCATGATGGTGGTCACTGGTCAGGGGCTTTATTGTACTAACAACTAACACGCTAACAACTAAAAGTAGTGCACTACATAGGGAATTGGGTGCCATTTGGGACTCTGTTTGACCTTGCAGTATTTGCTTGGTCATTGGAGTAATTGCAGACTTACAGTCCTCTCTCTCCTCAGAGCCCTGGAGATTCCAGCTGTGTGTAAAAAGGTACCCTATTCCCTTTATCATGCACTACTTTTGGGCCCTGTAGGCTCTGCTCAAAAGTAGTGCACTACATAGTACATTTCAGAAACAACCTCAGTCTGCCCTGAGAACCAACCAACCAACGCCTAGCCTCTTCTGGAAGACCAGCTAGCTACATCAGCTAACAAACAGCCTGTCTGCCTTCCTTCCCTCTTTATTCAATTTGTTGATTTCAATTTCACATTTCTCCGCTGGCAGGGCGGTGGTGAGATAGACGGCGGGCCTAAACGGCCATAAAACAGTTACCGCTGCTCTCTGAGGAGAAAACACTAATTGTTTGTGAAAGGCAGCATCTGGTGATGGTTTTTCTCTTCGCTCATTTGTTTGATGAGCCGCTGATGAATATATGGCATTATGGCATTAAAATAGCTGTGGTGTTAGAGGTGTGCTCTGCATATCCTCACAGTACTCAACACTATCCTACTGTTCTGAGGTGTGCTCTGCATATCCTCACAGTACTCAACACTATCCTACTGTTCTGAGGTGTGCTCTGCATATCCTCACAGTACTCAACACTATCCTACTGTTCTGAGGTGTGCTCTGCATATCCTCACAGTACTCAACACTATCCTACTGTTCTGAGGTGTGCTCTGCATATCCTCACAGTACTCAACACTATCCTACTGTTCTGAGGTGTGCTCTGCATATCCTCACAGTACTCAACACTATCCTACTGTTCTGAGGTGTGCTCTGCATATCCTCACAGTACTCAACACTATCCTACTGTTCTGAGGTGTGCTCTGCATATCCTCACAGTACTCAACACAATCCTACTGTTCTGAGGTGTGCTCTGCATATCCTCACAGTACTCAACACTATCCTACTGTTCTGAGGTGTGCTCTGCATATCCTCACAGTACTCAACACTATCCTACTGTTCTGAGGTGTGCTCTGCATATCCTCACAGTACTCAACACTATCCTACTGTTCTGAGGTGTGCTCTGCATATCCTCACAGTACTCAACACAATCCTACTGTTCTGAGGTGTGCTCTGCATATCCTCACAGTACTCAACACTATCCTACTGTTCTGAGGTGTGCTCTGCATATCCTCACAGTACTCAACACTATCCTACTGTTCTGAGGTGTGCTCTGCATATCCTCACAGTACTCAACACTATCCTACTGTTCTGAGGTGTGCTCTGCATATCCTCACAGTACTCAACACTATCCTACTGTTCTGAGGTGTGCTCTGCATATCCTCACAGTACTCAACACTATCCTACTGTTCTGAGGTGTGCTCTGCATATCCTCACAGTACTCAACACAATCCTACTGTTCTGAGGTGTGCTCTGCATATCCTCACAGTACTCAACACTATCCTACTGTTCTGAGGTGTGCTCTGCATATCCTCACAGTACTCAACACTATCCTACTGTTCTGAGGTGTGCTCTGCATATCCTCACAGTACTCAACACTATCCTACTGTTCTGAGGTGTGCTCTGCATATCCTCACAGTACTCAACACAATCCTACTGTTCTGAGGTGTGCTCTGCATATCCTCACAGTACTCAACACTATCCTACTGTTCTGAGGTGTGCTCTGCATATCCTCACAGTACTCAACACTATCCTACTGTTCTGAGGTGTGCTCTGCATATCCTCACAGTACTCAACACTATCCTACTGTTCTGAGGTGTGCTCTGCATATCCTCACAGTACTCAACACTATCCTACTGTTCTGAGGTGTGCTCTGCATATCCTCACAGTACTCAACACTATCCTACTGTTCTGAGGTGTGCTCTGCATATCCTCACAGTACTCAACACAATCCTACTGTTCTGAGGTGTGCTCTGCATATCCTCACAGTACTCAACACTATCCTACTGTTCTGAGGTGTGCTCTGCATATCCTCACAGTACTCAACACTATCCTACTATTCTGAGGTGTGCTCTGCATATCCTCACAGTACTCAACACTATCCTACTGTTCTGAGGTGTGCTCTGCATATCCTCACAGTACTCAACACAATCCTACTGTTCTGAGGTGTGCTCTGCATATCCTCACAGTACTCAACACTATCCTACTATTCTGAGGTGTGCTCTGCATATCCTCACAGTACTCAACACTATCCTACTGTTCTGAGGTGTGCTCTGCATATCCTCACAGTACTCAACACTATCCTACTGTTCTGAGGTGTGCTCTGCATATCCTCACAGTACTCAACACTATCCTACTGTTCTGAGGTGTGCTCTGCATATCCTCACAGTACTCAACACTATCCAACTGTTCTGAGGTGTGCTCTGCATATCCTCACAGTAATCAACACTATCCTACTGTTCTGAGGTGTGCTCTGCATATCCTCACAGTACTCAACACTATCCTACTGTTCTGAGGTGTGCTCTGCATATCCTCACAGTACTCAACACAATCCTACTGTTCTGAGGTGTGCTCTGCATATCCTCACAGTACTCAACACTATCCTACTGTTCTGAGGTGTGCTCTGCATATCCTCACAGTACTCAACACTATCCTACTGTTCTGAGGTGTGCTCTGCATATCCTCACAGTACTCAACACTATCCTACTGTTCTGAGGTGTGCTCTGCATATCCTCACAGTACTCAACACTATCCTACTGTTCTGAGGTGTGCTCTGCATATCCTCACAGTACTCAACACTATCCTACTGTTCTGAGGTGTGCTCTGCATATCCTCACAGTACTCAACACTATCCTACTGTTCTGAGGTGTGCTCTGCATATCCTCAAAGTACTCAACACAATCCTACTGTCCTGAGGTGTGCTCTGCATATCCTCACAGTACTCAACACTATCCTACTGTTCTGAGGTGTGCTCTACATATCCTCACAGTACTCAACACTATCCTACTGTTCTGAGGTGTGCTCTGCATATCCTCACAGTACTCAACACTATCCTACTGTTCTGAGGTGTGCTCTGCATATCCTCACAGTACTCAACACAATCCTACTGTTCTGAGGTGTGCTCTGCATATCCTCACAGTACTCAACACTATCCTACTGTTCTGAGGTGTGCTCTGCATATCCTCACAGTACTCAACACTATCCTACTGTTCTGAGGTGTGCTCTGCATATCCTCACAGTACTCAACACTATCCTACTGTTCTGAGGTGTGCTCTGCATATCCTCACAGTACTCAACACTATCCTACTGTTCTGAGGTGTGCTCTGCATATCCTCACAGTACTCAACACTATCCTACTGTTCTGAGGTGTGCTCTGCATATCCTCACAGTACTCAACACTATCCTACTGTTCTGAGGTGTGCTCTGCATATCCTCACAGTACTCAACACTATCCTACTGTTCTGAGGTGTGCTCTGCATATCCTCACAGTACTCAACACTATCCTACTGTTCTGAGGTGTGCTCTGCATATCCTCACAGTACTCAACACTATCCTACTGTTCTGAAGTGTGCTCTGCATATCCTCACAGTACTCAACACTATCCTACTGTGCTGAGGTGTGCTCTGCATATCCTCACAGTACTCAACACTATCCTACTGTTCTGAGGTGTGCTCTGCATATCCTCACAGTACTCAACACTATCCTACTGTTCTGAGGTGTGCTCTGCATATCCTCACAGTACTCAACACTATCCTACTGTTCTAAGGGCCTCCGCTAAGGATGTCGAGTTGCTTTAGTCCACCTTGGTGAGGTGAGGCAACTACTGGCTATGAATTACTGGAAGTAATTTACTTTTAATCCAACAGGCTTGCAAACATATGTTGATTCAAATATATTTTCCCTTCTAAATTCCTGTTCTCCCTGCCTCAAAGGTTTTAGTAGGTGAGGTCTTGACATGCCACTGGCTGGCTGTGTGGGATCTGACTTAGCACCCTATTCCCTAAAGTGCACTACTTTTGAACAGGGCCCATGGGGCTGTGGACAAAAGTAGTAGACAGTATATGGGTGCCATTTGGGACACAGTGATAGTTGCAGGTTCCCTCCCTCATACCATTCCTCTCTCCTCATGTAATAAAGGCAGGGTTGTGCTGTTATAACATGCGCCTGTGGATAGGGAGGGAGGGACACGTGGCTTTAAAAAAAAAAATCTTTCTGTTGCTTGAGGAGATGTGTTCCCATACTTTTTTCTTCTTCAATCTTTCAGAAGAAGGGGACAGGTTGATACATGATGCTGTTTAAGACAGGGAGAAGAGGATTGTGAAATGGGTCAGAGAGAGAGAGAGCGAGCGAGCGAGGTGTACTAACTGTAGATTCTGAAGAACTGGAGCAACAGAGTTGGCCTGTTTTCTGGGTCTCTCTCTCTCTCTCTCTGCACAGTAAGGCCCAGGCAGGCTGGTTAAAATTGGAACTCTGCCTGCGATGATCAATTACTCTCTCAGGGTTCCGACTAGGGTTTCTAAGCTAACCCACATCAGCCAGCCAGTACTGAGTTGTTGGTGACAGAGGGAGAGGCTGCGCTGCAGACTGACCTACTCTCACACTGCAGTGCCTCTGAACACAGATCATGTTCCAAAGGATTAGGGCTGGTACTCAGAGGCAAACTAGGCACAGAATGGACACAGTGTGGTGCAGTAGCACCATAGAAGACTCAAAAGGATCAAGAGGAAGAGGAGTAGAATGAAGGCAAGCCTAACAGAAGAATCTGTGATCTAAGATTGAGTCATGCATAGACAGTCATGGGTAAGAAGGTGTGAGGAGATTTGACCAGGAGGGACCTGACAGTAAACCAATCAGACAGCAGACACAGACCAGTCACCTCCTGACTGTAAACCAATCAGACAGCAGCCTCACATCAAGTCACTTTCTGAGCTGAGTTCTGTGATTGAGTGTTACTGTTTCTGCCTGCAGCTTGATTGAGAAGGGTCAGTCCTTAGTGTTTTGGCTTGGTATTATCTTTCAATCACAAAGGCCTGGTTTTCATACAGCTTAGAGCAGTGATGGGCAACTTGATGGGGATGGGGGCCACAAGAAAACTGAATTCATCATGAGGGGCCGCAGTGGCTCACGGGTCTGTGTACCAACATCCATACCACACATGCAGTCACAGCCAGCCGTAGCCTTTTGGGGGCCACCGGAAATTGCACAAGTATTCTACTATGCTACTCTCAACAGTAAGTTGAGAACCCGACTGAGTTCCTAAGTATATACGCTACCAGTCAAAAGTTTGGACACACCTTCTCATGCAAGGGTTTTTCTTTACTTTTACTACTTTCTACATTATAGAATAATAGTGAAGACATCAGAACTATGAAATAACACATGGTGTCAAGGCAAAGGGTGGCTATTTTGAAGAATCTTAAATATAAAATATATTTTGATTTGTTTAACACTTATGGTTACTACATGATTCCACATGTGGTATTTCATAGTTTTGATGTCTTCCCTAGTATTCTACAATGTAGAAAATAGTACAAATAAAGAAAAACTCTTGAATGAGTAGGTGTGTCACTGGTACTGTATATTTTGGGGGAAATTGATCCACAGGCCTGGTCCGCCAGGTGCCCATCCCTGGCTTAGAGTGAGATTATGAGATTCTCATAGTCGTCATCAGCGCCAACTGCTAGTGTCACTGGTTCACTGCCACGGTCATAATGAGTAAGATCAATCTCACTCCATAGGACCTGAGTCACAAATGGTACCCTATTCCCTACATAGAGCACTACTTTTGACCAGGGCCCTTGTCAAAAGTAGTGCACTATAAATGGAATAGGGTGCTATTTGGGACGCAGATCCTCTGGAGTGCGGCGTGAATGAATGAGAGCCGTCAAGCTGGAGCGCTAATATGACCACACAAGGTCAAGGGTCGCGGGATGAAGAGACAAGTCTGTTCATCGGTCCGCAGTGGAATAAGGGATATCCCATGTTTCTTAGCTCTGCCTCACCACCGATTGGATGATAGGTTTAGTAGAAGGCTGTGATTTCTACTCTAGATTGCTTGAATAGGCACTTGAAACTGGTATAAAGACCAACGATTCAATGAAATGTTGTTCACTGATAAAGACATTCTAAAAGAATTATAAAAGGCACCTAGCCTGTTGAAAGCATCCAGAGGCCTATGGGCACGGGGCAAAAGTTGTCAGTGTTTTCCATACTTTCCCCACGTCGTAACAGCAAGGGTTGACTAGTTTAAAAAAGGTCCCTTTGCTAATCCATAAAAATCACAATGTATTTACATGTCCATGGCATCACATCGGGACAAGTAAACCACATATGTTGTTTGTATTTTCCTAGGATTCGAAGCCCATTTCGAGACTTGCCAGTGGCCGCTAAAGTGACTCGTCAGTGTAGCCTAGTGAATGCTCTTTTTGAACAGAACCTTTAGGTGAACATCAGGACCCGCGAGAGAAACGCTCATTTAGCGCCTTCATTTGTATACTGGTAGACCACTTCTGCTTTCTGGCGATTATCTGCATCAAATGTTATTTGTCACATGCGTCGCAGACGACAGGTGTAGACTAACAGTGAAATGCTTACTGACGGGTCCTTTTTCAACAACGCAGAGTTAAAGATGAGATCAAAAAGAACACATTTAAATAGTGACAGTGAATAACGAATAATAACGAGTAAAAATAACATATATAGGGGGTAGAAAGTAACATGACTATAAACAGGGAATATCAGTACAGAGTCTATGTGCAGGTGTATGAGGTAATTGAGGTAGCTATGTGCTTTACATATACAGTTGTCGGGAGTCAGAAGTTTATATACACAGGTTGGAGTCATTAAAACTCGTTTTTCAACCACAACAAATTTCTTGTTAACAAACTACAGTTTTGGCATGTCGGTTAGGACATCTACTGAGCATGACAAGTACTTTTTCCAGTAATTGTTTACAGAGAGATTTTTTCACTTATAATTCACTGTATCACAATTCCAGTGGGTTAGAAGTTTACATACACCAGGTTGACTGTGCCTTTAAACAGCTTGGAAAACTCCAGAAAATGATGTCATGGCTTTAGAAGCTTCTGATAGGCTAAATGACATCATTTGAGTCAATTGGAGGTGTACCTGTGGATGTATTTCAAGGCCTACCTTCAAACTCAGTGCCTCTTTGCTAGACATCATGGGAAAATCTAAAAGAAATCAGCCAAGACCTCAGAAAATAAATTGTAGACCTCCACAAGTCTGGTTCATCCTTGGGAGCAATTTCCAAAAGCCTGAAGGTATCACGTTCATCTGTACAAACAATAGTACGCAAGTATAAACACCTTGGGACCACGCAGCCGTCATACCGCTCAGGAAGGAGACTCGTTCTGTCTCCTAGAGATGAACATACTTTGTTGCGAAAAGTGCAAATCAATCCCAGAACAACAGCAAAGGACCTTGTGAAGATGCTGGAGGAAACCGGTACCAAAGTATCTATATCCACAGTAAAATAAGTCCTATCAATATAACCCGAAAGGCCACTCAACAAGGAAGACGCCACTGCTCCAAAACTGCCATAAAAAAAATCCAGACTACGGTTTGCAACTACACATGGGTACAAAGATTGTACTTTTTGGAGAAATGTCCTCTGGTCTGATGAAAAAACTGTTTGGCCATAATGACCATCGTTATGTTTGGAGTAAAAAGCGGGAGGCTTGCATGCCGAAGAACACCATCCCAACCGCGAAGCACGGGGGTGGCAGCATCATGTTGTGGGGGTGCTTTGCTGCAGGAGGGACTGGTGCACTTCACAAAATAGATGGCTCATGAGGGAGGAAAATTATGTGGATATATTGAAGCAACATCTCAAGATCAGTCAAGAAGTTAAAGCTTGGTCGCAAATGGGTCTTCCAAATGGACAATGACCCCAAGCATATTTCCAATGTTGTGGCAAAATGGCTTAATGACAACAAAGTCAAGGTATTGGAGTGGCCATCACTTAGCCCTGATCTCAATCCTACAGAACATTTTTGGGAAGAACTGAAAAAGCTTGTGGAATGGGCCAAAATTCACCCAATTTATTGTGGGAAGTTTGTGGAAGGCTACCCGAAACGTTTGACCCAAGTTAAACAATTTAAAGGCAATGCTACCAAATTGAGTGTATGTAAACTTCTGACCCACTGGGAATGTGATGAAAGAAATAAAAGCTGAAAGAAATAATTCTCTCTACTATTATTCTGACATTTCACATTCTTAAAATAAAGTGGTGATCCTAACTGACCTATGACAGGGAATTTTACTAGGATTAAATGACAGGAATTATGAAAAACTGAGTTTAAATGTATTTGGCTAAGGTGTATGTAAACTTCCGTCTTCAACTGTAGGTAGGGGTAAATTGACTAGCAGCAACGTATGTGCTGAGTGTGAAAGTGTATGCAGTGTGTGTGTGGGCATATGCAGTATGTGTGTGCATGTGCATGTGTGTGTGTTGGGGTGTCAGTGTAAGTATGTGAGAGTCCAGTGTGTGTGCATAAAAAGGTCAGTGCAAAAAAAGGTCAATGCAGATAGTCTGGGTAGCCATTTGATGAGCTATTTAGCAGTCTTGTTTATAAGTCTTATGGCTTGGAAGTAGAAACTGTTCAGGGTTCTGTTGGTTCCCCACTTGGTGCATTGGTACTGCTTACCATGCGGTAGCAGAGAGGAGAGTCTATGGTTTGGATGCTGGACTCCTCTGACACCACCTCGTATAGAGGTCCTGGAAGGCAGGGAGCTTTGCCCCGGTGATGTACTGGGCTGTACGCACTGTCCTCTGTAGCGCCTTGCGGTCGGATGCCAAGCAGTTGCCATACCAAGCGGTGATGCAGCCAATCAAGATGCTCTCGATGGTGCAGCTGCAGAACTTTTTGAGGATCTGAGGGACCATGCCAAATCTTTTTAGAATCCTGAGGGGGGGAGAAGCATTGTCATGCCCTCTTCATGACTGTGTTGGAGTATGTTTGGACCAAAATAGATCCTTAATGATGTGGACACCGAGGAACTTGCAGCTCTCGACCCGCTCTACTACAGCTGTAGAAAACACCCATGGAGTTGGTGGAATAATCCTTTAATTCATTGCCATTTACTCAGCTGGGCCAGGGGCAATTTAATTAGGTCAGGTGGAAATGTCTGACAGATCTCCATAAAAGGAGGAAATTGCCACCGCCTGATCTCGCAGCTTTCTCTTCCTTAACTCGATCTGATCCAGAAGTTCTGTGCGTCCATCAATCCACGTAAGTCCACCGACTCTTACCTTTCATCTGAACTATCTGTTGCGATCTGGAGATGGGCCATCAGTTATTGTTTATAGTTATTACCGCGGAGCCTAAATGACTCACAGATGATTACTATTGACTTAATGAACTTGACTGTTGAATTCCCTAAATTATGTTAATAATGACTGATATTATTTGATCTTTGATTATGAATTTGATTGGATACATGTTATTTGTTTCCTTTGTGATGCAGCACAGACTACTCTAGACTACTATTCCTGCCTCAGTCTCATCCATTCCTCTGTCACCAGACACGTGACCACCTGTTCACCTTCACTGTCAGTCATCCTACCTGTCCAGCTACCCACACAGATTCCACTAATCTTTCAACAGCCCTGTCTTTGTGAATGGGATTGTGCTCTGCACTCCGTTCCCTGTAGTCCACGATAAGCTCCTTTGCCTTACTGACGTTGAGGGAGAGGTTGATGTCCTGGCACCATACTGACAGATCTCTGTCCTCCTGCCTATAGGCAGTCTCATCGCCATCGATGATCAGTCCTACCACCATTGTGTTGTCAGCAAACTTCATTGTGGTGTTGAAGTTGTGCATAGCCACGCAGTCGTGGGTGAGCAAGGAGTACATGAGGGGACTAAACACACCCCCCTGAGGGACCCACGTGTTGAGAGTCAGCGTGGCTGATGTGTTGTTGCCTATCCTCACCATCTGGGTGCAGCCTGTCAGGATGTCCAGCACCCAGTTGCAGAGGGAGGTGTTCAGTCCCAGGGACCTTAGCTTAGTAATTTAGTAATGAGCTTTGAGGGCTCTAAGGTGTTGAACCATATTGAATCCTCACTGCAGGAACATTAGGAAGTGGAGCGAGAGCCTCACTCTGGTCCAAAATATGATACAAAAATAAACAGATTGATGGTTATAAAAGCTAATGATATTTATATGGCATTATTAAGCAGGTGTTAAACATGGGGTTTGAAAGCAGCAGTTGACTTCTCCATTGTCGACACTAATCAAATCAGTAGGCCTATATATATATATATATATATATAATACCATATAAGTAACACCTGCTTCGTTCTTCAATCATACCTGTACAGTAGGTCTATTCATGGTTTCCTGACTTTGTATACAATGGGGGATTCTCCCCATGTTAGCATTTTCAAAATAAGCCATTTCCTGCAATTCTATATTGTTTCTCAACTGGGAATCTATGTTAACTTGACAGAACATAGCATTTTTTTTCTTAGGTTTTTACCACAATAAACTAAATTGAAAAGAGTAGACTAGATTTAGTTAGGCCCTATGGTTTACATTTCTGTGGTGAAGGGAAGGCAGCCCCTAAACCAAACCACCATGCATGAGTATCCCAATGCTCTCCCTCACCACCACCCACTAGCTTAAATGTCAGAGCACTCTTAGCACAGCATAATTTCCATTTACAAAATAAATGTAGATTGGGGCCCTGCCCATGTGTAGGGATGGACATGAGCGATCAAGTGCTGGAACGGACGTCAAAGCCCGATCTTTAACCAGAGATTGCTTTTTCAATTTTTTATATAATGTAAAACTTTTGTGGAATGTGCTTTGCAGCTTCCAGAACGGGCAAGGGAAATGTTTTGTCTTGAAGACAACGTTCATTTGCTTTTACGCTAGAGTGTTCCATTTGTACATGTGCGCTTGCGGGGAAAACAAAAAATAAACCGAGCATCACACTGATCATCTCCCTAAATTATCTTTCCCCTCCATGTCTCATTCACTCAATTGTGTTCTGACCGCTCCCTCCACACACGTGCTAAGGGTGCAAGCACAAGCTCCGGTTAAGCCTATAGAAATAAATGCCTATTATAATGTATCTAACTGATGGGGTACACAAGCTACATTCCTTGCCAAATGACGACAGTTATCACAAATTCAAAATAGACTGGTTGATTGAAGTAGGAAAATGTGTTTCAACAAAGAGCTGCAGATTTGGAATAATTGTATCCCGTCTATTTTCCGCTAAAGCTACTTTGCAAACTGCTCGTGCCATTTAGAATGGGTTAACCTAGGCTATAACCCCCCCTAAATAAAGACAGTTTCCACACTGAAAATATGCACAAAAAAAATGTTTGATCCATTTGAAATTTCCAAAGAAGAATAAACTAAATCGAATGTGTGCATATCGAAAAGACAGATTTTGGTTTGAGCCCCGTTTCAAATGACCCTTTGAGAATAACTGTTCAAGGCATAAGAGATGTGTATCACTTCGCACTGGCAACTTTTTTCCATTTGGAAAAAATGTCTGTTATATTGTATTCTGTTGTATTACATCATGTTTCTTCTTTTTTACAATAAAATAGATCTGACTTGACTGTGATAAGGGCTGAGGAATTAAGAGTGTCTTGCTTGCTAAACGAACAAAAAAAAGGCTATGCAATTGCACAGCCTTACGCTTCTACAAGCAAGCTCCACTGCTGAGGTCACTACCTTTTTGAAGATTGAGTTCCATGATATCATTTAACCAGTTGATATTACGGTTTCAATAAATCAATCTTAAATGGCACTTGTTTTTTTATTGAATGAATTTATATACACATACATACCCTTGTAAAACTGACCATCCTACCAATCCTCGACTTCGGCGATGTCATTTACAAAATAGCCTCCAACACTCTACTCAATAAATTGGATGCAGTCTATCACAGTGCCATCCGTTTTGTCACCAAAGCCCCATATACTACCCACCACTGCGACCTGTACACTCTCGTTGGCTGGCCCTCGCTTCATACTCGTCGCCAAACCCACTGGCTCCAGGTCATCTACAAGATATGATTGTTTGGGTTCGTACCGATTCCTGAGCTGGCAGCATTTATGGAACCAGTCAACCAATGATAAATTCATAAAATCATCCCAAGATGGCACTAACAGTCTGCAAAGGGGACATTTGTTTATCACCAGCTAATACTTACAGCACCAACAAAATACTGGACACACAACAAAGGACAATAAGGACAATAAAACACAGAGCTGCATCATATCAGCTGCAGTGAAATGTGTGAATCTTTCTCTCGCCCCTCTCCTGTGCAACAATAACATTAAAATCCACAAAGGAATATTACAAAATATTCTGTCCAGAACACATTATTATTCCCCCCCCCCCAGGTTATTCTCACCAGCCAGCTGTCCAAACAAACGTTACATAGCCTCAATTCGTCCCGGGACGCTTATGTAATATGGCATGCGCTTTGCACACACACCCTCTTAGCTTAGTCACCACCCCGTGGCATGCCATGCAATCATCCCTATCAAGACCAGATCAAACCATGAATCTCAAGCGCCCAGTTAGACACTGCTTATTGATGTGCAGCAGATCTTGTAAGAAAATGGTCCTCTTATCTTTCAAGGAATTCTATGGGCAGCTGAGATTGGGATGTTAGGACCAGCCTGTGGTACCTGGATGGGTTTAAGCCCTACTCAAATGCAAAGCAGCCACATCAAAACTGTGTGTGTGTGTGCAATGCATTTGTGTATAGCATAGTGTGTGCGCAATGCATGCATGCATAGCACTACTAAGCTCAAAGTTACATGTACAGAGCTTGTGTGTAATAATGTGGCATTTTATGTCACAAATGAAGTATAATAAAATACTGCAGGCCAATAAAGACAATGGCCTAGTGCTCACAGTGCAGACACAGTATATTTTCATTTGAAATCCCCAGCTGCCATCAGCGGCTTGTTGTGCATCGGTTTGCTTTGTGATGACGTAAACTACTAAAATTAGCTGAATGCACTGACTTAAAGTCGCTCTGGATAAGAGCATCTGATAAAACAGGGGTCTTTAACCTATTCTTGCCCAGGCAAACCAGTGACCCAGGGACCCCCATCCTAAACGCAAAGAAACGTCCCTTTTTCAGGACCCTGTCTTTCAAAGACAATTCCTAAAAATTCAAATAACTTCACAGATCTTAACTGTAAAGGGTTTAATCACCGTTTCCCCATTCTTGTTCAATGAACCGTAAACAATTAATGAACATGCACCTGTGGAACGATCTTTAAGACACTAACAGCTTACAGACGGTAGGCAATTAAGGTCATATTTATGAAAACTTAGGACACTGAAGAGGCCTTTCTACCGACTCTGAAAAACACCAAAAGAAAGATTCCCAGGGTCCCTGCTCATCTGTGTGAACATGGCTTAGGCATGCTGCAAGGAGACATGAAGACTGCAGATGTGGCCAGGGCAATAAATTGCAATGTCCGTACGGTGAGAAGCCTACGACAGCACTCCAGGGAGACAGGACGGACAGCTGACACGTGTAACAAGACCTGCACAGGATCGGTACATCTGAATATCACACCTGCGGGACAGGTACAGGATGGCAACAACAACTGCCCCGAGTTACACCAAGAATGCACAATCCCTCCATCAGTGCTCAGACTGTCCGCAATAGGCTGAGAGAGGCTGGACTGAGGGCATGTAGGCCTGTTGTAAAGGCAGGTCTTCACCAGACATCACCAGCAACAACGTCGCCTACGGGCACAAACCCACCGTTGCTGGACCAGACAGGACTGGCAAAAAGTGCTCTGCACTTGACGAGTCGCGGTTTTGTCTCACCAGGGGTGATGGTCGGATTCGTGTTTATCGCCGAAGAAATGAGCGTTACACCGATGCCTGTACTCTGGAGCGGGATCGATAAGGAGGTGGAGGGTCCGTTATGGTCTGGGACAGTTCATCACAGCATCATAGGACTGAGCCTGTTGTCATTGCAGGCAATCTCAATGCTGTGCATTACAGGGAAGACATCCTCCTCCCTCAGGTGGTACCCTTCCTGCAGGCTCATCCTCACATGACCCTCAAGCATGACAATGCCACCAGCCATACTGCTCGTTCTGTGAGTGATTTCCAGCAAGACATGAATGTCAGTGTTCTGCCATGGCCAGCGAAGAGCGGATCTCAATCCCATTGAGCATGTCTGTGATCTGTTGGATCGGAGGGTGAGGGCTAGGGCCATTCTCCCCAGAAATGTCCGGGAACTTGCAGGTGCCTTGGTGGAAGAGTAACATCTATCAGCAAGAACTGACAAATTTGGTGCTGTCCATGAGGAGAAGATGCACTGCAGTACTTAATGCAGCTGGTGGCCACACCAGATACTGACAGTTACTTTTGATTTTGACCCCGCATTATTCCATTTCTGTTAGTCACATGTCTGTGGAACTTGTTCAGTTTATGTCTCAGTTGTTGAATCTTGTTATGTTCATACAAATATGGACACATGTTAAGTTTGCTGAAAATAACGCAGTTGACAGTGAGAGGACTATTTTTTTAACTGAGTTTCTGTTAGCAATACTTGTCATAGCGTCAGGTGAATGATAAATGTCCAAGTCAAGAAAGCTTACCAGCAACCAGTGGAACTGGTTCTTGCGGGTGTTTTTTTAAAGTCTATGTCAGATACTCCAGTGAGTGTAATTAGCTTCAATGAGTGTAATCAGCAAAATATTAAGAGTTGAGAAATGAACTTGACATCATTTTCTACTGTAGGCATGTCAGTTTTTAATGTGCGCCTCTCTGTGGTATGTTTCGTCAATTGTATTGTGCTTTTGAGCCAATTAATACAACTTGACTGTCCCCAGAGGGTCATTTGGTTTGCAAGCAGAGGTAATATGTTAAGTATACACAGTCCAAACAAGAGAGTTAAAAACAGATCACTCGAAAGACAAACTACTGTAAGTCCTGTGTGTGGTTCCTGTTTGGTGTGTGTGTGTGTGTTCTTCTATCTTTGGTGGGGACATAAAATCCCCCGAAGTCCCCACAAGGATAGTAAAACAAGGAAAATTCTCCCTCGTGGTACCACGTCCCCATGAGGATAAAGGTTATTTTAAACTTAGGGTTTAGGGTTACAATCAGGGTTAGGGAAAACAGGAGTTTGAATGGTAAGTCATTGTAGGTCCCCATAAGGATAGAAGAACATAACGTGTGTGTGTGTGTGTGTGTAACCAGTGGTCTTACCGTAACCGTCTCGTCGGTTGGGTACATGGCGTCCCTATTGGATTGATGCGGTGTTCGATCCTCAGTGTTCTATCCTGTGGTGCTGGTGCAGGGGCAGTGAAGAGACAAAAAAATGCAGCCCTCCTCTCTCTCTCTTTCTACTCACTCACCGACTGACTATCATCGAGGCACACTAGATTGACACTGCTGCCTGTGCTAGGGAAGGACACTGCCAGCTACACACAGACCAATACACTTACCTAAAACAGAAAGCACGCATGCCAAGCTCAGTGACACTACTCTCTCTGGCTGGTTTAACAGCCAGTTTCTCGCTCTCTCTCTCCGTTGCTGCTGGCACCGTGCTCCAACCAATCCACATGCAATACCACTCAGCACAGCCCGTCCCATCCGTTACAACTCCCCCCCACCCCGTACAATCTAATGCACACACACGCACCCGCAGATTTCCAATTCAAGCTCACAGAGGGATTAAAAAAAAGCTTCACATAAGAGCGGCCACTGTGTTGGCCTGGGAATTGCCAAGGACCTCACCATACGATATTATCACTATACTTAGGTGCCGATACGATATGTATTACGATTCAACACTTAGATTTGATGTTCCAAACATATTGTTCACTATATGTCTGCTGCAGAGAGACGAGAGAGAAAGAGAAAACACATTTTGATCAGTCGGGGAAAACATGCCGGCTCACTAATTACAAAGAAGATGGAAAACAAGCTATAGGGATGAAAAATGTTGGCGCAGGTACAGACGACTAGCACTACCTAACGGTGCCTACAGTAGCAAAAAACATATACTTTGAGTCAAATATTCATATAATATCATTCAAAAATATTGCGATATGTATCTATCGATTTCCACCCCATCTAAAGAGAGCCGGAACAGAGGGGCAGAAGATTTAAAAAAAGAGAGGGACAGATGTGGGTGGAGGGGGGGAGACAGGGGACAGAGAGAGAGTGGGAGAGGGAGCTAGAGACAGCGATAAACAGAGAGAGTGAAGGAAGGAATGCAGGACACTGGGTGAGTCCCCATGATCACTTGTTTACTTTCCTTCATTGATTTGAAAGGAAGTGACTGGTATATTCAAACTCCAGCTAGCCCATGCCTACACCAATCCAATGTTTTTACATTTGTGATAATTTTACAGATCATTGGGATGTAGCTAAGCCCCTGAGCCTCCTCTACTAAGCTTACCCTACCCTTTGGTCTCTTACACAAGAGACTGAAGGGGGAGAGTGAGAGCGAGAGAGAGCGAGAGAGAGCAAGAGAAAGCGAGAGAGAGCGAGTGAGCTAACACAACACAGGAGTGGGCTGAGTGCCAGGGTCGCTCCCAGCAAGAACACAGAACACACCCTCCGCCTCTACAACAGGCGCAGAGGGAAAAGGCTCAGTCCCACCTCTACATTAGGTCTAGATTGTGACATTCAACATTACGCACTACTACAGTACACTGTAGTACAACAGAGCGCAGGGGTTGTGCTGTATTTATTCAGCGTCGCAGAGTTGTAGTGCTGACTTAGGATAGGGCTGCGGTGATCATGACATTTTGTCAGCCGGTAATTGTCATGCAAATGAATGCCTGTCTCACGGTATTTCACCGTTAATGAAGAGAAACATGTTTAGCATCTCCAGGCTTCCACACATACAAGCTGTTGATGCACGCCTTTGGAACATCGACATTTCAAAAATTGAATAAATGCATTTAATATAGCCTACACCATCACAATAATATAAATGATTTATTTAGTGGTGATAGGCCTATAACCCTGGGAATGTCTTAGAAACCCAAACATAAGAGTTGCACGATGTAATGTGATGGATATTTCATTGTGTGTACTAACATATTTTTAGCACAATGCTGCTTTTCTCTAAACCAACTTGGTTGGGTTCATGCGAGTGACTGATTGTACGAAGGAGGAATCCACACTATCACTGATAAGCAATTTGGCAGTATGCCCAAAACATTGCTCTGGGAACTATAAGGAGTATCTCATTTTCAAGGTAAGAAGCCTGGTGTGCTATCAGTCAATCTCATGCAGGAACCAACCATGCTTATGATTTGTTTGTGTAGCAGTATAAAGGGACTGCGTTTTCATCAGGCTTGTATTGAGTTAGTGAACCTCTCCGGCTGTGATAAGATTGCTTCATTTACTTTTAATTTGAGTCCTCAGTGGTCCGCAACAATTCTGGCGTCACGAAAAACAGGATATTTGATCTTCTCGACATGATCCATCATTGAAGGTCTGAGAGCAAACACTGGTGGCGTATTCTTCAGAAGACCAAAGACGGAAATTCCCCTCTTGCCAAAGAGGACGAGGACCCACCCTGACCTGGAAGAAATACAACATCCACAAAACCTAGAAGGACAACTCAACTGATTTCAATTTCAATTTAACTTCACTGGGGCAGGGGGCAGCATTTGGAATTTTGGATGAAAAGCGTGCCCAAATTAAACTGCCTGCTACTCAGGCCCATAAGCTAGGATATGCATATAATTAGTAGATGTGGATAGAAAACACTAAAGTTTCCAAAACTGTTAAGATAATGTCTGTGAGTATTAAAAAAATACGAGGAATATCCAACCAGGAAGTACTATTATTTTGAAAGGCTGTTTTTCCATGGAAAGCCTATCCACCATACAAAGACTTAAGACCCAGTTCACGATGTCTATGGCTTCCTCAACATGTGACCAGTCTTTAAGCATTGTTTCAAGCTTTTACTCTGAAAAATGAGGGAGATACACCGCTTTCAATGAGAGAACAGTGGAAATTTCCATCCATGAACCAAGCACGTGATCGGGAGGGCTTTCTTGTTTACCTTTTCTATTGACGAAGCTTTTGTCCGGTTGAAATATTATTGATTATTTATGACAAAAACAACCTGAGGATTGATTTTAAACATCGTTTGACATGTTTTCTATTTTTTATTGTACTTTCACTTTTCGTCTTGGTTTTGAGAGCGCGCATTGTGCCTTTGGATTTCTGAACTAAACGCACCAACAAAACTGAGGTATTTGGACATAAAGATGAACTTTATCGAACAAAACTAACATTTGGAGACCTGGGAGTGCCATCAGATGAAGATCAAAGGTAAGTGATTAATTTTAATGCTATTTCTGACTTTTGTGACACTCTCCTTGGTTGGAAAATGGCTGTATGGGTTTCTGTGGCTAGGAGCTGACCTAACATAATCGCAAAGTGTGCTTTCACTGTAAAGCCTTTTTGAAATCTGACACAGTGGTTGCATTAAGGAGAAGTTTATCTGTATTTGTATGTTTGTTTAACACTTGTATCTTTTATCAATGTTTATGATGAGTATTTCTGTTATTTAATGTGGCTCTCTGCACTTTCACCGGATGTTTGTTTGAGACAATGCATTTCTGAACATAAAGGGCTAATTTCAAATGAGGTTTTTGGACATAAAGATTAACTTTATCGAACAAAACACACATGTATTGTGTAACATGAAGTCCTGTGAGTGCCATCTGATGAAGATCATCAAAGGTTAGTGATTAATTGAATCGCTATTTCTGACTTTGTGGCTGTATGGTTTCCTGTGACTAGGTGCTGACCTAACAATTGTTTGGTGTGCTTTCGCCGTAAAGCCTATTTTAAATCGGACACTGTGGCTGGATTTACAAGACGTTTATCTTTAAAAGGGTGTAAAATCCTTGTATGTTTGAGGAATTTTAATGATGGGATTTCTGTTGTTTTGAATTTGGCGCCCTGCAATTTCACTGGCTGTTGTCGAGGGTCCCACCTCTTGAGGTTAAATGAAGTAATGGTGTTTAAGGGATCCCTGTACTAAGAGAGAACTAGGCGAAGGTTTTGGGAACCTCGTTAATAACGTTACATAGGCATTCTGGGAATACCTCAGTAGTTCAAGTGACTACACAAATGTTCTGGGAACTTCGTAAAGATGCAACAAGAAGCGGGAAAGTGCATCTTGAGTGTGTGTGCATAGTGTGTGCGTGTCTGAAAAAATACCTTTGAAAGTTGTGTGTGAACTGAACAAATGTTCTGTGGAGGGATTGTGTGTGAAGGGTGTGTGTGTGTGTGTGTGTAATTAGGAAGGGAATGTGTGTGTCTGAATGCCTAAGCAATTTCTGTGAACTGCACTATGTTCTGTGTGGACCTCGATTGATAACGTTATGTGGGGTTCTGTCCACCACCACCGGCCATCTGATTTACAGGTAGTGAGGCACTGACAGGACCATTCAAAAGCTTGAGTAAGAACATGATCATTGCTACCTCCTAGGCGGCCTGCGCTGTGCCGATCGTTGCTGGTGGTGTGGAAGTGAATGCCTAAGAAATTATGTGTGGACTTCATGTCAGGATTCTGTGTGAAGATACGAAAGGAGAGATTACTATTACTGAATAGGTGGTATGAATAGAATATTGGTGTGAAGGAAGAAATCGTGAGGAATTTATATCTTAACTCCTGTATTATAAAAGTAAGAGAGTTACTACAGAAAGACTAAATTGAATTGGACCAATAATGCAGTTTATTTAGGGAGATACGACTGTATTTTACAACAACAACAGTACTGCAGATTATGTGTGCCTGTTTCAAGATAGGGAACAACAAGAGAGAATGGGGATGTGTCGTAGTAAGAACGAAAATACAGGTTGCCCTGAACCTCGGGGCCCTGACAAAAATCTGAAATTTGGGAACGGGGTGTTAGACCAAACAGTTAAATGGACAAATGGAGAATTCCCTTTAAATGGGACTGTCAGTACAGAGAACCTTGAAGAAGCCAGAGAAAAGAGGCAGAGAAGAAACACAAGAAAATAAAAGTTAAATGGGATGATTTTCGAAAAAGGAAAAGAGAAGCAGACGTATTGAAAGGGCAGCACAGTGAAAGGATTAATGATGACGGAAGTAGACAAGAGAACAGTCTGTATCCAGCATTTCCAACAGCCCAATCGATGGCACAGCCTTTACTGCAGCCCCAACCACAGTTCCAAGACCAAGCCATAGGGGGACAAGTGCCACCACCTTCCCAGTCACCTCAAATCACTCCACAAAGACACGGTTTGGGAACTCCAGTTGAACATAATTACTCACTGACTGGAATAGATCTTGCAAGGCCGCAGTGACACAAAAATCCAGCAGTACGCTTTGAAGATTATGTGGACCATGACGGACGGTCGCTGAACCCCATGCCACCCCTTTCACCAGCCACACAATAAAGACTATTCAATTTGCCCCTCAAACAATACTCCAACCTACAGGGAGGAGCACCCATAACACTAGAAAGACTGTGGGATGCGGATGAAGTCCAGGCATTAGTCAAATATGTCACTGATCCTACTAAAGATGCAGTGAAATTTGAAGTACGAGCTATAGTAACAATGTACAATCCAACAACCAGAGAAATTGAAGACGTACTCTGCCACTGTCTGAAATTCAAGTGGACCCAGTGCAAAGGAGACTGGCACAGCAATGAAGAAAGGGATGGACAAATCAGCTTACTGCGGTGTTCAACAATGTGAAAGCAGCTTTCTCAAAACACACTGGCAGAAAATCCACTCTATAACAATGAAAACTGATGAGAATGTTGAAGATTTACCAGGAGCGGGTGGGGAAACAAAATAGTCCTACAACATTCTGGTCTCGCCCCTGACCAGGAATCATATACCAGTCTGCTGTGTCATGCTGCTATCACTGGCTTACGACAAGACCTAAAGACATCTGTAACCACCAGCTGTGTAGGATGGGAAACACAGACACTGGCTGATGTGAAACACATATACCCGTGCAGAAAGACAAATAAAAGCAAAGACTACAAAAGCTGGAGCTAAATTGCAAACGGCTCTGCTGATGTTCTACAGCAGAGGCGGAGGTCAAGGAAGAGGTCTATAAAGAGGTAGAGATTGAGGAAGAAGATGGGGGGGATATGTGGGAACTCTGGACTCCCGGAAAGAAAATATTGGAAGTGTTATAACTGTGGTAAACCAGGACATTTCATCAAAGACTACCAAGAAAATGAAGACCGAGAGGAGTGGAATGGACCCCCCAGAAACCTGAGGGTAAATGACCCTTTTGGATGAGGCAGAAACAATAGGATGAGGCGGAAACAATTGGATGAGGCAGAAACAGAAGATGAAGAAGAGGAAACACCCCTACAGATGTTACAACAAACTACTCTCTGAACAGAAAATACACTAATTGATATTGAGATACTGGGAGAAAATATATATATTCCTAGTAGACACTGATGCAGCAGTCTCTGTCCTTAAGAAATCAGCCCTGAAACTTTTAACCTCAAAATGAACAATGCAAACTGTTGGTGCATCGGGTATCCCATCTATTGATCCCTTTACATATCCCCTTCCTGTTTCAAGTGGAGACATCAAATCCTGTATTCATCATCATGCCCAGTAAATCTACTGGGACGAGACCTCATGTGCAAAATGAATATTCACATCATCTCCTGTGACTCCATTTAGTCACCAACAAGTGGAATTTTTTACATGTATGGCAGTCTCACTATAACTGACTTTTGGAAGATGCAGACATGGAAGGAGAACTCAAGAGGGATGTCTCTTACCTCCCCACATCAGGAAGACTGGGAGGTTCCAAAACACCTTCACTGAACAACAGCAGTTCCCTCCATTGAAGAAGACCAAGGCTTTGATATACGCTGCATATACTATGGTGAATCATTAACCGCAGCAGCGGTCCTTCTCACAGATGCACATCGTGAACTGTATGAAGTGCAATGGGAAATGGTCACCTTCAACAGCAATCTTTGTCTCACCCTATTGGGCAGAAGCAGGAGCAAGAAGAAAGAAACAACCTGTTCCCATGGAATTGGTGGTGGCTGAAGCACATGACATGATTCCATGGCTAAAAAGGGTGCCAAAGTATGGGGCAAAGGGAAAATGGACATAGGCAAAAATAAAAGGAGCAACGCCCGTGGTGATTGAGCAAAAAAGCACTCACAGACCATACAAGGCCCAGTATTCCCTGAGCAAAAAAAGCACTCACAGACCATACAAGGCCCAGTATTCCCTGAGCAAAAAAAGCACTCACAGACCATACAAGGCCCAGTATTTCCTGAGCAAAAAAAGCAGAGAAAGGCATCAATCCAGTGCATACAGCATTAGTGGAGGCGGGTGCTGTTACACCATGCCCAAATTCACATTTTTACACCCCAAACCTCCCAGTGAGAAAATCCTCAGGGGAATTCAGATTTCTGCAAGATTTAAGATTGGTTACTATTGCTGTACAGTGCATTCGGAACATATTCAGACCCATTCACGTTTTCCATTTTGTTACATAGTAGCCTTTTTCCAATGATGGATGAACACAAATCCTAATCAATCTACACACAATACCCCATAATAACAAAGCGAAAACTGAGTTCAGTTGCATCCTGTTCCCCTTGATCACCCTTGAGATGTTCTGACTTGATTGGAGTCCACCTGTGGTAAATTCAATTGATTGGACATGATTTGGAAAGGCACACCTGTCTATAGAAGGTCCCACAGTTGACAGTGCATGTCAGAGCTAAAACCAAGCCATGAGATTGAAGGAATTGTCCGTAGAGCTCTGAGACATGATTGTGTTGAGGCACCGATCTGGGGAAGGGTACCAAAATAATTCTGTAGCATTAAAGGTCCCCAAGAATACAGTGGACCTTCATCATTCTTAAATGGAAGAAGTTTAGAACCACCAAGACACCTCATAGAGCTGGCCACTAGGCCAAACTGAGCAATCAGGGAAGAAGGGCCTTGGTCAGGGAGGTGACCAAGAACCCAATAGTCATTCTGAGAGAGCTCCAGAGTTCCTCTGTGGAGATGGGAGAACCTTCTTGAAGGACAACCATCTCTGCAGCACTCCACCAATCAGGCCTTTATGGTAGAGTGGCCAGATGGAAGCCACTCCTCAGCTTGGACTCTTAGACCATGAAACACAAGATTCTCTGGTCTGATGAAACCTGAATGCCAAGTGTCACGTCTGGAAGAAACCAGGCACTACTCATCACCTGGCCAATACCATCCCTACGGTGAAACATGGTGTTTGCAGCATCATGCCGTTGGTATATTTTTCAGCAGCAGGGACTGAGGATCGAGGGAAAGATGAACAGAGCAAAGTACAGAGAGATCCTTGATAAAAACCTGCTCCGTTGCGCTCAGGACCACAGACTGTGGGTGAATGTTCACCTTCCAACAGAACGACTCTAAGCAGACAGCCAAGACAACGCAGGAGTTGCGTCAGGACAAGTCTCTGAATGTCCTTGAGAGCCCGGCCTTGAACCCGATCTAACCTCTCTGGAGAGACCTGAAAATACTGTGCAGCGACACTCCCCAGCCAACCTGACGGCGCTTGAGAGGATCTGAAGAGAAGAAATGTGAGAAACTCCCCAAATACAGGTGTGCCATGCAAGTAGAGTCATACCCAAGAAGTCTTTAGTATGTAATCACTCTCAAAAGGTGCTTCAACAAAGTACTGACTAAAGTGTCTGAATTCTTATGTAAATGTCTTATTTCCAGTTTTTTAAATTACATTTGAAAAAAATTCTAAAAACCTGTTTTCACTTTGTCATTATGGGGTATTGTGTGTAGATTTATGAGGGGGGAAATCAATTTCATAAATTTTAGAATAAGGCTGTAATGTCACAAAATGTGGACAAAGTGAAGGGGTCTGAATTCTGTCCGAATGCACTGTATATGCACGAGCACCACTTGTGCCTAATAAATGTGACCATTCTCTCTCAAGTTCCATCAAGTAGCTATTGTTTTTCAGTGATTGATTTGGCTAATGCATTATACAGCATTCCAGTAGCTGAGGAATTGCAAGATTGGTTCTCTTTCATGTTCCTCTGCAAAAAATGGACGTGGACAGTCATGCCCCAGGGGTATGTCGAGTCACCGGCCATCTTTGCTCAGGAATGGGCTAGAAACCTAGAGAGCTTTGTGCCTCCATCAGGAAGTACGGTTATCCAGTATTTAGATGAACTATTGGTCTGCTCCCTCACTGTGAAAGCCTGTAATGAGGGCACGAAAGCGCTGTTGATCTTCCTTGCAGAAAATGGCCATAAAGTTTCTTCTCCAAAATGCAGCTGTGAAGGAGTTTAGTTAAATATTTGTGTTATGACATTACAGATCAGAAGCAATAAAGGCATTGCTAAAACCCATCACAAAACAACACATGATGTCTATTAGGAGTAGGGGGGGTACTGCAGGCCATAGCTTAAGGATTATACGGAAACAGTGCAATCTTTGCAAGATTTTTCCATAGACGCAAAGACAGAATTGCCTGGTGTGGTGGAATGGTCACCTCAGGCTGCTTTGGTTAAACTTAAGCAGGCATTGACGTCAACACACTGCCTGGGTTTGCCTGACCACACCAAAACATTTAATCTGTTCATTTCTTAAAATCATGGTTTCATGTCAGCAGTGCTGACACTGTATCATGGGGTAGGGTATAGGCCAGTGGGGTATTACCCTTAGCATTTGGATACAGTGATAAGAGGTATGGTTTCCTGTCTCCGCTCTGTGGCGGCTGCTACTGAGGCGGTGTTGGCATGTTCTGATATTGTAGCAACCGAATTGATTGTACATGTGCCCCATGCAGTGCACACAATTATTACACAGGCTAAGACTCCGCCTCTTCCGCACAGCGGAATGACAAGGGTGATCCTTTCCTGTGGAAAGTGCACGTCTCCCACAACACCTGTCTGCACAAGCAGCATAACTTTTGGCTTAACACGAGCATGCATATTGGCAAAGGATAAATCAGTGAACGTTTACACTTATAGTGGGCATGCTTTTGGGATGGTGCATGATTTTAGGGCACTGGAAGAACAGTAGGTTTCGGTTTCCCCCCTTTTACAGATATCAGCAGTTCCTGTTTCCACTAACCCTTTCTCTGTTAATGATATTGTTGCTTTGCAGGCAATGGCTGATGCATCAGAGAAACAAAGGTGGACTGGATGATTTGAGCAGATCAGCCATGCCCCGTTGTACTTTCCAATTCCTTGCAAAGTTGTCACACAGTCAAGACCATGTGTCTAAAGGAAGGATGGTAGATCTTGTAAATAAATATTGGAGAACTGTGGGATTTACTGTGCTTGCTGATATTTTTTGTCATGTGTTTTTTGTATGACTGACAATGTAGGATGTGGTATTTCTATAACCCCCGCATCCCACCCTAGGCCAGAAGGACTTGAACATTTGATGAACTTCATTGAATTAACCTCATTTGAAGGAAACAAATATTGTTTGGTTATTGTTGATATGTTTTACAAGTGGGTCGAGGCGTTTCCGTGTCGAAGAGCCACAGCATGTACTGTGGCCAAAACTCTCCTGCGAGAGATCATTCCTAGGTAAGAGCACTCCCGATGGCACTAACAAGCATGAGAAGTAGGTCTCACACTGTGACTGGTCTCTCCCCACACGAGGTACTAATTAGATGCCCCATGAGAATGACTAACACTCCCTTCCCACCAAAATAGCTTAACCCTTCAGGGGGCTTATTGTGTATCTCTTCCCCCGGGTGAAGGTTTCTCTGCCGAACCTTGCAGGTGCTGCTCATCACAACCTGAAACCAGGAGATTTCATTGTGGTCAAGGATCTTCGAAGAAAAAGTTGGAAAGACCCCTGGTGGAAGGGACCATACCAGGTTCTCCTGGTTCTCCTCCTCTGTTGTCAAGGTAGCAGAACAAGATACGTGAACACAGGCGTCCCACTGCAGGAAGCGGCCAAAACCAGTAAATCAGAATGGAAAGGATGAAAGGACCTGCTTCTGGATTGGTCTCACCGCAATAGTGGGGACCGCCGTCTGCCTCCGGCTGGCCCATAATGACCTAGAAGGATCCAGGGACCATCCCCAGCCAACAGGACCACCACAGGCCCGGAGTAGAGGCCCAGAAGAAACCAGTAAGGTTGGAATGGAAAAACGAGGTCTATGGGCAGGTCACACAGGATGTAGGTGAAGGTCTCCCTTTATTGGGTGTCCCAGCTGGTGTAAATGAGACTTTGTCCATGCTCCAAGCACTGTGGTTTCAGATTACACTCCTCGACGACCATACCTTATGACATACTTTGCTTTTTATAACCAAACTTGGAAATGTAGTTATAGAAAACCTTGTGAAAATAAAATCTGTCCCCCACCAATCCCAATAGAAAGCTCATTGACTGCAGCCTGGTGTAAATGGGGTAATGGGTCTGTCTACCTAGGCAAAAATGTGTGTAATTGTACAATGGACTCAAATTGCTGACTTGCAGACCCTCAAATGTACAGTGCATCCGGAAAAGTATTCAGACCCCTAGATTTTTTCCACATTTGGTTACGCTACAGCCTTATTCTGAAATAGAAATATCATTTACATTAGTATTCAGACCCTTTACTCAGTACTTTGTTGAAGCACCTTTGGCAGCGATTTCAGCCTCGAGTCTTCTTGGGTATGACGCTACAAGCTTGGCACACCTGTATTTGGAGAGTTTCTCCCATTCTTCTATGCAGATCCTCTCACTGCTGTTTCCTAAAATCCACAATCGAGTCCCTTGTTTTTTCGACATTGAGTGAGAGGTTATTTTCCTGACTCCACACTCCCAGAGACGTCACCTCCTCCCTGTAGGCTGTCTCGTCGTTGTTGGCAATCAAGCCTACTACTGATGTGTCGCCTGCAACCTTACATTTACATTTACATTTAAGTCATTTAGCAGACGCTCTTATCCAGAGCGACTTACAAATTGGTGCATTCACCTTATGACCTCCAGTGGAACAGTAGAGCATCTAAATCTTTTCAGGGGGAGGGGGGGTGAGAGGGATTACTTTATCCTATCCTAGGTATTCCTTAAAGAGGTGGGGTTTCAGGTGTCTCCGGAAGGTGGTGATTGACTCCGCTGTCCTGGCGTCGTGAGGGAGTTTGTTCCACCATTGGGGGGCCAGAGCAGCGAACAGTTTTGACTGGGCTGAGCGGGAACTGTACTTCCTCAGTGGTAGGGAGGCGAGCAGGCCAGAGGTGGATGAACGCAGTGCCCTTGTTTGGGTGTAGGGCCTGATCAGAGCCTGGAGGTACTGAGGTGCCGTTCCCCTCACAGCTCCGTAGGCAAGCACCATGGTCTTGTAGCGGATGCGAGCTTCAACTGGAAGCCAGTGGAGGGAGCGGAGGAGCGGGGTGACGTGAGAGAACTTGGGAAGGTTGAACACCAGACGGGCTGCGGCGTTCTGGATGAGTTGTAGGGGTTTAATGGCACAGGCAGGGAGCCCAGCCAACAGCGAGTTGCAGTAATCCAGACGGGAGATGACAAGTGCCTGGATTAGGACCTGCGCCGCTTCCTGTGTGAGGCAGGGTCGTACTCTGCGGATGTTGTAGAGCATGAACCTACAGGAACGGGCCACCGCCTTGATGTTAGTTGAGAACGACAGGGTGTTGTCCAGGATCACGCCAAGGTTCTTAGCGCTCTGGGAGGAGGACACAATGGAGTTGTCAACCGTGATGGCGAGATCATGGAACGGGCAGTCCTTCCCGGGAGGAAGAGCAGCTCCGTCTTGCCGAGGTTCAGCTTGAGGTGGTGATCCGTCATCCACACGGATATGTCTGCCAGACATGCAGAGATGCGATTCGCCACCTGGTCATCAGAAGGGGGAAAGGAGAAGATTAATTGTGTGTCGTCTGCATAGCAATGATAGGAGAGACCATGTGAGGTTATGACAGAGCCAAGTGACTTGGTGTATAGCGAGAATAGGAGAGGGCCTAGAACAGAGCCCTGGGGACACCAGTGGTGAGAGCACGTGGTGTGGAGACGGATTCTCGCCACGCCACCTGGTAGGAGCGACCTGTCAGGTAGGACGCAATCCAAGCGTGGGCCGCGCCGGAGATGCCCAACTCGGAGAGGGTGGAGAGGAGGATCTGATGGTTCACAGTATCGAAGGCAGCCGATAGGTCTAGAAGGATGAGAGCAGAGGAGAGAGAGTTAGCTTTAGCAGTGCGGAGCGCTCCGTGATACAGAGAAGAGCAGTCTCAGTTGAATGACTAGTCTTGAAACCTGACTGATTTGGATCAAGAAGGTCATTCTGAGAGAGATAGCGGGAGAGCTGGCCAAGGATGGCACGTTCAAGAGTTTTGGAGAGAAAAGAAAGAAGGGATACTGGTCTGTAGTTGTTGACATCGGAGGGATCGAGTGTAGGTTTTTTCAGAAGGGGGTGCAACTCTCGCTCTCTTGAAGACGGAAGGGACGTAGCCAGCGGTCAGGGATGAGTTGATGAGCGAGGTGAGGTAAGGGAGGAGGTCTCCGGAAATGGTCTGGAGAAGAGAGGAGGGGATAGGGTCAAGCGGGCAGGTTGTAGGGCGGCCGGCCGTCACAAGACGCGAGATTTCATCTGGAGAGAGAGGGGAGAAAGAGGTCAGAGCACAGGGTAGGGCAGTGTGAGCAGAACCAGCGGTGTCGTTTGACTTAGCAAACGAGGATCGGATGTCGTCGACCTTCTTTTCAAAATGGTTGACGAAGTCATCTGCAGAGAGGGAGGAGGGGGGGAGGGGGAGGAGGATTCAGGAGGGAGGAGAAGGTTGCAAAGAGCTTCCTAGGGTTAGAGGCAGATGCTTGGAATTTAGAGTGGTAGAAAGTGGCTTTAGCAGCAGAGAGAGAAGAGGAAAATGTAGAGAGGAGGGAGTGAAAGGATGTCAGGTCCGCAGGAGGCGAGTTTTCTCCATTTCCGCTCGGCTGCCCGGAGCCCTGTTCTGTGAGCTCGCAATGAGTCGTCGAGCCACGGAGCGGGAGGGGAGGACCGAGCCGGCCTGGAGGATAGGGGACATAGAGAGTCAAAGGATGCAGAAAGGGAGGAGAGGAGGGTTGAGGAGGCAGAATCAGGAGATAGGTTGGAGAAGGTTTGAGCAGAGGGAAGAGATGATAGGATGGAAGAGGAGAGAGTAGCGGGGAGAGAGAGCGAAGGTTGGGACGGCGCGATACCATCCGAGTAGGGGCAGTGTGGGAAGTGTTGGATGAGAGCGAGAGGGAGAAGGATACAAGGTAGTGGTCGGAGACTTGGAGGGGAGTTGCAACGAGGTTAGTGGAAGAACAGCATCTAGTAAAGATGAGGTCGAGCGTATTTCCTGCCTTGTGAGTAGGGGGGAAGGTGAGAGGGTGAGGTCAAAAGAGGAGAGGAGGGAAAGAAGGAGGCAGAGAGGAATGAGTCAAAGGTAGGCGTGGGGAGGTTAAAGTCACCCAGAACTGTGAGAGGTGAGCCGTCCTCAGGAAAGGAGCTTATCAAGGCATCAAGCTCATTGATGAACTCTCCGAGGGAACCTGGAGGGCGATAAATGATAAGGATGTTAAGCTTGAAAGGGCTGGTAACTGTGACAGCATGGAATTCAAAGGAGGCGATAGACAGATGGGTAAGGGGAGAAAGAGAGAATGACCACTTGGGAGAGATGAGGATCCCGGTGCCACCACCCCGCTGACCAGAAGCTCGGGTGTGCGAGAACACGTGGGCAGACGAAGAGAGAGCAGTAGGAGTAGCAGTGTTGTCTGTGGGGATCCATGTTTCCGTCAGTGCCAGAAGTCGAGGGACTGAGGGAGACATAGGCGGAGATGAACCTGCCTTGTTGGCCGCAGATCGGCAGTTCCAGAGGCTACCGGAGACCTGGAACTCCACGTGGGTCGTGCGCGCTGGGACCACCAGATTAGGGTGGCCGCGGCCACGCGGTGTGGAGCGTTTGTATGGTCTGTGCAGAGAGGAGAGAACAGGGATAGACAGACACATAGTTGACAGGCTACACAAGAGGCTACGCTAATGCAAAGGAGATTGAATGACAAGTGGACTACACGTCACGAGTGTTCAGAGAGTTAAGCTTACGTAGCAAGAATCTTATTGACTAAAATGATTAAAATGATACAGTACTGCTGAAGTAGGCTAGCTGGCAGAGGCTGCGTTGTTGACTAAGTAGGCTAGCTGGCATTGGCTGTGTTGTTGACACTACACTAATCAAGTCGTTCCGTTGAGTGTAATAGTTTCTACTGTGCTGCTATTCGGGCCAGCTGGCTAGCTAGCAGTGTTGATTACGTTACGTATGCTAAAAGAACGACAATAGCTGGCTAGCTAACCTAGGAAATCGCTCTAGACTACACAATTATCTTTGATACAAAGACGGCTATGTAGCTAGTTATGTAGCTAGCTACGATCAAACAAATCAAGCCGTTGTACTGTAATGAAATGAAATGAAAAATGTGATACTACCTGTGGAGCGAAGCGAAATGCGACCGGATTGTTGAGTGCAGAAGTTCTGTTCGGTAGACGTTGGCTAGCTGTTGGCTAGCTAGCAGAGTCTCCTATGTTAAGGACGACATAAAACTACACACTCTAAACTACACAATTATCTTGGGTACGAAGACAGCAAAGACAACTATGTAGCTAGCTAACACTACACTAATCAAGTCGTTCAGTTGAGTGTAATAGTTGTGCTGCTAATCGGTAGATTTGTGGACTAGCTAACGGTGGACGTTAGCTAGCTGGCTAGCTGCAGGGCAGTGTAGACTGCGTTAGGACGACGAAATACGATAATTACGCAATTATCTATGATACAAAGACGGCTGTGTAGCTAGCTAGGAAGAAATTGCTAAGATTAGACAAATCAAACCGTTGTGCTATAATGAAATGTAATGAAATGTAATACTACCTGCGGACCGAGTGCAGATGCGACCGCTCGCTCCAACCCGGAAGTAGTACTACCTTGATGATTGAGTTGGAGGCATCCATGGCCACAGTCATGGGTGAACAGGGAGTACAGGAGGGGGCTGAGCATGCACCCTTGTGGTGCCCCTGTGTTGAGGATCAGCGAAGTGGAGGTGTTGTTTCCTACCGCAGGCCCATGGTGTTGAATGCTGAGCTATAGTCAATGAACAGCATTCGTACATAGGTATTCCTCTTGTCCAGATGGGATAGGGCCGTGTGCAGTGTGATGGCGATTGCATCGTCTGTGGACCTATTGGGGAAGTACGCAATTTGGAGTGGGTCTAGGGTGACAGGTCAGGTGAAGGTGATATGATCCTTGATTAGTCTCTCAAAGCACTTCATGATGATAGAAGTGAGTGCTACGGGGGCAATAGTCATTTAGTTCAGTTACCTTTGCAATCTTGGGAACAGGGACAAAGATGGCCCTCTTGAAGCATGTGGGGACAGCAGACTGGGATAGGGAGAGATTAAATAGGTCTGTAAACACCCCAGCCATCTGGTCTGCGCAAGCTCTGAGGACGCAGCTAGAGATGCCGTCTGGGCCGGCAGCCCTGCGAGGGTTAACACACTTAAATGTCTAACTCACGTGGAGAAGGAGAGCCCACAGTCCGTGGTAGCTGGCACTGTGTTATCCTCAAAGTGGACAAGGAAGGTGTTTAGCTTGTCTGAGAGCAAGGCGTCCATGTCCGCAACATAGTCCGTGATTGTCTTTAGACTCTGCCACATATGTCTGGTCTCTGAGCCGTTGAATTGCGACTCCCCTTTGTCTCTATACTGACGTTTAGTCTGTTTGATTGCCTTGCAGAGGGAATAACTACACTGTTTGTATTCTGCCATATTCCCAGTCACCTTGCCACCTTTAAATGCGGTGGTTTGGGCTTTCAGTTTAGCGCGAATGCTGCCATCTATCCACGGTTTCTGGTTAGGGTAGACTTTAATAGTCACAGTGGGTAAAACATCTCCTATACACTTCTTGATAAACTCAGTAACCGTCTCGGTGTACACGTGAATAATATTCTCCAAAGCTACCCGGAACATATCCCAATCCACCTGATCAAAACAATTGGAATCCACGCTTCAAGATTGGTCCGGAAGAAGAAACTAAAGAACAAAACCCTGTCCCCACTATGTCCTCTCTAAAACATATATATGGCACCCTGCCCTAATGTGTCAAAATAAACCTATTAAAAAGAGAATTAACAACCTGACTGCAGCTGGCCAATCTCTCACACACATATCTGGCTCCCTCTGAGGGGTTCAGTGTGTGCTCATCCCTCACGAGGACACGAGGACACGAGAGAGACAGACAGAGAGAGACAGAGACAGAGACAGAGACAGGGAGAGAGAGAGAGAGAGAGAGAGAGAGAGAGAGAGAGAGAGAGAGAGAGAGAGAGAGAGAGAGAGAATTGATTAAAAAGTTGATTACAGTTGCCAGCAAGGGTAGAGGAAGGAGAGTGATGTTAAAGGAAAAAAAACAGACCGGGCACATGTCCTCTCTTTGTGATTAGACAAATATTGTTCTTTGTGCATCTCAGAGAGGAGGAAGAGAGTAAGGGAGAGGAGGTCTTTCTGATGACTCACTGGCTTGTTAATAACAAGCAGGCTGAAAGAATAACAAGCAGGTTGAAAGAGGATAGAGAAGAGGGGGAAGGAGGTGTTAATGTATGGTTTGGACAATCTTCTTAAGTATCAAGGGAATCCAGCTCAGGAGCTGGGCCTCTCTGAGCTGGATAGGTCTGAGCTGACTTCATTGTGTGGGTGTGTCCAAATTATGTATGTCTTTGGAAAGTATTCATATCCCTTGACTTATTCCACATTTTGTTGTGTTATAGCCTGAATTCAAAATGGATTAAATATTTTCTCTCACCCATCTACACGCAATACCCCATGATGTCAAAGTGAAAATATGTTTATAGAAAATTTTGCAAATGCATTGAAAATTAAATACAGAAATACCTCATTTACATAAGTATTCACACCCCTTTGCTATGATTGAATTGAGCTCAGTGGCATCCAATATCTTTTGATCACCCTTGATATGTCACTACAACTTGATTGGAGTCGACCTGTGGCCAATTAACTTGTTTGGACATAATTTAGAAAGGAACACACCTATCTATATAAGGTCCCACAGTTGACAGTGCATGTCAGAGCAGAAACCATACCATGAAGTCCAAGGAACTGTCTGTAGATCTCAGAGATTGTGCTGAGGCATATATCTGGGGAAGGATATAAAACCATTTCTAGAGTGTTGAAAGTTTCCAAGAGCACAGTGGTCTCCATCATTGGGACTACCCAGACTCTGCCTAAAGCTGGCCGTCCTACCGAACTGAGCAACCCGGGCAAGAAGGACCTTGGTTAGGGAGGTGACCAAGAACCCAATGACCACTCTGACAGAACTGCAGTGTTCCTTGGCTGAGATGGGAGAACCTGCCAGAAGGACAACAGTCTCTACAGCTGTTCACCAATCTGGGCTTTATTGGAGAGTGACTAGACGGAAGCCAATCCAGAGCAAAAAGGCACATGACAGCACTCCTGGAGTTTGCAAAAACAAATGTGAAAGACTCAGAGCATAAGGCAAAAATATTCTGTGGTCTGATGAGATAAAAATGTAACTATTTGGCCCGTTGGGCATGGGCATCGGTAGTTTGCATGGACACCAGCCTGATCTCCAGCTCCTTCCACCTCTGGAAACTATCTAGGCGATCATGCGACTTCTCAAGTGAGCTGAGGTGGTGGCACAGATTATTCCAGTCTCTGGTTCCATCCCTGATCATAACAGATTTGTCCTCATGTGAAAAATGTTTGCAGCAAAAATAGAAGGCTGCATCGTTTTGCTTGGAATAAACGAGCCATGGTCTCTCCACTCTCTCCCTGTTCACCATCCTCCTATTGTAGTGAGCCATGGTCTCTCCACTCTCTCCCTGTTCACCATCCTCCTATTGTAGTGAGCCATGGTCTCTCCACTCTCTCCCCATTCACCATCCTCCTATTGTAGTGAGCCATGGTCTCTCCACTCTCTCCCCATTCACCATCCTCCTATTGTAGTGAGCCATGGTCTCTCCACTCTCTCCCTGTTCACCATCCTCCTATTGTAGTGAGCCATGGTCTCTCCACTCTCTCCCCGTTCACCATCCTCCTATTGTAGTGAGCCATGGTCTCTCCACTCTCTCCCTGTTCACCATCCTCCTATTGGAGTGAGCCATCGTTGCCCCTCATCTCTTGGGAAATTCTCCACTTTATATGGCCCAGCCTGCATTAACATATCCCGTAAAGATCCATTCATATCTTTTGGCCACTCGCCGAGATTTTTTATGTCTGGGAGTCGGATTTAGCAGGGGCACCACTGTCATCGGGGACGTGGAGCGACGAATCTGAGTCCAGGTCCCAGATAGTAGGGTCTCCGCTGGCATTGTTTGGAGGTTTGGCTAGGTCTGGTGTGACCACCTGTTCTTGTCCACCCAGAGAGCTGTCATCATCGGTGGAAGTGAATGGCTCGGACTCCTCCGATTTGCCCTCTTCGCTGCTAGAACCAGTGAACGGGGGCACGTCCGTCTCTGTGAATGAACGGCCCGTCCTTGGAGGCTTTTTGGTCTCCACACCAGCTGATGGACATTGCAGCATGCAGATACATTTCAGCAGCAAATCTCTTTGGCTTAAAGATTGTGCCTCTTTCTAATTACTTTAATAAATATATAATATACACAGTTGAAGTCAGACATTTACATAAACTTAGGTTGGAATCATTAACACTTGTTTTTCAACCACTCCACAAATTTCTTGTTATCAAACTATAGTTTTCGCAAGTCGGTTAGGACATCTACTTTGTGCATGACACAAGTAATTTTTCCATCAATTGTATACACAGATTATTTCACTGTATCACAATTCCAGTGGGTCAGAAGTTCAGATACACTAAGTTGGCTGTGCTTTAAACAGCTTGGAAAATTCCAGAAAATTATGTCATGGCTTTAGAAGCTTCTGATAGGCTAATTGACATCATTTGAGTCAATTGGAGGTGTACCTGTGCCTTTCAAGGCCTACCTTCAAACTCAGTGCCTCTTTGCTTAACATCATGGGAAAACCAAAAGAAATCAGAAAAAAATTGAAGACCGACAAGTTTGGTTCATCCTTGGGAGCAATTTCCAAACGCCTAAAGGTACAACGTTCATCTGTACAAATAATAGTACGAAAGTATAAACCCCATGGGACCACGCAGCCGTCATACCGCTCAGGAAGGAGACGCATTCTGTCTCCTAGAGATGAACATACTTGTGTTAATAGTTCAAATCAATCCCAGAACAACAACAAAGGTCCTTGTGAAGGTGCTGGGGGAAACAGGTACAAAAGTATCTATATCCACAGTAAAACGAGTCCTATATCGACAACCTGAAAGGCCACTCAGCAAGGAAGAAGCCACTGCTCGAAAACCGCCATAAAAAGCCAGACTACGGTTTGCAACTGCACATGGGGACAAAGATCATACTTTTTGGAGAAATGTCCTCTGGTTTGATGAAACAAAAATAGAACCGTTTGACCATAATGATCCTCTTTATATTTGGAGGAAAATGGGGGAGGCTTGCAAGCCGAAGAACACCATTCCAACCGGGAAGCATTGAGGTGGCAGCATCATCTTGTGGGGGTGCTTTGCTGCAGGAGGGACTGGTGCACTTCACAAAATAGATGGCATCATGAGGTAGGAAAATTATGTGGATGTATTGAAGAAACATCTCAAGACATCAGTTAAAGCTTGATTGCAAATGGGTCTTCCAAATGGACATTGACCCCAAGCATACTTCCAACGTTGTGGCAAAATGGCTTAAGGACAACAAAGTCAAGGTATTGGAGTGGCCATCACAAAGCCCTGACCTCAATCCCATAGAACATTTGTGAGCAGAACTGAAAAAGTGTGTGCGAGCAAGGAGGCCTATGAACCTAACTCAGTTACACCAGCTCTGTCAGGAGGTATGGGCCAAAATTCACCCAACAGATTGTGGGAAGGCTAACTGAAACGTTTGACCCAAGTTAAACCATTTAAAGGCAATGCTACCAAATACTAATTGAGTGTATGTAAACTTCTGACCCACTGGGAATGTGATGAAAGTGTGTGGAAAAATCACTCTACTATTATTCTGACATTTCACATTCTTAAAATAAAGTGGTGATCCTAACTGACCTAACCAGGGAGTTTTTACTATGATTAAATGTCAGGAATTGTGAAAAACTGAGTTTAAATGTATTTGGCTAAGGTGTATGTAAACTTCCCACGTCAACTGTATATATTTTCGCTTCCTGATCTCTTAGACATGGTAGCAAATTTGGTTGCAAATCTCTGTAGCTTACTTTTAGCTGAAATGATTTCCACTAGTTGCTAGCTAATGTTATCAGGCTAGGTTAGGCTACTGCCTTAAATCACTAATCGTCTTCAACACACACAAACATAAAAAAATAACAATGCAAGTTTAATTGGCAGATTAATTTTGATTAATGTTTCACAATTGGATAATCACGTCAAAACACATATCACCACAGCTACCAAGGATTCGGGAGAAGCGGGAATGGGGTGGGGGCAGGAACTGCAACAATGGCTTTGAGCTGGGGGCATCGCCAGCGGTGTAGGAGCCGATCATGGGGGCCGGAGGGCGGCAGCCAATTTCCAAAATGCCGCCCCAAATTCTAGCTAACAGCTGCTAGATCCAAAATAGGTATTTTGCAAAGATCACAAATAATTTTAATCTTAGCGACTTTTCAAGCAATACCCAACACAACATTGTTTGCGTATGAGAACCTCAAAAAGTTGTTTTGAGAAGTAACAAACTTATGTAAATCTGCTGAATAGTCCCAGTCGGTATTAGACAGAACGTCATGGCTGTGGGTAATAAAAACCTGTGGTTACCTAGGTTATCCAATTGGCTCTCAACAAAAATGTAACTCAATTTTCTTGTTGTCTGTTTGTTTTGGTCAATAATAAAACAACATTTAAGAAAGGCACATGTGTTAAGATAAAATTTCAACATTGCCTGCTCCCAAGTGTTCTCACTACTTCATACCCAAGAAAACTCAAGGCTGTAATCGCTCCCAAAGGTGCTTCAACAAAGTACTGAGTAAAGGGTCTGAATACTTATATAAATAAGGCATCGTTTTTTTCAGTTGCAATACATTTGCAAAACATTCAAAAAACCTGTTTTCGCTTTGTCATTATGGAGTATTGTGTGTAGATTGCGGAGGAAAACATTTATGAAATAAATATTATAATAAGACTAACATATCAAAATGTGGAAAAAGTGAACGGGTCTGAATACTTTCCGAATGCACTGTACATTGAACAGCAGCAGCTCTTCTCCATTTTTTGTTATTTCTGTATAACCAAAAATGTACAACAACGTTGGCTATTTTAGAATGGGATTCATTGGGAAAGAATATTTGTTTTCCCCAATTTAGGGGGTGGTTGAGGGGAATTCCTTCTTATGACGTGAATATCGACTCAGAGAATGGACAGAGATGGCGATGACTTTCTTTCTGGATCCAAAAGTCGTGTGCATCCGTGCGTGATGTCAGTGTACTAAAAGGGGCATATGGATAGAGCAACCGCGAACTCATTCTAGGGATGAGTTCAACACAGGTTTTTCAGAATCGTGAGTCCATGTCGCTATTTCATGATGAATCTAGAGATTTCCTGAATACAGTGATGAATTCTAAGAAAATTGTAAGCTCCTCAGTCCTCTCCCTGCTGTGCAGTGAAATGGGATGCAAAAGAGGGAGAGAGAGAGAGAGCGTGACTGCCAAAGGAAAGGACGAGGGACACACAGTCTGCTTCCCAAATGGCACCTTATCCCCTATATAGTGCACTACAGACCCCCTATGGGTCCTGGTCAAATATAGTGCACTATATAAGATTGGGTATCATTTAGGACGCAGACACAGTGGTGGCAAACTGGGTCAGTTTCTCCTCAAATATAGCCGATAAGAGAATTATCCCACTGTTAGGATACACACACACACACACACACACACACACACACACACACAGCTCTCTCGCTATGAGTAATTCCACAGTAAAGGAATTACGCTAAAACTGATTTTTCACTTTAAATGTATACCAAACAAAAACCATTGATTTCAAAGTTTAACAAACCATACAACTTTATACACAATGACTACTTTGAACAATTGACAGTTAAAAAAAATGTTCTACTAATAACTGCTCAGGCTTTTCGCGAGAGTTGAACTTGTATGTTGTTGTCAGCCAAACAATCACAATTCATCAAAGGCTGTGTGGTCGCCATGGCAAACAAGTTAGGACATCAATGTAAGATGGAATTAAATTGACTAAATTAAAAGGTAAATGAGAAGGATAGGCTACAACAACCAAGCAGTTTTGATGGTTATTTTATTTCACGATGGTCTTCATCCACACAGTCAGTTACAGGATGAATCAATTACCGTCACAGCCCTACATGAACAGAATGCATCAGTCATATGTATTTCCAATTACCGTCACAGCCCTACATGAACAGAATGCATCAGTGATATGTATTTCCTGGCAGAATGATATAGGGCTGTCCGACAAAAAAAAAAAAATGCACCTTTCGAACAATCGATTGGTAACGTGTATTTTTCCATATAAAGACACATTGTTTGTGTTTTGATCAAATCAACTGCATGCACTGAGCTTGTCTAATGCTTTAAGCGAACTGTTTGATGAAATAATTAAGACACACAAATGACTAGAGGGAGTCCGACCGCAATTGATTTGATTTTGCTAGGCTTTGCTCAGACTTGCTGTGCTAAAAAAATAAAAAATAAAAATAAACAGCGAGTGACTGTGTGACTAGCACCGTTGTCCCTCTCACCTCCCTGCAGTGACCACCACAGAACAACAGTGTGTCCATGTTGCTGTCCATGTTGCTGAAGCTGCAACATAATTACAGCCATTTTGACTGAAAAGTTGTTAATGAAATCCCTGATTTGTTTAGGAAAAACATTCCCCATTTCCTCAACCCTTCCTCTCTTTACATGACACATGTATGCAAAGAAGGTCTCAGAGCGAGTGACGTCACCGATTGAAACGCTATTAGCGCGCACCCCGCTAACTAACTAGCCGTTTCACACCGGTTACACACAGGCTTCATTAATACCATTCAGACTTGAAGTTGATACAACTTTGATAGCTGAGGTTCATAGATAGGTTCTGAACTAATATTCATGCCAAACGTTTTAGGGTCCATACACAGATGGGCTACATACTGTAGCTAGCTACACATCCAAAGGCATACAGTTATTTTGATCCTCCACTACACAATAAGCAAGTAAATAGTTAGCTATGTTACTTCAGCTGCATTGCAAGGCAAGTTTACACAATTGCACACTCAATTTGCAGTAAATGCTTTAGCTACCTAGATTCTTTACATCCACTGTTTCACAAGACAACAGCCTGGTTTGCTGGTTCGCTCAGGATTCCCTAAAACATTAAACAACACAAATTACAAATTGATTATTGTAACACTAGCTAGCTGGCTAATGTTATCTAGTCAGATAATTTACGAAAATCGCTATTTAGCAAGTTAACTTTATGACAAAAAAATATGCACAAACATCTCTACATTAACTAACATATTCCTCACATTTTTTGCTTGACTTATAATATTACTTGGTTCCACCGTAATATTTTGACAGCCATCTTTGTTGAAGAACGCCACCAGGCACGGGTGGCTCACGTCAAAATTAGTCATTGGAACCACTCGATATGGTTGGTTATATAAAAACCTTGGGACCCAAATGCATAATGAGTGCTGTATCTCCCCCTTGTGGTGGTCTGGAGCAATGAAGCCGTGACGCTGGGTACCTCTAAGTCCCGCAGTGCAAGCTCACAACTTTTAAAGGAGAAACCACTGTACCTATTTGAAGGTTTTTGTTGAATTTGAATCGTGTTTTAGGGTGGCGCTAAAGTTATCTTCAGATGTAAACAGCGGCTTTTGAGAGTAAAAAAATGACAAGGTATCCACCTTGACAACGCTGATACCGATTATTGGAGGACCAAAAAAGCCGATACCGATTAATCAGCCAATGTTTTTGATGTATTTGTATTAATGACAATTACAACAATACTGAATTAACACTTATTTTAACTTAATATAATACATCAATAAAATCAATATAGCCTCAAATGAATAATGAAACATGTTCAATTTGGTTTAAATAATGAAAAAACTAAGTGTTGGAGAAGAAAGTAAAAGTGCAATATGTGCCATGTAAAAAACTAACATTTAAGTTCCTTGCTCAGAACGTGAGAACATATGAAAGCCTGTGGTTCCTTTTAACATGAGTCTTCAATATTCTCAGGTTTTAGGTTGTAGTTATATAGGAATTATACGACTATTTCTCTCTATACGAATTGTATTTCATATACCTTTGACTATTGGATGTTCTTATAGGCACTTTAGTATTGCCAGTGTAACTGTATAGCTTCCGTCCCTCTCCTCGCTCCTACCTGGGCTCGAACCAGAAACACATCGACAAGAGCCACCCTCGAAGCAGCTTTACCCATGCAGAGCAAAGGGAACAACCACTCCAAGTCTCAGAGCGAGTGACGTTTGAAATGCTATTAGCGCGCACCCCGCTAACTAGCTAGCCATTTCACATCGGTTACACCAGCCTAATCTCGGGAGTTGATAGGCTTGAAGTCATAAACAGCGCAACGCTTGAAGCATTGCGAAGAGCTGCTGGCAAACGCACAAAAGTGCCGTTTGAATGAATGCTTAGGAACCTGCTGGTGCCTACCATCGCTCAGTCAGACTGCTCTATCAAATCATAGACTTAATTATAACATAATAACACAGAAATACGAGCCTTTGGTCATTAAAATGGTTGAATACGGAAAATATCATTTCGAAAACAAAACGTTTATTCTTTCTGTGAACTACAGAACCGTTCCGTATTTTATCTAATGGATGGCATCTCTAAGTCTAAATATTGCTGTTACATTGTACAACCTTCAATGTTATGTCATAATTATATACAATTCTGGCAAATTAATTACGGCCTTTGTTAGGAATAAATGGACTTCACACAGTTCGCTATGAGCCAGGCGGCCCAAACTGCGGCATATACCCTGGCTTGCACGGAACACAAGAGAAGTGACATAATTTTCTATGTAAGGCAATGTAAGGCAGGTGGTTAGAGCGTTGGACTAGTAACCGGAAGGTTGCAAAAACGAATCCCCGAGCTGACAAGGTAAAAATCTGTCGTTCTGCTCCTGAACAAGACAGTTAACCCACCGTTCCTAGGCCGTCATTGAAAATAAGAATGTGTTCTTAACTGACTTGCCAAGTTAAATAAAGGTGTAAAAAATCTATATATATATGTTAAATAAAAAATTAAAAAATGGCAAATCGGTGTCCAAAAATACAGATTCCCGATTGTTATGAAAACTTGAAAATCGGCCCTAATTAATCGACCATGACAATTAATCGGTCAACCTCTAGTGGAGATGAGAGAACCTTCCAGAAGGACAACCATCTCTGCAGCACCACCAATCAGGCCTTTATGGTAGAGTGGCCAAAAGGAAGCCACTCCTCAGTAAAAGGCACATGACGGCCTGCTTGGAGTTTGCCCAAAGGTGTCTAAAGGACCACGAGAAATAGGATTCTGTGGTTTGAAGAAACTAAGATTTAACTCTTTGGCCTGAATGCCAAGCGTAACGTTTGGAGGAAATCTGGCACCAACCCTACGGTGAAGCATGGTGGTGGCAGCATCATGCTGTGGGGATGTTTTTCAGTGGAAGGGACTGGGAGACTAGTCAGGATCGAGGGAAAGATGAACCAAACAAAGTACAGAGAGATACTTGATGAAAACCTACTCCAGAGCGCTCAGGACCTCAGACTGGGGTGAAGGTTCACCTTCCAACAGGACAACGACCCTAAGCACACAGCCAAGACAACGCAGGAGTGGCTTCGGGATAAGTCTCTGAATGTCCTTGAGTGGCCCAGCCAGAGCCCGTACCTGAACCCGATCGAACATCTCTGGAGAGACCTGAAAATAGCTGTGCAGCAGCGCTCCCCATCCAACTTGACAGAGCTTGAGAGGATCTGCAGAGAAGAAACTACCCAAATACAGGTGTGCCAAGCTGTGCCAGGCTGTAATCACTTCCAAAGGTGCTTCAACAAAGTACTAAGTAAAGGGTCTAACTACTTATGTGAATGTGATTTTTCATGTATATTTTTAACCTAAAAACCTGTTTTTGCTTTGTCATTATGGGGTATTATACAGTATGTAGATTGATGAGGGGAATAAGGCTGTACCATAACGTGGAAAATGGCAAAACTTTCCGAATGCACTGTATATGACTAGAATTAGTAGAATAAGGCTTTCACTTCTCTACACGAAGATTGAATGGTTATGGGTCTGAATAGATAACTGCTACAGCCTACCACCATCTGAATGGTTATGGGTCTGAATTAATAACTGCTATAGCCTACCACCATCGGAATGGTTATGGGTCTGAATTAATAACTGCTATAGCCTACCACCATCTGAATGGTTATGGGTCTGAATTAATAACTGCTATAGCCTACCACCATCTGAATGGTTATGGGTCTGAATTAATAACTGCTATAGCCTACCACCATCTGAATGGTTATGGGTCTGAATTAATAACTGCTATAGCCTACCACCATCTGAATGGTTATGGGTCTGAATTAATAACTGCTATAGCCTACCACCATCTGAATGGTTATGGGTCTGAATTAATAACTGCTATAGCCTACCACCATCTGAATGGTTATGGGTCTGAATTAATAACTGCTATAGCCTACCACCATCTGAATGGTTATGGGTCTGAATTAATAACTGCTATAGCCTACCACCATCTGAATGGTTATGGGTCTGAATTAATAACTGCTATAGCCTACCAACATCTGAATGGTTATGGGTCTGAATTAATAACTGCTATAGCCTACCACCATCTGAATGGTTATGGGTCTGAATTAATAACTGCTATAGCCTACCACCATCTGAATGGTTATGGGTCTGAATTAATAACTGCTATAGCCTACCACCATCTGAATGGTTATGGGTCTGAATTAATAACTGCTATAGCCTACCACCATCTGAATGGTTATGGGTCTGAATTAATAACTGCTATAGCCTACCACCATCTGAATGGTTATGGGTCTGAATTAATAACTGCTATAGCCTACCACCATCTGAATGGTTATGGGTCTGAATTAATAACTGCTATAGCCTACCACCATCTGAATGGTTATGGGTCTGAATTAATAACTGCTATAGCCTACCACCATCTGAATGGTTATGGGTCTGAATTAATAACTGCTATAGCCTACCACCATCTGAATGGTTATGGGTCTGAATTAATAACTGCTATAGCCTACCACCATCTGAATGGTTATGGGTCTGAATTAATAACTGCTATAGCCTACCACCATCTGAATGGTTATGGGTCTGAATTAATAACTGCTATAGCCTACCACCATCTGAATGGTTATGGGTCTGAATTAATAACTGCTATAGCCTACCACCATCTGAATGGTTATGGGTCTGAATTAATAACTGCTATAGCCTACCACCATCTGAATGGTTATGGGTCTGAATTAATAACTGCTATAGCCTACCACCATCTGAATGGTTATGGGTCTGAATTAATAACTGCTATAGCCTACCAACATCTGAATGGTTATGGGTCTGAATTAATAACTGCTATAGCCTACCAACATCTGAATGGTTATGGGTCTGAATTAATAACTGCTATAGCCTACCACCATCTGAATGGTTATGGGTCTGAATTAATAACTGCTATAGCCTACCAACATCTGAATGGTTATGGGTCTGAATTAATAACTGCTATAGCCTACCACCATCTGAATGGTTATGGGTCTGAATTAATAACTGCTATAGCCTACCAACATCTGAATGGTTATGGGTCTGAATTAATAACTGCTATAGCCTACCAACATCTACCGCCATTGTGCGTTCACGCTTCTTTCAAACTACCAGTGAATTCTATTGGCTGTATTTAACATTCAGCAAACAAGAGCTTCTTCTTTGAGTCCCTCTTTGAATAGTCTATTGGTATAAGAAATGCTATAAAAAATATATCATAAGTCCACCAAGCTGTTCTAGTCTAGCTTTTCCTGCATGGGACTCCAAGAACTTAGGAGCATTTTTTAAGAAGAGGCCATTGGAGCACAGGTGCTTGCATATTGCAGAAGAGATAGGCTATAAGTTAGAAGCTTACTATGCATAACCCATCCTGAATTAGATAAATATAAGGCTAATACTGCATTGGCTTTATTACCTGAAAGAGGTAGGCTTGGACATCTAAATATAAGGCGATATATCAATATAGAACAGGATGATCTATTTTGTATCGAATTTGAATGGAGTTGATGGAGAGAGAAAAATACTGCAAGAGAATGCTTGTGCGTGCACCGATTCAAAGCAACGATACTCGAGTGACAGGCTATTTTTTTAAAACTCTGCAGCTGCAATAAAAATTGTTTTAAAATCTTTACAATTAAAAAACAACGTGAGCCCCGAAAGACAGATGGATAAATTAGACATGCATTCAGTCTTTATATTAGTCGATGCTGCAGCAAATGTTGGCCTACTGGTCACAAAAAAAAAGTTACCATTTTGAGACGATAGATCTACATGTGAACTGCACTCCATATTGAAATGGGTCTGTCCCCACCCTGAGCGTTGAGAAGCCAGATTTAGACATGGTGTGAAATGGAACTGTTAAATTATATGCCATGTTATTCATATTAATAATTTATTATAATTTACCAATTTCTCGCAGTTATTTATCCCGGGAAAAGGGAGTGGCTTTGGGTTGTAAATCCCAGGAAATCTTGGTAACCGGGTTCCCACCTTCAACCCTAATGTGGACCCCAGAAAACGTAGCCGCTGCTTGTGCAGTAGCAAATGGGGAACCTAATAAATTAAAGAAAACATTTTGTGCTCTAAACTAAGATGACTTAAAAGGTAATGATGGCAAAGCTCAGACCAACTACCAGTATACATCCCATTTAGGCCTACTCTACCTAAAAGAAGAACAAGAGCTCTACCTCAATACCACCACACTGACATTTTCAACCTCTCCCTGACCGAGTCTGTAATACCCACGTTTCAAGCAGACCGCCATAGTCCCTGTGACCAAGAATGCGAGGCAAAAAACACTGAATCATGCATGAGAGCACCAGCTGTTCTGGAAGACTGTGTGATCACGTTCTCCGCAGCCGATGTGAGTAAGACCTTTAAACAGGTCAACATTCACAAGGACCAGGGCAAGACAGATTAACAGGACGTGTACTGCGAGCATGCACTGACCAACTGGCAAGTGTCTTCACTGACATTTTCAACATCTCCCTGTCCAAGTTTGTAATACAAACATGTTTTAAGCAGACCACCATAGTGCCTGTGGCCAAGAACACTAAGGTAACCTGCCTAAATGATAATGGCCCCGTAGCACTCACCTCGGTAGCTATGAAGTGCTTTGAAAGACTGGTCATGGCTCACATCAACACCATCATCCCGGAAACCCTAGACCCACTACAATTCGCACACCGCCCAACAGATCCACAGATGACGCAATCTCAATCGCACTCCACACTGCCCTTTCCCAATTGGACAAAACGAACACCTATGTGAGAATACTGTTTACAGCTCATTGTTCAACACCATAGTGCCCACAAAGCTAAGGACCCTGGGACTAGACATTTTCCTCTGCGACTTCCTTACAGCCACCCCCAGGTGGCAAGGGTAGAAAACAACACATCTGCTATGCTGATCCTCAACACCAGGGCCCCTCAGGGGTGCGTGCTTAGTCCCCTCCTGTACTCCCTGTTCACCCACAACTGCATGGCCAAGCACAACTCCAACAAGTTTGTAGACATAACAAAAGTGGTAGGTCTGTTCACCGGCAACGATGAGACAGCCTATAGGGAGGAGGTCAGAGACCTGGCAGTGTGATGGCCTGTCCTCTCCCTCAATATGAGCAAGACAAAGGAGATGATCGTGGACTACAGGGAAAGGAGGGCCCACATTAACATTGACGATGCTGTAGTGGAGCGTGTCGAGAGTTTCAAGTTCCTTGGTGTCTACATCACCAACAAACTATCATGGTCCAAACACACCAAGACGGTCATGAAGAGGGCACGACAACACCTTTTCCCCCTCAGGAGACTGACAAAAATATTGGCATGGGTCTCCATATACTTGAATAATTATACAGCTGCACCATCGAGAGCATCCTGACAGGTTGCATCACCTCCTGGTATAGCAACTGCTCGGCATCTGACCATAAAGCGCTACAGAGGGTAGGGCTTTATGGTCCAATACATCACTGGGGACAAGCTTCCTGCCATCCAGGACCTATATACTTGGCGGGTTCAGAGGAAGGACCCAAAAATTGTAAAAGACTCCAGTCATCCAAGTCATAGACTGTTCTCTCTGCTACCGCATGTTAAGTGGTACCGGAGCGCCAAGTCTAGGTCCAAAAGGCTCATTAACAGCTTCTACCCCAAGCTATAAGACTGCTGAACAATTAATCAAAAGGCCACCAAGACTACTTACAATGACCCCCCCCCCTCTTTGTTTTTACACTGCTGCTTCTCGCTGTTATTATTATCTATGCATAGTCACTTTACCCCAAACTACATGTACAAACTACCTCAACTAACCTGTACTCCCGCACATCGACTCGGTACCACCTATATATAGCCTCGTTATTGTTATGTAATTTAATTGTGTTACTTTTTATTTTATACTTTCGTTTATTTAGTCCATATTTTTTTACTCTATTTCTTGAATTGCATTGTTGGTTAAGGGATTGTATAAGTAAGCATTTCACATGTGACAAATAACATTTGATTTGATGAAAAGCAAGAAAACATTTCATACAGTCAGCTTTGCAGAAGTAAAAACCCCATTATGAAAATCACCAGCTTCCATCTAAAACTTTAGAGAAATTAAGATATTTCCATTCTTACCTGCAGGTGCTCAGTAGAGCTGCTGCTCAGCTCGTCTCCAGACTCCGAGTCGTTGCGTCTCTCCGAACCCTCTGAGTCACAGTGCTCTGGGGGCATCTCCACATTCAGGGGCACTCTGCGGAGCTCAGGGGAAGAGGCATCGGCACGGGGCAGCGTGTTACATCCTCGTCCAGCAGCATGGCTGTGAGGGTGGGTGTGGTTGTTCTTTATAATGTCTGCCAGGGCCCTGTCATGGTTTGTGAGCCTGCCAGGTTCTCTACCAGGATTCTGGTTGGCGTCCCTGTCCCTGCGCTGGCTCGGAGGGGTGAGGGCAGCCCCCGACGATGAGGAGGGGGAGGGTGACGAGGGAGAGGGCCGGCTGAAACTGGTCAAGTTCAGGTTCTCGTTAGAGACGCTTGCCTTGACCAAGACCGAGTTTCCCCCGCTCCCCCCACCGTGATGCCCCAGGTGCAGAGGCTTGGGAGGGGGCATGAGGGCCTTGCGGACCTCTCTGACATACTGCGCTGGTATGTAAAACGCCTTGGTCCCCTCCTCTTTCTTGACTTGCCACCAGTCCTCGTTGGTCTTCTTCACCAGCATGTAGCACTCTCCCTGGCGGATGGAGATCTGGCGCTCCTTGGCCTTGTACTCATAATCATACTCCACCTCAATGTACACCTGGCCTGGGGCAATGGGCAGCTCACACCCACGCCCCTCTCGATCTGACGCCATGACCGTGAAAATGCTGTCTGGACCTTACCACCGCAGGGACACAGCCTGGCTCTGCATGTCCCACTGTGTAACTGGGGAGGAGGAAACAGGGGAGAGAGATTAGGCCTATGTTATGATAACATTAGTACACATACAGACAAGTGTTGAAAATGCTGTTAAAACATTCCTGGAATCAGGAGGGAAATCAGCAAGAGATCTGGAATCGTCTAACGCCAAGATTTCTGGTCTTGCATCCTTCGTTTAGACAGACACACACAATATAGAATGGATGGATGGGATGAGGGAGCATAGACTGAAGACTTTCCCCAAGTCTATGTAAACTCAGTAAGAGTTGTGCTCCTAGCCTAAGAAGCTGCCTGAGAGGTAGATAAGATTACACAAACACACAGTGTGAGGGACTGGGACTCAGGAGCATAGCCTGAAGAGAAGACTGATTCAGTAACCCCATACACAAGGGTCTATGGTGTAGTACATTGAGAGTTGTGCTGCTCCTAGCAGTGGTAGATAAGATCAGAGCAGTGACATTCAAAGTAGGGGCTGCAACCCCCCTAGTGGGGTCGCCGGGGAACTACAATGGGGTTGCCAAAAAATAATCAATTTGAACAAAAAAAATTAAAAGTACAGATTATTGTATGGGACAATTACCATAATTTTGTTTTGTTTTGAGTAAATGTATTTATTGGTTTCTTTTCAGTTTGATAACTGATGAACATTTTATGAATTGAAGGATATTAATTGGGGTTGTATACCTCTGGATTAGAGGCTGTGAGCAGGGCTCTAAATGCAACCAAAAAGGTTGCATATGCTCTCATATTTTTCTGTGCAACCTGGAATTCTAATTTTTGGGAGCACCAGAGCACCTAGAAAATCGCCTAGATAACAATTGTTACTAATGATCAGTCTGCGCTTTACGGCAACCCCCGAGTGCAGAGTACCCTCTCTCCCACTCCTGCTTGCATCCAGTTGCCGGGCCACACACACACCAAACCTGTCACTCAAGCAGCCAGCAGATAGTTCCTCCATTCTCTCAGCATGCTGTCAAATCATTCACAACAGATTCTTCTAAAACAAGAAAGATGCTGCTTTCCACATTGCTTCTAAATATGAATCCAGATGTTTCTATTCTAGGCTATTATTAGTTTGTGTTTCTTGCACTCTGCAAAACACTAAAGGAAGCTGCCATTTGCCTAACAATGCTAATCGCTAACTCTAATTGGATAGTTGGCTAGCTAAATAGCATTTCGCTAAATTCACTAGCTAGTAGTGCTGGGGTGGGGGGGTTGATCGTTCCATATCGCAATATGATATCTATACTTTGACTCCAAGAATCGATGTGTAAAAATTATACAAATGATAAAAGTTTGGACACACACACTCATTCCAGGGTTTGTCTTTATTTTTACTATTTTCTTCATTGTAGGATAATAGTTTAGACAACCCTATTAAATAACACATGGAATCATGTAGTAACCAAAAAAAAGTGTTAAACAAATCAAAATATATTGTATACTTGAGATTCTTGAAAGTAGCCACCCTTTGCTTTGATGACAGCTTTGCACACTCTCAACCAGCTTAATGAGGTAGTCACCTGGAATGCATTTCAATTAACAGGCATGCCTAATTAAAAGTTAATTAGTGAAATTTCTTTCCTTAATGCGTTTGAGCCAATCAGTTGTGTTGTTACAAGGTGGGAGTGGTATACAGAAGATAACTCTATTTGGTAAAAGACAAAGGAAAGGAAGACAGAGTTACCTCTGCTGCAGAGGGTAAGTTCATTAGAGTTAACTGCACCTCAGATTGCAGCCCAAATAAATGCGTCAGAGTTCAAGTAACAGACACATCTCAACTAGGGATGCATGATATAAATCGGCAAGCATATCGGAATCGGTCGATATTAGCTAAAAATGCCAACATCAGCATCGGTCCGATGTCAAATTTGGTGCTGATGTGGAAAACCGATGTTAAAGCTGACGTGCATACCTATATAATGTAATGACGTAATGACGCCACCAAAAAATACAGAGCTCCACAGAACATAAGCAGAAAAATACGAAGTGCACACTTTCAACAACTAAAACAAGTTCAAGTTGAGCAGTCATTTGAAAGGGTAAGAACATTTCAGCGAGACAACTCAAAGGCGAAATCCATTAACGCCAAGATAATGGAATTCATTGCCTTTGACAAGCAACCAGTCTCTGCCGCGGATGATGTTGGGTTTCGCCGACTGGTCGAGCCCCGGCACACACTACTAAGTAGGTGGTATTTTTCAGATGTTTCCCTATCGGAGTTACACAGTATTGTTGAAACGCACATCTATGAGCTACTTGCTTACTGCTATTAGCTTCACAACTGACATTTGGACCAGCGATGTCAGCCCCATTAGCATGCAGAGTCTGACAGCACAGTGGGTCGACAAGGATTTCGTACTGAGGAAAGCCGTATTGCGTTGCTTAAGAATCCTCATACCGCTGCTGCCATTTCAAATGGCATTTGAGAACATGTTTGAAACATGAACACAAGAAAATATAAAACAACTAAATTGGAATATATCGAATCTCCCATTCCTCTCTATTAAAAAAAAAAGCTGTTGTGCAGCAAATCACTGCCTTCCTGAAGACAATCAATGTATACAAAATGCTTCAGTCTGGTTTTAGACACCATCATAGCGCTGAGACTGCACTTGTGAAGGTGGTAAATGGCCTTTTAATGGCGTCAGACTGAGGCTCTGCTTTTGATACCATCGATCAGCACACTCTTTGGAGAGATTGGAAACCCAAATTGGTCTACACAGACAAGTTCTAGCCTGGTTTAGATCTTATCTGTCGGAAAGATATCAGTTTGTCTCTATGGATGGTTTGTCCTCTGACAAATCAACTGTACATTCCGGTGTTCTTCAAGGCTCCGTTTTAGGACCACTATTGTTTTCACTATATATATTTTACCTCTTGGTGATGTCATTCAGAAACATAATGTTAACTTTCACTGCTATGCGGATGACACACAGCTGTACATTTGGATGAAACATGATGAAGCCCTAAAATTGCCCTCCCTGGAAGGGCTTTTTAAACTCGGACAAAACAGAGATGCTTGTTCTAGGTCCAGAGAAACAAAGAGATCTTCTGTTGAATCTCACAATTAATCTTCATGGTTGTACAGTTGTCTCAAACAAAAAAAAACTGAAGGACCTCGGCGTTACTCTGGACCCTGATCTCTCGTCTGACGAACATATCAAGACAGCTTTATCCATCTATGTAACATTGCAAAAATCAGAAACGTTCTATCCAGAACAGGGCTCCGGGCAGCCGAGCGGAAATGGAGGAAAACTCGCCTCCCTGCGGACCTGGCATCCTTTCACTCCCTCCTCTCTACATTTTCCTCCTCTGTCTCTGCTGCTAAAGCCACTTTCTACCACTCTAAATTCCAAGCATCTGCCTCTAACCCTAGGAAGCTCTTTGCCACCTTCTCCTCCCTCTTGAATCCTCCTCCCCCTCCCCCCCCTCCTCCCTCTCTGCAGATGACTTCGTCAACCATTTTGAAAAGAAGGTCGACGACATCCGATCCTCGTTTGCTAAGTCAAACGACACCGCTGGTTCTGCTCACACTGCCCTACCCTGTGCTCTGACCCTCTTTCTCCCCTCTCTCTCCAGATGACATCTCGCGTCTTGTGACGGCCGGCTGCCCAACAACCTGCCCGCTTGACCCTATCCCCTCCTCTCTTCTCCAGACCATCTCCGGTGACCTTCTCCCTTACCTCACCTCGCTCATCAACTCATCCCTGACCGCTGGCTACGTCCCTCCCGTCTTCAAGAGAGCGAGAGTTGCACCCCTTCTGAAAAAAACCTACACTCGATCCCTCCGATGTCAACAACTACAGACCAGTATCCCTTCTTTCTTTTCTCTCCAAAACTCTTGAACGTGCCGTCCTTGGCCAGCTCTCCTGCTATCTCTCTCAGAATGACCTTCTTGATCCAAATCAGTCAGGTTTCAAGACTAGTCATTCAACTGAGACTGCTCTTCTCTGTATCAGGAGGCACTCCGCACTGCTAAAGTTAACTCTCTCTCCTCTGCTCTCATCCTTCTAGACCTATTGGCTGCCTTCGATACTGTGAACCATCAGATCCTCCTCTCCACCCTCTCCGAGTTGGGCATCTCCGGCGCGGCCCATGCTTGGATTGCGTCCTACCTGACAGGTCGCTCCTACCAGGTGGCGTGGCGAGAATCTGTCTCCTCACCACGCGCTCTCACCACTGGTGTCCCGCAGGGCTCTGTTCTAGGCCCTCTCCTATTCTCGCTATACACCAAGTCACTTGGCTCTGTCATAACCTCACATGGTCTCTCCTATCATTGCTATGCAGACGACACACAATTAATCTTCTCCTTTCCCCCCTCTGATGACCAGGTGGCGAATCGCATCTCTGCATGTCTGGCAGACATATCAGTGTGGATGACGGATCACCACCTCAAGCTGAACCTCGGCAAGACGGAGCTGCTCTTCCTCCCGGGGAAGGACTGCCCGTTCCATGATCTCGCCATCACGGTTGACAACTCCATCGTGTCCTCCTCCCAAAGCGCTAAGAACCTTGGCGTGATCCTGGACAACACCCTGTCGTTCTCAACTAACATCAAGGCAGGGCCCGTTCCTGTAGGTTCATGCTCTACAACATCCGCAGAGTACGACCCTGCCTCACACAGGAAGCGGCGCAGGTCCTAATCCAGGCACTTGTCATCTCCCGTCTGGATTACTGCAACTCGCTGTTGGCTGGGCTCCCTGCCTGTGCCATTAAACCCCTACAACTCATCCAGAACGCCGCAGCCCGTCTGGTGTTCAACCTTCCCAAGTTCTCTCACGTCACCCCGCTCCTCCGCTCTCTCCACTGGCTTCCAGTCGAAGCTCGCATCCGCTACAAGACCATGGTGCTTGCCTACGGAGCTGTGAGGGGAACGGCACCTCAGTACCTCCAGGCTCTGATCAGGCCCTACACCCAAACAAGGGCACTGCGTTCATCCACCTCTGGCCTGCTCGCCTCCCTACCACTGAGGAAGTACAGTTCCCGCTCAGCCCAGTCAAAACTGTTCGCTGCTCTGGCCCCCCAATGGTGGAACAAACTCCCTCACGACGCCAGGACAGCGGAGTCAATCACCACCTTCCGGAGACACCTGAAACCCCACCTCTTTAAGGAATACCTAGGATAGGATAAAGTAATCCTTCTCACCCCCCTTAAAAGACCTAGATGCACTATTGTAAAGTGGCTGTTCCACTGGATGTCATAAGGTGAAAGCACCAATTTGTAAGTCGCTCTGGATAAGAGCGTCTGCTAAATGACTTAAATGTAAATGTAATGTAAATGTAAATCCAAAAATGATGCAGAAAAATGTATCCAAACTTTTGTCACTTCTAGGTTAGACTACTGCAATGCTCTACTTTCCGGCTACCCGGATAAAGCACTAAATAAACTTCAGTTAGTGCTAAACACGGCTGCTAGAATCTTGACTAGAACCCAAAAAAATGATCATATTACTCCAGTTCAAGCCTCTCAACACTGGCTTCCTGTTAAGGCTAGGGCTGATTTCAAGGTTTTACTGCTAACCTACAAAGCATTACATGGGCTTGCTCCTACCTATCTTTCCGATTTGGTCCTGCCGTACCTCCAGGCTGTATAAGGCCTATTTGACCAAGAAGGAGAGTGATGAGTGCTTCATCAGATGACCTGGCCTCCACAATCACCCGACAAACCAATTGAGATAGTTTGGGATGAGTTCGACCGTAGAGTGGGGGAAAAGCAGCCAACAAGTGCTCAGCATATGTGGGAACTCCTTCAAGACTGTTGGAAAAGCATTCCTCAGCTGGTTGAGAGAATGCCACGAGCGTGCAAAGGGTGGCTACTTTGAAGAATCTAAAATACATTCTAATTTGTGTAATACTTTTTTTGGTAACTACATGATTCCATATGTGTTACTTCATAGTTTTGATGTCTTCATTATTATTATACAATGTAGAAAATAGTAAAAAATAAAAGAACCCTTGAATGAGTAGTTGTGTCCAAACTCTTGACTGGGACTGCATATATATTTTTGGTAGGTAGCGTCGGCTGTAACTGTGCCAGTATCCTATATGTTTCCTATACCTTGTTCTCCATCTTCTTTTTAAATAGTGAGCCAACATGTTTTCAGCACCTTTATTTCTATGACTGATCAAATGTCTTTTTTATATATATTTTTATTTATTTAACTAGGCAAGTCAGTTAAGAACGAATTCTTATTGACAATGACGGCCTACCGCGACCAAACCCGGACGACGCTGGGCCAATTGTGCGCCACCCTATAGTCTCTCTATATAGTGAGCAATATGTTTGTATCATCGAATCGCAATATCAAATCGCAATACATACGGTATAGAATCTTGAGAATAGCAATACATATCGTACCGGCACCTAAGTATCGTGATATCGTATCATGAGGTCCCTGGCATTTCCCAGCCCTACTAGCTATGGCAAAGCAAAATGTTAGCTAGGCAATTCCATGATAAGAGGATGACACTGAGCATCAGATTGTTCACCTTAAAATGTATGCCAAACAAAAAACATTAATTGCAAAGTTAAACAAACCATGACTATTTTCACCAACTAACAGAACATTTTATAAAAACAGATGTACTTGAAGAACATTGCAAATGTAAAGGTTTGTAACAGAATGACTTTAAAAATCGCTTTATGTGACCAAGTTTTCCAAAAACGTACATAAGTACTCTGAATTAAGATTAAAAGATGTGTGGAGAAAGAATGGGGTGTGAGCTATGACATAACACACTACATTTGAAAAAATGTATTTTGGTTATTGAACTACATTAAGTGAAGTGGATTCGATTAACACCTGTTAACAGAATGATGAAAACAGAATGACATCATGTGTCCCTGATCTATACAATACAGAAATGCATAATTATGGCTATGTGATAGAGGGCTGCACCTGGGGGCCCCTACAGAGGTCATCGTGGCGCAGTCAGCATTTTACAAACTGCGGGCGGGAGCGGGCTGTCAGACAGAGAATTTTGGTATTAAAATATTTTGGGGTCCTGCAGATGATCTGGAAACGGTTGTCTTTCTGCTTTGTATGCGTTAGGCTAGGCCAACCTATTGTATTAAAAGCACCTATTTGACACATTATTCACACACACGCAGAATTCACTGCTTCAACTTCAGTAACCTACCTCTCCTACATGTGAGATCAAGTGCGCCTACATGTGTGGTCTCAATGAAATACTATAGGCTGCCTATGAATATCTATCCAAGGAAATGTACTTAAATACAATTCAATCAAATGTTATTTGTCACATGCGCCGAATACAACGGGTGTAGACTTCACTGTGAAATGCTTACTTATGAGCCCTTCCCAATGATGCAGAGTAAAGAAGAAAAAAATTGCAACACAAGAGGAATAAATACAAGAATTAAGCTGTATATAGGGAGTACCAGATCACGGGTAAGAGATATTCGAGATAGATAAAGGTCAAGTGACTAGGCATCAGGATAGAGAATCATAAGAGTAAGAATAAAGAACAGAGTAGCAGCTGCACATGAGTGCGTGTATGTGTGTGCATGTACAGTATGTGTGTATCTGTTGTGTCAGTATGTGTGTGTTGTGTGCGTATGTAGTGTATGTGAATGTGTGTATTGTGTGTGAGTGTGGCAGTGTGTGTGTAGTGTATGTGAATGTGTGTATTGTGTGTGTCAGTGTAGCGTGTGTGTGTGCGTATGTAGTGAATGTGTGTAAGTGTGTCAGTGTAGTGAGTGTGTACACACACTGCATTGGGAAAGTATTCAGACCCCATTACTTTTTCCTCATTGTTACATAACATCCTTATTCTAACATTGATGAGGGAAATACAATGTCATCTATCTACACACACACACACACACACAACCCAATAATGACAAAGTAAAAACAGGTTTTTATAAATGTTTGCAAATGTACTAAAAATAAAAAATTAAATATCACATTTACAATGCTTTACCATAGAGATCAAATCAAATTTTATTTGTCACATACACATGGTTAGCAGATGTTAATGCGAGTGTAGCGAAATGCTTGTGCTTCTAGTTCCGACAATGCAGTAATAACCAACAAGTAATCTAACTAACAATTCCAAAACTACTGTCTTATACACACAAGTATAAGGGGATAAAGAATATGTACATAAAGATATATGAATGAGTGATGGTACAGAGCGGCATAGGCAAGATGCAGTAGATGGTATCGAGTACAGTATATACATATGAGATGAGTATGTAAACAAAGTGGCATAGTTAAAGTGGCTAGTGATACATGTATTACATAAAGATGCAGTAGATGATATAGAGTACAGTATATACATATAAGATGAATAATGTAGGGTATTATATTAGGTAGCATTGTTTAAAGTGGCTAGTGATATATTTTACATCATTTCCCATCAATTCCCATTATTAAAGTGGCTGTTTAACAGTCTGATGGCCTTGAGATAGAAGCTGTTTTTCAGTCTCTCGGTCCCAGCTTTGATGCACCTGTACTGACCTCGCCTTCTGGATGATAGCGGGGTGAACAGGCAGTGGCTCGGGTGGTTGTTGTCCTTGATGATCTTTATGGCTTTCCTGTAACATCGGGTGGTGTAGGTGTCCTGGAGGGCAGGTAGTTTGCCCCCGGTGATGCGTTGTGCAGACCTCACTACCCTCTGGAGAGCCTTACGGTTGTGGGCGGAGCAGTTGCGGTACCAGGCGGTGATACAGCCCGCCAGGATGCTCTCGATTGTGCATCTGTAGAAGTTTGTGAGTGCTTTTGGTGACAAGCCAAATTTCTTCAGCCTCCTGAGGTTGAAGAGGCGCTGCTGCGCCTTCTTCACGATGCGGTCTGTGTGGGTGGACCAATTCAGTTTGTCTGTGATGTGTATGCCGAGGAACTTAAAACTTGCTACCCTCTCCACTACTGTTCCATCGATGTGGATAGGGGGGTGTTCCCTCTGCTGTTTCCTGAAGTCCACAATCATCTCCTTAGTTTTGTTGACGTTGAGTGTGAGGTTATTTTCCTGACACCACACTCCGAGGGCCCTCACCTCCTCCCTGTAGGCCGTCTCGTCGTTGTTGGTAATCAAGCCTACCACTGTTGTGTCGTCCGCAAACTTGATGATTGAGTTGGAGGTGTGCGTGGCCACGCAGTCGTGGGTGAACAGGGAGTACAGGAGAGGGCTCAGAACGCACCCTTGTGGGGCCCCAGTTTTGAGGATCAGCGGGGTGGAGATGTTGTTGCCTACCCTCACCACCTGGGGGCGGCCCGTCAGGAAGTCCAGTACCCAGTTGCACAGGGCGGGGTCGAGACCCAGGGTCTCGAGCTTGATGACGAGCTTGGAGGGTAGATGGTGCCTGGTTTCCTGCAGACGTGACGCTTAGCATTCAGGCCAAAGATGTCAATTTTGGTTCCATCAGACCAGAGAATCATGTTTCTCATAGTCAGTCTTTAGGTGCCTTTTGGCAAACTCCAAGAGGCTGTCATGAGCCTTTTACTGAGGAGTGGCTTCCGTCTGGCCACTCTACCATAAAGGCCTGATTGGTGGAGTGATGCAGAGATGGGAGAACCTTCCAGAAGGACAACCATCTCCACAGAGGAACCTCCTCCCCCAAATGCTCAGTTTGACAGGGCGACCAGCTCTAGGAAGAGCCTTGGTGGATCCAAACTTCTTCCATTTAAGAATGATGAGGCCAATTTGTTCTTGGGGACCTTTAATGCCGCAGAAAAAAATTGTGCCCTTCCCAAGATCTGCGCCGACACAATCCTTTGTGGAAATTCTAACCAAGTGAGAGAGATTTTGATATTTCTTCAAACAATCAATCTTTTTAACCGATTAAGAATTGCAATAATGGAGCTGGTCAACGATCACCCAGAGGTGAATCGTTGAAAGCCCAACGAGCAGATGTGTTACAGATCTTCATAGCAAAGTACATCCTCCGGAATGTTCAAGACAAACAACAGATGTGTAGAATTATACAAAGGTACATTGTGCTATCAAGCAACAGAAAGCAACATTTACATTGCGCCAGGTTACTGTTACTGTCTCTAGGTCATTTACTGCTTGTTTCTGAGTTTCACACTCCTTAATACACAGATACTAATGCAACAAGTCTGGTGTTCATCTGCATGCGAGAGAAACTGGAGGGAGGGTTCACCTGGCCCTGGCATACAGGCCAGCATTTCACATACACGAATCATTCAATGGAATGCAGGCTGTAGGTTCTATCACCAAGCCATCATAACTCAATTGCTAGCGCCAAGCCCCAGAGGCCCAACACAGTCCCCCGGACACAGATGAGAGTACTGAGAAACCTTTCCGAAGCATAAACGGTATTAAAACATAATCTTGTAATTTTCTACCATACCAGTCTCGGAGCTCTACGGACAATTCCTTCGACCTCATGGCTTGGTTTTTGCTCTGACATGCACTGTCAACTGTGGGACCTTATATAGACAGGTGTATGCCTTTCCAAATCATGTCCAATCAATTGAATTTACCACAGATGTACTCCAATCAAGTTGTAGAAAAATCAAGGATGATCAATGGCAACAGGATGCACCTGAGCTCATTTTCGAGTCTCATAGAAAAGGGTCTTAATACTTATGTAAATAAGCAGTTTCATTTTTTTATATTTGCGAAAATTTCTAAAACAGTTTTAGCTTTGTCATTATGGGGTGTCTTATTGACTTATTCCACAGTTGTGTCACAGCCTGAATTTAAAATGGATTAAATAAAAAAAGGTGTCACCCACAATAACTTAAAATGACAATATCGGGAAATGTATTGAAAATAAAACACAGATATCTAATTTACATAAGTATTCAAACTCCTTTGATGTGACACTTCAAATTCAGCTCAGGTACATCCAATTTCCTTTGAACATCAGAAAACATCAGTCTACACACGGTCCCGCAGTTGACCATGAAGTCCAAAGAACTGTCCGTAGATCTCAGAGATGATTGTGATGGGGCATATATCTGGGTAAAGGTATAAAACCATTTTTACCTAGAGCAGGACGTCCGACCAAACTGAGCAAGAAGGACCTTGGTCAGGGAGATGACCAAGAACCCTATGACCACTCTGACAGACTACAGAGTTCCTTGGGTGAGATGGGAGAACGTGCCCGAGGGACAACAGTCTCTTCAGCACTTTGAAATTCATTATCCTCTGCAAGCCCTGCCATATACAAGCCGGTGCAAGCCCTGCCAAAGTGTCGGAGCAATTAGATTCCACCTTCCTCCAATATTGTGTCTTCGGACGTCGTAGAGGGCTTTCTTGTATGCGTCCCCGTTCCTTGTAAACGGTAGCTCTAGACTTCAGCCCAGCGCTGATATTGCCTGTAATCCATGGTTTTTGGTTTGGATATGTTCTTATAGTCACTGTGGGGACAACATCGTCTATGCACTTATTGATGAAGCCTGTAACTGTTGTGGTAAACTCCTCAATGCCAATCAGATGAATCCCGGAACATATCCCAGTCTGTACTAGCAAAACAATCTTGTAGCCTTCCGTATTGAGCGCATCACTGGTACTTGATGTTTGCGCTTTTGTTTGTAAACAGGAAGCAGGAGAATGGAGTCATGGTGAGATTTGGCAAATCAAGGACACGGAAGGGTGTTATCTGCGTTTCTGTGGGTAGAATAAAAGTGGTCTAGAGTTTTAGTGGCGCAGGAGACGTGTTGGTAGAAGTGAGGTAGGATGGTTTTAAGTCTCCGCTCACCAGAAACGGTGCCTCTGGGTGAGCGGTTTCTTGTTGGTTTATGATCCCATAGTTTGTTGAGTACCAGAGTGGTGTTGGCTAAGGGAGGGATGTAGACAGCAGTGATAATTACTGATGAGAACTCTCTTACTAGATAAATGGGTCTGCAGCTTACCATGACGTATTGTATATCAGGTGAACAAAAGCTAGAGATTTCCTTCACACTTGAAGCAGCACAACAGTTATGAAGAAAATAAAACACTCCACCTCCTTTCGACTTCTCCAAAGCCACTGTACGATCCTGCTGCTGCATGGAGAATCCAACGAGTACTACGTGCATAGCGTCATCATCCAGCCACGTTTCAGTAAGACATAATATTGCAGCTTTTCAAGTCAGTTGAACGAATTTCATCCATCTTATTCTCGAGTGACTGGACATTTGCCAATAGAATGGAGGGAAGTGTGGTTCAATTCTTTCTTCGCCTCAAATGCACCAGGACTCCACCTCGTCTCCCGTTTCTACGCCTGTGGCATTTTGGTTGCCCATGGAACAAAAGTGAAACAGCTTAGTCGGAGTTGAAGTCGTATTTGAAGTCGAAATTGAGGTTAGTAACTGTCATTCTGATGTCCAAAAGTGCTTGGTGGTCATTTGTGATAATAGTATGAACTTTCTGATAAACACGATAAAAGTCACTATATACTGTGGACGCCAAGGAATTTGATTAGGCTATAGTTTACTACAGTGTCTGTAAATAAATATTGATAATGGAAAGATGTTGAGGGTGCTTAACCAACATGAGTCAAGGTGCAATAAAAAAAAACATTTGCATCATTGGTTGGCGAGCGTTGCACCTTTTCCTTTTAAATAAATAATAATAACCCATTGTCTCTGCCTGGAAATCTTCCCGCTGCTAAAAGGTAGTATCCTATATGAACAACGTAGCTCAAGAGAAATTGCAAGTGTCCGTGCCACTGTCATGATTCTTGCTACATCATGTTCAGTAGACATACCTCTTCTCTCTTAGTTTGGCATGCAGGATCAGGTGCGCTTACGCAAATGAAATAGAGTAGGCTTTATGCATGAGTGGAGAAACTACGAGGCAGTTATGTTTCAAAGAAAAGGAACTTCCTAAACATGACTAGGCTATAGTTTACTGCATTGCTTGAAATGAATATTGGTCATCCATATTTGTCTGTCTGAAAATCTTCACGCTCCTAAAAAAGGTAGGCTGTGTGCAATACGTACCTCAAGAGAAAGTGCAAGTGTTCGCTCTCTCTCTTCAAACTATGTCTATCCTTTTGGCTGAAATACTGTACATCAGAAAAGTATTCCCCTTTACTTTTTCCACATATTGTTATGTTATGCCTGAATTTAAAATGGATTCAATTGAGATTGTGTCACTGATCTACAGTCGTGGACAAAAGTTGAGAATGACACAAATATGAATTTCCACAAAGTTTGCTGCTTCTGTGTCGAGATATTTTTGTCAGATGTTACTATGGAATACTGAAGTATAATTACAAGCATTTCACAAGTGTCAAAGGCTTTTATTGACAATTACATGAAGTTGATGCAAAGAGTCAATATTTGCAGTGTTGACCCTTCTTTTTCAAGACCTCTGCAATCCGCCATGGTATGCTGTCAATTAACGTCTGGGCCACATCCTGACTGATGGCAGCCCGTTCTTGCATAATCAATGCTTGGAGTTTGTCAGAATTTGTGAGTTTTTGTTTGTCCACCCGCCTCTTCAGGATTGACCACAAGTTCTCAATGGGAATAAGGTCTGGGGAGTTTCCTGGCCATGGACCCAAAATATCAATGTTTTGTTCCCCGAGCCACTTAGTTATCACTTTTGCCTCATGGCAAGGTGCTCAATCATGCTGGAAAAGGCATTGTTCATCACCAAACTGTTCCTGGATGGTTGGGAGAAGTTGCTCTCGGATGTGTTGGTACCATTCTTTATTCATGACTGTGTTCTTAGGCAAAACTGTGAGTGAGCCCACTCCCTTGGGTGAGAAGCAACCCCACACATGAATGGTCTCAGGATGCTTTACTGTTGGCATGACACAGGACTGATGGTAGTGCTCACCTTGTCTTCTCCGGGCAAGCTTTTTTCCGAATGCCCCAAACAATCGGAAAGGGGATTCATCAGAGAAAATGACTTTACCCCAGTCCTCAGCAGTCCAATCCCTGTACCTTTTGCAGAATATCAGTCTGTCCCTGTTTTTCCTGGAGAGAAATGGCTTCTTTGCTGCCCTTCTTGACACCAGGCCATCCTCCAAAAGTCTTCGACTCACTGTGCGTGCAGATGCACTCACACCTGCCTGCTGCCATTCCTGAGCAAGCTCTGTACTGGTAGTGCCCCGATCCCGCAGCTGAATCAACTTTAGGAGACGGTCCTGGCGCTTGCTGGACTTTCTTGGGCGCCCTGAAGCCTTCTTCACAACAATTGAACCGCTCCCCTTGAAGTTCTTGATGATCCGATAAATGTTTGATTTAGGTGCATTAGATTTTGTAAAAGATAATACAAACCAAAAAAATTGTTTTTAAACTTATTTTTTGTTCCATGTTTCAGATAGGAGTCTGGGTGTAATTTAGATTTGGCAGCAGTGTGTGTGTGCAAAGTTTCAGACTGATCCAGTGAAGAATTACAATACTGTAAAATATTTTGTATCTGCCAGAAGTTTGCACAAATGTGCCGAATTGGTCAATTGATACATTTTCAAGTACATAACTATAGAGAACATACAAAAATGCTATGGTAATAAAACAAATAAGTTTACACACTCCCAGGAATGTCATACATGAGCTTATACATTAGCTTATACATTAACTTTCACACATCTAGATGGCATCTAGATAAACATTTATTTTATCACACAGAACTATGCTACATTTTCTCTCTGGGACCTTCAGGATGACAAATCAGAGCAAGATTACTGAATGTAAGTACATTATTTACCTTCAGAGGTGAATGTATCAAACCAGTTGCCGTGATAAAAGTTTGTTGCTGTGCACTCTCAAACAATAGCGTAGTATCGTTTCACTGTAATAGCTGTTAATTGGACACTGCAGTTAAATTCTTGTTAATCTAAGCTTTTGGCCCATATAAGACATGTCTATGTCCCGGAAAGTTGGCTGTTGTATACAACGCCATTCTAGTCACATTAGCGCACGTTAGCAACAACCATCCCGTAGAGGTTAACCAATCACATACTGTAATGGACTCATTTTGTGTTCAATAATCGTGGTTAACATTTTTTATGACTACACCATCTCTGTACACCACACACACAGATAATTGTAAAGGTCCCTCAATCGTGTAGTGAATTTCAAGCAGATTCAACCAAAACGACCAGGGAGGTTTTTCAATGTCTCACAAAGAACGCCACCGATTGGTAGATGTGTATAAATAAATAAAAAGCATACGCTGAATATCCCTTTGAGCATGGTAAAGTTATTAATTAGGCTTTGGATGGTGTATCAATACATCCAGTCACTACAAAGATACAGGCATCCTACCTAACTCAGTTGCCGGAGAGGAAGCGAACTACTCAGGGATTTCCCCATGAGGCCAATGGTGAAGTATTTATTTGATCTTAAAACAATTAGAGTTTAATGGTTGTGATATGAGAAAACTGAAAATGGATCAACAACATTGTACTTACTCCACAATACTAACATAAATGACAGAGTGAAAAGAAGGAAGCCTGTACAAAATAAAAAATATTCCAAAACATGAATGCTGTTTGCAACAAGTAATACTTAAGTAATACTGCAAAAAATGTAGCAAAGAAATTAACTTTTTGTCCTGAATACAAAGCATTATGTTTTGGGCGAATCCAACAAAAAACATCACTGAGACCCACTCATATTTTCAAGCAGAGTGGTGACTGCATCATGTTATGGGTATGCTTGTCATCGGCAATAACTTTTTAGGATAAAAAGGAACGGAATACAGCTATAAGCACAGGCAAAATCCTAAAGGAAAACCTGGTTCAGTCTGCTTTCCAACAGACACTGGGAAACTAACTCACCTTTCAGCAGGACAATAACCTAAAACACAAGGCCAAATCTACACTGGAGTTGCTTGCCAAGATGACATTGAATCTTCCTGAGTGGCCTAGTTACAGTTTTGACTTAAATCAGCTTGAAAATCTATGACAAGACATGAAAATGGCTGTCTAGCGATGATCAACAAACAACTTGACAGACCTTGAAGATTTTTTTTTATAATAATGGGGCAAATATTGTACAATCCAATTATGCAAATCTCTTAGAGACTTCCCTCCAAAACACTCAGATGTAATCACAGCCAAAAGGTGATTCTACAAAGTATTGACTCAAGGGTGTGAATACTTATGAAAATAGGATCTGTATTTAATTTTCAATGCATTAACAAAAATGTCTAAAAACATTTTTTCACTGTGTCATTAAAAATCTATTTCATTCATTTTAAATAAAGGCTGTAACAACAAAATGTGGAATAAGTCAAGGGGTATGCATACTTTCTGAAGGCACTGTAGCCCAGTAATACCGATTGCCTAATATAAATGGGCCAGGTGAGAATCTCTGGTCATTTTTTTCAATTTAACATTTAAGTTCTTGTTTTTCAAATCAACCAACAAAACACATTCCACATTCACAGATGTGGCAGACATAAATAACATAATAAAATAAAATCTAAAACAAAACAAACTTGCAGCAGCACTGTCAGCTTTCCTATTAGCTATTTCCAGCCTTAGCTGAGACGACGAACAAATAACTAGTTTTTACAGCACCTTACACAATATGTATCTGCTAATTTCCCTAATCACCCCATTCACTCTGTCCAATTTGAAATATAGTTGAGTAGTGGAGACCAGAGTCTATCAAACTGTCTCTTGCGGAGGTCATTAGTGAGCTTTTCAAGAGGAAGAAATTCAACAATCTGGTCAATACACATTTTAAATGTAGGAGAAGTATTAGGTGCCCACAATAGGAGAATACATTTCTTAGCAAAGTATGTCACAGTCATAAACACATTTTCTCTGTCAGGATCAAGAACTAAGTCCTGCTGGGCATTTAGATTGATATGACCCCGTGTATCTAACTGAACATCTAGTATTTTCTGTGCAGCAGTATTTATAGATTACCAGATTTTGGCAATCTCTCTCCAACTCCAAAATACATGCAAGTCAGGCAAGTCAGTTAAGAACAAATTATTGTTTACAATGACAGCCTAGGAACAATGGGTTAACTTCCTTGTTCAGGGGCATAATGATGATTTTTACCTTGTCAGCTCAGGGATTCGATCTAGCAACCTTTCGGTTACCGGCCCAACGCTCTAACCACTAGGCTACCTGCCGCTCCAGTTGCATACTATAGGCGAGTGAGAACATATTTGGGAGGAATTTGCCAAGGAATTTCTTACAGTCCCTCCATGCTAGTAGGGTGCTGTAAATCCCAAATGTTTTGGCTGTGTTGCCCAGTTCACTAAAGTTATTAATGAATATAATTGAGCTTATGGGGCAATGAACCACAGGATTGGGCTTCCATCTGAATCCACATTGAGTCTCGTCTGTTTGTGATCCATGTTAGCATGTTGTGGATTTGGGCAGACCAGTAGTACAATTGAAGGGACGGAAGGGCAAGACCACCCTTAGAATCAGGTTTCGATTGCGTGGAGAACATGATCCTAGGTTTTTTATTGCCCCATATAAATTTGGCGATGCTTTGATGAATTGTTTTGAAAAAGGAAACTGGGAGATAGCATGGGAGCATCTGAAATAAATAGTTCAATCTAGGGAGGATGTTCATACTATTGGATTCGGGGTAACTTTGAACATTGAGATATTAAAGACATGATAGAACCGTTGAAGGCTCATATCACTTAGTTCCCTGCTTAGCAAGAAGGATGCCATGTTTAGAGTTAAGGAGGAGAATCGACCCAAAGTGGGTTATGAATACCACCACTGGGGAAGCCATGTCTTTTGTCTGAATACAGCTGTGTCAAACTTATGGGAAGAATTCAACTTGCTTTTTAAGCTTCTCTAGTGTCCGGGAGTTATTTACTCTGAAAAATAAGAACCTAATAATACGGATAACATTGATTCTTCCGACTAAGCTAATTGGGCGGGAGATCCAGGTTTGGAGATTGTTATTGATTCGATCCAGGAGTAGGAGATCATTTTCCTTGAAAAGGCCATTCAGATCTGGTGTTACAAAGATCCCAAGGTATTGAAACCCCTGTGTCTGGAACGGATAGTGTCTTCATAGAGCAGTTGAGTTTAAGACAGAGGGCAAACAGTGGATTTGTTAACTTATATCCTGAAAACCTGCCGTACTGAGCAATTGAGTCTAAAATGGGAGGGATTTCTTAGGGTTGGATATGGAGAGCATGACATCATCCACGTAGAGCGAAATCTTGTGCTGCAGGCCGCCTGCAGAAACACCCATAATACTTGGATTGCTCCTTATCAACTCTACCAAAGGCTCCGCCCCCAACAAATACAGAAAGGGGGACAGCGAGCATCCTTGTCTGGTGCCACATCCCAAAGAGGAATTCAGACCATTAGTAGTCACCATGGCATTTGGATGACAGTATAGGGACTTAATCCATTTAAAAAGTTTGGGCCCATATTGAACTTTTCTAAGACTGAGAACAGAAAGCTCCACTCCATCCTGTCGAAGCCTTCTAAGCATCCAGTGAAGCCAGCAGGACACGGGTCTTCTGTGCGTTTACTTGATCTATAAAATCAAAAAGGTGGGGAAAGTTATCATAAGAGTACCAGTCTCTAATAAATCCAGTTTGGTCCGCATTTATTATTTTGGGAAGAAGAGTGTTTTGTCTTTTGGCGAGCAATTTGGTAATTATTTTGTAATTGAAATCCAACAACCTTATGGGCTGGAAGGACGAGCAGGATAGAGGGTCCTTGTCTTTTCTGAGCAACACTGTAATGCAGGCTGTGTACATAGAGTCTGGGAGAGTTCAGTTTTTGCAAAAATCAGCCAGCATTGGCATGGAAAAAGGGCTAAACTGTGGGCAAAAAGCTTTGTAGAACTCTGGGAAATCCGTCTTGGCCTGGGGTTTTGTTAGCTGGCATGGAGATAGTTGCCTCCAGGACCTCCTCAGGAATGAAGGTGGAGTTGAGATCTTCTTGGTCGGTCTCTGATAGTTTTGGTAGCGAGATTCCCTCTAGGAAAGAATTTAGTTCTTTCGTTTGCTGTTTATTGTTTTGTTGGTGAGTTTTGATTAATTAAAATATGTGGAACTCTATGCACGCTGTGCCTTGGTCCAATCATTTCAACGAGCTTGACACCCCCAAAGAAATGCCTCATCCTCTCTGACCAGCATTAAGTGACAACGTAGCCCCCGTCCAGACCACAGTAAAAAAGAGGGAGAAAATAAAATCAATAGCCCAGCCTACATCTACCTCCCCAAAGGACATAGGGCTAATCGTTTGGACCAAATAAAACAGAAATGATGGAACAAATCCTTAAAAGGGATCTATAGGATAAGTTGTTTTAATTCAAACAAAATAATTGACACATTGAGCCTCTCGTTAGGTCTATAAATGTGTCGTAATCGACAGGCTATAAATGGGGGAGGCCTACGTGAAAATGATAACTGCAAAAAAAAAAATTTAAAGGGGAAATAAAGGTAAGCTAAAACGTCAGTAGGCCTAGGTTAGTCTAAAGGGCCTATCCCTCTCTCAGCTAAAAGAAAATAAATACAAATCAGACGGCTATAATGACATTTAGAGGGATGGCGGCTATATGTTGTCTTACCTCCATCAGTAAAAACAGTATCGCTTTTAATCATTGGTCCATTTCTCAGTGGCCAGGGTTGTCCTTCAAAAAATGTTTTGCCTCTTCGGGAGTTTTGAAGTGTCGCAGGACTCCTTGGTGTAGAATCCTGAGCTCTTTGGGTATTTGAATCCCCTAAAGATGCCTCGGTCAATGGAGTATTTCTTAACCTCATCAAACTCTTGCCGCTTTCGGCGTATTCAAGCTGACAAGTCCTGGTGTAAGGCGAGTTTGGCGTTTCCCACTGTAATGGTGTTCATTTTTGCTGCCTGTAGGACCCGTTCCATGTCAGTGAATCTCAGGAAACGTATGGTGATTGGGCACGGTGGTTGTCTGGCTGCTGGTGGGGGCCTCAGTGCTCGGTGAGCCCCCTCAAGTACTATGGGCCTGTCGGTGGACAGGTGGAGCCACTCTGGGAGTTTGTCTTGCAGGTAGTGGATCAGTGGCATGTTTCCCTCTTCTTTTTCGTCCAGATTTAATAGAACCATTATTCCTTTGACCCCTATTTTCCAGGCCCTCTGTTTTCTCTTCCAGATTCTCTATTTTATTTTTAGCAGATGTTATTGTTTCCATGGCATCTCCCAGTGAGTTTTCCATGGATAGGATTCTCCCCTCTGCCTCATCCAGGTGCCCCGAGTTGATAGTTCTTGATGTCAGGCAAAGCATTTTCCAGGGTTGTCACCTTGCCCTCTATCGCACTGAGCTGAGAGTTAATGCCATCTAATTTGATGTTGAGTTCTATACGTTGGGATCTCAGCACAGAAAGGATGCCTGACAGAGTGTGAGGTTGGCAGTTGTTGGGCTTCGGGAGGGGACGTGGACTCTTGCTCCTGGTTAATGGCTCTAGTTTTTTCTGAAGCTAGCTTTTTCCGCGTCTATTGCTCGAGTCCAGATAAAAATGTCAACAGTATTGTCGCCTTTTGTAGCCGCCATTACTTTTTGACTAAAGCTAATGGAGTTTTAACTTGAAGTGGAGGTAAGATTAAGAATTGGAAACTACTTGTGCGGAGCTCTTAGTACATGCGGCCATCTCATTCAAGGGTCATGTGATCCCCGAATCTCTGGTAATTTAACCTATTTCTTAGGTTCTTTGCGCATTTTGATATGGCCTATAGGGTGAAAATTCCTGGGACCATGACTGGCAATCGAGATGAGTCACATATGCCTGAAATAACATTGCAGGACTGCAGTTGGGTTCGGGACCAGTTATTGCAGAAGAGGGTGGGAGTCAGACACAAAGCCAGTGGGAACTTGGCTCATCGCGCTCTAGCGCCTGCAGACTGACATGTTCATTTAGTACTCTCGGGGTGACAGGTTTAGCTGAACAGAAATAGTTTTGGAGCAGAAGCACCATCAATGACAATCCGCTGGCATGGGTCTTTCTCTAACTAGTCTTGTGGAGCTGTGCTTGGTCAGGAGGTGCTTCTTGATATTTGAAGTTGAGTTCCTCGCAGTTGACAGGCGCTTATCGAGGCACAGTTTGCATTTTATTACGTTTTTCTGCTTTTCTTCTACCAATTCAAAATAATAGGAATACTTCCACGATGTAAAAGCTGTTGTCTCTACAATCTAGCTAGCTTCCCTCCACATCTTTCTTGAAGAAATAGGAAGAGTGTGAACTTAAGGGAAGGGATTTAACATTTTTTGGGACAAAAAAAAAGGGGAAAAAAGGTAAAAGTAATGATTTGCTTATTTCAAAAAGTAACTGATTACTTAGATTGAGAGAAAAAAAACGTGCTAAGTTATTGGTTACCACAAAAAAAATGTGAGTACTGTAATGCATTACTTTGTAACGTGTTACCCCCAACACGGATCGCAATACATATAGAATCGTGAGAATCGTAATGCATATCACACCTAACTCTCGTGATAATATTGTAACATGAGGTCCCTGGCAATTCCCAGCCCTAATCGAGATACTCATTAGTATCGTGGCAAGGAAATAAAACAAGCGGATTTAAATTCTTTAGGATCTTGTAAACAAGCATCATTATGTTGTCATCCAGAGTCAAATTGTACTTTTTTTTCTCTAAAATGTTTAGCACAAATATTTTAAATCCCTGTTAGTGAGCATTTCTCCTTTACCAAAATAATCCATCCACCTGACAGGTGTGGCATATCAAGAAGCTGATTTAAAAAGCATGGCCTTCATGGTAGAATTTCTGCAAAGAAACCACTACTAAAGGACACCAATAAGAAGAAGAGACTTGCTTGGGCCAAGAAAAAAAGAGCAATGGACATTAGACCGGTGGAAATCTGTCCTTTGGTCTGATGAGTCCAAATTTGAGATTTTTGGTTCCAACCGCTGTGTCTTTGTGAGACACAGAGTAGGTGAATGGATGATTTCCACATGTGTGGTTCCCACCGTGAAGAATGGAGGTGGTGGTATGATGGTGCTTTGCTGGTGACACTGTGTGTGATTTATTTAGAATTTAAGGCACACTTAACCAGCATGGCTACTACAGCATGCTGCAGCGATACACTATCCCATCTGGTTTGCGCTTAGTGGGACTATCATTTGTTTTTTCCAACAGGACAATGACCCACCACACCTGCAGCCTGTGTAAGGGCTATTTGGTCAATAAGGAGAGTGATGGAGTGCTGCATCATATGACCTGGCCTCCACAATCACCCGAACTCAACCCAATTGAGATGGTTTGGGATGAGTTGGACCGCAGTGAAGGAAAAGCAGCCAACAAGTGCTCAGCATATGTGAGAACTCCTTTAAGACATTCCAGGAAAAGCATTCCAGGTGAAGCTGGTTGAGAGAATGCCAAGAGTGTGCAAAGCTGTCATCAAGGCAAAGGGTGGCTACTTTGAAGAATCTAAAAAATATTTGTGAAACACCTTTTTGGTTACTACATGATTCCATATGTGTTAATAGTTTTGATGTCTTCACTACTATTCTTCAATGTAGAAAACAGTCAAAATAAAGAAAAACCCTTGAATGAGTAGGTGTGTCCAATATTTTGACTGGTGCAGTATGTCTACAGAAATAATACAGAACCTGCTTCGGTTGCCTGTTTGAGCGCTTGCTTAATGGCCTACTGATTCCGTGAGCACAAGGCCTCAAGCAACCACTTGTCGCATAAACAATTTGCCGTGCTGTAATACATTTACATTACATTTAAGTCATTTAGCAGACGCTCTTATCCAGAGCGACATACAAATTGGTGCATTCACCTTATAGCTTTACACTTTATCCCCTCGTTAGACCAGCCTCTCTGGTATTATTTCTAATGTATTTAGTGTGTTCCAAATTGGCAGAGATGTTTTATTTATAATAATAACCCTCCTTTTTCCTTGATCTTCCTCTTATTGTTACTGTTATAATTATGATCATTATCAATAGTAGACATAGTATAGCAACCTTGTATAACCACCATCGAGCTGTAGACCTAAGAGTGCATCCTGCTTAAACTTAATACCGGAACTTACATAGGCCTATATTTCCATAATTATATAGGCTACTGTATCAATCAATGTATTTGTTATTTCGTGTCATCACACAGCATACAAGTCACTCATGATTTGAAATGCAAATCACAAAAAAACATTTTTTTATCTAACAGCACTTGTTTTGGCAAACGTAATATGCACACATCGCTTGCTGCTTAATTTATTTTTCTTAAATCTCCAGTATTTTCCACAACTAGTCAAATTTATTCCGCACATCTGACTTCCCCTTTACCTCCTGAGAAACCTGTAAACAGTCCCCCGTTTGAGTTTATTTCTCACGTCCTCTGCATGAATTTTGCTGTCACATGTGTTACAATGTTCAGAGTTCGTTATAACCAATTGATTGATGTGATTATGATATACTTTAGGTCAGGCCCTATTGGTCACATGCCACACAGCAGGGAGGTGAGAGACACAACAGATGCTAGTCACACAGTCACTCTTGGCTTTTTTTAACACAGTGCAGCAAGTCTGAGCAAGGCCAGTACAATCCAATCAATTGCGGTCGGACTCCCTCTAGTCATTTGTGTGTCGTAATTATTTCAAACAGTTCGCTTAAAGCATCAGAGAAGCTCAGTGTATATAGTTGATTTGATTAAAACAAGGGCTGTCAAACGATTAAAATAATTGTGATTAATTGCATTCAATTCTGTAGTGAATCTCAATTAAATCGCTCAAATTTGGTGCTAAATAAAGATTTTTCCATTTAAAAAAAGCTGTGTATTGAGTTATAGGCATGTAGTTAAGCAATACAAAAGTCTCAAAACTTACTAATGCTCCCAGCAGGCCTACTAATGCTCCCTCATAAATTCTCTCGCGCACACACACACACACACACACACACTTCAAATGATTGTTCTCCCAATTACTGACTGGAGGGTTGACTATAAGAAAATAAATGACTGGCTCTATGGATACAAAGAACAAAGAGCATGAACCTGTCCAACAATGTCATGAATTCCACAGAACATAAACCTTTGACCACACACTTCAGTCGTCCTCCAATTTCTTTTCACTGAGCCAGTTGCAAAGACAGACAAGCCTGTTGACAGTTTTAGATGATAAAGCTGCTCTCGTCTCTTGTACGATATACCCAGAGAGTGAAAACAACCTCACACAAGGTACTGATGTGGCAGGCGTTGCCAGGTACCTTCGTCCACCACAGGCCAGCCTGGTGGGTGCCCAGTCCTCCATTTTGATGCTGGGCTTTGCTTTGTAACGCTCCACACACATCTCAATGGACTCATCTTCATCAGAGTCATACTCAGAAGAACTCAAAAAGGGCAGCTTTATTCTTTGGTGTTTCTGACTCAGGTTTCTTTATCAGGTTGCTGTTCAGGCCTGTCTTCCTTCAGAAAGTTGCTGACCAAAGCCCACACCTCACCCCTCTCAGGTCTGGGAAGGCACTTCAGGTCCTTAAACCTTGGGTAGAGAGCAATGGCGATCTTCAGCCATGTGAGGTTGGTGAATGTCAGCTTGAATCATCGGAGCTATCTATCCCCCAAAGGAGATGACATAAAGCAGGTAACACCACTGAGCAGGAAATGTAATTCTCTCCTCCCAGAAGTTCAGTCAAGTACCTGCAGTGAAAGGTCATTCAAAATAACTTTAGTCAACTCTCTCACACACAATTATAACACTAACAGTGAGATAAAGAATATTACCTGCAGGGCTCCAGTAGTGCCTCCAGCTTCTGCAGTTCCTCCAGTTCAGCTGTGGTTGGCATGGTGATGTTGGTTTCTGTGGACTCGCTTTACCATTTCCAGAGTGGAACTCCATCTTGTTGTGACATCTTGTGCGAGTGACTCCTTTAGCCCATTTGCAACTTGCTGTTGTCCTATAGCTCTGCAGCGTTTGGTGGGCTGTGTTTGAAAAGCACAACAATTTTTCGGCATTTGGCTAGGGCATTGGGGAACCCGCTGTTCTGTAGGGATACTGTGATGGACCTTTGGAGACTGTGCGCGGTGCAGGGCAGGTGTTCAAAAGGCAGATGTCTCGCAGCTGAAATCATGTTCCGTGCACTCTGTGCAAACTGTGGTAACTTTGTTTTCAATGTTCCACTGCTTTGCTAGATCCATGAAATGCCCGGCGCATGTTTCAGCATAGTGCCTCTTTTCTGTCTACATTAAAGCCAGAGCGTGTGAATTCAGCGATGTGGTGCGCAGTAACTCCAAGGTAGTTGTGGTTACTGACCGAAGTCCAGTGGTCTCCATTGAGAGCAACAGCTGTTGCATGTTTCAACTCCTCCGCTTTCATTGCCCTCTCGCTTTCATACAGCTAGTGTATTCTTGTAACGACGGTGGCTCTCGTGGGTAACTCATACGTGGAGACGTTCAATGCTATCCGAATGATATGCCTCATCCGTCTTCCTCCACAATGTGGACTGGCCTGCAAGCTGTAGCTATCCACTTGGCTATTGCCTGTGTTAGCTTGCTGCCCGTCGACTTGTCCATAGGTCTCCGGTTCCCACCCTCTTCTAGCTTAGCCTGCCGAAGATGTCCTCCATTGCTACTAGTAACGTTACTTGTGTAAATGATGAAGAAGACTCTATGTACTTCGGTGATAAAGAAATTCAGCCTTGCAGTAGATGCAAATGACTTTGGTTTTATCCAGAGAGCCACCTGGGAGGGATTTGAAATTGAATTTATCATTTAAAAGCCCATTACTACTGTAGCATTCTCCCATCACTCAGTCATATGAGTAGCTAGCTAGTTAAAGTGGTTGTCAAACTAGCGCATTGGCTGCCAGGGCTTGAATTTGAACTATGGATGGTTCAGGGGGTCAAACTACAGGAAGAAAAATGTGTTAATGGTGTCAAAAAATGTATGGCATTAAAAATGTGTTAACTTTGACAGCCCTAATTAAAACACATAGGGAAAATGTATGGTAACATATACGTTTAAAAACTGACTACATGTTTAAAAACTCACACTCTGGTGTTCTAAATCAATAGTAAATCAACACGTCGGGAACATTAACTTGATTGACCATGCAGTAGGTCATGTAATTGTTACATGCACTATGCTTTGTGGACCCCACTGGACAGACGTTGCTCTCCGGTTTTGTGATGAAACAAAGGTGTGGTTGAATTTATTCTGCCACTTCTTATTGTCTCGGCCTTAGTTCATATGCCTTGCCACCGTGATATATAGGCCTAACAGGTTATAGAGCAAACAACGCATTTAAACAATGGGTTGTAATATGGCTTTTTCCCTGGCTTGTCTTCCCTAGTGATTTCACCCACGAACCGCTACTGAACTAAACAGCTAGACATCAAATGCGCATCAAACAACTATATGTAATTATTGAAGAATCCAGTTAATGACCGTATGGATTTTTAAAACATTTAATCATATTAAAGTTACTCTTTCTGTTTGAAGCATTGGATTTTGCAATCATATACATTATTTTGGATATGTGTGCCCATGAAAACTGTTTTCACACCGTAACATAGGGAGATAAGAAATGTTACAGTACACTGCCGAGATCGCCATACAAAAAAATAATGTAGCAAAATTTGAAATTATGTTTTTTTACATTGGATAAATTAGAGACTTGTATATCATACACTACAGATGAGGAACAATGGGAAAGTAATTCTGCTTTGAAAGTTGATAAACTTGTAACCCCACTTTTGAGAAAATGGCCCTTGAATGTTTTGGTACACCTACTGGAGAGCTCCTCTTTGTCTACACCCATTCAGCATCGTTCACACCATATTAAGCCTTAGTCCCACCAATCTCTTTAAGGATTCACATGTGAGGCCATGTAGTAAACACACGCTATATCAAATAAAATCAAAGTCTGTCACATGCACAGGATACAGAAGGTGTAAATGGTACAGTGATAGTATTCGCAGACTTGTATAGTAGCAATATCAAAAACCGAAAGTGTCCCAAAAAAAATATTTAAAAAATATGTTATCGTTATTAGATGACGCTTACCCGACACACTTGTCTAAATTGATGGGTCATGTGAAGGTAATGCTATAACGACCCCTCACCCACATCTAGCTAAGTGGATGGGTCACTATTGTCTAGACATGTACACATTCATTAAATACAATCAATGGCTGTAATCACCCCCAGACACACCTGCTAAATTGATGGGTCATGTAATAATCCGGCCGAAGTGGAGTCTTTTGTTTAGACATGCAGCTAGCTAAACAATAAACTGGGATAACCCCAACTCATACTACTACCAATAAAAACATTGTCAAAGCTGTAGTATGAATCTGCAGGTAGCTAAAGCTAACAAACTAGGTTCAATGTTAACTAGCGAACATTAGGCTATAACTAGAAATGCAAATGGATTTTTGAATTGAATATTATTACTACACAGATCATACACGTAACATTAGCTAGCGAGCCAGCAAGCTAACGTTTGCTAGCTAACTAACAGTATGCTTTAACTTGCAATAAAAATGGCTGACAAAATTAGAAACGTATATCTGTAAAATGTAGCTAGACTCTTACCCGTATATATGGATGAACGCTTCGCGGGAGACCGGAACCATTTAACTACATGTTGGTTGGCCAGCTTTGTGTAAAGTCACTCCGGTTCACACTGACAATGACATGTGCAGAAAGTAGCCCATCACTTTTCCTACTGATCTGTCGATAGCGCCTGCTAAATTTAGGGCATCAATGAGGAGAAAAATAGCAACTTTTTGGTAGTTTCCGATGGTGTCGTGTCTTTACTATCATTAAATGTGAATACTTATTTTATCAAATCAATTCTCTATGTGTAATTATTATTACGTGATTAAACTAATCATGTCAACTTAATTAACTAGGAAGTCGGGGCACCAAGGAAAATGTTGATTTTCAGAAGTATAATTTTCCAAATATAACTTCAGATATTTCTTCAGATATTTCTGTTATGTGTGAAATTTGTTTCTGTATAGTTTAGGTTCAGTTAAGGCAATTGTTGGGGTGATTATCAACTGGGCACAGGAGGCTCCTTCGACTGTCGAGAGAAGGAACAGAGCAGGCCCTAGTGTCGGGAGAAGGAGCAGAGCAGGCCCTAGTGTCGAGAGAAGGAGCAGAGCAGGCTCTAGTGTCGAGAGAAGGAGCAGAGGAATTAGGCCCCTAGTGTCGCCAAATCACAAGGCCAGAAGGAGCAGAGCAGGCCCTAGTGTCTGCATGAGAAGGAGCAGAGCAGGCCCTAGTGTCGAGAGAAGGAGCAGAGCAGGTCCATCCTAGTGTCGAGAGAAGGAGCAGAGCAGGCCCCAGTGTCGAGAGAAGGAGCAGAGCAGGCCCTAGTGTCGAGAGAAGGAGCAGAGCAGGCTCTAGTGTCGAGAGAAGGAGCAGAGCAGGCCCTAGTGTCGAGAGAAGGAGCAGAGCAGGCCCTAGTGTCGAGAGAAGGAGCAGAGCAGGCCCTAGTGTCGAGAGAGAAGAAGGTGGTGAGCAGAGCAGACCCTAGTGTCGAGAGAAGGAGCAGAGCAGGCCCTAGTGTCGAGAGAAGGAGCAGAGCAGGCCCTAGTGTCGGGAGAAGGAGCAGAGCAGGCCCTAGTGTCGAGAGAAGGAGCAGAGCAGGCCCTAGTGTCGGGAGAAGGAGCAGAGCAGGCCCTAGTGTCGGGAGAAGGAGCAGAGCAGGCCCTAGTGTCGAGAGAAGGAGCAGAGCAGGCCCTAGTGTCGAGAGAAGGAGCAGAGCAGGCTCTAGTGCCGGGAGAAGGAGCAGAGCAGGCCCTAGTGTCGAGAGAAGGAGCAGAGCAGGCCCTAGTGTCGAGAGAAGGAGCAGAGCAGGCCCTAGTGTCGAGAGAAGGAGCAGAGCAGGCTCTAGTGTCGGGAGAAGGAGCAGAGCAGGCCCTAGTGTCGAGAGAAGGAGCAGAGCAGGCTCTAGTGTCGGGAGAAGGAGCAGAGCAGGCCCTAGTGTCGAGAGAAGGAGCAGAGCAGGCCCTAGTGTCGAGAGAAGGAGCAGAGCAGGCCCTAGTGTCGAGAGAAGGAGCAGAGCAGGCCCTAGTGTCGAGAGAAGGAGCAGAGCAGGCCCTAGTGTCGGGAGAAGGAGCAGAGCAGTCCCTAGTGTCGAGAGAAGGAGCAGAGCAGTCCCTAGTGTCGAGAGAAGGAGCAGAGCAGGCCCTAGTGTCGAGAGAAGGAGCAGAGCAGTCCCTAGTGTCGAGAGAAGGAGCAGAGCAGGCCCTAGTATCGAGAGAAGGAGCAGAGCAGGCCCTAGTGTCGAGAGAAGGAGCAGAGCAGTCCCTAGTGTCGAGAGAAGGAGCAGAGCAGGCCCTAGTATCGAGAGAAGGAGCAGAGCAGGCCCTAGTGTCGAGAGAAGGAGCAGAGCAGGCCCTAGTGTCGAGAGAAGGAGCAGAGCAGTCCCTAGTGTCGAGAGAAGGAGCAGAGCAGGCCCTAGTATCGAGAGAAGGAGCAGAGCAGGCCCTAGTGTCGAGAGAAGGAGCAGAGCAGGCCCTAGTGTCGAGAGGGGCTATGCTGACCGCTCCTGCAGGAGTAATAAAGGCTTAGTGCACTAATTTGTTGGAAGAAATAAATAAATAAAAATATTTTTTTTATTGTGGTTTATCAGGGGGTGGTTTGATTCCAGGCTGTATCACATCCGGCCGTGATTGGGAGTCCCATGGGGCGGCGCACAATTGGCCCAGCCAAGAAAACAGAGGAGTGGCTTCGGGACAAGTCTCTGAATCTCCCTGAGTGGCCAGCCAGAGCCCGGACTTTAAGCCGTTACATTTGGAAAAAAAAAAAAAAAAAAAATCTGTTTTTGCTTTGTCATTATGGGGTATTGTGGGCAAATTGGTGATGGGGAAAAAACAATTTAATCCATTTTAGAATAAGGCTGTAACGTAACAAAATGAGGAAAAAGTCAAGGGGTCTGAATACTTTCTGAATGCACTGTATATGGACATTTTTAGATATATATAGGGTAAAGTTTATAATTTCATAACGAGGACATCAATCACTTTTGCTACCTGCACTGCATGGTCGAAGCGGGAGTAGGCCTATATATGGTCGGCATTCAGGTCCAAAAGGCTTCCAATGTTCCCACAAATGTTGTGTTAGTGATTAGAATTAGGGGCTATCTAGCTAGCTAAATTAACTGAGATAGGGAAAAACGTTGCATCTAATACAGGCCAGTACCAGTGGTGGAGAATATCAGCATTGTTTGTGCAACAGCTTGTTATTAACACTAGAAACGCTAAAGCAGTCATTTGGACTGCTCATTAATTCATTAATTGTATTACTCTACCACTTTTAAAAAGTCATGCCTGCTCCGTTCCTTCTCCCCCCAGTAGGGACTGTTCCGCTCCTTCTCCCCCCAGTAGGGACTGTTCCGCTCCTTCTCCCCCAGTAGGGACTGTTCCGCTCCTTCTCCCCCAGTAGGGACTGTTCAGTTCCTTCTCCCCCCAGTAGGGACTGTTCCGCTCCTTCTCCCCCCAGTAGGGACTGTTCCGCTCCTTCTCCCCCCAGTAGGGACTGTTCCGCTCCTTCTCCCCCCAGTAGGGACTGTTCCGCTCCTTCTCCCCCAGTAGGGACTGTTCCGTTCCTTTCCCCCAGTAGGGACTGTTCTTTTCCTTCTCCCCCAGTAGGGACTGTTCCGTTCCTTCTCCCCCCAGTAGGGACTGTTCCGTTCCTTCTCCCCCAGTAGGGACTGTTCCGTCCTTCTCCCCCAGTAGGGACTGTTCCGTTCCTTCTCCCCCAGTAGGGACTGTTCAGGTCAAAAGGCTTCTCCCCAGTAGGGACTGATTAGAATTCCTTCTCCCCCAGTAGGGACAGTCCCGTTGCATCTTCAGGCCCCCAGTAGGGACCGTGCAACAGCTCCTTCTCCCCCAGTCAGGGACCGTTCCGCTCCTTCTCCCCCAGTAGGGACCGTTCCGCTCCTTCTCCCCCAGTAGGGAGCTCCTTCTCCCCCAGTAGGGACCGTTCCGCTCCTTCTCCCCCAGTAGGGACCGTTCCGCTCCTTCTCCCCCAGTAGGGACCGTTCCACTCCTTCTCCCCCAGTAGGGACCGTTCCGTTCCTTCTCCCCCAGTAGGGACCGTTCCGCTCCTTCTCCCCCAGTAGGGACCGTTCCGCTCCTTCTCCCCCAGTAGGGACCGTTCCGCTCCTTCTCCCCCAGTAGGGACGTTCCGTTCCTTCTCCCTCCTTCTCCCCCAGTAGGGACGTTCCGCTCCTTCTCCCCCAGTAGGGACCGTTCCGCTCCTTCTCCCCCAGTAGGGACCGTTCCGCTCCTTCTCCCCCAGTAGGGACCGTTCCGCTCCTTCTCCCCCAGTAGGGACCGTTCCGCTCCTTCTCCCCCAGTAGGGACCGTTCCGTTCCTTCTCCCCCAGTAGGGACCGTTCCGTTCCTTCTCCCCCCAGTAGGGACCGTTCCGTTCCTTCTCCCCCCAGTAGGGACTGTTCCGTTCCTTCTCCCCCCAGTAGGGACTGTTCCGCTCCTTCTCTCCCCAGTAGGGACTGTTCCGCTCCTTCTCCCGACAGTTGAAGGCGCCACCCGTGCCCAGTTGATATTCACCCCAATAGTTGCCTCGAAAATGAACCTACACTATACAGAAATGTATTTCACACATGACAGATTAAATAAATTAAGTATGATGGGGGAGAAAGGGGGGAGACGAATGGATGCAGACGCTGCGTCAGCGTTGCTACAAAATCTGAATGAAAATGACTCCACTGGTGGGGAAGAAATGAATTATGATGACATCTCTGATGGTTATTCTTCTGATTCTGAGCCTCAGCCTGAATCTACACCTGCGAGGCGTAAGCGCAAAAAAGCCAGAACGGTGCAGACTGAGCAGGTGCCTGCGCCACCACCAAATAACACGGTGAGACAGGAGAGAGGAAGGGACGGCACTGTTTAGATTGAACAAGTCGGTGACAATGCTGATGGCCGATTAACAGCACAAAATGTCATCACTGAGAGCAGACCCGACATCTCAAGCAAAAAACATCATCAGCAACGCACTCATCAGAATACGTTGTTTATGTGACATGGACATGATCAGCAACGCACTCATCAGAATACGTTGTTAATGTGACATGGACATGATCAGCAACGCACTCATCAGAATACGTTGTTTATGTGACATGGACATCATCAGCAACACACTCATCAGAATACGTTGTTTATGTGACATGGACAACATCAGCAACGCACTCATCAGAATACGTTGTTTATGTGACATGGACATGATCCAACTGATGCCATTGTGCGAAGACACACACCATGTAAAAGCACGAGTTGACAATCATTTACTATTTCTGACTGCTGTCAGACACATTCATTATATTTCCATTATTGCTTTTGGTGCTTATGATGATGTTAAGGCTACTGATGATTTCATCATTTGACCGTGCGTCTTGGTGGTTGGGATATTATATATTTTTTGTAGCTATACAAATAAGATGTTACCGCGTTCCAACACATATGCTTTCTGTTTCATAGTTGTAACAAAGGTACCCCATGAATAAAAAGGCACACTTGAATTAATATTTTTGTTTTGTTTTTACATAACCTACAGTAACAAACTAATGAAAATGTTATTTTGTTATAAAATATATATATATATATATATATATATATACACTGCTCAAAAAAATAAAGGGAACACTTAAACAACACAATGTAACTCCAAGTCAATCACACTTCTGTGAAATCAAACTGTCCACTTAGGAAGCAGCACTGATTGACAAATTTCACATGCTGTTGTGCAAATGGAATAGACAACAGGTGGAAATTATAGGCAATTAGCAAGACACCCCCAATAAAGGAGTGGTTCTGCAGGTGGTGACCACAGTCCACTTCTCAGTTCCTATGCTTCCTGGCTGATGTTTTGGTCACTTTTGAATGCTGGCGGTGCTTTCACTCTAGTGGTAGCATGAGACGGAGTCTACAACCCACACAAGTGGCTCAGGTAGTGCAGCTCATCCAGGATGGCACATCAATGCGAGCTGTGGCAAGAAGGTTTGCTGTGTGTGTCAGCGTAGTGTCCAGAGCATGGAGGCGCTACCAGGAGACAGGCCAGTACATCAGGAGACGTGGAGGAGGCCGTAGGAGGGCAACAACCCAGCAGCAGGACCGCTACCTCCGCCTTTGTGCAAGGAGGAGCAGGAGGAGCACTGCCAGAGCCCTGCAAAATGACCTCCAGCAGGCCACAAATGTGCATGTGTCTGCTCAAACGGTCAGAAACAGACTCCATGAGGGTGGTATGAGGGCCCGACGTCCACAGGTGGGGGTTGTGCTTACAGCCCAACACCGTGCAGGATGTTTGGCATTTGCCAGAGAACACCACGATTGGCAAATTCGCCGCTGGTGCCCTGTGCTCTTCACAGATGAAAGAAGGTTCACACTGAGCACCTGACAGACGTGAGATGCCGTGGAGAACATTCTGCTGCCTGCAACATCCTCCAGCATGACCGGTTTGGCGGTGGGTCAGTCATGGTGTGGGGTGGCATTTCTTTGGGGGGGCGCACAGCCCTCCATGTGCTCGCCAGAGGTAGCCTGACTGCCATTAGGTACCGAGATGAGATCCTCAGACCCCTTGTGAGACCATATGCTGGTGCGGTTGGCCCTGGGTTCCTTCTAATGCAAGACAATGCTAGACCTCATGTGGCTGGAGTGTGTCAGCAGTTCCTGCAAGCGGAAGGCATTGATGCTATGGACTGGCCCGGAGATCCCTCAGGAGACCATCCGTCACCTCATCAGGAGCATGCCCAGGCGTTGTAGGGAAGTTATACAGGCACGTGGAGGCCACACACACTACTGAGCCTCATTTTGACTTGTTTTAAGGACATTACATCAAAGTTGGATCAGCCTGTAGTGTGGTTTTCCTCTTTAATTTTGAGTGTGACTCCAAATCCAGACCTCCATGGGTTGATACATTTGATTTCCATTGATAATTTAGGTGTGATTTTGTTGTCAGCACATTCAACTATGTAAAGAAAAAAGTATTTAATAAAAATATTTCATTCATTCAGATCTAGGATGTTATTTTAGTGTTCCCTTTATTTTTTTGAGCAGTGTATATATATATATATATATTCATTCTAATGTTGCCCATGACCTTCATAAACTCAAATTATAATTTTTGAAATAGCCTTGAAGTAGCCTATTAATTATACATAAATTACACTTAAAATGTTGTAGTCAGAATGACTGCTCATTAACTTGAGGGGGGGGCCGAGGCCCAGTGGTTAGTGTTAATCAGAGGAAAAGGCGATCTATTTCAATTTCATTAGGGTCCCATGGGAAACACTGACAAACACTTTGGTTCCAACTGTCACGAATATCTCCTCCCTTACTTTTTCATTCGTCATGCCAAACAAAATAGCAGTCCAAGTGTCCACTCTATTCCAACCATAAAATGATCATTCTATTTCTACGATTCCAACAATTTACCAAAGTGTTTTGATGTATAAATCGGAAGTCAAATCTAAAATCCCAATATTTGGTACAAAAATCACATTTTTTGCCCATGTCGTGCAGTCCTAACAGATAGGCCTATTTAGTTTGGCTAGGCATCTCAGGCTAGACATTCAGTCAGCCAGCCAAAAGTATAGGAGCAATTCACAAAACCTTTAATACAGTGGTATCCCATATAATATTTAAACCATAACTCATTGCAATAAGCTAACATTTGACATCCCAGGCTAGACATTCACACAACTGGCCCAGGGAAGTAGAGTCAGTAAATGTATTTGAACAACAACCAAACCCCCACCCTAGTGGCAACCCAAGAGATTAATGAAAAAAACATAGCTCACTGCGATGTCAAAACATCTAGAAATGTTAGGTTAATGGGAAAAAACTGTGCTCATTCAAGAAGGGGGAATTGTTTGTGATTTGATCAGCCTAAGGCCATTGCTTATTTGCTGTGCCTCAAGTTGTTTCACGTAGGCTTAGGCCACAGTATTGGGATACATTCTACCATCCAACTTTAACCAGGCAATTAGGAATCTTTCTGCACAAAAGCATGACCGTCGCCATCTTAAATCAGTCATCGCACAAACACGATTTCATTGCTCTCACATTTCCAGGCGTACACCAAACAATCCTTTTCAAAAACATTGGTTTTGAGTCGCCTAATTACTGGGGTCTTAAGAAAAGGGTTCCCACAGAACGACCACAGCGAGCCAAACTGCCTTGTGTATTTATACCCTGGCTCCACACAGTGTGCAAACGTCCAGACAGAGGCCACAGAGAGAGTGACTTTAAAACTCATCTAAAAACTGCTCAAAAAGGGGCACCAATTTAGTGACCTTGCCCTGGGGGTTAGAGAGTCTGCACTGAAATTAGAAGGTCGGGGGTTTGGTCAAGTCATACCAAAGACTTAAAAATGTGACCGGATGTCTCTCTGATTGGGGGCAAGGCCCTACGACAGACTAGTGTACAGTCCTGGGGGTGACTTGTACATCAAGCTGTCTCACACTACATAACCAGGAGATAAGATCCTGCCCAACGGGCCGTTCTACCTCGGACGAGCTTACTGAAGGGGTCCTAAAAGCTTCCGTAACCAACCTCACCAGCGGTCTCCTCTCTTCATAGGCTACTGTTACCGTGGCTAACCAAGCCTCGAGGTGGCTCAGTCAGTGAAGACAAACTCCTTACCAGATGATCGGTGTGCCTAGCGACAATGCCTAGGGCCTAGGCCTGTAGCTTTACTCACCTGTTTTTGTGGACAGGGCCTGCCCTATTGTGTAGCCAAAAGACTAACGGGTCTGCTCTGGAGACTGGATGCTGCTCATAAGACGCATGCAATGTTTTGTACATGAAGCACATCGTTTAGAGACAGAAGGTGTGTTTAACAAACAGCACAGAGTTTCTATTCTCATCCAGCAGCATGAAGATTTAACCCTCATAATTCATTACCACTGAACACTCAGATGGATCCCAAAACACATCCCAGAGAAAAAAAGCCAGAGAGAGGATCCAAATAAACAAGGATAAACGCAGTGTCCCATGGGCAATTTAAATGCAAACTCAATACGCTAATGCAACGTGGTAAAAATATTGTTTTATGAATCACAATTCACTGCGCCAAGGCTGCATCCCAAAAATATATATATATTTTGGGCAGATCGAACTCTATTTTGGTGGCCTCTGGTACATTGTAATGGCTTAATGCCATCTGAAATACACAGCTAAATTATTGAATACTTTAAACGACTACCTCCCAGATTGGTAAAATGCGTTGTGACAAATTTTTTATTACAATTATTGCAAATGTAGTGTATTAGTTGTTTTGGATATCGCCTAGGCCCACAGTATATGATGAGGGTTATTTTCTAAGTCAAATTAAACCAGTCTTCCAGATTAAAGTCATATGTACAGTTTTACTGCAAGATACTACAGGTCAAAAGGGAAAGAACTCATTCAAGGTTGGTTTTTTTAAACTGTTTTCTACATTGTAGAATTATAGTGAACATCAAAAATATGAAATAACACATATCAAATCATGTAGTAACCAAAAAAAAGTGTTCAACAAATCCAAATGTTTTATTTGAGATTCTTCAAATAGCCACCCTTTGCCTTGATGACAGCTTTACATTTCAATTAACAGGTGTGGCTTCCTAAAAGTACATTTGTATTAGAATTGATTTCCTTCTTAATGTGTTTGAGCCAATCAGTTGTGTTGTGACAAGGTGGGGGGGGATATACAGAAGATAGCCCTATTTGGTAAAAAAACATCAAGCGCTATGATGAAACTGGCTGTCATGAGGTCCACCACAGGAATGGAAGACCCAGAGTTACCTCTGCTGCAGAGGATAAGTTCATTAGAGTTAACTGCACCTCAGATGCAGCCCAAATAAATGCTTCACAGAGTTCAAGTAAACAGGCACACCTCAACATCAACTGTTCAGAGGAGAATGTGTGAGTCAGGCCTTCATGGTTGAATTGCTGCAAAGAAACCACAACTAAAGGACACCGATAATAATAAGAGATTTGCTTGTGCCAAGAAACACGAGCAATGGGCATTAGACCGGTGAAAAGTCCAAATGTGAGAAAAAGTTCTAACCGTCGTGTCTTTGTGAGATGCGGTGAGGGTGAACGGATGATCTCCTCAGGTGAACGTAAAGCATTGAGGAGGAGGTGTTATGGTGGGGGGGGGGGGGGGGGGGGGTGCTTTGCTAGTGACACTGTCAGTGATTTATTTAGAATTCAAGGCACACTTAACCAGCGTGGTTACCACAGCATTCTGCAGCGATACGCCATCCCATCTGGTTTGGGCTTAGTGGGACTATCATTTGTTTTTCAAGAGGACAATGACCCAACACACCTCCAGGCTGTGTAAGAACTATATTTGACCAAGAAGGAGAGTGATTGGAGTGCTGCATCAGATGACCTGGCCTCCACAATCCCCTGACCTCATCCAAAATGACAGGTGTCTGTCCTGTCAATAAATCACTAGGAGATGCATATTGTTCATTCTAAAGGGAGAAGGCTATACAGACTTTTCTGACAAGCAAAGCAAAATGAAAACATGCCTGAAGTGAAGTGGAAAACTCTGCTAACTCCAGTGGGATTAACCCTTCCTAATAGGAATACCTCAGCCATAACACCATCCCTGGATTTCCCAACCCTGGTCCTAGAGTACCCCCAACAGTACACATTTCTATTGTAACCCTGGACAAGCACACCTAATTCAACTAGTCATCAAGCCCGCAATGAGTTAAATGAGGTGTGTTTGTTTAGGGCTACAACAGAAATGTGTACTGTCAGGGGTACCCGAGGACCAGGTTTGGGAAACACCGACACAGGGAATAGGGTGCCATTTGGGACAGAGCCTGGGTCTGTCTGATTGCCTGCATCTCTTCCAGACAAACTGTTGATCAGAGGACTCCTGATTCGGGTGGCCAGAATGACGGGAAGACGCAGAAGCCCTATTTCTATATAATCCCCATCTAATTCTGAGGAGACAATCGAGAGTAGCCAGGACAAGACACCAGTGTCTTCCAGCAACCTTGCTTCCCTGAGGCTTTTCAGGTGCCTCTGACAAGTAAACATTTTTATTATTCTTAAAAAGTGGCAATGCATACTTTAGGGATTTTTTCTTATTTTTTTTCCTTCTATAGGCTATTACAACAATTAAATAGAAACTGTCGGTCCTTGAATTTTTTTTTTGAAATGTCTTTAAAAGTCTTGAACCCTCTACAGGCTTTGCAAATGAAAGATAAAATCACTTGCTTATTGAAATGATTCACGCATCATTCGCTTTCCTGTCCGGCAGAATCATGATTATTTGCACGGAAACACCACTAGTAAAACACACCTGTCTGGCTGGCTGAATTAAAGGGTTGAAATGTATCATATTTTCCCCAGACCTCAAAAATGGTCCCTTGATGTGGTTTAAGCATTGTTGTGGAGTTATAACATCCAATTTAGTTGTTTATCTATTAGGAAAAGTGTCATTTTGACATCAATTTTCATTTTGTATTTTTCTTGTGCCGTGGTATCGTTTTGGTAACGGAATTGCAAGACAAAGCAACGTTTCTTAAACTTACAGTAGGCAAATCATTTCTCCAAAACTAAATGTGTTGATATTAGTTGGAAGGGTTCTGATGTATTTCTAATACCTTGTAAGACTTTATGGTAGATGTTGTCTAAGACGCCTTTTCCATCTGTTTGACTAGAAATCAAAGCCTTTGCTTATTCCTCATTTTTAGGATTGGGAAAAAGGTTGAATTTTTTCAAATAAATGCCTTAATTTCTCAAAATACACTTTTGGCTGTCATTTACACCCAATGTGACGTGCTCCTGAGAACTTCACGTTGGTGCTCATGGGTCCTTTTCGATGGAAATGCCCATATAGCATACCTTACAATAAAATATTCTCTAAAACAGTACAGTAAAACTACTCTGCAATAAGAGTTGGATTTGTAAACCAGATGAGTTCTCAAATAGCAGCTGCCCAATACCACAATGTCGGATGCGTCGGGATATAAGGTATAGAGAATGATAGAAATAGAATGTTTGACTTTCAAATACTAAATGTTCAGTGAAGTCATATTTAGGTCGTTTAAATTATTAACTTTCCTACTAACATTCTAAAAGTTGACAGTGCCAAACAAAATCTTGCCAATCCATTCATTATTCTACCATGACTGAGTACGATACATGTTTTCCATAATGTACGTTATATGCATATATATTGAACAAAAATATAAACGCAGCGTGTAAAGTGTTGGTTCCATTTTTCATGAACTGAAATAAGAGATTGCAGAGATGTTCCATACGCACAAAACGCTTATTTCCCTCAAATGTTGTGCACACATTTGTTTACATCCCTGTTAGTGAGCATTTCTACTTTGCCAAGATAATCCATTCACCTGACACATGTGGCATATCAAAAAGCTGATTAACAGCATGAGCATTGCACAGATGCACCTTGTGCTGGGGACAATAAAAGGCCACTCAAATTTGCAGTTTTGTCATGCCACAGATGTCTCAAGTTGAGGGAGCATGCAATTGGCATGCTGACTGCAGGAATATCCACCAGAGATTTTGCCAGAGAATTGAAAGCTGCCAACAAAATCGCTTTAGAGAATTTGACAGTACGTCCAACCGGCTTCACAACCACGAGTAACCACGCCAGCTCAGGACCTCCACATCCGGTATCTTCACCTGCGAGATCATCTGAGACCAGCCAGTTTATGAAACCGAGGAGTATTTATGTCTGTAATAAAGCCCTTTTGTGGGTAAGAACTCATTCTGATAGGCTGCGCCTGGCTCCCAAGTGGTTGTGCCTAAGCCCTCCCAGGCACACCCAAGACTGCACACCCAAGACTGCACACCCATGGCTGCACACCCAAGACTGCACACCCATGGCTGCACACCCATGGCTGCACACCCATGGCTGCACACCCATGACTGCACACCCAAGACTGCACACCCAAGACTGCACACCCATGGCTGCACACCCAAGACTGCACACCCATGGCTGCACACCCATGGCTGCACACCCAAGACTGCACACCCATGGCTGCACACCCAAGACTGCACACCCAGACTGCTAATCCGGCCAAACCCAGGAAGCTGAGCCTGCCAGATGTGATACAGCCTGGATTCAAACCAGGTATTATACACCCATTTTTGGCTGCACACCCCAAAAGACTACAAAGACACACAGGCCTAAATAGACTGCACACTCAATATATCAAGACTGCACTTTTTGGTCCACCCATTGTGGCTGATCTATCTACCAGCCACCCTGCCCAGTCATGTGAAATCTGTTGATTATTTATTTAAATACAATTATTTAACCTTTATTTAACTAGGCAAGTTAGTTAAGAACAAATTCTTATTATATATATATATACTGATAAGCCTATTCTTTACCATGTTAAAGCCCTATTTCAGATGCCCTACTTTGTCATCTATAGGACATCAACAGCCAGACAGGATTTCATTAAATAAGCTATATGCTCAATACTTTTGGTGCATTTCACGATGTTCAACTTCAATTCACTGGCACTATGAAGAATAGCTTAGCCATACTCATTGATAGCCTAATGTATACTTCTGGTGAATTTACGCAACACGAGAAATTGCGAAATACAAATTATCAAAACATAGAATATATTCTATGCGCACAATTCCGACTGTCTGCCCGATCCGCTCTCCCTCGCTGGCTTGCCTTCTCTTTCCCTTGGCTATGTAAAACGCTAGTGTGTTTGGTCTTCAGACTGTTGCGTGTAGAATAGCTCAGCCTATTGATAGCCCCTAATTTAGTGAACTTGTGCAAGACATTGGAAGCAAAGAAATTGCAAGATATCGCAATGCTGTAGCCTATACATCTTTATGATACCTGATGCAAGGTTCTGACTGTCTGCCTGGTGCCCGACATGCCTAGCTATGCCTGGCTGTGCCGCTCCCCTCTCTCGTTAGCTCGATCTTTCTTTGCTGTGAAAGATGCAAGAGTTTGTGTCCTTGAAGAACCCACGGCAACTTGTTTCCTCCGTAGCAAAAACACTGAATCTTAGGAGTCGATTATTGTAGAGTTGACTCCCCACCACTAAACATTGAGAGATATTCTGATTAGTAACCTAGCAGTTGAAGCAAACTCAAACATTGAAAAAGGTTGAAAAACAACCTAGCTGGTGAACAAAATGTAAATAGTTAAGAAACACAAGAATAAAGTCCCACTAGTAGACTTCAGTAAAATATACCAACTTTTCCGACTGTGCGCAGCGCTTCTAAAAATGTATCTTCAGCATCCCCAGCCAGACAGTGTCGCGCAAGGTGGGACATATTTGGATTCATAGCGCTGTGTGATTAGCTACCAGCTATGAAACAAAACAACAGAAACACATTGCTATAAAATGTGCTCATACTTGACAACTATTTTTATTCACAAATGTGAGTGAAAGAAACGCTTGCACTGTGGAACACAGGAGGATGGAGGCACATTAGTTGGGGAGGACAGGCTCGTGGTAACAACTGGGGTTATTGGAATGTATCAAACGCATCAAACACGTGGTTTGATAACATTCCAGACATTACATCCTCCTGGCAGGTGTTCATTTTAGGCCTTGATATCATGTGCCGTGGAGGGCACAATCTAACCCAAAGTCCAGAAATGAGAGCTTCCAAAAATGCCAAAAGCCTGGGCCTCTGGAGACTTAACTGTCAACAACATATGCTTCACTATTCCCCCTTCTCTCAAGGAGCATGTGTGTGCCAAGACCCATAGGCTTCTCTCAAGGAGCATCTGTGTGCCAAGACCCATAGGCTTCTCTCAAGGAGCATGTGTGTGCCAAGACCCATAGGCTTCTCTCAAGGAGCATCTGTGTGCCAAGACCCATAGGCTTCTCTCAAGGAGCATGTGTGTGCCAAGACCCATAGGCTTCTCGAAGGGATCCCACCCTTGTCACCAATGCATCTGACCGAGATACTGCATGTTACAGTAAAATCATTTGTCACCGGTCGAACTGATTCTACATTGAATGGAGTCTCCGAGATGCTCAAACAAGCATGTGTATCTGTAGTTGGTGTTCTTCAACTCTAAAACGCACTAGACTGAGTAAGACAAAACCCACAAACAAAAGACAACAGGCAAATGCATATGCGGTCCCAATGTCTAAATAGTGGCTGCAGGGTTAGTTGAAACTGCAGGTAGGATTGTTCTCCTCACAGGTGAGTGATTCAGCCCATGCTTGGTGAATAGCACTTGGTTGATCACTGGGAGCAGGATACAGGAGAGCTGAATAGATCATGAGAGACAAAAGTGATAATCAAATAAAAATTATCGCAGCAAAATAATTAGTTTGTGAGCTAGAAAAATGAACATCCCGGCAGTCTGAGGCAGGGAGCTCTGCAATCATCCTACTCCAACTATTGTCAGGGATAATGTGGCATCTCTTATTTGTCAGTATGAATGAAATTAGTGGGTCCTGCCTTGATGACTGTATTACCTTTACACTACTGGTCCTATAGACTTTTATGGTCTTAAAAGTATCGGACCCTTTTTTTCAATTTTCACCTAAAATGACATACCCAAATCTAACTGCCTGTAGCTCAGGCATTGAAGCAAGGACATGCATATTCTCGATACCATTTGAAAGGACACACTTTGAAGAAGTTTGTGGAAATAATGTAGGAGAATGTAACACATTAGATCTGGTAAAAGATAATACAAAGAAAAAAAACATTATTTTGTTGTTTTTTGTACCATCATCTTTGAAATGCAAGAGAAAGGCCATAATGTACTGTTCCAACCCAGGCGCAATTTAGATTTTGGCCACTAGATGACAGCAGTGTATGTGCAAAGTTTTAGACTGATCCAATGTACTATTGCATATTTGTTCAAAATGTTGTATCAAGACTGCCCAAATGTGCCTAATTGGTTTATTAATACATTTAAGTTCATAACTGTGGCACTCTCAAACAATAGCATGGTATTATTTCACTGTAATAGTTACTGTAAATTGGACAGTGCAGTTAGATTAACAAGAATGAAAGCTTTCTGCCCATATCAGATGTCTATGTCCTGGGAATATTTACAACCTCATGCTAATCACATTAGCCTACGTTAGCTCAACCATCCCACGGGGGGGGGGGGACACACACCGATCCTGTAGAGGTAGATTTGGAATAAACTGATAGCTAATACGTTTCTTGTCCCGGAATGGCAAGCTAACTCGTGATAAAGCTATCTGCTTCTGCTAGCTATTAACTTGTAACTAAATAGCAAGCTAGTTACATTACGAAGGTTTCTGTGTTCTAAGTTGGGAGTCATTTTACAGCTCGCATTGATGGTATCACGTTTCTATAAACGAAAAAGTTAACTAGATTACAAATAAATAAGACTACCAGATAGCAGTTGGTCTGACAGATCTCTCTCGAGCCGTCGCCAGCTGTCTACTACCTTTGGCATGGATAACATGATTGCCAGACGTGATCAGCAGAGATAGTACACAAGTTTGGATTGGTTTACAGTTTAGTACTCAACTGGATTTGCCTGTCCAGTTAGCGAACAAAACAAGTATTATTTCGTCGCAAGAATTGACGTTGCCAACAAACAGAAATATGCTCAGAAGAAATAAATATACACAATGTAAAAAGCAGCTCCTCCCTCGATAGATCATCTCAGCCCAACGCCACAGGTGTATGTGGCAATGCACTGCCATTTGGCACGCAGCATGTTGGCAGTACTTGCTGGGACTTGTCGTGCAGTGTATCACAGGCGGTATGAAAGCGGGACAAAATGAATTGACAACCCAAATCATTGCAAGGGCCGGATAGAGATGTGTCAGGCATTGTGTTTGACACAGTGCCTTAAGGGATAGTGTGACATTTTGGCAATTAAGCCCTTTTTTTCTATTTACCCAATCAGACGAACTCATGGATACCATCTCTGCGTGGAGTTAAGGTAGTTTCTGGAACCATTGCCAACTAGTGTTAGTGCAATGACTGGAAGTCTACAGCAACAGCTAGCATGCTAATTGCCAAAATGTCACATTATCCCTTTACCACGTCTGGTTTTGATCTGTCTGCTCACTACAGAGCGCTAATACCCACTGAGGCACAGAACTGCATTTCAAATGCCATTTCTGTTTTCTGTGATAATGAGGTGCTTTAGTACACGCCCTATGTTCCTCCAGGAACAAAGATGGCATAAGTACAATGAGGTGTTGGATGGGATAGGATTGGGAGGGGCCGTTTCAATGGCACTGACTGAATACAAAGTGTCACTAGCTACAGGACAGAAGTCAGGCCGAGTTAGGAGTGATGGAACTCCGTGTTTGCATCCCAAATGGCACCCTATTCCCAATAGAGTGCACTACTTTTGACGAGGGCCTGGTGTTTTCATCTAATGAGCAATGGGCTACATGGACTGGAATGGAGAATCTGCCACTGTCAGCACGCCACTTAGCTACTCTCCCTCCCTCACAGATAATAAGGCATTGACTGAGGAAGTAACATCGACATCAGCTACTTTTACTGAAGGTTATTTCAATAGGCCTACACACTGACTGCTGCTGTACTGCTGTTTAAGATGCCTTTATTTTAGAACATGTCAATTATGCTGCATTCACTTATTTACAGAATGGAAAGAGACAGACACCAAGGTAAGGAGATATAAAAGAACTTGGAAACTAACACCGGGATTATTGAGGAAACCTTCAAGGGTAAGAGAAGACACAGATCCTGGACTAAAATACACAGAGGGCATGGTGATGCTATTGCAATGCTGTAACTAATCTTGTCCCAGGCCAGCCCCACTCTAGCAATTGAGGCTGGAGATGAGGTTATGCTGTAATCAGGGCAATTCCACAGTAACAGATTGATGCTGAGACTCCGATTTTTTCCACTTTAAAATGTCAAAACAAAAAACAATGATTGCAAAGTTAAACAGCTTTATTTACAAGGACTACTTCAAACAATTTCCACGGAACACTTTATAAAAACCCAATCACCCTGCAAATGCAAAGTTTGGTAACAGAATGAAGGTCGGTGCCAATGCATAGCTTCCTGGAATATTTCTGCCTCTCTTCTCTCAACCTAGTCTCAGAGCAAAACGTAATATATTTGACTAAATCCATGCCACATCATTTAATATGATATGTTACTTTACGTTGGCATTACACCGGCCTACTAAAGTTATAGTGGTCATACAATATAATACAAGTTGTATGACATAGTATCCTATGTCTGGATCACATTTGACCCGTTTAGCATGATATATTATGTTTGACTGCTTTAGTATATAGTAAGTTAGAAACTAACCTTAACCCTTGAATCTAACATCCTATGTTCCTAATTAGCTAAAAAAAAGTGACCTGTGAGGTATATGCCCAACCAACCACCCTCCTTTCATTTTTGCCTTACTAAGCAACCTCCTGTCCATACCAAACAAACTTATTTGAGTGTCTCGCATTTATGTAACGTGTTATTTGAGTGTCTCGGATTTACATTTATGTAACGTGTAGTCAATGTAATGCAACCTAACAGAAGTAACAGTATACTAAATGAAGTGACACGGATTTTAGTAAAATATAATAGGTTTTGCTCTGAGACCAGGCTGCATTTCTCCATAGGTAACTACAGCTAGCTAGGTGGTGTAAGGGGAAACGAGTCTCAACATTCTCATTTTCACATTCCAGGGCACGAAATAAGCAACTCTACCTGGTTTGTGTTTACCTCCTAGGTACATGGTCAATATTTCCAAGCTCTCGCCTAACCAGTAATTTACTTGTCGACAATCTAACGACCAGTGTCTTGTGCCGTGAAACGGCGAGTCAAAACAGGTTGATTCTAACTCCAGAAAATTGGGTAATTTTCCTAGCTGAAAACAAATACATTTGTGGAAAGACGCACTAACATTAACTATGGTTGCTAATAAGACCTTTTACTATATCCTGGGAAAAGACACAAATCAGACTTGACATACCTTTTCTTCTGGCGGTGATAATCCTTGTTTTGTAAAACTATAAGCACTTGTGATGAGAGTAAAACGTTAATTCCATAAACTTTTCTTCCTTCACCTCCCCGTCAGCCCAACACTGAAGTCACACCACTAGTAGCAGGGTAGCAGCACAACACATTTTCTCCACCTCGTTTCCACTTCTCCCTGACGTTCCCGCTGGTGCTCGCTCCCGCTTTTGCCTGCCTGCAAACTTCGCTACCACTCAAGACAGCCCGCCACCTTTTTTCGAGGGAGAGAGCAGTGATGGGGTACTGCCACCATGTGGCGGACGGGAAAACGTCTCCAAACACCTGTAGTCGCAGCCTGGTCTCATAGACTAGACGTAACATAATAGACGTAACATAGTCTATTTAAACCCGGGACACTCAAATTAATATATGTTACCTTTGGTAGGGTTATGTAAGATAGATGGTTACTTAAGGCAAAAACAAAAGTAGGGTGGCTCGGCATTTAGCCGAAAGTTTGTGAGTTTGAATCTTGAATCAAATGTTTTATTTTATTGAACATTTATTTAACTAGGCAAGTCAGTTAAGAACACATTCTTATTTACAATGATTGCCTACCAAAAGGCCTCCTGCAGGGACGGGGGCCTGGGATTAAAAAATAATAATACATTAAATATAGGACAAAACCCACATCACAACAAGAGAGACAACACAACACTACATAAAGAGACCTAAAACAACAACATAGCAAGGCAGCAACATGACAGCACAGCATGGTAACAACACAACATAACAACATGGTAGCAGCACAAAACATGGTACAAACATTATTGAGCACAGCCACCAGCACAAATGTCAAGAAGGAAAAGACAACAATACATCACACAAAGCAGCCACAACTGTCAGTAAAAGTGTCCATGATTGATTCTTTGAGTGTAGAGATTGAGATTAAACTGTCCAGTTTGAGTGTTTGTTGCAGCTCGTTCCAGTCGCAAGCTGCAGCTAACTACACTCCTCAAAAAAATAAAGGGAACACTAAAATAGCACATCCTAGATCTGAATGAATGAAATATTCTTATGAAATACTTTTTTCTTTACATAGTTGAATGTGCTGACAACAAAATCACACCTAAATTATCCATGGCAATCAAATGTATCAACCCATGGAGGTCTGGATTTGGAGTCACACTCAAAATTAAAGTGGAAAACCACACTACAGGCTGATGCAACTTTGATGTAATGTCCTTAAAACAAGTCAAAATGAGGCTCAGTAGTGTGTGTGGCCTACATGTGCCTGTATGACCTCCCTACAACGCCTGGGCATGCTCCTGATGAGGTGGCGGATGGTCTCCTGAGGGATCTCCTCCCAGACCTGGACTAAAGCATCCGCCAACTCCTGGACAGTCTGTGGTGCAACGTGGCGTTGGTGGATGGAGCGAGACATGATGTCCCAGATGTGCTCAAATGGATTCAGGTCTGGGGAACGGGGGGCCTTTCCATAGCATCAATGCCTTCCTCTTGCAGGAACTGCTGACACACTCCAGCCACATGAGGTCTAGCATTGTCTTGCATTAGGAGGAACCCAGGGCCAACCGCACCAGCATATGGTCTCACAAGGGGTCTGAGTATCTCATCTCGGTACCTAATGGCAGTCAGGCTACCTCTGGCGAGCACATGGAGGGCTGTGCGGCCCCCCAAAGAAATGCCACCCCACACCATGACTGACCCACCGCCAAACCGGTCATGCTGGAGGATGTTGCAGGCAGCAGTTCTCCACGGCGTCTCCAGACTGTCACGTCTGTCACATGTGCTCAGTGTGAACCTGTTTTCATCTGTGAAGAGCACAGGGCGTCAGTGGCGAATTTGCCAATCTTGGTGTTCTCTGGCAAATGCCAAACGTCCTGCACGGTGTTGGGCTGTAAGCACAACCCCCACCTGTGGAAGTCGGGCCCTCATACCACCATCATGGAGTCTGTTTCTGACCGTTTGAGCAGACATGCACATTTGTGGCCTGCTGGAGGTCATTTTGCAGGGCTCTGGCAGTGCTCCTCCTGCTCCTCCTTGCACAAAGGCGGAGGTAGCGGTCCTGCTGCTGGGTTGTTGCACTCCTACGTCCTCCTCCATGTCTCCTGATTTTCTGGCCTGTCTCCTGGTAGCGCCTCCATGCTCTGGACACTACGCTGACAGACACAGCAAACCTTCTTGCCACAGCTCGCATTGATGTGCCATCCTGGATGAGCTGGACTACCTGAGCCACTTGTGTGGGTTGTAGACTCCGTCTCATGTTACCACTAGAGTGAAAGCACCGCCAGCATTCAAAAGTGACCAAAACATCAGCCATGAAGCATAGGAACTGAGAAGTGGTCTGTGGTCACCACCTACAGAACCACTCCTTTATTGGTGGTGTCTTGCTAATTGCCTATAATTTTCACCTGTTGTCTATGCCATTTGCACAACAGCATATGAAATGTATTGTCAATCAGTGTTGCTTCCTAAGTGGACAGTTTGATTTCACAGAAGTGTGATTGACTTGGAGTTACATTGTGTTGTTTAAAACTTGTTGCTCCTACCCTCTACTTTTTTGAACATTTTGTTAAAAATCGCGCAACATTTCAGCGCCCTGCTACTCATGCCAGGAATATAGTACGTTCATATGGTTAGAATGTGTGGATAGGAAACACTCGGACGTTTTTAAAACTGGTTAAATCACGACTGTGGCTATAACATAACGTGCGTTACATCGGAAAGCGCAGGAAAACCTGATCACAGAAAATGGAAATAAATATCCTTGCGCCACTTCCAGCAATTGTTCACAGTGAGCCGAATTAGATAAGACCGAGCATTCAACTCCCACAGCATCCCCATGTTGTCTAGAGTCTTGTGAATTGAATCATCTTTGATTCTTGGTTGAACCGAAACAGGGGAACCACTTACCTCCAGTCTCCGCCCAGATCATTCCGGAAGAGCTCTCTCCTGAAATTTTTTCCAAGACGACAGCTAATGATTTTTACATCGCCTCATGATGATTTTTATCGCTTATTAACGTTTACTAATACCTAAAGTAGCATTACAAACGTATTTCGAAGTGTTTTGTGAAAGTTTATCGTCTACTTTTTGAATTTTAAAAAATGACGTTACGTTGTGAAATCGCTGTTTTTTTCGTTTATCACACAGTCTACATATAACGATATCTTGGCTTTATATGGCCCGATTTAATCTAAATAAAGACCCAATAGTGTTTATGGGACATCTAGGAGTGCCAACAAAGAAGATGGTGAAAGGTAATGACTGTTTTCTATTTTATTGTGCGGTTTGTGTAACGCCGAAATGCTAATTATTTTGTTTACGTCCCCTGCTGTGCTTTTGTGTTGTAGTGTATTGGTGCATGCTATCAGATAATAGCTTCTCATGCTGTCGCCGAAAAGCATTTTAAAAATCTGACTTGTTGCCTGGATTCACAACGAGTGTAGCTTTAATTCGATACCCTGCATGTGTATTTTAATGAACTTTTGAGTTTTAACTAATACTATTAGCATTTAGCGTAGCACATTTGCATTTCCAGAGCTCTAGTTGGGACGCAAGCGTCCCGAGTAGAGGGAAGAGGTTAAGTGTTCCCTTTATTTTTTTGAGCAGTGTAAAAAGAGGAGCAACCCAGGGATGTGTGTGCTTTGGGGACCTTTAACAGAATGTGACTGGCAGAACGGGTGTTGTATGTGGAGGATGAGGGCTGCAGTAGATATCTCAGAGAGGGGCAGTGAGGTCTAAGAGGGTTTTATAAATAAGCATCAACCAATGGGTCTTGCGACAGGTATACAGAGATGACCAGTTTACAGAGTATAGAGTGTAGTGATGTTTCCTATAAGGAGCATTGGTGGCAAATCTGATGGCCGTATGGTAAAGAACTTCTAACCGCTCGAGAGCACCCTTACCTGCCGATCTATAAATGATGTCTCCGTAATCTAGCATGGGTAGGATGGTCTTCTGAATCAGGGTTAGTTTGGCAGCTGGGGTGAGTGAAAGAGGAGCGATTACGATAGAGGAAACCAAGTCTAGATTTAACTTTAGCCTGCAGCTTTGATATGTGCTGAGAGAAGGACAGTGCACAGTCTAGCCATACTCCCAAGTACTTGTATGAGTTGACTACCTCAAGCTCTAAACCCTCAGCGGTAGTAATAACACCTGTGGGAAGAGGGCATTCTTCTTACCAAACCACATGACCTTTGTTTTGTACATGTTCAGAACAAGGTTAAGAGTAGAGAAAGCTTGTTGGACATTAAGAAAGCTTTGTTGTAGAGCATATAACACAAAATCCGGGGAGGGGCCAGCTGAGTATAAGACTGTATCATCTGCATATAAATGGATAAGAGAGCTTCATACTGCCTGAGCTATGTTGTTGATGTAAATTGAGAAGAGTGTGGGGCCAAGGATCGAGCCTTGGGGTACTCCCTTGGTGACAGGCAGTGGCTGAGACAGCAGATTTTCTGACTTTATAGACTGGAGAGGTAGTTAGCAAACCAGGCCAAAGACCCCTCAGAGACACCAATACTCCTTAGCCGGCCCACAAGAATGGAATGGTCAACCGTATCAAAAGCTTTGGCCAAGTCAATAAAAATACCAGCACAATATTGCTTAGAATCAAGGGCAATGGTGACATCAGTGAGGACCTTTAAGGTTGCAGTGACACATTCGTAACCTGAGCCGGAAACCAGATTGTAAACCCGAGATAATACTATAGACATCAAGAAAGCCAGTCAGTTGATTATTGACATGTTTTTCCATGACTTTTGATAAACAGGGCAAAATAGAAATAGGCCTATAACAGTTAGGATCAGCTTGATCTCCCCTTTAAATAAAAGGACGAACTGTGGCTGCCTTCCAAGCAATGGGAACCTCCCCAGAAAGGCTTGGCGATGATAGGGACAGCAACCTTAAAGAAGAAAGGGTGTAAACATTCTGACCCAGATGTTTTTTGGGGGTCAAGTTTAAGGAGCTCCTTTAGCACCTCAGACTCAGTGACCGCCTGCAGGGAGAAACATTGTAGCGGGGCAGTGGGGAAAAGAGGGAGAAGCATCGGGGCAGGTCGCATTAGAAGGGGTGGGAGATGAGGAAATGTTGGACAGGCAAGTTGGCATGGCTGAGTCAAATAGGAATCCTGACTTAAGGAAGTGGTGATTAAAGAGCTCAGCCATGTGCCTCTAGTCAGTAACAACCACATCATCAACATTAAGGGACATGGGAAGCTATGAGGAGGAGGGTTTATTCTCCAGGTCTTTAACCGTTTTCCAGAACTTCTTGGGGTTAGACCCACAGAGAGAGAAATGCTCCTTAAAGTAACTAACTTTGGCAACAGACAACTTTACAATTTTAGATCATTAGCAACTTTTCAACTACTTACTACTTTTTAGCTACTTTGCAACTACTTAGCATGTTAGCTAACCCTTTCCCTAAACCTTGTAGCTAGCCCTTCCCCTAACACTAACCTTAACCCTAACCTCTAGCCTAGCTAACGTTAGCCAGCTAGCTAACGTTAGCCACCTAGCTAGAATTCGTAACATATCGTACGTTTTGAAAATTCGTAATACATTGTAAGCTTTGCACATTCCTTACATATAATACAAAATGAGTGATGGACATCAACAAATTATTACATACCGTTCGAAACACAACATATCATACTAAATGGGTGTACAGAATAACATGAAATGCTCTGAAACCAGGTTGGTGTTCACTGCAGTAATGTCAAGTATGGCTACAGCACTCAAAGCTACTGTATGCAGTATTGTTCACAGTAAATCAGATCTCAATATTTATTGCCGGATTCTTTTCATTGTCACATGCAAGAATACATTTTGACACGGTATCTATCTATCAAGGTTAGACCCCATTACAACTGGAATTCTCAGTGGTATGAACAATATAACAAATATGGTATAATGCAAAATTGGCAACGTCCGGTTACTTTTATCATTTTCAATATCAGACACAATAGAATCTAGATCACCTCCACAGGGGCGTCTCTAGAGGGGGTGCAGGGCAGGGCATTTCCCTCCCAAAAGTTATTGTTTGCCAGCCCAAATTACTACGCTTGTTAAACTCTTGAGTCCTATTACCTCAGAAATAGCCAACAAATGTCTGTCTACCCACCCAGAAATATCATCCTAGAACTTGCCATGCACTCCATAAGAAAGTTTGTATGAGACCGAATGAGTCGAGTACTGAATTAGACTGACACCAGGTAGGTTTTTCTCAGAATTATTTAATCACACATACATTTACATCATGCAGTCAATCCAAAATGGTGATATCATTCAACTTTGAACATCCCCTCCACCTCTTCCCCAGGTCGCTATGGTTCCGTCCCAAATGGCACCCTATTCCCTATGCAGTCAAAAGTAGTGCACTACATAAGGAATAGGGTGTCATTTGGGATGTACCCTAGGAATGATCCAGTACCTTTTTCCATTGATGGAATCCTTATCTGTCAATTAGACATTTAAGTAACTATTACACAGTAATAAAGTGGCTACGCTTTTCTTTAGAATCAAATGCAAACAAATGAATTTGGTAAACATCATGGACAAATGGTTGTTGTTCTTTTTCTGTACTTCTCCATTTCATATCCATTAAATTGATGGAGTACAGTGGAACCCTGGCAGGTAAGGATAGGGTACTATGCACTTTGAAGACCACGTTGCAAAGTGTTCACTGTTCTAAAGGTTACAAAGATGAAAACTTGACAGACATTGTCCTGTCAAAGGTATAGGCTACCTACCTCTCCCAAACTAGCCTCTAATAGCAGAAAAGTATGCTTTACAGCCCCATAAGTTACCATAGGTTGGAGTGTTTTCTAACCCTGTTTAAGGTTTAAACTTTACATTAAGTGCTATCTTATCTGTCAAGTTTATGTCAAATCCTTCCAAAACAACAAAAGTTCATAACATAAAACCCCAACACCTTGCTGTGGCTGCAGACTATTAAAAAGACTCTGGTCACACCTAACAGTATATCATTGGTATATAATATTGTACTCACAAGATGTCAGTGTTTTTGTTTCATGCTGGCCTACAATCACAGCAACAGCAAATGCTTCAGAATTGACACAAAATGACATAAAAACAAGGGTTGGAGAGACATTTTACTCTCACATAGGGAAAATAATTGAAGGGGATTCGGGAAGAAAACAACAAACGCAAGAAGACAAGAAGTGTAAAATGTATAAAATCCTTGGCTCCTGATTACAACTTCGATAATTAATAAACCACTTTCCAAGATGCACTGCTTTGGGATAGGTCTGAAACGGCACCATATTCACTATGTAGTCTTGACCAGGGCCCAGAGGGCTGTGCCATTTCAGACCCAGACTAGTTTATCAGCAGACTGAACCCGACCAATCCCCTTCCTAGCCAAAGGCCCCCTGCTCATCTAACTGGCTGATCAGTGGCAAGGGCGAGCCAATCAAACACTGCCATCCAACATTCCAACCAATACAGATCAGATATGCTGGTCAAGCTAGAGAACAGTGAGACAACTACACCAATCCACAATAATATTACATGTGCACTTGACCTGACTTCATGAAAAGAGGGTGATTTTGGAAAAGTCAGAGCCTGCCTTATATCGATTCCCAATATCAATTTAAACAGAGGCCCCCCTAAATGTATTTACTCCACTCGTCTTGACATTACTGGTGGTGGGAGGTGGGGGCACAGAAAGGAGCCCATTGATCAAAGTACTATAAACAGTTACGTTACAAATAAAATGTTAAAAACAACCACCAGCCAATGGTTTGTTCAGAGGAGGTCAGGACAAAAATGGTGAGTGGATGAGAGGACCTAGCTGGCTAGGACCAGCGTGTGTGTGCCATCTATGTGCGCCAATGGTTTGTTCAGAGGTCAGGACAAAAATGGTGAGTGGATGAGAGGACCTAGCTGGCTAGGACCAGCGTGTGTGTGTGCGATCTATGTGCGCCAATGGCCAGACAGATAAATAACATCCGAACCGTTGAAGAAGTACAGACATTTGGGACGCAGGCATGAAAGCTCCTCTTTCCTTCTCACATCCGTTTAATGTGGCCAGTATGTGTCGCTTTATCTTCCTTACAGTAAAAACAATGGCCATCACAGGTACTCTGTAATTACATCAATCTGAACTGGAATCACACCTCTTGGTATTTCAAAGCCAAACACCTCTTAAGGAAGCATGTGCCATATTACATATGTACAACAGGACAGTAGTGCGGTTCAAACCTTTCAAGAAGCTTGTCAAATCTATTGATAGAAAGAAGTGTGGTACAACCAGTATAATAATAATAATGTACAAGAGATTAGCCTACGAATGTTTGCGGTATCAAGGATCAACATTTATATTTACTGTGTTTCAGTCACCTTTTCTTTTCTCTCATCTCTTTTGAAATCCCGGTTAGCGTACATTCACATTGGCACAGTGCAGACCAAACTTTAAGACATCAGAGATGACGACAAACTGTGCCACGAAAAACATAGCTACACATTCAAGTCAAATGTAGTTCATTGCGCAAAGACTGCCCTCTGCAGTTGGTGGGCGTCTTGTTGTGTGTTTTGTTTTGTATATTAAATTAATTTAGCTGTTGTTGTTTGTTCCGGAGAGAAGAAACATGAAGGTAGGTGGATCTGTACAGGGCAGGAATATTTATATATTTATATTAAAACTCCTCCCTCTCTCTAATATATAGCCTGCAGGAAGCCAATGGCTGTAATGGAATGACAGGTTGCCAGGGTGATATCCATCTGCATCTTCTGTGGTCATGTCCCCTCCCATCTTCAAATGCTTCAGATGTGAGAGGAGAAGAGGAAGAGAGCGAGAGGGGAGGAAAGGAGTAGAGGGAAGTTGGGGAGGAAAGGAGGAGGAAGAGGGAAGTTGGGGAGGAAAGGAAGAGGGAAGTTGGGGAGGAAAGGAAGAGGGAAGTTGGGGAGGAAAGGAAGAGGGAAGTTGGGGAGGAAAGGAGTAGAGGGGAGGAAAGGAGTAGAGGGGAGGTGGGGAGGAAAGGAGTAGAGGGAAGTTGGGGAGGAACGGAGTAGAGGGGAGGTGGGGAGGAACGGAGTAGAGGGAAGTTGGGGAGGAAAGGAAGAGGGAAGTTGGGGAGGAAAGGAGTAGAGGGAGGTTGGGGAGGAACGGAGTAGAGGGAAGTTGGGGAGGAAAGGAAGAGGGAAGTTGGGGAGGAAAGGAGTAGAGGGAAGTTGGTCAGAGAGAGAGAGGGAAGGTAGGGAGAGAAAGAGAGCGGGGGCTGTTAGTCTTACAAGACATGGGTGACGTCTACCAACACAAAATTACTGGCATCTCCCAAGAGAGAACTAATCTGGCATGTTAGATGTACATGTGGTAATAAGATTTTAGAAAACATTAGCAGGGGTTAGCAAAAAACAAACATGACTCATATCAGAGGATCCATGCTAGCCACCAGAAAAGTCAAGGCCATTCAACCACACAGCAGTTTTCTTCAGAGCTCTACTATTTAGAATCTGTTAACACAGGTCAATTACAGTAGAAAATTGACCCATTAAAAACTCCCAAGCCCTGTGGTTAGCTGCCTCTCAAACAGGCCCATTCATACTAAGCGTGTTATGGGCATCATCCTTGCCTCCTCCGGCCATAGAGGTACCGGTCAGTCTCACCTGTGTATCAGATCCGGTCTCTACTCTAGCCATCTGACCTATGTGGTATGGAGGGGGTCATCAGAATTACTACACTGCATTCACTATAATATATACACTCAGTTGCCAGTTTATTAGGTACACCATCCCGTTCTAAAAAAAATGGTTTGCTCCTACAAACAGTGAGTTATGTGGCTGTGGCTTGCTATATATACACGAAAGACAGGCATTCAGTTACTGTTCAATTGAACGTTCAAATGAGCAAAACGTGTGATCTGAGCTACTTTGAGTGTGGTAAGATCATCGGTGCCAGGAGCGCGGTTCCATTATCTCAGAAACGTCCGGCCTCCTGTGCCTTTCACGTACGACAGTGTCTAGGGTTTACCAAAATGGTGTAACAAACAAACATCCAGTCAGCCGCAGTCTTTTCGGCGAAAACAGCTTGTTGATGAGAGGTCGAAGGAGAACGGCAAGAATCGTGCAAGCTAACAGGCGGGCCACAAACAGGCAAATAACAGTACAACAGTGGTGTGCAGAACGGCATCTCGGAACGCACCATTCGTTGGATGGGCTAATGCAGCAGACGACCACACTGGGTTCCACTCATATCAGCTAAAAACAACAAGAAGCGGCTCCAGTGGGCACGCGGTCCCCAACACTGGACAATTGAGGAGTGGAAAAACATGGCCTGGTCCAACGAATCACAGTTCCTGTTGCGTCATGCTGACGGCATGACCCCATCCTGCCTGGTGTCAACGGTACAGGCTGGTGGTGGTTGTGTAATATTGTTGGGAATGTTTTCCTGGCACACGTTAGGTCCCTTGACACCAATTCAGAAATGGTTCAACACCCCAAAGAATTCAGGCTGTTCTGGAGGCGGGGGGGGGTCCGACCTGGTACTAGATGGGTGTACCTAATAAACTGGCCACTGTCTGTATATGCCATATAAAATACACTTTTATCCAACGCAACTTGCAGTAGTGCTTGCATACATTTTTGTATGGGGGGCAGCGGTGGGACACAAACCCACGATCCTGGCATTGACTGCAAGCACCATGGTCTACCAACTGAACCACACAGGCCCTGAACACATTACTACACTGCATCAACTCTTTTAGATGGGAGAAGTCGAAATGATCCCCATGTTGGGAGTTATGGATCAAACTTGTGTTTCTCATCATATTCTGCAGTATATTTTTCCCATTAGTCAGTCACTCACTTCTTGTCTGGCTTCATGCCTCCTCCTCCCCTGATGGCCACGGCCTGGCTGTTCTGGTAGAAACCCCCTCCGCCGCGGTTCACGTTGGGGTGGGTGGGGGACGCCACTGGAGGCTGGCCAGGACGAATGGGTTTGGCTGTGGAGGGGGGCAGAGGAACACAACAGTTAAGGAACGGCATGCATTTATGTACTGAATAACGTTCAAGGATCAAGTTTATTAAGCCATTTGTAGGTATTGGAATACATATATTGCAATGTGTTTTGTATGAGCTCAAAAACAATAAAAACATAAGTCACACACAAGGCAGTCAATGTAAAAGCAGTACACAAAAATATATACTAGATGAACTCAGTTTAGGAATGGCATCCATTAATATACTGAATATCCAACCATACATTAACCACCAGGATTACAGCATGCAGTGTGTATCTTCCCTCACCGATCTGAGCAGAGTGGCCCCTCCTGGCCATGTTCTTAGCCCTGACGGCATCTTTGATGCGGTCCACCTCTTGCTGGTAGCGTTTGCGGTCGCGTGCGGCGTTCTCTTTGGCCTCCTTCAGCGCCGACTCCAGGGCCTTGACCCGCTCAGCCGTAGCACGCAGACGCTTCTCCAGTTTAGGAAGCTCACAGCGCAGGTCTGCATTATCACGCACCAGCTGAGAGGGAGAGAGAGGTTTGACAAATTAGCCATCTCCAAAAGCACTAGAGTTGGTATGATTTCAGTGTGTTTGGGTCTACTTGTTGGTATGATTTCAGTGTGTTTGGGTCTACTTGTTGGTATGATTTCAGTGTGTTTGGGTCTACTTGTTGGTATGATTTCAGTGTGTTTGGGTCTACTTGTTGGTATGATTTCAGTGTGTTTGGGTCTACTTGTTGGTATGATTTCAGTGTGTTTGGGTCTACTTGTTGGTATGATTTCAGTGTGTTTGGGTCTACTTGTTGGTATGATTTCAGTGTGTTTGGGTCTACTTGTTGGTTTCTCAGCTGAGAACATACCTGTTTGTGAACCTTGGTAAGCTGCTCCAG